>NC_141083.1:38988046-40193046 GCF_041138505.1 Cibotium barometz
GGTCCGAGGGTGCGTGCCATCCCTAACCACAACCCAACGCTGTGTGGTCTGCTGTGTCTAAGGAGCAGCTGGAGTCTAGAAGACCTCTGATGGGCAGGACCACGCCGCCTCCTAGCATGGCCCCTCGATCTAGGACAATCTCTAGCATGTGACCCTGTCGACGACAAATCCGACACTGGTCAGGTCTGCCTGCAATCTCCATCTTTTGGCGGAAATGAGATCCATCAGGTCTCTGAAGCATAACATGATCATCAGTAATCGATGGACCAGGAACAAGCACAAGGACCCAGGGTACACCATCGAGAGTGGCAGTCACGGCCACGGAAGCTGAGGTGGGAGAGCTCGGGAGGATTGGTACCTCTAGAACCTGGCCAAAGGATGTCCCTATGGAAGCTAAAAGCTTCCAATAGGACCGAGGAAGAGTAGGGAACCATAGTGAGACCGGGGTAAGGCGCTGATCCTCCACCACTGGATCAAAGCCCACTTGGTACTGAAAGAAGAAAATCTTCCTAGGACCAAGAGAAAAGGGGCTGCTAGCCAAAGCCTGAGAAGTACTTTCTGAAGAATGAAAGTCCACCTGGAAGAAGCCTCGACCAAGTAAACGAGTATCCTGAAAGTGCACAATCAGCTCCGAAGGAAGAGCCACTAGAAGCCATTCACGGGCTTGTGAACGAGAAGGGTGGGAACCATAAACTCTCGCAACAAGGGTAGTCTGGACCTCAAGGTCAATGTCGTGCTGAAGAGAGGTGAGCTCGTCTTGTGAAAAATTGATGATTCTCCTGGCCAATGGGTGTGATGAGAGATTGGCTGCGGCAGAAAAAGCCATAAGACCAATCAAGAAAAGTGGGCGGCCGACTTGAATCCAGATAAAATAGCTATTGGGAAAACGGGAGCAGAGGAAGGGGGGCAAAGGCGGGGAGCAGCTGGAGAAGCAAGGGCAAAGGGGCAGGCGGGGGCAGCAGAGGGGCAGGCGGGGACTGAAGAAGGCAGGGGGTGGGCAGCAAAGGGGGGGCAGGGCAGCAAAAGGGGGGCTGGCGGGGGCAGGTGGGGGGCAGCAGAGGGGATGACGGGGGCAGACGGGGGCAGCTGAAGGGCAGGCGGGGCAGCAAAAGGGGGGCTGGCAGGGGCAGCAAAAGGGGCAGGCGAAGGCAGGCGGTGGGCAGCAGAGGGGCTAGCGGGGGTAGCTGAAGGGCAGGCAGGGACTGAAAATCTAGCGAAGGGCAGAAGTTGGGCAGGCGAAGGGAGGTGCGAAGGCAGCATATGGGCAGGCGAAGGCAGCAGAGGCAGGCGGGAGCAGCAAAGAAACAGGCGGAGGCAACAGAGGGCAGGCGGGGGCAGCAGTGCAGGTTCACGTCACTTCAGCCATATAAGATTCTTGCTCAGCAAGTTGATCTTCTTTTTGGTTTCATTCTATTTCCAACACATGCGCCTGCATTGTGGCATATACATCTAAGGCTGCGTTTTGAACGTGTTATGGTCACTATTAATTTTTGATCTTACCCTTTGGGTTGACCAATGCTTCTGCTTCTTTTCAACAGATGATGTATGATTTATTTCGTCCATATATGGGAAAGTGGATTGTTGTCTTCTTGGATGACATACTAATTTACAATACGTCATTATTGGAAGAGCACATACAACATCCGAGTCATCTTAGAGATACTCATACGAGAGAAGTTATATGCGAAGGAGTCAAAGTGTGATTTCTTTAAGCAGGAACTCTTGTATCTCGGTCACATCATCTCTATTGATGGTGTGAGGATTGATCTAGATAAGGTTTGAAAGGTCTTGGAATGGCCGATTCCACAGACAATTAGGTGGGTGAAATCATTTCTTGGTTTCATTGGCTTTTTCAAGAAGCTCATCAAGGCTTATGCCAAAATTGCTACCCCTTTGACTCAACTTTTAAAGGGGGTGAGAAGCAAGAAGGGAAAAATAAGTCCTCCGGTGGTTTGGAGCGACAAGTTGGATCAGTGTTTTAGAGCACTGAAGGGGCTAGTCACCTCAGTGCCTATGTTGCAAATCTTGGATCCTAATAAACCTTTTGTGGTCAAAATGGATGCCAGTGATTATGCAATAGGTGTTGCCTTGTTCCAGGATGGGAGACCCATAGCCTTTGAAAGCAAGAAGCTTTCAAATGCATAGATGAGGTATCCTACCCAGGAAAAGGAACTTTTGGTTGTTATCCACACAATGAAAATGTGGAGACACTATTTGTATGGGTCTCGATTTGTTGTCTGGACAAATCACTACTCATTGAAGTATATTTGTGATCAACCCAACCTGAAAAGCCAGATGGGTTGACCTCATGCAGGAGTTCGTAAGGGAGCAACTAATCGGGTTGCTAATGCCCTTAGCAGGATCCCCGAGGTCAATGTTATCTCTTTTATTGAGATAACGAGCGACTTCTATGTCTCTCAAAGGGCGTTGCCAACATGATTCTCATTTTGGTTGAATTTGGCAATTGGTCCAAGTCGGTTGTAGCCCACGAGGTTGGAGTGTTTTTGACACTCCGATGAGTGTTGCTGAGAGAAAGATATTGGAAAAGTATTCCATTAGAGGTGGATAACTATTCAGGGATGGCAAGGTTTGTGTACCTAGTGCTCCGGATGTTCACACTTTAATATTGCATCAGTGCCATGACGTACCTAGTGAGGAGCACCTGGGCATACATAGAACCTTGGCCTTGGTTGGTCGGTATTTCCGTCGGCCACGCATGAAATCCTTTATTGAGGATTATGGGCGAAAGTATAGCCCATAGTTATCACGGTACGAAAATACGATACCGTACGGGAATTTTTGGTACGATATGAAATTGTGGGATACCGTACGATAAAATACGGTTTTTTTTAACCCTTACAAACTATGGAGCTTCAAGCTTGAATGTGAGGGAAGGTTTGGTGGGGGGCGGCGGAAGGGGGGGGGGAGGGGGGAGTCCACAGTGCCCGGGAACCAGAACATGGAGATGTCTCGTGATTGGATCTCCCAATTGTCTCCAAAAAAGAGCCTACTTGGGTAATGCAATGCCAAAGGTCTCCCAGTGTAGTGTCTATGACTAAGGGACCATCCTTGCACAGATACGGGTAGTGCATCTAGGGTGATAGGTTTAGAGGCTCCTCTGCAGATCAAAATGGCCCTGTCCAACTCTTCTCCCTCGTACATAACTTGAGGATTTGATTGTCTAGCCTACCTATACCAGGGCGGGGGCGCGCCGGGGGGGGGGGGGGGGGGGGGGGGGGGGGGGCTTATCGTATCATACGATACCGTATGGTACGAATTGGTTCGTACCGGTACGAGAAACAACCATGGTATAGCCAATGCCAACTTAATGGGGATTATTGTATCCTTTGCAAATTCAAAAGAACAAGTGGCGAAGTTCACGATGGACGAGATTACGCCAGACTAGTAGGGGCTATGATTCAATCTGGGTCAATGTTGACCGATTAGTGAAGATGGTTACATTTATGATTTTATCCCTACTAAGCCGTCGGAAAGAGTCACGAGTTGGCTCAGCTCTTCATGGAGCAATTGTATAAACTCTATGAATTGCCGGGTTGAGCATGTCATCTTCGGATGATCCTAAGTGGGATGGTCAGATGGAGAGGACAAACTAGACTATGGAGGATATGCTAAGGCGTATGTCTTTGTAACTATTTGGTCCTCTAGTTCTATTTCACATGATGTCCAGACACTTGGACAAGTTGATGAAAGCATGGGAACAAGGTTCATGAAGTTGGCACAAGAAAAAGCACCAGTTTTGTTCAAAAAGCAGGGAAAAGCAAAAAGTCAAATTGAGTTGATTGCAAGCCAAGGGCACCATTGGAAAGAGGAGACTGAGCTAGATCAAAAAGCTAATATCCGCTTTTCCAAAAAGCAGCTCCAAGGCCAAAAAGCAAGACCTTGAAGCTAGAAAAGAAATAATTCAAGAACTTTGGCAAAAGATGAGCAATATTTTTATTATTATTAAAATATTAAAGCAAAAAGAGCAAAGCAAAGCATAAAGTAATGCTTTTGGCAAAAAGCAAGGTCCTCCTCAAGCATAAAAGAAGCTAGAGCTCTCTTGTTTGGGTATCAAGTACATAAAGTTTGTGGAGATCATCATCTTGATCATCTTCTACCTTGCCACTAGCTTCACCTCCTTGCACCGCCGCAAGATAGCCCTTTTGTGCCACTGTTTAGTTGTTGCCACCGTGCACTTGCGTTGGCTGCGCCACCTCCGTCGGCCGCCGCCGCTGTCGCCTCTCCGTCCAACTTCTCCGCCCCGCCACCACCTCTTTGTGCCACTACCACCGCTTTTGATCATTGCCACCGCTGCCTATGCAGCGACGCTACCGTCACCCATAGCCACCAGTGTTGCCAGCATTTTCCTCCCGATCCACAACAGGGAGATTGGCAGTCAAGCCCTCATATCTGCCACCTTGGTGTTTGCTTTTTCGAGAAGCTTCTTGAGGATCTTCCTACAGACTGGGTATAGTTGTCTCCGTACGACGTACGACAACATATCGTACGGAATACCGTACGGTACGGACTCGTACGGATTTTCAAGAAATTTTTTTTCCCAAAAAAAAATTATTATTTTTGGGAGTAATGGTCTTGTTTTTGCTTGTCTATGGCTGTTTGAGCTTTCCTTTGTACTATGATGCTTCCCTTCTTTTTAAAATACTCCTTATCTTGAAATTTGAAATACCTAAGTTTGTAAGTAATTTTTTAAAACACACGATGAGGTTCTGGTAGTTCTTCCTCCGCTCTTGCAAATGAGGATGCTCCGATTGCCTTGTCACAGGAGCTTAGAGAGCCCGAGTTTGATGACGAGGGTAGCATCCTTAGCGAGGGTGACTTTTGCAAGCGCTCCGATAGGCCCTCTTTTGGTGGAGATGATCCTAGCGAGAGCTCTGATTTTGATAGTGATCACTTCTCCATCTAGATTCTAGCCCCAATCCTCTAGCCTCCCTTTTTTGTGCACCACTTTTTGTACTTACTACTATGGCTACATGCGCATAGAGCGCCTCGCATTGTATGAATTAGGCTTTAGCCTAACATCTATGTATGTTTTAAACTTGGTTTTAATGGAATTTTGGTTTGAGTCATCATCATGTGACAACTTGTCTTCTCTTTGAAATTGAAAATACTAAAGTTTGTAAGTATTTTCTTTAAAGACCGTACGATAAGAAATTTTTTAATATCATACCGTATTTTTCCGTACGGTATCGTACCTGACAACTATGAGATTGGGTATTGAGTTTTCTTGGATTTGGACTTGGAGTTGGATCTGGATTTGGACTTGGATCTTATACTTGGATTTGGATCTAGACTTGGATTTTGAATCTGGTACTAGCCTGGTGAGAGATTCTTGTGGGTCGTCCCCGTAGTGTGCTCGACATCAAAGATCTCGGGCCTCGACATAGACATCGACTTGGATATACTACATGGACATATTTGTTTTCTTTTGTATTCATTGTTGTATTGATCCTAGCTATAGCATACTCATTGATTGTTCCTGAATAAATTCCCGAAAGGGAGCGGAGCATGTTCCTCGCTCAGTGTGGTGTACTGTGCAAGATCCCTATTCCCTTCTCTCTCTCCCCTCTCTCTCTATATCTTTATCTCTTGGACACGTGGTAGAATCTGTCACGGCATGCTCTTCTCTCCCCATCTTCTCATTGCGGTTTGCATCAGGATGTTTATAATTGTACTACCGAAGATTCCTCAAGATACAAGCTTCATGGACATTATTGACATTCATGCAATGAAAACACTTTGACAAACGTGAATTGTCGAAGTTGGAGTTGAATCCACATCTTTTGTTGCCAAGAACCACACTCCCCAATCCTCTGTGTAACACAAGCAGCTATGCCTCACTAGCATCCATACACAAGCATGTGTGTGCTATGCCGAGCTAGACGAAACCTTTATGGTTACCCCATTGCCGCCCAACTCAGCCACGACAGCGCCACCATAGCACAGCCCAATTCCTACACCGTTGCGTTCCTCATCATCTCCTGGGTCTCCTGAGCCGAATATCATGGAAAGCTACTTTTATTGGCCTTGTATGAGAAAGAACATTGAGTTGTATGTTTGAGAATGTTTGGTTTTGTCAAAAGATCAAGTTTTGATCGACAAAAGCTAGCGACATTATTGCACCAAATGAATGTTATATGGGAGAGTATTGCTATGGATTTACCTTTGGATTACCAAAGTCAAGAAATGGAAATGATGGTATATGGACCTTTTTCAGGATACCAAGAAGATCGATCATGCATGTCGTCGATTAGACCTTTCAGATCATTAGAGGACACATTATGTCTTCCATGATAGTTTATTGAAACCATGTACAGGTCACCCCCAAAGGAGCCTGTTTTGAAGGATCCACCAGGGGTGGAAGAGCCAGAATAGATTGTGTTTCATTCTATGAGAAAAAGAGGAAAGACAGTGGTCAAAAAGTTCCTCTTGGAATTTGAGAGTTTTTTTCCTGGGGAAAAGATCCTTCTATTAGTTAATGAAAAACGGCCGCAAAAGGGCTAAATACAACCACGAAGGGCTAAATACAAACTCGCCTCATGTACAGGGTGGGGATCAAATAATCAAGAGGGGAAAGAGACACTTCTACTCTGGCTGGCCGCTCTATGAGGATAAGGCTATCTCATACAGGGGGAGGAGGGGGAACAACCACACAGGTGGTATGTAATGCCAAGTGGGGTGGAATTCGAGAGTTATTCGCTATTCGATGCGAAATGGATGCTAGAGAAGTACTTCAAGGACTATCCAGATACTACGAGCTTATGAGGAAGTGGTTGGTCCATATGTATTTGAAGTATAGATATAGACGTCTTGCGATGAAGACAGATCCAAGAGGGAGGGATTGTACCTCTAGTCCTTTTCATTTTATATATATTGGACTGAAATTGATCATTATTTTGCTTATATAATGGTTACTTGGACATGCTGTAGTTTGGGTGGCAATGATGCCAGATGGCCCAAGGAGGAAGATTTGTATATGGGAGGCAACGATGCCAGATGACCCATTGGACGGCAACGATGCCAGATATCTTGGACTTCACAGTCGGGCGGTCATTGCGACCAGATGGCCTAGATGACTGTATTGGATTTCACAGTTGGGCAGTCATTGCGATCAGATGGCCCAGATGACTGTATTGGATTTCACAGTCGGGCGGTCATTGCGAGCAGATGGCCCAAATGATTGTATTGGATTTCCAGTCGGGCAGTCATTGCGATTAGATGGCCCAGATGACTGTATTGGATTTCACAATCGGGCAGTCATTGCAACCAGATGGTCCAGATGACTATATTGGATTTCATAGTTGGGCGGTCAATGCGACCTGATGACTCAGATGACTATTAATGAATACTTGGGCAGTCCTAGTGACCAAATGGCTTTGAGCGATAGTCTGGATGGTTTCCCTCTAGATAGCTCAGCACAGTTTCTGATGAAACCAAACAGGACAATCCATGAACAGGAGGATCATTACTTATACACTGCATACTGATGTATGTTTGAATTTCTTTGACTTTTTGTGTTGTTTTTGATGTGTGGACAATGCTTGGATTTATGGCATGTGATAGTCCACTGGGCTCTAGACTACGTGGCCAATACTTGGAATGCCCAGTAGACACGAATGATGCATACTTGTTTGTTGACTAGCTTCGGTCTAGTTTTTACAGGAGGTAAGCATGCATTTATTTTATCTAACACGTGTGATAGGCCATGAAGATGTATCATCAAGAACAAAGACATTGGTCAAAGATAAGGCATAGAGATGTTGCCATCTGAGCAGATGACACCACAGATACGAGAAAGACCAAATGCACAAGCTCACCCGAAAGGGCTAGTATTCGGAAATACTTGAAACATATGGATGTACTTGATGTACTTGGAACACATGGAATACATGGAACATATGAATATGCTTGGAACACTTGTAGTCCGTAGTTGAGGACAAATGCGATATAAGAGGGAGAGAATGTAACTGTTTGGCGCTCCTAGTTCTATTTCACATGATGGAATGGAACACATGCTCGGACACTTGGACAGTTTGATGAAAGCATGGGGACAGGATTCATGAAATTGGCACAAGAAAAAGAACCAATTTTGGTCAAAAAGCAAGGAAAAGCAGAAAGTCAAACTTAGTTGACGGCAAGCCAAGGGCACCATTGGAAAGAGGAGACTGAGCTGGATCAAAAAGCTAAAATCCGCTTTTCCAAAAAGCAGCTCCAGGGCCAAAAAGCAAGACCCTGAAGCTAGAAAAGTAATAATTCAAGAACTTTGGCAAAAGATGAGAAATATTTTATTATTATTAAAATATTAAAGCAAAAAGAGAAAAGCAAAGCATAAAGTATTTCTTTTGGCAAAAAGCAAGGCCCTTCCCAAGTATAAAAGAAGCTAGAGTCCTCTTATTTGCATATCAAGTGCATAAAGTTTGTGGAGATCATCATCTTGATCATCTTCTACCTCACCACGGGCTTCACCTCCTTGCGCTGCCGCCGGACGGCCCTTCTGTGCCACTGTTCAGTTGCCACCTGCGTTGGTTGCGCCAGCTCAGCCCAACTCTGCTCGCCGCCTCTTTGCCGCCCCACCGCCACCCAGCCCCGCTACTGCTGCTTCTGATCACCACTGCCACCGCTGTCGCCCATAGCCACTAGCGTTGCCAATGTTTTCCTCCCGATCCATAGTAGGGGGGTTGGCAGTTGGGTCCTCATATCTGCGACTTTGGCGTTTGCTTTTTCAAGAAGCTTCTTGAGGATTGGGTATCGAGTTTTCTTGGATTTGGACTTGGACTTGGACTTGGATCTGAACTTGGATTTGGATCTAGACTTCGATTTGGATTTTGGATCTGGTACTAGCCCGGTGAGAGATTCTTGTGGGTCATCCCCGTGGTGTCCTTAGCATCAGAGATCTCGTGCCTCGACATTGACATCGACTTGGATATACTACATTAGCATATTTGTTTCCTTTTGTATTCATTGTTGTATTGGTCCTGGCCAATGTGCCCATGGATTGTTCCTGAATAAATTCTTGAAATGGGGTGGGGCCTGTTTCCCGCTTAGTGTGGTGTACTATGCAAGATCCCTATTCCCTTCTCTCTCTCCACTCTCTCCCTATATCTTTATCTCTTGGACACGTGGTAGAATCTGTCACGGCACGCCCCGCTGGGCTTACAATCTTCAAGAGGCAGTTTGAGTGGGAAAGGTATCTTCCACAGATTGAGTTTTCTCATAACAGTAGTAAGCATGTGCCTATTTGTTTTAGTCCATTTATGCTTATGTATAGTTATCAGCCGAAGTCACCATTGCCATAGGATTACGGAGACATGGAGATCCTCCACCCTGTGGATCCAGAGGAGATAGGGGCTAGTCGGGCATCAGAGGACACTGGACCAGACAGAGGACATTATGGGGACCACTTACTAGAGTTGGGAGCCAGGCATCGTCTCGTTATTTATAACGGGATGCTACAGTGGCCGGGATCAGGAGGGTTGACATGCTTCCCACATGGGGGTCATACACGGACCGGAGGCACGGTGGTAGACTACATTATGGGGTCTTTGGAGGCATCACAGCTTGTCACCTCATTCTCCATTCCACCTCGTCCTATTGGGGCAGATCATACATACTTGGCATTTTCACTAGCCGGATCACCAGTATCACCAGCCCCCCACATACCGACGCCACACACTACCATCTACTTCACACATGACATGGCAGACATATACACTGGCAGAGTAGAGGATGGGCTCCTACTCATGGATCCCCTGGCATCTATGGATACCATTACAGCCCAGCTCGCATCACTCCTACACACGGCTGCATTACAGAGCTTCCCACATCGTGTACACTCAGGAGAGCCTGCGAGACCTGGGACTATGCCCCAGAACAGATGGTATGATGACGAGTGCAGAGCCCTATACTCACGACTCCGCATACAGAGAGCTTTGGGAGCCATCACAGAGCAGGAGTCGAGGAGAGAGATGAGGAGACTTACTCGCCGCAAAAGGCGGGCCTTCGCAGAGATGCAGGAGCTAGAGATCTTTCATTTCTTCATGAGTAGAGATAGCCCTGTCTCATGGCGGCACTTTAGAGAGCCCCGGACCCCGACACCTATTGCAGACCCACAGACATGGCACACATATGCAGAGGGTCTATACCATGCCCCACAGCAGCCACCTATACCTCAGCCACAGGAGCCTCGACCTACCACAGCTAGCTTCTTTACCCACTCGATGGTACAGGAAGCTATCCGCCGCCTACAGCATGGACGGGCCGCCGACCATATGGGCCTGCAGGGTGAGCATCTCATATATGCAGTAGATTCTTTAGCTCCTTTTCTTGCACACCTGTTTAACAGGGCACTAGCAGAGGGTTTGCCTGCGGAGTGGACGATGCACACCATTGTGCCGATTCACAAAACAGGGGATATGCTCGATCCGAGCAACTACAGGACGGTTATGGTTGGCCACGTGCTGGCCAAACTCTATGGTGCAGTGCTGGAGCAGGAGCTTAGCTTATATGCTGAGCGAGCAGGTTTACGCTCATCAGGGCAGGCAGGCTTCAGGAGAGCTTTCTCTACCACTGACCATGTATTCACTTTGAGATGTATGATTGATCAGGCCAGAGTGAGGAAGAGAAAGCTCTATTGCTGCTTTGTGGATTTCCGCAAGGCATTTGACACAGTACCACGAGAGAGGCTCTTTCAGCGCCTGCAGTCTCTTGGCATACCAGCAGATATGACATGGGGCATCTATGCATTATATGAGCAGGTTTTTGGGCGAGTCAGATGTCCAGGAGGTATGTCCGAGACTATTGCTAGCACCATTGGTGTGAAGCAAGGATGCCCACTTTCCCCCACGCTATTTGGGTTATACATTGATGAGGTGGCTGACTTCATTACACGGGGAGGCGGAGATGGAGTTGATTTAGCAGGTACCTCAGTACATATTATGCTCTATGCTGATGATATTGTATTAGTGTCTGAGTCCCCAGGTGGTCTACAGCAGCATCTACATGCACTCCATGATTTCTGCACACAGAGGGGTCTTACTGTGAACCTTGGGAAAACCAAGGTTATGGTCATTCATACATCGAGACAGGGCAGGAGTCAGCTGACATTCACTCTCGCCGGATGCCAGGTGGAGGTGGTGACATCATACGTGTACCTAGGGGTTACCTTCTCTGCAGCAGCCACACGCTTTACCATGGGTTCAGCAGCCAGAGCTAGATTGACACGGGGATATGCAGCATTGGCTATGCTAGAGAGACAGTGCCACCAGGCGCATTTTCAGGAGCCCCGGACGAAGGGGTGGCTATTTGACACATTAGTCACACCGGCATTGATGTATGGAGCAGCAGTATGGGCGCCAGGCCTTGCTACCCATTGGTGGACACAGATAGAGAGACCACAGGCCCTCATGATGGCACGCATGATACGCAGCAAACCGTCAGTACCTCATGACATTATCCGAGCAGAGTTTGCTACGCCTCCTATGATGGTAGAGGCCATATTTCAGACTATATGCCTGCTAGACAGATTCAGAGAGATGCCACAGGACAGATTATCATACAGAGCTTTTCAGGCATCTAGACAGTTGGCTGAGGCAGGAGACAGAGGATCATGGTATGCACAGGTCACACATTGGTTCTCACAGCATGGCCTAGACATGGATCATCTACCACCATTCCAGTATGACAGGGATGCACCACATATCCGTCTCTCTCATAGTGAGAGGAACAGAGTATTGAGACAGGATCTATGGCAGCTCTATACACGAGAGACATGGATATCGCCTACACAGCCTCTTCCACCGAAGATGCTATACTACAGAGATCACTTCATGAGTATCACTGATGATGGATTTATAGAGAGGCCTAGATACATGGAGGGCTTTTTACCACACGGCTCCCGAGTGGCTATTGGTCAGCTCAGAGTTTCATCACACCGATTGGAGATTGAGACTGGCAGAGCAGCACGGATCCCCCGAGAGGAGAGGGTATGCAGATTGTGCAGAGAGGAGGTGGAGAGTGAGGAGCATTATGTATGCAGATGCAGAGCATATACAGCCATCAGAGAGAGATATCCCATTTTATTCAGAGAGCCACATTCCCTACGCCAGATCTTTGAGACAGCAGACCAGCGCATACTGGGGAGATACATTCTAGACATACAGCGCCACAGAGAGACATTATTACAGGCTCAGACAGCTCCAGAGGGGGGGCGACAGACACAGATTACTACATTTTTTCAGAGATCCATACCCCTCCCAGCCCCTACACGGCAGGGAATTACTCTCCAGAGAGCAGAGACACTTAGAGCCCGCAGGAGACAGAGGACACCTGGCTTTCGGACACCACGCCTATACCAGAGAGAGATGACAGAGATCAGAGCTCAGTTTCACAGAGAGGGTGCGGAGCGACTGGCTCGCTTCAGAGCACACCCAGGCATGTTCTTCAGGGAGCTGTGGACACCCCCTTCACTGATGTATACCATTTTATACCCCCAGTATGGTACAGGATGGAGCTAGCTAGGTTGCATATCATGATTGTATACTCCATGCATATAGCTTTGCATTCTCCTAGTAATAGAGCTCCATCCCCTGCACACCCAGATTCAGCTTTTTTATTCAGTACTTTTTCATTTTGTTGGGATGACAGAGGATACCCCATACAGGTACTCCGATTTGTCTCATAGGCCGAGTTCGGTCTTTTGGAAGACGTTAATAAAATCTTTCTTTCTTTCTTTCTTTCTCTCTCTCTCAAATGGCCAGTGTTAACGGCTAGTAGCCGTTTATTTGAAAAAAAATGCCTGAAGATTTAGCTGTTGCAGCCGTCCCCGTCCCCTGCAGACAACGTCCCCCCGTTCCCACAGGGGGGAACGCCCGTCCCCTGGTCACGTCCCCTCCGTCCCGTCCCCCTAGCCGTCCCCAGCCCGGTGTGCAAGTCTCTCTGCTCGGGACGGCGTTCCCATGTCCCACGTGGGCGTCCCTCTGTCCCCCTGTCACTATGGTTTATAGGAGGCCTATATAAGTGACTTGATGAGTGAGTTTGAGGGAGAGCTCCTCAGACCTAGACTCGAGTCCTTGAGACTACTCCGTGCTTACATCCGACCGGTGTGTTCTGGTGGTATGGTACGCTGAGGACTTTGCACGTGGAGCTATGTCTGTGATGCTACTATCCCCCCTGTGCTTGGGGGTGAGCCTGAATGGCTTTGTGGTTGGGCGGTGAGCTAGATGCCCAAGTCTTTGTGTGTTGTTAATTCTTAATCATAGGGTCTACTAGCTTGGGGGCTTTGCAGATTTCCTTTGGGGAACCCTTGAGATGCCAACAGAGGAAACACCATTTAGGAAGGTTCAACAGGAACCCACTAGAGGGCTTCAAGGCTTTTTTTCATTTAATTTATCCTTTATTTGTTTCAATAGCACTATGGGATGCTTTAGGCTTCTATGACAGATTGTCTAAACATTGTACCATAGTTGCAAGAAACTGGTCATTCCGGCCCTTTGCAACCCAGAAATGAAGTTTCCCATTTCTTGTCCTCCTTTTTTTTCCGTTCTCTGTTCTTATTTTCTCAGGAATGTATATATACGTTTGCACCAAGCCGTTTCATTTCTGTTCCATACCCATTCCTGTTTCCTGGCCTGTCCCATTCCCATTCTGTATTACATTCCCATCCCCGTTCCCTGTTCCATGCAACTATGCACTGTACTCTTTTGGTCTCCCTGTTACATTCCAGACGCCGGAGGGCGCGCGGATCCTCACATCGGAGACGGTGCCTACACCGGAGGATTCAGAGCATCATTGCGAGGCATCGGGCTTGTCCGATGAGGCATCTCACTATGGCAGATATCCAGGCCATCCGGCAGAGACCCATGCTAGAGCTCCTAGGATGATCACCACTCCAGCCATATACTGTTGTACTCACTATCACTTTTGTAGTCCCCCATATTCATGTATCCATGTACTCATGTACCCCATTTTCACTAGTAGCATTAGCTTCCCACTCTCCCTAGTTGCTGCTTCCGGATGCTCCCTACTGATGTATTGTAGGGCTAGATACTTACCTTCAGTTCTTTCTTTTCCTTTCCAGACAGTGTATCAGATGTCACATGGTTGTAACTTTGGTCTCATAGGTCACTTTGGCCTTTTGAAGACGTTAATATAACATTTCATTGCATTTCATTTCTCACTTTCTCCGTCTCTTAAAAACAAAAAAGAATACCAAGTGTATGCCTTGTGTCATTTTTATAAATGAAAGAAGTTGGTTCTCTTGCACGTAACCATAAAATACAAAGCTGTAATCAAATGGTATAATACTTTTTTTCCTGTGCGTACAGGTGGTAGCAGCTTGTGTGCGTGATGGAGGGATGTTGATTGTGTACGGAGCTCTATCAAGTAATGATGTCACTTACAGCATTTACGACTTACGGAGGGGAGTGAAGCTTGATTGGTTTTATCTGGGTGACTATGTACCAACTAGGGATAAGATTGACCAAGTCGCTGCCAAAGTTATGCGGCTTCTGGAGCTAAAAGTAATGAGACCATGTATTGGGAAGAAATTCCCTCTTTCTAAGTTCAAAGAGGCTATTGCGGAGTCGGAAAGAGAAGGGAGAGGTGGGAAGGTTCTCTTAGTCACATAGAGTTTTTCTAATAGTGATCTTGAGATGAGCTCCTTTTTTTTGGGATTATTAGCATGCATTATAGAGCCACTAGTCAAGTGGTTTCCTCTCTCTCTCTCTCTCTCTCTCTCTCTCTCTCTCTCTCAACTCACATAATGTATAATGGGAAGTACAATTGCTGGTTTGAGTTCTTCTCAATACATGGAGCTATATGTAAACTATGTAGTTCCAGAAGTCTTTGTACCAAGTATAAACTTGGTGAACGTAAGGGTGATATTTATTTGGGTGTATAAGTTGGCCCAGGTTGTATGCTTGTAGTAGTTCTAGACTGCCTTGAAGATATACTGTGCCAATGTGCCTTGCCCTACCCAATTTGGCTGAGCTTTTGGGCCCTCCATTATCCACACCCATTAACGTTGATGTCTAAATTAGGCTATGATATCAAAGCTTTCAAGTCTTAAGAACGCTCTGCCATACAGGGCTGAATTTTGCAACCTTCCCTCACTTCAAAATTGAAGGGCTAAACAGTACCTTGGCCTTCAAGCAGGAAACCCATTGCTTGAACAAACTTTACTTGGGGTAGCCACCTTCTGAAACCCAATTTTCAAGGGGTTTCTTTTGAAGGTTATAGTGGGCTGTGAAGCCCATTGCAACCTTTGAAGTCACGAATACATATTAATGTCCATGTAGGATCACATTAATGTTACTCTAGAACTTAATATATAAAGCTTAAACATCCAATGTCTTAGCACTCACTGGCGGAGGCTGAAAAGTGTTCCTTTTGGCTTGCCTTTTCAAAGGGGGTGTTTCCTTTTTTCAAAGAGGGGTGGTTCCATGGCTGCATTATGGGGTAAGTTCCAAACTTGTAGTTTATACCACCTAGAGATGATTATTGAAATTGTCAACCTCTTGCCAGATGTGGAGAGGTAGATGCGTAGAGGGTATGGCCATGTGACCATGGAACTTTTAAGGTCTCTAGTCAACAGAAGTGAAATCTTAGTTGCTCGTTCATGAGGCTTTAATTTCAAGAATATTTACTAGATTTGGGCACCTCAGCACCTTGGAATCCGTTCAAGTCGTGCCAATTTTGTTCCAGCGTATGTTGCTTGTACTTCACATCAACAAGTAGGTGACCTGTGACCTGCGCTTGCTGCGGCATGAAGTTTTTGCTTGTATGTGTATGTGCATATGCACGTGAGCATGTATGTATGCCTTTATGCATGTGTAGAGGTGTATGTGTGTGTGAGTGAGTGTGCGTGTGTAATTGTATGCACGCGTATGCGTATGCATGTGTACTTGTGTGGATGTGTTTGTGCGACACTCACATAGACACATATCTGTGTGCGTCTCTTTCACATGCATTCTCTTTTTGTGTCTATCACGTGCACAAACACAACCCTTTCACACACACGTACATCTGCACGCACTCTCTTTTCACACCTGTCTCGCACATACACACATAATCTCTCTCTCTCTCTCTCTATATTTATATATTATATTGTATTATTTATATTTAATTATCATATTTATAATATATTATTATATATTTACTTATATATATGTCTTTAATTTCCTTATTTATAATTATTATATATAACATTATATTATACTATATTAATATAATTCTAATATGTATATTTATTTAATGTCCTTACTTATTATATGTTTATATATTGTTATTATATATATTTGTATTCTATACATATTTTATAATTATTTATTTTATATCTTTATATTTTTGTATTAGATTATTTATTTAAATTTTCTTCTCTCAACATATTCCTACACTCCTCTCTCTCCCCTTTTCCTCCCTCTCTCTTTTCCCTTTCCCATGTGGCCTTCCCTTATCTCCCACTCTCGGCCCCCTGGCCCCTGGCCTTGCCCCCCCTTCTCTCTCTCTCTCTCTCTCTCTCTCTCTCTTCTCTGCTTCAACACATGGCTCCTCTCCTCCCAAAGCTTGCGCATAATAGATAATATAGATAGATATATTATACATATACATGCATGTGTGTGTATTTATAGATGTAAATAAAAATATACACGTGTAACATATTCATCTATATATTCAATTTAATTGATATTTCATTAAAAGTTAATTTTATTCTCTCTCTCTCTCTCTCTCTCTCTCTCTCTCTCTCTCTCTCTCCCCCACACACACACACACACACACACACACATATGAATATATGTTATATATAATATTATGCTTTATTATATTTAGACATACATACATACATACATACATACATACATACATACATACATATATATATATATATATATATATATATATATATGTTATATATAATATTATGCTTTATTATATTTAGACATACATACATACATACATACATACATACACATATATATATATATATATATATATATATATATATATATATATATATATAAGCATAATAAAACTTACACATAATTTATTTTAATTAATTATATTTTAATTTAGATAAAATTTTAATGGGTGGTGATACATATCACTCTCAAATAAATGCATCTTATATGTAATGTCTCTCTCTCTCTCTCTCTCTCTCTCTCTCTCACACACACACACACACACACACACATGCACATGCACATACGTTGTACACCCTCTTACATGCGTGCACACATGTATACGTGTATACACTAATGCAAACGCACACACACAAACTCACATAGAAATTCTCTATCTACACTCTTCTTCTCTTCTTACACACTCTCCCACATAGAAACTCTCTTACACATGCATGCATACTCTTTCTCTCTCTCTCTCTCTCTCTCTCTCTCTCCCCCCCCACACGCTCTCTCTCTCTCTCTCTCTCTCTCTCTCTCACACACACACACGCGTAAATATTTTATTATATTTAGACACATATACCTATACATTATATATGTGTATTTATAAAAATAATAAATTTATACACATAATTTTAATTAATTAAAATTTAATATAGATTACACTTTAATAGGTGGGAATGAGTGGTGAGGTGTGTTAACTTAAATAAAATGCATCTTACATGTAATCTCTCTCTCTCTCTCTCTCTCTCGCTCTCTCTCTCATGCACTCTCTCTCAAAGATTTAAACTCTCTTACACACACACACACACACACACATGCAATAATGTAAAAACACTCTCTCTTCATATACTCACAGAAATTCTCTATCTCATTCTCTCTCCTCACATACTCACACATAATTATATATAATAATATGTTTTATTATATTTAGATACGTATACTTATGCATACGTATATATATGTGTATTTATAAATATCAATAAATTTATATATACAGAATTTTAATTTAGATTAGATTTTAATAGATGGAGATGTGGTGAGGTGTGCTCACTCTAAAATAAATGCATCTTATATATAATGTCTTTCTTCTTTACAATGAGAGAGAGAGAGAGAGAGAGAGAGAGAGACATCCACACGTTGAAGTTTTCATCATGAAGCTCACTTTATAAGAGGGAGACTCTTCTTTTCAAAAACTAAGATGAGACGACAAAATTCAAATTTGAGAAAGGGATTGTGTGAATCTCTCCTTCTTTCCTTGGTTTTCTTTCTTCTCTTCGCTGGTGACATGAAAGGAGAAAAGGTTGTGTTTAATAAGAGTATAGATTGAAACCTTTCCATGAATTATTAATTTTTTAGAATTGGAGCTATTGAAATGTCACATCATGGTGCTTTCTAAAGACCATGACTATCAAGAAAGGGCTAGGAAACTCTTTCCTTGGAGTAGAGCATAGGTGATCCGTTGGAGTTTAAAGCCCTTTTTCCATACTTCCTTAAGACCTTTCTTAAACTATCAGCTCTTTAATTTCTTGCAAATGCCTTGTGATTTGGGATGGAGTTTTTTTTCTCGACTTTTGGGTTGAGGACTCTCTCTCTCTCTCTCTCTCTCTCTCTCTCTATTATATAGCATGGTCTTCAAGTGACTCTTGATTCTCCATCTCCCATGTGTGACCCTTGGGTGCCTGACCCTAACCTTAACCCTTGAGGTTAGTTCTAACCCATGCTCTACTAGAGCTTGTTCCCATGCTCCCATGCTCACAAGCCTAATGTGGGTTAGCCTCCTAGTATATGCACACATAATGTGCATATAACATACTTCCCCTTTCTCAAAACATTACACTTTTGCAATGAAAAGAAAGATAACTGCGTTGAACAATCTCAACCGACTCCCAAGTTGAAACTCTCATTTTTCTATCTTTTCACCTAATTTTAACCTCAGGGATTAGTCAGCTAGGATAAGATGATTTAATCTACGATCAAATCCCATGCTAGAGCTCCTAGGATGATTACGACTTCAGCCATATACTGTTGTACTCACTGTCACTTTTGTACTCCTTTGTATTCATGTATTCATGTATCCATGTACTCATGTACTCCATTTTGACTAGTAGCATTAGCTTCCCACTCTCCCTAGTTGCTGCTTCCGGATGTCCCCTACTGATGTTTGTGGGGCTAGATACTTACCTTCGGTTCTTTCTTTTCTTTTCCAGACAGTGTATCAGATGTCACATGGTTGTAACTTTAGTCTCATAGGTCACTTTGGCCTTTTGAAGACGTTAATATAACATTTTATTTCATTTCTCTCTCTCTCTCTCTCTCTCTCTCTCTCTCTCACACACACACACACACACACACATGTACGCATGCATTCACACATACATACACATACGCACACGTGCATGCGCACACATATCCATTTGAACTATAAATAAATCATTATTTATCATTTTAATCTCAAACAATAATTATGAAATTTGATATTTTATTGATTAAACTATATGCTACTAATTGATCTCTTTAGTGAGACAAATTAAAGAAATTATTATCATCATTAATTTATTATAAATGGATAAATGTTAAGCTATCAGTTAAGTTAATAATTTAAGTTTTATTAGAATATCAAAATATATCAAATTAATATTTTGGTTTAATTATTTATGTCATTGATATAAAATAATCAATGATAAATAATTTATTTCAAACTATTTATCTATTTTTAAATGTTTATAGATATTATATTTTTAAATTAAAGGTAAATTCTATTGAGAATCCTCTTATTTTTTTTCGAAAGAAATACAATTATTTAGTCATTTGATTGGGACCATATAACACTAATCATAAGACCATAGTTCTTGGCACAACTTTGAGATCCAATCTGGTCGTTTGGGTGTCCATTTGAACCTCAAAACTAGATGACAAGGTGTCTCCAAGATATCTCCTATCCTAAAGTGCACTCTATCGACTTGCAGTTACATGCATCCGACTTGGTATGGTGCCAAGTCTACAAAAGCCTTTCCTTAAGCATATAGTCACTTTTGTTTAAACAAGACACTGTCGTGACGCTTGTGTACTCAACATGTCTACTCCTCATAAAGAAGAATTTACAAAATAGAGCAACCCATCACAATCACAATGATGAGGATGGAGCATTGATTTTCAACATTGCCAGACACTACATTCTTCAGTATAAGGACATGTTCATGGACATGGGCATGATGTAAACAAACACGTGTGTAATGAACATAAGTGTTTAGTGAGCAATACTAGTAAAGGAATCAAAATGGAAGATGGACATGGGAAACGTGGAGAAGATGGAGGATATCAAAAGAAAAGAAAGGAGAGGGGAAAAATATTCAAGAAGACTAGGAAATACGTCATCACTCTTAATGATTTATCTTCTAAAGGCATCCCCACACATTAGAGAGTTTTCATCCATGAAATAGAAAATCCTCTCTATAGCTTTTAAAAATAAATATAACATTAATTCTTTTTTTAAAATAAATTCTTACACACACACAAACATGTGTGTGTGTGTGTGTGTGTGTGTGTGTGTCCCAACCTTTTGAAAAAGAGGAGGAAACGAAGGAGCAGTGTGAATCATTATCACATTCATGGATCCCATTAGAACATGTCCTCACACCAGCAAGGGGTCTTCTTTGTGCTATGGGAAATGTTAAAAGAGAAAACATCAATATCAAAACTATCCCCAAATGGAGGCTTAAGAGGGGAGTTTTGATGTTGCAAAGCTATATGTAGCACATCGGTTGTGGCTTTGAAGGTTTAGGTTTGAGTCATGCTACCTAAGGACATAGTGCAAACATTACAAGGGGACGGGAGGAAGGTGCACTCATGGGTGTGTGTGTGTAATATCTCTCTAAAAAAGACAAGGGAATTTTGATTATTAAGATTCTAGATGTGGGTAATAAATCTGAAGCATGTAACCATTAATGTGAGAAAGGGCTACTTAGATGCATCCATGACTTGGATTGCCCCATCCATGTTTGTTGTATCATGCTTAGAAACTTGCTGCATCCTAAGTAAGCCAACACCATGTTTTTTAGTTTGAAATCCTTGGAAAATCATGATGTCTTTTACTTTGTATGGATGTATTTTATACACTAAAGCTCAAATCTTTAAGCATTGTATCTCATAGAATTGCTCATATAGCTCCAAGACTTGGAAGTACGCAAACATGAACGGAAGGAGATAAGCCATCAAGGACTTCAAAGAAAATCATTCCTATCATGGAAGGAGCTAAGCCATCAAGGTCTTGGAAGCACATGGACATGAAGGGTGTACATCCTAAAGTGGTCAAGCACAACATTCCTATTATTATGATGGAAGTACATGGACATGAAGGGTGTACATCCCAAAGAGGTCAAGCACAACATTCCTATCATGGAAGAATCTAAGCCATCAAAGCACTTGGCTTATTGTGGATGAACCCTCAATTACTCTTGGATGGTCTAAGGAAGAAGTTGACATGCTTGTAGGGATCCAATGGTGTCACCCCACCAGTGGAGTCCTTGTAAATGGGTAGTGAGAAAGGAGAGGAGAGCTATGGAAAAGATAAACCTCTACTCAATGTCATTGATGCTTGTAAGAGAATGGAAGAGACAATGGTAAGTAAGAGGGAGAGAACATAGATGATGTTAGGAAGATTTTGAAGAAGAAGTTTGAGATAAAAAATTTGGGTAACCTATGGTATTTCCTTGGTATAGAGGTGGTGAGATACCTATGGCATTTTGTCTGTTAGGTAGTATAGCCTGGACATGTTATCCAAGTATGGTGGTTTGATAGGCTATAATTCTATTTCAGTGCCATTGGAGCAACATGCATATAGTGGGTAGAGCTTGATCTAAATCACCATTACTAGGCCATATTTGAGCTATTTTGTTAGACTTATGAATCAATTTATGCAAGCTCCTAGGAAGCCGCACTTGGATGTTGCTATACAAATTTTCCAAATACATAAAGTCCACTATTTATTAGGGATTTTTCTATGAGATTGGCAGAGAGCTACAACTACATGATGGGTATACATATATTGATTGGGTTAGTAGTGTCTTAGAAAAGAGGTCTACCAATGGCTTTATGTTTTCATTTGGGAGTGCTACTATGAGTTAGAGCAGTAAGAAACAACCAACAATTGCCTTATTGAGTATATAGGCAAAGTATAGGGGTGCTACTATGGCAGCTTGTGAGGTCACTTTGTTTCAAAAGCTACGTAGTGATATGGGTGAGCCTATGTGGATAGGGCCATAATCATTTTTGTGAGGGATAAGGTTCTAGTAGGTGATGTGGATTTGGTATGTGTTAAGCACAGAGGATTAGACATCTTCATGAAGGCATTGGGTAGAGCGAAGCTCTGTAATTTTAGGAGCTTACTTGGAGTGTTGTGTGTAGAATTGAGCTCAAGGAGGAGTATTGAGATATTGAGCTCAACTAGTGGCTTTGGACATTGATGACCTACCTAGGTAGTAGCTTTTGTACTCATGCCATTGGCATGGTTGATGAGATTATGAGTGATATGTCACCAATAGTTTACACGATGTGTGATATCCACTTTGGTGTACTAGAGTTGTGGCATAATTATAGTGCCAGCTCATGTAGTTGGGTCCATAATATGGACCGACCTTTGTATGTTATAGTAGGGGATTAATACTCTTAACTCTTCATGTTATGATTATAGAGAAGAGAAGATAATATAAGAAAATTCAGCCATCTATGTCTCTTATGTGTGCTTATCTACTCTTAAGTGTGTGTGTTTACTGCAAGAACCTCAAAGTCGTCCTCTCCTCCATATTCTTCTCAAAGTATACCTTCTTTACTGACCAGATTAAATATTTAGGGTTTATAGTATTGAAAGATGGTCTATCAGTTGATCTTGCAAAGGTAAAAGATATTGGCTAAAACTGAAGATAGTAAAGAAAGTTGTAGAATCCTTAGGATTGACAAGGTGATATCGGATTTTTATTCCTCAATATACTAAGATAGCTTCTTTGTTGACATCGTTCTATTCCATTAGTTTGCAATGTACCAAAGTGCTTTGATAAGGTAAAGGTTGCCTTGGTGACTAATCTTAGGCTAAAATTACCACAAATTGGGAAGTCTTTCGGGTTATTTTACCAATGCTAGTGGATTCACTATTAGAGAAAGTACCAAAGTTTGGGAAGCCCTTCGAAGATATTACCTGTGTTCCAAATTTTGGGAAGCCCTTTACCGATGCCATTGGATTTGTTATTGGAGGAATCCTAATATAAAAAGGACATCCCATATCTTATAAGTCTTGGAAGTTAAGACCTCATAAAAGTAATTATGATTTCCATGATCTTAAGTTGCTTATAGTAGTGCATGTCCTAAAGCTTTGGCAACACTTCTCGGACATAAATTTACTTTGCTTATAGTACTGTATGCCCTGAAGCTTTGGCGAGACTTCTCAGACATAATTTTACTTTGGTTATAGATCATAAGAGTTTAAAGTAGATTTTCACTCAGAATGATCTTAACATGAGGCAGAGAAGGTGGATGCAGACGCTTCAAGAGTTTGATTTTGAGATTAAGTATAAATCAGGCAAGGAGAATGTAATAGTCCATGTGGTTTAGCAGAAAGTCTTCCTTACTCGTGGCCCATTTGTTCAGATCAAGGAGAAGATCAAATATGATAATTTTTTTACCCCTATTATTTCATTGCTTAAGAAGGAAAATAGGATGCTCAAGAAGCTAAGAAAATTCAAGGATTCATATACTTCAAGAATCCATTGTGTGTTCTTGAAGATAAAGATCTGAATTTAGTCCCTTGAGAGAAAAATATTCTTTCAGTTTTCTCTCAAAATAGAATATTATTTGACCTTAATAGTGACCTTAGGGGTTAACTATTTAGATTGACCTTAGGCTAAAAACCTAGAAAAGTGTAAAGCTCAATAATTCGTGAAGTTAACGTTCTAGGATGAACCTTGGATAGGATGGAATGAAAGCCATTAGGGAAAATATGGACTACAAAAAGGGCCATTTAGGATTAATTTTAATGACCTTTTAATCAAGTTTGGGCCAATGGGAAAGGGGGGAGTGCACATTCTATCCAATAGCTTTAGGGCTTAAAGGAGGATTTAGGGCCTAAAGGAGGGGTATGTACTCTAGCTAGATTATTTCTTTGTTGAATAACTGATGTAATTGTTATATTGTTTTAAATTTATGCAAACATTGTTTCTTATCAAGTGAAAGAGTGTGTGAGTAAAGGTTTCAAATTTGTATAGTGTTACTATTTTTCCACGTATGAAGAAATTGTGGCTAGGGGACTCGAGTAAAATAGTCTTCTTGTACCCAGGCATAACCCACACATAAATTGATTTGGATCTTTCAACTATGTGGTTTTGGGCGGTGGCTAACCTTTGGGTCTATTGAGGTTAGGCATGGCCGAATAATGTGTTTGTTAAGTGATGGTAAGAGGGTTATTAGAGCTTAGAATTTTAATTTGAAGTGGAAAAATAGAGGCCAAACCTTGGAAAATTAGTAGCCCTAGAGTGTTTGTCTACTACCTTTATGTTGGGAGTTACTTGCTTGTTCAGCCTTAGGGAGTCACCATAACTACCCTTCATGACGGTTGTAGAGAAAAATCCTAGGTTACGTGATAATCCTCCAGCGGAATCACCCTCTTTTCTTGGATAAATCTTCTAGACAGCATGTGGAGCAGTTAGGATAGCCAATGTCTAAGATATTATTAGGACAAGCCCCCATCGTGTGAGTGGCTCTACTCGAGTTAGAGATTCAACTTCCACGAAGTTCTAAGGATATATAGGGGGCAGGGGCCTCACAGTTGGTATCAAAGTCCGGTGATGAAAATTTTTTAAGTCCTTCTTTTTCAGATGGTTTGTCAAACGATTTCCTACCATCTTGACTATGTACACGGACTCATTGAGGATCTTGATAGAGGATTGTTGATTCCTTCAAGCATCTCCTCACTCGCAACCCAAAGGTTTGGATTACTTTAGTGTGACAATGTATAAAGATGTTTTTTTGTTATGATCGATGTTTTTAATGGTATTATAGTTAGCAAGTCCATGTTTATTACAACAATTACAACATAATATTGAGATTTTGGAAGAACCTAGATCTGACTTTAGTCCTTATGAGACTTGGTGTCATTTGTGAGGTAGTGTTGTATAGTGCACTCCCCTGCAACCTAATATTACATATTACATCATAGATGGCTTAGAATTCGTAGTAGATACATTCCCTCAGATAGGATTGTTGTCCTAGGCGACGATGCAATATTTATACAAGGCATTTAAGCACATAGCTAATTCCTTATGATTTATAAAACTAATGATAGAGTAAATAAATAGATTTTTTATTTTTCCTTCTTCTATGATTAAATTAATGCAAAATATTTTTCATGGCTTGAGGACCTGATTGAAACCAATTGGTTTCATTATCTAGGATTTTGGGGTTAACACAATAAGATGACGTGATCATGTTTTCATTGAAACATATGGCATCTCAAAGGAAGATTAGAAGAAGGCATTCCTCGAGCATTTTGAAGAATTATTCTTCCTTGAGCCCGAAGATAAAGCTTTTATGTGGAGGGCAAGGAATTATTCCCATATACATATAGGAGAAAATGGACACTGGGAAAATAATGTTTGCTAATCCATGGTTAGGGAGAGATTAGATTGGTTTTTAAAAAAATCATCCATGATCGTACTTTTTGGGAATTTGATGATTATGTCCAAAATTTGAGGTCCTTAAGTCTGTATATTTCTCATAGTAGGAAGATAATATATCCTAAAACTCTCAAACTTTACAAAACCTTTGAAGCCCAAAGTTAAGATGTGTACTACTTTAGTAATTAGTACCAAAGTCTTAATGAGTATACTAAGATGTGCTTGAGAAGTCATTGGCTATATAGCATTTACCCGAACATTTCTTATGTCCATATGACCATGACTTTTTTTATCTAGTATCATGGGTTTGATAGTTGAGCAAGATGTAATAGCATTCGCGTTTGAATATTTATTATCAAATCGTGGATGACACAAAAGGATTTCTCTAGCATGACACTTTGAGCAGCTATCTATGATCATTTCCTACGATCATTTGAGGTAATGTTGGTTTTGGGGGCATATACCATTAAGATATATTGTAGCCAAGATATGATGTTTAGAGAGAATATGTGCCTAGCTATGATTTTGAAGAGAAAAGTAGTAAGTGTGGGCCATTGCATTATAATTCTAGATCATATAGGAGAATTTATAGAATCATTAGATTTTTTATAACACTTCCTCGTATAGCTGCTCACGTTAAGTTATGGATCGCATTTATCATGTGCCGACCAGAGAATATCAGAGAGCTATTTGACAGAGGAATGAGGAAGAGAGCACATGTGGTAGTAAGCTGAGAAGGGGATTGAGAAATACTAATAGTGCTATCTGAAGTTTAAAGAATATTACTTCGGTCAACCTGACGAGCATCTTTTCTTATGGTTCACGATAGTGTTTGTTTACAAACCAAGCGGGTATTCATAGTGGAAATAAGATTGGATCATCGATCCTTCTATGTGTAAAACCTTAACCCATCAATGATAATGGAGAAACTAGACTTAGTAGAAGAATATAGAATTCTTGGTAGTACCCCCTTTACCCTTAGATAAATACATTGTGAGACTTTCATCATATCTCTATGTATTTGCCTTGGGCTAAAATTGTGATAGTTGGATATTATTATTTTCCCTGACTACTTTGATTCCATGAGAAGAATTCTTGTTGATTTAATAAGTTGAGAGATTGTTAACCCATGGCGGACATTGAGACGTACTATGTTTTACGTCATTAATTTAAATATTCTGAGTCATGGGCCGGGCTTGTGGCACCATATGTTAAGGATAAAGGGATTGGGTGATCGCCGATGAGAGGCGCACCTTGAATATCAGCAGGGTAAGGGTTAGGATCGGCCGGCCATGTATGGGCGCCCAAGTGTGAACGGCCAAGTCACCTATAAGAGTCAAATGTAACCCTAAAATCCTCATTCTCATGTGTTGTGAATACAAGAGTGCTCTTGCCTTATCTCCTTGGTTTCCTTCTCTTGCGTGTGTGTGAGAGAGAGAGAGTGAGTGAGAGAGCGATCGAGTACTGTCTAGCGGCACGGCGGCGGTGGCGAGGCGGTAGAGCGGCGCGACAGCGGCTCCTCCTTCACGGCTGCGACGCGGGAATCCTTCAAGGCGGCAGTTGAGCGGTGAGTGACACACCCTTTGCATTCTGTTTGAGCTTCCTTCCCTGGTTGTATGCTTGCAGCCATTTGTGGCTTGCATACGGTGTCTGGCAAGTCCCCAGCTACGACCTGTGCGACAAAAGCACACATTTTTGGCGCCGCTGCCGGGGAGTTGCCCTGCACCAAGCTCTAGTTTGCAGCTCCGCTGCTGCGTGAAGTTTAATATACACTGTAGGAAAGCGACTGTGTGTTTGTTGTTGAGGTGTTTCTGTGTTTTGCAATCTGTTCCTGCAATTTGTCTTCTGCATTTCTGTTTCTTTTGTTATTTTTCTGCTCCGCGTGTGGGCGTGCGTTCTGTTATCTGGTTATCTGCGTGCGGGGGGAATTTTTGAATCCCCAGATCTGTGGTGTGTGCGAACTGCACCGCGGCCAAGGCTGAACCCTAAAGAAACCCTAGAAAACTTATCTTAAAAAAAACAGAAAAGAAAAATTAAAAAAATAAAAAATAAAAAGTAAAAAATTAAATTTTATTTTTAAAGAAAGAACCAAACGTGTGGAGAGGAAAGATTTTCTAATTGGAGAAATTTTTTTTGAAAAGAAAGAACCCCAATTGACCCACGGCCCCGGCCTCGGTCTCGGTCTTTTGATATATATATTTAGGAGAGTGAGCCTCCATAGCTTTCTTTCAAGTGAGAGCTTATGGGAAGTTGTGCCCTATATGTAGCCCACTCCCCAAGGAGTAAAGTGAGCATGTGGGATAAAGCCCTCACCCTTTCCTCCACAAGCAAATAGGCTTTTGTCCCTTCCCCCCAAGGGAAACGGACTGTTTTGAGGACTACATGAGCTCTAGATAGGCGAACACGGTGCTGTAAAGCACACTAGGATCCTTTGAACGATACGCTCGTTTCGAGCTATCACACGCCCTAGTCCAAGTTCGACCGTAAGTAAGGGGGTCAAAAACGAGTTAAAAACAATCTAAAAACAATCTAAAAACAAGTAAAAACGGGGTGCGAAATACCCAAGAAACCACTTGTGTGGGCTTCAAGGGTAGTTACCAACGCACGTGGGGTAACCACGTCACATGCATCTACGTTCTGGTCGGGTGCTAGAGCCTGAGCCACTAGAAAGTGTTTCAGTTTACGCAAGCTCACACCATCCCTCCACGTTAGCATCTTGGCCTTCGGTTGGAACCCAAGGGAGTGCAACCCAAGATCCACGAATAGTGGATAGTGACTCATCCTCTGACTCAGAAGCCATGGAAGGGCACCCTACCAAGAACCCTGAGGAGACAAGCCAAAACATGCCAGGTTGGGCCCCACAACCCGGATCTAGCATGTTTAGTCGTCTAATAGAGACCTTTAGTAGAGCTACACGCTCTGAACATGCGACAAGCGAAGTAAATGAAGAAGGTGGGGTAGTGGATTCGCCATTCACATCTCATGAGACCCTACCCTCCCAAAGAGTGTCCATGTGGATATTCTACCCACTTCGTTTAATGGGGGCCCTACTGAGCTACCACATTCCGATGCTCTTCCTAAAGTAGAGGTCCCTAGAAGCCAATCCATAAGAAGTGACATTGCGTCCACTTCAAGAGAACCGTTTGGCACACCAAGTCTAGATGGGATATTTCTCAATGAAAATTGGGAATATGATCTACACGCAGAGACTCTAACGGACCTATACACGGGTTGCACATACCATGTGGGTTGGTTAGAAGTCCTACGATCTACATCTAGCGCCACTAATCTAGAAGAGCAACAACAAATGATATGTGAGGTCATTCATAGAAATATCCAATTTGAGAGGCAAAATAGGGGAGTGAACCTAGTTTCCACTGGCCCTATGAGATTTTTGGATACGGGCAAGGCCAAACAACCAACCCTATCACAATTGGAGACTCCCTCGGTGAGTCCCATAGACCCTTCGTATGTTGTTTCGCCTGGAGTCTCAATACAGGTTGAGCCCACGAGTAGTAACTTTAGCTTTCCAACCTTGGCTCAACTTTCCATTCAGGAATCCACAATGCCTATCCCAATGATGAGCATAGCAGAAAATGCACCTGTTACCGCTGTAGTTAGTACGACACCGCTACCTAGTGGAACAGTACCTACTACAACAGTGCGTGCCAGTGCCTATCAACCATATGTACCTATCGCTACTCATGCTCATGTAGCTCCTACGCCTCTTAGTATGCCAATGGCGTATGCTCCACGACCACCTTATCATAACCATTATCCAAGGGGAGCTAGGCCTAGTCACATATCATATCCTACGTCGTTTGCCAACATACTTAGACCAACGCCAACTCCTATCAGCCAGGCTATCCCAGAAGTGCCTCCACCAGCTATGCCTGCTCACCTAGGTGATCTCGCAGCGTTTGCTCAGACGATCGGACGATCTATTGCGAAAAACATGCAGGGTATGCCTGAGAGAGAACCTAGAAGCAAGGCAGTACAAGTGGCTAAGCTCACTCAAAACTTCAGTGGTAACGAGGATGTTAGGAAGCACATTGAAGTCTTTGAACACGTGTGTGATTCCTTGGAAGAGCACAATGAGCTGCATAAGTGTAAAGCCTTAGGCTTGACCTTGAGTGGGAAGGCCGGAGATTGGTATCGAACCTTAAGGGTTGAAGAGCGCACTCACTACCCCACTCTCAAGAGATTGTTCTTGAAAGAATACATACGCGAGGGTGTGCTTTGGGGGGTAGCATCTCAACTCCAAAAAGCTGAACGCGAGGAAGGGGAGTCAGTGAGAGACTTTATAAGTTGATTGAAGCATCTAAATTCTCGCTGCACTCCCGATGAGCGCTTCAATAATAACCAACTACTCGATAGATTCATTCGAGGATTGCGCCACGAGGACATTTACAATGGCCTAGTCATTAGAGGTCTTACAACATGGGAAGCAGTCACTGCCAATGCAATCCAGTTAGAAGACAACTTGATGATTGCAGGTAAAAAGGTGTCTTCAGAAACAAAATCCGTTAGTTTGCAAGTATCTGGGCACGAGCCAATGACGGTAAAACCTATTGCCAAGGAGCCCAAGATATCTGAAATGTCTGTGACCGACCTTACTAAGGCTCTCCAAGAATACTTTAGGGGTAATCGAGCTCCTCAGAATAGCCATATGTACCCAAGGAGAGAGCAACAATGGTGTTCGGTGTGCTTAGGACCACATAGCACGAGTGAATGTCCCACATTCAGAGTCAAATTCAATGGGAATTGCAATGCATGTGGTAAGTATGGCCATCAATCTAAAGATTGCCTAGTACTTAAGCGAATGTTGGCAAATCAGGCACCACTAGCCTGGTCAAACACACCTCAAGTACCCGCGCTAATGCCTGCACAACCTGTCAAGCAACCGTCACAGCACATAGTTCCAAGGAATCCGAATGTAGTCCAGTCTGTGCCGTTACCACCCCCAGTGCTAGGACCACAACCTCCACATCCAAGGATTACCCCTGTAAACCAGATGGGTTGTGAGTCACATAGTGCATGTGGGGATTATGAAGAGGAGATAGACCCCACTGCTCCATACGGGATTGATACATTTGAAATGATTCCCCAGTACTACATGGAGGATCATTTTGGGCAAGTCAAGCCTGTATATCAAGCAGCTGCTCTCGCCACAAGAGGGCAAAACCTTAATACCTTGGCGAGGAGACCACCTCTTCAATGCTATGAGTGTGGTGGACCGCATCGTGTAGCAGAGTGCCCTAATAGGCTACAGAAGATCGCTACTCAAATGCAACCAAATCAAGGGAGCACATCGGGAATGCCGGTACTTACATGTAATCGTTGTGGCATAGATCATTTGATCGCTCAATGTCCACATAATCCTAATGCACCCAAGATTACGCCATTGAATTTGGTTGAGGTCACCAACCAAGCACGAGAAACCACACCCATTGTTCCTGTGAATGTAGTTACACGATCAATGCTTCAAAATCAAAACTACATTCTTGAAGAGAGGGATACCGCATCAATCGCTCAGGCAAAGAAAAAGAAAACACGGCGGAAGAGATTGCTTAATGCCATGAGCTCCAAGCCTAGTTCAAAGACTAACATAGGGACAGGAGACGACCCCGTGTATATGAATGATCCTGAAGATGATTCCGATTCAACAGAAACCATGGGGACCAAAGCCACTACCTTAAGGGAGGAACCCACTCGGGAGCTCAACGAAGGAGAATCAAGCGAGTACAGAAATAAGGAGAAACAGAAGGAAACTTCCTCGGCCCCACAACCAAGTCAGTTAATGCCCTCTCGACCACCCAAACTGACTGAGACTCCCCAAGACAAGCCACGTGGGCCAAAAACCCTCAAGAAAAAGATTGGAACTTACCCAAACCCAGTTGAGGAGATTGAACAAGTGCAACACTTAAGGGGTTTGGTGGAAGAAACACAAAGAGGATTGGAGCCAAACTTGAGAAAAATCAAAATTCCAGACACAGTATTGATGCTCATATGAAGATAGCGGATAATTGGGAAAAATACCTCCAAAGTGTCATGTGGTGTATTCCGCAACCTCATGACGTCGCCCAATTAGAAATCGAAGAGAAGCCAAAACTAAGTCATACTGCAAGAAGGCGGCAAAACCAAGAGTTAGCTCAGCAACAAAAGGAGGCGGAATTGAAAGAAAAAAGCCTGGCACAACAAGAACCAGTAGACTTACACCCCGCACCTGAGCATTTCAAATCATTTACCACAGGGGAACGTAAAGTGGTCTACACAAAAGCCCAACGAATGCCTACCAATGGGAGTAGCGGCGTCTACGATGGCCTTGCGGTAGTTAAGGAGATAGACTTAGCAGATCCGAGAGAGGAGTCTAAACCAGTTTTTATTGCTCAAGACCTCACCAAGGCGGAAGAAGCTGCACTTACGAAGCTTCTTAAAGAATTCAAGGACATATTTGCTTGGACATATCATGATATGAAGGGTGTTCCACCCTCGGTGGTGCAACACACGATTCCAATGATTAGCACTGCTAAACCAGTCCAGCAACGTCCCTATCCAATGAATCCTAAGTACGCAAAGATTGTACAAGAGGAAATTGAAAAGCTTGTAAAATGTGGATTCATATATCCTATTGAGCACTCAGAATGGGTTTCTCCGATAGTCATCGTACCAAAAAAGAATGGGAAACTCAGAGTCTGCGTTGACCTCAAAAAGGTTAATGCAGCCACCAGAAGGGATCATTACCCCTTACCATATTCTGAACATGTGCTTGAAAGAGTGGCAGGCAAGGAGGCATATAGCTTTTTAGATGGGTACTCGGGTTACAATCAGATCACAATTGCAGTCGAGGACCAAGCTAAAACAGCATTTATCACGGAGTTTGGAGTGTTTGCCTTTCGCGTCATGGCCTTTGGCTTGACCAATGCACCTGCAACATTCCAACGATTGATAAACACGGCCTTTAAGGAATATCTAAGGGACTTCTGTGAAGCTTTCTTAGATGATCTTTGTGTTCATTCCTCTTGGGATGAGCACTTGATGTGTTTACGAAAAATATTTGAAAGGTGTAGATTATATCGCATCTCCTTGAATCCTTTCAAATGCCAATTCTGGGTTAAACACGGAGTTATCTTAGGGCATATAGTGTCCAAAAATGGGATTTCCACAGACGAGAGTAAAATCAAGGTCATTCTAGAACTGCCACCACCCACCAACTACAAGGGAGTCCAACGCTTTATGGGCCACGTTGGTTATTATCGAAGATTTATTCTATTCTTTGCCGAGATAGCTCGACCATTGTATAAGCTTCTCATCGAGTTTATTTGGACCGAAGAATGTGACCGTGCCTATGAGCTATTAAAGAAGGCCTTGGTGAGTGCTCCAATCTTGAGAATGCCTAACTGGGATTTACTCTTCCATGTGCATATTGATGCATCAAACTTTGCTATTGGGTGTGTGTTAACTCAACCTGGAGAACACAAGCTAGACTACCCCATTAGCTTTGCCAGTCTCGCCAGTTGAATGATGCTGAGATGAACTACACCACTACAGAGCGAGAAGGGTTGGCAATGATATATGCAGTAAGGAAATTTCGTTATTACGTCCTTGCCACCAAGTTTGTTTTCTATGTGGATCATCAAGCATTGTTGTATCTGGTAAACAAACCATGCTCCACAGGAAGAATCACACGATGGCTATTGATTCTTCTTGAGTTTGATTTCACTGTTGTTGTGAGACCTGGCAAAAAACATGTTATGGCTGATCATTTGTCTCGCATACCTAATGGTGAGGCTCCTACGGGGGTTGATGATGACTTACCGGACACTTCCCTGTTCATGGTGGAGACAATGCCTGAATGGAGTGAGAAGATTGTTAACTTTTTGGTTAATGGCTTTCCACCCAAGGAGCTTCGTAAAGATCTAGCTCGAAAGCTGATCAAAGAACGCGAACCCTATTGCCTGATAGCCGGGACTGTTTATAAAAGAGGAAAGGATGACGTTCTTAGGCGTTGTGCCCGAGAGGATGAGTATCTATACATTTTGCAAGAGGCACATATGGGCGTAGCCGGTGGTCACTTCTCAGGAGACTTAACTGCGCGAAAGATCTTACAATCAGGGTATTGGTGGCCCACTATGTTCCAAGATGCATCACTCTTTGTGAAGGGTTGCGATGAATGCCAATGATACAAGAAACCCCAGAGGAAAGATCAGATGCCCCTACATCCAATCAAAGTAAACCAACCATTTGAAAAGTGGGGTTTAGACTTTGTAGGTCCGATTAGCCCAGCGGCCCGAAACACACAATCTCGCTATATTATTGTGGCCACTGACTATATGACCAAGTGGGCTGAAGCGAAAGCGACACGTAAGGCAGATGCGAGGACAACAGCCAAGTTCCTCTTTGAAAATATAATCACACGCTTCGGTTGTCCTTTTGAACTTGTGAGCGACAATGGGACGCATTTTATAAATGACGTGATTAAGGAGCTCACAACAAATTTCATGATATCCCATCATAAATCTACTCCTTATTATCCGCAAGCGAATGGCCAAGCCGAGAGTACAAACAAGACATTAATCTCTGTTTTGACAAAGACAATTGAAGCTCATCGCACGGATTGGGATCTAAAGCTTACGACAGCTTTATGGGCCTATCGTACTGCATACAAAGTGCCTATTAATTGCACACCATTCAAAATGGTATATGGCCAAGAAGCAGTCATGCCGTGGGAATTTGTCATTCCAAGTCTTCGTATTGCTACTCAAGACAACAAGAAGCCAACTTGGGAATTACGCAAGTATTTTTCGAGGAGGTAGAGGAGGATTCACTGGAATCCGACCCGCCTCTAAGATACCCAATTGAGTTACAGAGTCCTTACGGGGAGGTGCTGTATAATGCATTATTGGATACAGGAGCTCAACACAATTTGCTATCATATGGCATGTGGTGTCAACTGGGAAAACCACCTTTATCCAAGAGTTCTATCCAAGTTCAAGGAATCAACAAGAAGAAAACCCCTGTCTCAGGAATTCTGCACACTCCGGTTGCTTACATGACAAGGGAACCATAATTCAAAGCTTTTTGGTTATGCCTGCCGGTACCATGGAAGGGACTGTAAACTTAGGGCGCAAATGGATGATGGCCACCAAGTGCAATATCGATTGGGCAACTAGACGAGTCACAACGCAAGAACCAACACTAGGTCTGACCGCTCAAAATCCCGCACCTAAGTCATCCACTCAAATATTAGATAATGAAAAATCACAAAGCCCAATGGCAAAACCATCTTTGATTGTTTGCCATCCCTCTAACGCTTCAACGCCAAGAGTGGAAACAGGCAAGGTGGTCTCTAAGGTTCCGCTTACTATGCCAAAGAGTATATACAAATGGGTCCCAAAAGCTTCGTTAACAGCTACTTCCCCTGCTCAATCTCGTTCAGACAAGAAGCCTCGTAGGAAGAAGCAGCTAACCACCCGAGAAAGGGCAATGTAACATTGCGATGGATCCCTAAAAAATTATTAGTAGCCCAAGGGTACTACGAGGGGAATGACCAGATTTGGGTCCCTAAACATAAGCTGAATCCCTCTACATCACCTGTAAAACCTTGCAAACCAATTGTTGCCACCCCAACGATAATTCAAGATCGTGGTAAGAAAAAGGTAACAGAGTGCTCCGCATCACTTCTTCCAGAGCTAGTTTGGATTCCCAAACGATATCAATCATTACCACCTAGCTCAGGAAGGGGGGAGCCACATGAAGCTTCTAGCTCCTCATGCCAGGCACACGCTAATATAGAAGTTTCTACATGCTCTACACCTACTCTTGTCAACACCCAACAAAAAACCGATGAGTCTATGTCTCCCCTTGTAATAGTATCGTCGGAAACCATTTCCTCCATTCGTCAATGGGAGCGTACACTACCATCTCTGCAATTGGATGTGGCCACAAGGGTCATAAAAAGCTATCTGCCCACATCACAACCGATGACCCGCCTGCTGGACAAATTGGTTCCAAGAGGATGCAACATCATTGCAAATAATATGATCTACCCAAGGAAAGGGGGAGCATGTACTCACGCTCGACATTCTAATGCTTCCTCCTTAACCTTCTCCCCTGACCATGTAATTGCCAAATTCAAGGGGATGTATATATATAGCTTCATACATTAAAAAAAAAACAAAAAACAAAACAAAGAAAAAAAAATAAAAAAATAGTAAAAAGAGCAAGAGCACAAAAAGAGGATAAATATCCGTATACAATCAAGAACTAGATTGACCTGTCACAAACCTACTGATGCTATATCTGTGTTTGCAGATATGGCAGATGCACGATCATCATACACTTCATCCACTCCTACCTTTGGTGAGAGGTATCATCTGTACCTTTCTCAGATATTCCACATGTGCTATCCTGTAATTGAAACTGAATGGGATCATATAGATGTACTAGCCAGAGAGGAAAATGTTGAGGAATTAGAATGGCTAATTTGCCTATTGACCATGACTGACCCCTACTCCGTAGAGGACATATCCCCGATAGCCCAATGCTTTCCTTTTCCACAAGATGACTATCCTCGCATGGTTACATTCTTGATGAGTTTATGTGAATGGGAAAATAAAAAGAAAATATCTGACAATGATGAATGGACGGATGAAACTCATGGCACTACTGAGGTTGACTTTATTTGTTTGGATGATGCAGATAGAGGCTTAGCCTTAGGGGTAGAGCCAGGACTCTACAACATCCTCTTACCATATCCTCAGTAGTAGTGTGGTGACTGGTAGGTAGGTTAGTGTTTTCAAGTTTTTTCTAGTTTAGATTCCTTAAACGAGTCTTGAAATTTTCACACTGATGTGCCTCTCGAGGTATAGTACTTGTTAGTTGATTGTACAGGTTAAAAAGTTTGAGGTGGGTTCGCTTCCAAGTCGTGAGACTGCCGCAACGTACATCAAAATATATCTACATCAAATTGCAAGCTGTCTCATCAAATCAAGGAGATCTCCAATTTCAGGTGTAATTCTTTCATGCCCACTCTCTTTAATTTTTTCTGTTCAATTAATTGCATGAACTATAATGCATGACCACATGGAAATTGTCAATGTACTACTTAGTTTTTGAAGTTGCTTGACGTGCTAGTGTAAATCATTAACAAGCTTAACCTTATTGGATAGATTCCTGAGAATGCATGACATCTTTAGTTAACCTTGGAATACGATTGTCTTAGGTCTAGGGTCAAACCATCTTAATGTTTGACACTTGGCCATGTGTGTGTTGACCTCTAGGACATAGCTTTTACCCCTTTGTCGAAAGGATGCAAGACAAACTATAGTTCAGGAGCAAAGATCAAAAGAAATAGAAAAAAAAAGCCTACAATAAATGGCAATACAAGTCTATGATGTGCTTTAATGTTGGCCTATTGCCTTATTGATACTTGGTAGGCGAGGAGTATTCTACTCCAGACCGATGCCTTGGTTGGTAGGGGGTAGCCTTGCCTAAAGTGAGCTAATAGATTCCTGGATAATGCCTTGTGTTAAACATGGTACCAGGATCGATGTTAGTTTTGCTTTAGGAAGGTCACCATTGTGTGTAAAAATTATCACGTGCATTAAAAAAAATAAAGGCAAAAGGCTCCTGTAACTCTGATGTTTCTTGTGTCCCTAGGCTCGTGGTATTAACTTGTTCTTAGAGTAGACACAGTGTGGTCATCTGTTTATTTATTAAGCTTGGTTATTTTCCTTGACTTAGGCCAATTATAAACCTTGATTAATCTTTGACACCTTGCTAACTCTTGATTTACTTTCAATAATTTTAAACTCCTGTTAATTTGCTACACTAGCTCATTCATGTGACCCTTAAACTAAGTTCTCATTGCAGCATCCATTGTGGTCTAACATGCTTGAATTTATACACTTTATATCTTTTGAATTCCAGCATACTTTCACTCTACTTCCCTGTTTTGCAGACAGTCCACCACAACAACCCTATCGAGCTTACCATACCATAGCTTCCGAGAACGGAATCTACATCAGGAAGGGGGGCATGTTAACCCATGGCAGACATTGAGACGTACTATGTTTTACGTCATTAATTTAAATATTCTGAGTCATGGGCCGGGCTTGTCGGCACCATATGTTAAGGATAAAGGGATTGGGTGATCGCCGATGAGAGGCGCACCTTGAATATCAGCAGGGTAAGGGTTAGGATCGGCCGACCATGTATGGGCGCCCAAGTGTGAATGGCCAAGTCACCTATAAGAGTCAAATGTAACCCTAAAATCCTCATTCTCATGTGTTGTGAATACAAGAATGCTCTTGCCTTATCTCCTTGGTTTCCTTCTCTTGCGTGTGTGAGAGAGAGAGAGAGTGAGTGAGAGAGCGATCGAGCACAGCGGCACGGCGGCGGTGGTGGCGAGGCGGTAGAGCGGCGCGACGGTGGCTCTTCCTTCACGGCTGCACGCGGGAATCCTTCAAGGCGGCAGTTGAGCGGTGAGTGACACACCCTTTGCATTCTGTTTGAGCTTCCTTCCCTGGTTGTATGCTTGCAGCCATTCGTGGCTCGCATACGGTGTCTGGCAAGTCCCCAGCTACGACCTGTGCGACAAAAGCGCACAGAGATATTTTTTTCCTTCATGTGTATGTGTGTATAAAATTTTATGGGTTATTCTGTGTAATTAAGAATCATGAATCGTGCCAAGTATAATCAGGATAACTTCATAGATGAAAATGAGCCACCTGTCATGATGTATGAGAAGCCTTGCATAAAGCTCAATTGAGATTTTTCAAAGGAGAGGGAAAGAATTTCAGTGAAGTTGTGGAGTCCTAGATTGAATCTATGGATGAGTACTTTGATATGGGTGGGATAAAACGAGCAAAGTAAGTTAGTTTTGTCTTCATTGAAAGTCATTGGAGTAGGTAGGGTTGGATGGAAAAATTATTATGAGACCAATGGGGGGGCTAGATCAGCATGTCATGGGATGATACAAGGGATTACCTTAGCGACCAATTTTGTCCACTTGATTTTCGAGAAGATAAAATGAATGAATTTTGAGAAGTAGACCAAAAGGGCAAGTGTATAGAAGAGTATCACCAATCAGTAATCTATGCTTTTTCCCTTAGATGGACGAGGTAACTTTACTTCATTAATTTATTCAACCCTCCCTTAGACATGATATGGTTAAGAATGCTAAGCCATCGTCTCTATCTATGAAGTCATCAATATGGTAGAAGATTTTGTTAAGACTTTTCGTATGAAGATGCTCATAAGCCAACACTAACGTACTCGTGAGAAAACCGAAATTACCCCAAAGACCTACACCAAATATTGAAAACCCTAAGAGGATTTGTAGGACAAATGGAAGTCAAATACCAAGGTTCAATGGTCCTAGAGGTGGAGGACGTTATCAATCCCAGGTGTCTACTCTTAGAATTTCGTGGTGCTCATGCTAGATCAAATATGTGGAGGAGAGAGAATCACAAAATACAAGAAAAGATTTGCTTATTAAGTTGCTCAAAATATAACTAAGCTTCATGCTCATAAAATGCCTTCTAGCTCCACCTTTAAATAGGTGAGCTAGTGAACCATAAGTCCATTCACACGCACACCCTTCTCCTCCCCTTTTACATAACCTTAGTCTCTTAATACCCCCCCTTAATACCAACTATGAAAAAATTGGAATAGGTGGTATTGGACATAGATGCCTTTATAACATTAGGCATACAAGGTTAGGAATATAGGTGTGGTTACGTTGAGATTTAAAACAATTTCTCAGTGGAGTTAGAGGTTGATACAAAGTTAGCTTCTAACTCTTTGTTAGGACATTTGGAAGTGATATGTCCCGTTTGTTTACACTTGTTACATTTCATTTTGTTGGGATATTTGATCCAACAATTATTTGCCAAATGATCCACCTTTTTGCAATGGACACATCTTACTTTGATCACTTGATGTGACAAAGCTTGTTTGATATTCGATGAAGTTGTTGCATTTGAAGATTTAGCTCCTCCCTTTGGCCTCTTTTCTTCATCAAGACAAGATTGAATGACTCCTTCAAGGGTGGGATTAGGTATGTTCTTCAGGGTGGTGAGACTAAGGTGGGGTACACCTTCTTGACTGCTTTTAGCAAAACAGCCACTGCATCATCTTCATCCATTCTCGCATTCACTGATGCAAGTTGAGCCATAAGGCCCATCAAGTGAGAGATGAAGGCTCCAATGCCGTCTCTCTCTTTGAGTTCCAAGCTAAAAAAATCAATTTTAAGTGAGATCTTGGAATTCTTACCACGAGCTCCATAGAGCTTGTCAAGCTCATCCCATTTCTCCTTTGCAGTCGGAAGCTGGTCCACATGGTGAATGAGAGCCTCATTAAGATGAAGCATGATGATGGCTTGTGCCCTCTCATCATCTTCAATATCTCCAGTCTTAGTTTGATCAATAACCTCCTTAGTGCCGGAGATGAATGGCCAAAAACCTTTGGACATCATCTTGTACTTGACAAGGACTTGCCAAGTGTGGGGCCCTCTCCTGAGAACTTCTTAATTTGAGTGTTGTCCTTTGACATTGGGTATTGAAGGAGATTACTAGAGAGTAATGGGCTGATTTATGAAGAAGAAAAAACTAAAAATTTGTGATGTCATCATCTTCAATATCTTCAGTCTTAGTTCGATCAATAACCTTAGTGCCGCAGATGAATGGCCAAAAACCTTTGGACATCATCTTGTACTTGACAAGGACTTGCCAAGTGTGGGGCCCTCTCCTGAGAACTTCTTAATTTGGGTGTTGTCCTTTGACATTGGGTATTGAAGGAGATTTCTAGAGAGTAATGGGCTGATTTATGAAGAAGAAAAAACCAAAAATTTGTGATGTTTTAGCTTAAGTAGAAAGAGAAAGGCTTATGAGAGTGCAACAACCCTTAATCAAGCCAAAGATGTTGCATAAAAAAAGAGATTAAGATGGTGAAGTTTATGGTTTAGCAATTAGGGTTTGTGCCCAACCACTAATTTTGATGGAGATTAGCTTTATTAGTGTGAAAGAACACTTTGTTTGGTGATTAAGATCACCATTAGTGTTTAGCAACACTATTAGTGCTTAAGAGCACATTTCTAGCATCTAATGACACTTGCATTGGTGATTATATTCACCATTAGTGTTTAAGAACACTCTTAGTGTTTAGAAACACTTTGGAATGGCTCCCCTTTGCTGGATTAGTAGCCTCATGTGTTAATCAACACTATTAGTGCTTTTATAAGCACACTTTGAGAAGCTTTGTGCACTTGAAGATGTTGATGAAGATTGATGACAATGAGGCTTATGAACACCTCATGGTGTATGCCCACAACATCAGAGAATCTGGAGCAAAACACTTCAAGAAGCACTTAAGAGATTTTGAGCTAAGAGGAGAGGATTAGTGCAAAAAGGACACTTGATTTTGAAGCTTTAATGGAAGCTTCAATGGCTATCAAGTGAGCAACCTGTTTTTTGACTGTAGCGTACGTGTGGAGTAGCCATTGGGGCCGAGATTTGAGCTGTAGATACTTGAGGTTATGGGCTTCAAAAGCCCTAAGCCCACATAGCCTATAATCGCCAAGCTCTAGATACCATCATGTTAGAATTTCGTGGTGGTCATGCTAGATCAAATATGTGGAGGAGAGAGACTCACAAAATACAAGAAAAGATCTTGCTTATTAAGTTTCTCAAAATACAACTAAGCTTCATGCTCATAAAATGCCTTCTAGCTCCACCTTTAAATAGGTGAGCTAGTGGACCATACGTCCATTCACACACACACCCTTCTCCTCCCCTTTTACATAACCTTAGTCTCTTAATATTAGTGTGCCCTTTCTATCTGAAGAGCCCAAGTGTTTACTCTAAGTGTTGCCTTTCTATCTGAAGAACAAAGGAATACCTTATGTTAAAGCTAATGCATGTTTTAGTGTATGAAACCAGCTATAAAGTTTGTAAATATCCAAATTAGGTAAATACCAAGGTGCCAACTTAGAATATTTAGAGATCTCAAGCACCTACTCCTTCATTTTAGAGTAGCTAGGGATCCCCTCCTTAGAAACAGGAAAATTATCAAGGATGTTTCAATACCTAGCCCATAGCATCCAAAGCCATAACAATTGCCAAGTAGTAAAAAGAAGAGGAAAAAGGTAAAATTCATGTAGCCATAGAACACCAAGGGTAGAATGGATAATTTTTAGTGATTCAAGCACCGATAAACTATCAAGGTAAGGAATTTAAGGTTGTGTTAGGATCTAGAGCACTCATTCTTTCATTTCGCATGGATGCATGCACGAACTAGTCTTAGAACAATGGCATGAGAAACTGATGCAAGTGGAGTTAGCTAGTGGGAAACTTCTCACTACTCACATAAGAGATAAACACAATTCAATTCTTGTTTGGTAAGAATCCAACCAAGTGCAGATTTAAAATTTTACCCTTGGGATTATACGAAGGAATTTTGGGTCTGGATTGACTCGTGGAGAATCAAGCTAATAACTCACATGGAACAATAGCTGCTATGGCTCACCCTAACCTCCCTTGAAACACATCTAACAAGAGATTACCTGGTGAACCGCAACTATTGTGAGGATATTTCCAATGGTCGAGCTCATAACCCTTGAGGTCTCCAAGATCTACAACTCCTTGAGAAGCAATTCCATCGCCCCTCCCGCCCGCGAGCGTTGTCACACCGCCGCGTTGCACTATGGGTACTCGTCCCTCCTCTCACCTCACTTCACTCACACACACTCACTAGCATGCATTAGGGAGGAGAGACATTAGCAAGATCAAGACTCAATTGCACAATGGGAGAGTATGTTGTATTATGAGAGAAATTCACTTATATACATGGCCATAAGTATTCACACTCACTTAAACTATGGCCGGCCGGGCACTTTAGGCTCATAAGAGGCCTAATGCTATTACAATGACTACTCTCATAATATATCCATGAAGTACATCACTTGGGACTTCATCCTACATGCTACCACACGCTCTATTTGATGCTCCTTTTTCAATTATAAAATTATGGCATTACTTGGGTATAATACAAAAAGGACTAGTACAAACTACTAGGTATAGATGAATAAGCTTAAACTATTTGGTATATATAAATAAGCTTAAATGTAACTACGACACTCTTTTTTGAAAAATAGACTTGGAATCCATGTAGAAGTAGGTATGGAGAAAAACATAATCCCCCCCCCTTTTATGGGCCCCTAAATGAGCTTGAATGGATTTATTTCACACCCTTTTCTTTTCCCCCCGCCATTTTTGTCTTATTTTTCTATCTTAGCCTTACCACTCCTTATCTCCTTAATTTTGAAAAATTCATGTGTTCATTCTTTCTCCCTTCCTTTTCTAGGAGTTCATGACTCTGCTTCCCACAAAGTACTCTTTTTAAGACTTGAGGTCCTTATGCACTCAAATTTTAATTGTTTTAGACCTTAGAAAACCATTTAACCTTACACTTCCATAAAATATCATTGTAAACCTTAGTTTACCAATTAATGGATATGTGCACTTACTACACATGTATTCTCATTACTTTTGCACATCCTTATGCTAAAACCTAATGCAATTTTATTATTTTTTATTTTTACAATATTTTAAGCCTATATCCCAACCTACAATACTAATTTAATTTTTTAATATTAATGTTCATGTGCATATTTCCAAGGGTCTAATTAAATTTTTAAGAATTCAAAAGCTAACTTAATATTACACACACACACACACACACACACACACACACACACACACACACAATTGTTCACATTTATATTTAAAAATTTTATTAAATAATATAATATAGTTAGGAGGTAACTTACACCATCAACTTTGAAACCCCTCACTAAAGAGGACTTCAAGGAGACCCTCAAGTACATGAATATGTGTACTTGAAACCGTTTGTGGTGATCATGTCTGATAGTGACACCATCCTACGCTACATCAATAAGGGGGATCCAAATTATCCCAAGAGGATGCACAGGTACCAGTAAGTGTGGTACAAGAAGATGGCCACTTCAAGTTGCTTACTGTAACAAAGTTAAAAAGGGACTTAAGTCAATTTGGGCCTAAGGCCAAGGGATCAAGGGTATGTGAAAGGGGCCAAGGGTTAGGGTTAGGGTTAGGGTTAGGATTAGGATTGGGCATGCCCATGGACACTTTTAAGTGTAGTGTGAAAGGGAAAACCATGTATATGTCAAAATAAACCTAATTGGGTACTAATCACTTTATCAATGGAAACTACCATTCTTCTTCCTAAACCTAGGCTAATCTCTCTAAGCTAAGCTAATCTAATTCTAATCCATGTTAGTTAGGCTAATCTAAGTGTAGCTTTCTTTCAGTGGAGCTTTGCTTTGATATTGGCAAGTTATTGGTTTTGATCTTAGCAAATTTTTTTCTTGATGTCATGCAAGGTTTCTTTCTCTTCTTGATTTTTCCTCAAATTTTCTTGAAAAATCTTGATTCCAAGCATGGAAATACTTCAAGTTGGGATGATAGGGCTTGTAGAAATTTTGGTTTAGGTAACGCCTCAAATGGTGAATGAAAGTTTCTCTTCTTCAAGTTTTATACATTTATTAGCTCCTTGAACAAGATAGGGTGGATTTGAGGGTTAACTCTATGTTAATCTTCATTAATCTTTTCCAATATTGCATTACAACTTCTTCACACTACATTACTTTTTGCTAATGATGCATATTATCTTGTATAATGTTTTGCCAAAATTCATAAGGGATTGGGGCATTTTCATGAAAATAGGGATTTTCTACAACTCTTACACTAATTGAAGCATTACTCAAGCCTTATCTCAACCTTTTTGCAAGCATCTTCATCGTCAATATGGTTCTATATGGGCCTTCTTGATTACATTGATGAAAATCTAAGGTTTTTTTAAAGTCTTCATCATTCTTGCATGCTTTAGATCTTCCCATGATTAATGCACTAATCTTAGCCAAGCTTTATCACCATGCATTATGAATGCATATCTTTCCCATTTTGATCCTATTTCCTCTCATTTCATGCATTTTCCATGAGAAATGACAACCTTGGCAAGGTCATGAATATAATTCGGGCTATTGGCAATGGAAGTTAGCTTGGAAACTCTTGGTTGAAGCTATGGGAATGCCAAGATGTTTAAATAAAGGGCTTGAGAAGAAACTAGTGGCAATGTGATTGGGTTTCATTACACGTCATGCATTGGATTCACATTGATGCTTGTGAGACCTAACACTAATGTGAGATTGAGTTAGATGCATTGTGTTGGTTAACTGACAATGGAAAAGCTTTAATTAACAGGTATTCTATGAGAAATTATAATGGCATGGTGCATAAATGCCCCATGTTGTAAGTAACTTTACTCTCTCCAAGCAATCTACATTTGGTTATCTCAAGTTCATAGAATCTAAATTGTGGAGAGGGTACCTTTGGCATTGGTGAAGAGACCAACGAGGAGCATGGCTTGAAACTTTCGTGTCGTGAGTGCTTTGGTAAAGTGGTACGAAAGAGGATTAGGTACATGGATGTGAAGACATGGCCCCAACCCTTGCCATCAGACTCTAAACCTTGGTAAAGGGGGTGGGAAGACTTGGCCGAGAGATTGGCAAGTAGCTCTTCTCATCAATGTACATTGGTTGGTATTGGCGTTGGTATTGAATTGGCAATGATTATGTAAGACAATGCAATGGGAATATTCATGGTGTTTCATTGAGATAAATTTTTTAAAATTTCCTTGGGAACATTTAATGGTCATTGATTGATACATTGTTAAGCAATGGATTGTTACCAAGAACAAAAGGGATGCTTTAGATTTTGGGGTTTTAGCACTCGACAATTTTATAGCAAAGGACAAAACCCAAATTCAATAAAAGAGGATTTGGACTGAAGCAAAAGTGGATATAGAGTTGTATTCCCCATTCCATAAGCTCTCTTTCTAGACCTTAACCTCTCCACCATTAGAACAACCGAGTAACCGGCTAGTTCGTATTTTGTACTGGTTGTGTCATGTTTTTAACAGTTTTGATCCACTTAGATTGAACCAAAATTGACTTCATAAATAGATAAAAGAGGATTTGGACTAAAGCAAAAGTGGATATAGAGTTGTATTCCCCATTCCATAAGCTCTCTTTCTAGACCTTAACCTCTCCACCATTAGAACAACCGAGTAACCGGCTAGTTCATATTTTGTACTGGTTGTGTCATGTTTTTAACAGTTTTGATCCACTTAGATTGAACCAAAATTGACTTCATAAATAGATAGTACACTCTTAGAACATCTTATAGAGCTGAAGAACACCCAAAGCGGACATTGGTTTGGGGGTCAAAGGCCAATTTACTACCAGTTGTCTTTTTGTATAAAAGTCAAAACAAAGAGTACTATAGCTTTGACCAATTCAAAGGTGATCACATACATGGATTGTACACTCCGTCACCTCTCCATAAAGATCACTCAAATCAGAGTTTGGGAGCTTATCCAAAAGGTAAATTTTTTCTTGCGGCAAAAAGCTAAGAAGTGGTGGTTTGCAGTGAGGCTAGATTTTGAATGGTGCTGGGAAAGTTTAGCCTATGATGTTATGCAAAACTTTGAGGATGCTTGGGAGAAAATGAGCTTTAGAAAGATATGTATGCCATTTCTACATGATGATTCCTTGCCTAGATTTGCAAAGGATTATTGGTATCTCTCCTTCTTTGAGCTAATCCTTAAGGAGAAGGAAAGCATTAAAGACTTTGTACAAAGATTAGGCAAAGGATTCAAGAAAATGGTTTATAATTTGCATTATGGAGAAGGACAATCTCATTGCTCTTGGCGAAATCTTGGTATTATTTGGACTTTTCCACATACAAATTTCATCACTTTGTTGGCATATTGTACGTATTTCACTTCAGTCCATACCTCCTTTGGAAAAGCCTCGTTATTATGAGGAGGTTTCCAAGGAAGATTGTGATACCAATGAGGCATGAAAAGGACATCTTATGCATGCCATTATGGCTGAAAATGAACTTGTGGACAGCCATGACTCTTCAAGTGAAGATGAAGAGTAAGTGGAAGCATCTCTAGTGGGGCATGATGGCATGGACAATGATTCAAGGGATGGTTGATCATTTTCCACAAAGAGGATAGACAAGTAGATCATGTTGATGGGTCACACATGTATGGAACGTGCCTATGCAACAAATTAGGTGCAAAGGGCCATTGATTATCTTAAAGCGAGATGGATTTGTGTTTAGTGATGATTGTGCTTATGTTGGACCAAAGTGGCTCAATTAAGATCATCCATTCTCATAACTATATCATTGGATCAAAATGGAAAGTGCAAACATGGGTGAGATTTTGGAGAATGCCACTATGTACAGGAGATAGTGGGCAGCTTGGTCTACATGATGATCACCAAGCCAGACATGAACTACATAGTTAGGCTAGAGAGTCACTTTATGTAGGTTCTTCAAAAGCCACATTTGGATAGTGTGAGGCACCCACTATGCTACGTAAGGTCCACAATAGATTATGATCACTTCATTAGAGAGAAGGTCTTAATGTTGATCTAGTATACGTCAGCATAGAGAGAAGCATGTTGCTAACATTTTCACCAAGGCCTTTGGAGAAGAGAAGCTTAGTAAATTCGCACTATGCTTAGAGTCTTGAAGATGGAGTTAAGCTTGAGGGAGAGTGTCGAGATGTCAAGCTCAACACAAGTTGACACTCATGATGTGCCTAGGTGACCATTCCACTTTTACACCATTGACGCGTTTGGTAGCTTACACAATGGATCTTCACGAGTGATTCCACACCTACCTAGTCCAACCGGCATACTTATCTTACTAGCTCACCTACTTAGCATGCTTACATTATGGACCGCTTGTACATAAACATAGTACTCTAGTACTTATATTGGTTTTCACTTATCTTTTGTAGACCTCTTTTTGAGATCAACCAGGAGAAGACAAATTCATCCTTCCATCTTTGTGTGTGTCTTATCCATTGTTATGTGCATGTGTGTGCTTGCAAGAGCTCAAGCACTCTCTTCTCCCGTAATCTTTTAATATTAACTATTGTACAGAGACCGATAACTTGACCAAGAGAGTGAACAAGGTGATCAATGATGAGAACCCCAAAGATGGAGATTGATAGCCTGACTGAGAGAGTGGACCAAGTGATTAAAGATATCCTTCCAATGTTTCATTAACAAGAATCCAAAAGATATCTACTAAATGAACTATCTTCATTTAGTAGTACAAGTAGTGGGTTGAGAGTAGTATTACAGTCAACCATGTGGCAAAATAATGTTAAATTTGCAGCAATGTGATGAGCTATGGTGGATCAAATGCTAGAATCAACATCATTAACAAAGAGATTAGACGATGATTAAGACAAGATTAGTGAGAAATTAATTGATAGCTTAATGTAGGCATGGATAATCAAAAACCAACAAATTCTCATTAGGCCGATGCCTCAATTTATAGAGTTTATATCCAAGCATCTAATCCCACTGATCTCTCCTTGATTCACTCCACCTCTTTTGCTTGATTCTCTCCACCTCTTCCCAGAATATCTCCACACATCCTAAATCTTCTCATGCTACCCTTTATTCTCTCCCACTAGATACTTCTCACCCTTTCACAGCTCCTCTTTCATTTACATATTCTCTTTTACAGCCTCTTGCTAAGGGCTTGTTCCTGCACACACCCTATTCACTTGTATATTTCAACACCTCCCCTCAAGTGAATAATCCTAGCACACTTGGACCCTATACCAAGTTTCCCTCTTACTTGGTAGTCTGCGACCAGTACCTCAAGTCCCTAAACTCATAGTCCTTGACACACACACTCTCTCTCTATGTGTCCAAGGCTACTACAAGTGCCCGTGACCTTGACTAAAGTGCTCACACATACATCTACCACATGGCCTACATCATCGGTGGCTCAGAGGTGGTTTTACTCTATTGGGGATACATTGGGTTGTGGGGTCTCTCTCTCTCTCTCTCTCTCTCTCTCTCTCTCTCTCTCTCTCTCTCTCTCTCTCTCTCTCTCTCTCAGAAAAGATGATCTGACTCCACTTCCTTAGGAGCCTCCATGAAGTTTGCCGATGTCGCAGTCTCTTGCCATGTGTCCTGGCTTCCCACAATTGTGGCAAGTGAAGGTCCTTCCTTCTTCCTCGTCCTCGTCCTCAAGAGAATCCTCCTCGGGTGAAGAATGCTTTTTCTTCTCCAGCTCTTGAGTCCAGCCATTTCTTCTCTTTGACCTTGGTCTCTTGCTCTAGTAGAGCTCCTTCTATCTTGTGTAGCTTTAATTCAGGTACATTCTTTAAGGTTGCTACAATGTTTTCATATTCACCTTTGTCCACACTCTTCCAGAAGCACTGCTAGTGCCTCATCATCTTCTACCTTCTTGCCAATGGCTGCCAGTTTTTGCTTCATGCTTTTGTATTTGTTCAAGTGTGTGATTAAAGGTTCACTTTCTTTCATATCTAGTTTGTAGAATTGCATTAATAGATTTATCTTTGAATTTTTTGCTTGAGTGCCAAATAATTTATTGAGTTTATCCCATGCATCTTTTGCCCATTGTATCCCTATGATGATGTGATGAATGATTTCATCATTTTAAATTGAGTGCGATGAGTCCTAATGCTTTCTCATTCTTGCTCTTCCACTCATTTTCCCCACTCACCTCTGGGCATTCATCTCTTCCTTCAACTAGCCCCACAGATTTTTCCTCATCACTCATGAACAAATACATGGTTTTTGTTTGCCATGTACTATGTGGACAAAGACATTTGCTTACATCCAATAGCATCTAATGTGGCATTCACTTCTCCCCATATGTCTATTTGCTTATAAACATCTGGGATGACCAATTGTGTCTCTCTGGAACCATCCTGCATGGTTCTACTTTTATGTGGCATTTGCTCTGCATTCTTCTCAATAAAGTCTCTCAAGATTGCCCTGCCCATTTGTGTGTGATCCCAAGCTGCTCTAATTGCTCCTTTATTGCCATGCATTGCCCTCCTTACACCATTCTCAAAATGTAACCTATACCTATAGAAAGATGTTTTGGGGATGCCATGCATCCCATACCATGCCCTACCGCATACAACTTTCCCATTGAATATAAAACTGTATTTTCGTGTACCCATATTGTCAATGCGGCATGATGACTCCAAAATATCATAAACATAGTTGGTACGTTCTTCCAAACGTAACCCCCAGAAGTGCCTCCGCAATTGGTGTACTGTATCTCTATCAGCATATTGACAACACTTTGCAGGACAACAATCAATTGTAGCAACAAGTAAAACTGATTCCATTGAGGTTCTCAAGTTCGAAGCTTTGAGAGCAAGAATTCTAGGCCTTCTATTGATCATACAATATGATCTCTTCTGTAAGAAAATGGATTTTGAACCTGAAATAAAGTCCTCAGTTTCCTCACACACATCTTTTATGCTCTCATTTGGAGATGTGAAAGCTTGTGTTTCCTGTTCATGTAGCAGTGGTGTACCATCATCAAAGGTGACCTATTTGATAGGCCACCTAACCAAATTGACGCACCGAAGCATGTCACATGTGTCTGTCCCTGTAGTTGGATGAAGGATCTGATCTACCACCACACCCACATCTTCTTCTCCTAATAGATCAAAGTTAATCACATCATATGGAAATGTTAAGAGAATAATCCCTGTTCCAACGTACTTCTCATTGCCTTCTATCCAGAGCATCACTTTACGCTCTTTCCAACTTTCACAGATACTTGGAGTGTCCTCATCTCCAACAGCATTACAATCATTAGAAGGTGGCACCGCATGATCATCATTAACAATCATCACGGCACCTGTAACAACCACCACATCTTTCTTTTTCCACTTTACAAAACTACCCACTACCTGAATGACCTTTGTTGCATTGTTGTTTGGAAATGGCAAGCAAGCTACATCATTTAGGCAGTTGTCGATAGAAACTGACAAAAATCCATCTCCAAGGACTTGCCCATGGCATGTGTCAGTTGGACGTATTGCACATACTGTTCCAAGTGCAACAACATCTCGATCCATCATCAAATTGACACCATCCCCACAATGAAAGTCTTGGTCCATGTTGCCTGAGTAAGTGAAAAAATTTGAGATTTAATCATAAGCGATTGAGTGATCTTATATTCATCATAAGACATTTAATCATAAGAGATTGAGTGATCTTATATTCATCAAGTAATCACATAGCATTGATAATGAAAACATGCATTAATAGATGACAAGTTGAAGTATACATTGCAAAATTAGTGCAGTATTCCATTTTCCAACATCATAAGAGAGAGAATAAATTTGACCACATGGCCAAAACTTGTTTTCTCAATGAACATGGTAGTATATCCTTGATCTAGATTACTTGAGTTACTAGATAAAAAAGATCTATGTAGTCATCATTGCTTAGTTGAAATGGATGCTTTGACCATATGGCCAAAACTTCAATAGCCTATAATATATGCACATCATATCTTACTTTAGTATATATGCACATCATATCTTACTTTAGTATAAAAAGTATTCATGGTGTGTGTGATGGTCTACATAATGTTTTAGCCACATGGACAAATTCTCGCACGGCTTATCATTCTTAAGACATGGGTAGATCATCTGTTACTTTTCCATGGGAAGACAATTTATTGTGTGCTAGTGTAGAGAATGTTTTAGCCACATGATCAAATCCTATCAAAGCTTATTGTTCTTATAATATGTACAAATCATATGTTACTTTTCCATGGAAGACAATATATTGTGTGCTAGTGTAAAGAACGTTATAGCCACATGGTTGAATCCTCTCAAGGATTATCATTCTTAAAACATATGTAGATCATATGTTACTTTTTTGCAAAGGACACTTTATTATGTGCTAGTGTAGAGAATGTTTTAGCTACATGGTCCGATCCTCTCAAGGCTTATCATTCTTATAATATCTATAGATCATATGTTACTTTTTCATGGAAGACAATTTATTGTGAACTAGTGTAGAGAATGTTATAGCCACATGGTTGAATCCTCTCAAGGATTACCATTCTTAAAACATATGTAGATCATATGTTACTTTTTTGCAGAGGACACTTTATTATGTGCTAGTATAGAGAATGTTTTAGCTACATGGTCCGATACTCTCAAGGCTTATCATTCTTATAATATCTATAGATCATATGTTACTTTTTCATGGAAGACAATTTATTGTGAACTAGTGTAGAGAATGTTTTAGCCACATGGTTGAATCCTCTCAAGGATTATCATTCTTAAAATATACTTAGATCATATGTGACTTTTCCATGGGAAGACAATTTATGGTGTGCAAGTTTAGAGAATGTTTTAGCCACATGGTCGAATCCTCTCAAGGCTTATCGTTCTTAAAATATTTACAGGCCATATGTAACTTTTCGAAGGAAGACAATTTATTGTGTGCTAGTGTAGAGAATGTTTTAGCCGCATGGTCAAATTCTCTCAAGGTTTAATGTATTGCAGGCATAGTATGAATAAGATTTGGTTGGTGCAAAGTTTATGTCCACGTGGTAAGTAGAATAGTTATTAATATATTGGGAAGCACAAATGTTAGTGCATGCACAAGCAATAATTTTGGATGCAAAATTGAATAATCATATACCAATAGTTGGTATTATGGCCTAAATGTAGTGCACATTGTCAGTAATATACATGAAGTAACTAATATGAGTTGTGTCAAATTAAAAAGTAGATTTATCCATATAATGAAAAGTAAAGGTCGTGAAAATAGAATAGCAAGATATGAATCTTATTTTATATGGCATTAATATTAGAATAGCCTCAACACCTCTTGAAATATCTATGTAGACATAGGAACTCTTTTAGCAAAGCAATAAATGATGCAAAATGAGTAATCCTATGTAACTAACTTATTACTTTCTATGTTGTCTTATAAAAAAATATATCAATAAATTAATATTATATTTAATAACATAATATTTTAATATTTATTATTTAATATAATATTTAATAATATAACTTATTATCATAATATAAAATAATATTATATTATAATAGTATATTTTGGAATATAATAATATTATAATATTGTTCACTATAGTGGTGGATTTCTTGGAAACTCTAAACGACATTTGAGGCACTAGTTGCTATGGGCAATGATCCCTAATGGGGGTGTAGGAGGCAGCACCCTTGGTGGGGGTCTGTGGGGGCAACGTCCCCAGCTGGGGGTCTGGGGGGCAGCGCCCCCTGGTGGGGGTCTGGGGCAACGCCCCCCGGTGGGGTCTGGGGGCAACGCCCCCGGTGGGGGTGGCAATGCCCCTGGGGGGCAACGCCCCCAGTGGCGGGGTCCGGGGGCAACGCCCCCCGGTGGGCTGGGGGCAACGCCCCCAGCCGGGGGTCCGGGGGGCAACGCCCAACGCCCCCACCGGGGGGCAACGCCCCCAGTGGGGGATGGGGGGCAACGCCCCCAGTGGCGGGGTCCGGGGGCTGCCAGTAGTCCCCGGCCCCACGGTAAGACCTATGTGTGATATGAAAAAAAAATCGATTGCTTAATTCTTATTACAAACTTTGATAAAAGTGATTTTTTAAAGATAATTCCATTTATTGTCAAACGTCTATTTTTTATAAGCGTTCTCATTAAATGTGATATATTCTTGAGAATATATGCTTCATTAAAGAAGATATCCTTTAATGATGTGAAACTAAAAGTGATTTTTTTAGATAATTCCATTTATTGTCAAACGTCCATTTTTTATAAACGTTCTTCATTAAATGTGATATATTCTTGAGAATATATGCTTCATTAAAGAAGATATCCTTTACTGATGTGAACTTTTTCTAAGAATTTGAATTTGGTCCTCTCTTTCTATCTTCTCTCTCTACGATTTCCCTCTTCTCCTAAAAACGTACTCTTCTTCTTGCTCGCACTTTCGACCCTGGTTTTTATTCTTGCTCTCTCTGTGATGTTTTCTCTGCATTACGCCTCACCTAAGCTCTCTAATCAAAAGATTTAGTTGTGCTTAAGCAAGATTTTGACCCTTCATGTATGTTTCATCTGCATATCTACTTCTTTTCATCTTCTTGTTTCTGTCTTCACACGCTAATCAGAAGCGACTTTTCCAGCAAGCTTCGCAACAACAACAGTCATTCACAATATTGACGCTAATCAGAACTTTGCCAGCAAGCATCGTAACCATAGCCATTTAAAGGTAGGCTCTTTGCCTCATGCATGTTCTTTGTTTTCTTGATTTTCTGGTTCATAATACTTAATTACATAATTAATCTTTCTTAATCTTAATTAGCCTAGTAAGATAAATGAGATCATATAGTACATTCATGACATAAAAATAAAAATATGGTTAACTTCACACCCAGTTTTCTTAAAATCGAGAATGTTTCTTGACTAAGAGCCTACTTGAAAAAACAAACAATGCAGAAATAAGAAAACAAGTATGAAACTAGCCTTGATCAGTTTTTCAACACTCTTGTTATGGCAAAGATGCGACCTTGTCCCTTGAGAATGCTTCTGTCTTGCTGATTCTTCTTGTATGCTGCGTTGACCTTGCTTGTATAAGCGTACTTCTATATACTACTTGCACATATGTGTAATCACTCGCTATGCAGAAAATAGTGATCTATCCATGTAGCACAATAGAGACTAATTGGACATTGTAGAATAATTCTATGTATATGTATGCATTTCACATGAAATGACTTTTTCAAGACACACATATACTTGTGCTTACAAAAGAGGTAACAAAAATATACTTCTGGTTATATGATGCTTCAAACAAAAGTGACTGTGTGGCCAAAAGCCATGGTCAATATGAAAGCTTCTTTCTGAAATAGCCATAGGATATTGCCTTGTGGTCAAATCTTTGTACCTCAACTATTAGACGTAACATGTTGTGTCTCTATTGCATATCAATCGGATGAAAGTAAGAAAATCATGCATATTTTCAATGTCACATAATAATATGGCTAAAATCCATGGGCACCTATGTTTGATTGTTACATGGAATTATGGTTAAAATCCATGGACACCTAGGTTATTAAGATGGTTCTTTTTGTGTTCTAATTTTTTTTAATCATCTTATATCCAAGATCACTTGTACATTGAAAGGATTTAAGGAAGTTGGCCAAGTAGAGCTGTCTTCTAAGAGTAAAACCAAACATAGCAAAGTTTTTACCATATGGTCAAATTCTATAGAAGACATCTCCTTCAAAAACCCATGCTACACATAGAATATAAATTATCAAATGGCCACTTTCATGACAATATGTCCACGATGAATCTATGACGATGTCTACATGAAATTTGGTATTACAAAAAAACCAAACATTGTGGCATGAGAGTATGGATAAAATCCATGCTCACTTCTGTATATCCATTAGTGATCTCTAACATTAGTGCTCTCCATTGTCACAAGATTTGTTCATATGGTCAAATTCTACCTTATAATTATTACATTCAACATTTTGGACACATAGGCTTTTGCCTTGTGGTCAAATCTTTTTATCTCAATTGTTACATGTAACACATTGTGTCTCTATTTCATGTCAAACAAAATTTGAAATTATGGGAAAAAAGTAAGAAAATCATGTATTCTTTCAATGTTGCATAATAGTATGGCTAAAATCCACGAGCACCTATGTTTGATTGTTGCATGGAATCATGGTTAAAATCCATGGACACCTAGGTTACTAAGATGGTTCTTTTTCTGTTCTAAAATTCTTTTTCAATCATCTTAATTACAAGATCACTTGTATATTGAAAGGCCTCAAGGAAGTTGGCCAAGTAGAGGTGTCTTCTAAGAGTAAAACTAAACAAAGCAAAGTTTTTTCCACATGGTCAAATTCTATAGAAGACATCTCTTCAAAAGCCCATGAATATGAATTATCAATTGGCCACTTCCACTATAATAGGTCCATGATGAACCTATGACCATGTCTACATGAAAATTGGCATTACAAATAAACCTTTCATTGTGGCATGAGAGTATGGATAAAATCCATGCTCACCTGTGTTTGATTGTTGCATGAAATTATAGCTAAAATCTATGAGCACCTAGTTACAAAGATGGTTCTTTTTGTGTTCTGAAATTGTATATGAATCAAGATCACTTGTATATGGAAAAGCCTCAAGTCTAGGTAGAGATTCCTTCTCAAAGTAAAACTAGAAAGAGAAAAGTTTTTGCCATATGGTCAAATCCTATGCATGCATATTATAATCATAACACTATTGAATAAAGTTTTGGCCATGTGGTCAAAACCTAATATTTCTATGCAATATCTTGCCATATGGTTAAATTCTAACTTAAACCCTTTCTATGATGATATTTGGACATACATTGGTCAAATCCTATGCATGCATATGGTAATCATAACACTATTGAGTAAAGCTTTGGCCATGTGTTCAAAACTTGATATTTGTTTCTAATATATCTTATTTTTTGTACTTATGTAGGTTTATTCAATGCAATATCTTGCCATATGGTTAAATTCTAACTTAAACCCTTTCTATGATGATATTTGGACATACATTGGTCAAATCCTATGCATGCATATGGTAATCATAACACTATTGAGTAAAGCTTTGGCCATGTGGTCAAAACTTGAGATTTGTTTCTAATATATCTTATTTTTTGTACTTATGTAGGTTTATTCAATGCAATATCTTGCCATATGGTTAAATTCTAACTTAAACCCTTTCTATGATGATATTTGGACATACATTGGTCAAATCCTATGCATGCATATGGTAATCATAACACTATTGAGTAAAGCTTTGGCCATGTGTTCAAAACTTGAGATTTGTTTCTAATATATCTTATTTTTTGTACTTATGTAGGTTTATTCAATGCAATATCTTGCCATATGGTTAAATTCTAACTTAAACCCTTTCTATGATGATATTTGGACATACATTGGTCAAATCCTATGCATGTATATGGTAATCATAACACTATTGAGTAAAGCTTTGGCCATGTGGTCAAAACTTGAGATTTGTTTCTAATATATCTTATTTTTTGTACTTATGTAGGTTTATTCAATGCAATATCTTGCCATATGGTTAAATTCTAACTTAAACCCTTTCTATGATGATATTTGGACATACATTGGTCAAATCCTATGCATGCATATGGTAATCATAACACTATTGAGTAAAGCTTTGGCCATGTGTTCAAAACTTGAGATTTGTTTCTAATATATCTTATTTTTTGTACTTATGTAGGTTTATTCAATGCAATATCTTGCCATATGGTTAAATTCTAACTTAAACCCTTTCTATGATGATATTTGGACATACATTGGTCAAATCCTATGCATGCATATGGTAATCATAACACTATTGAGTAAAGCTTTGGCCATGTGGTCAAAACTTGAGATTTGTTTCTAATATATCTTATTTTTTGTACTTATGTAGGTTTATTCAATGCAATATCTTGCCATATGGTTAAATTCTAACTTAAACCCTTTCTATGATGATATTTGGACATACATTGGTCAAATCCTATGCATGCATATGGTAATCATAACACTATTGAGTAAAGCTTTGGCCATGTGGTCAAAACTTGAGATTTGTTTCTAATATATCTTATTTTTTGTACTTATGTAGGTTTATTCAATGCAATATCTTGCCATATGGTTAAATTCTAACTTAAACCCTTTCTATGATGATATTTGGACATACATTGGTCAAATCCTATGCATGCATATGGTAATCATAACACTATTGAGTAAAGCTTTGGCCATGTGGTCAAAACTTGAGATTTGTTTCTAATATATCTTATTTTTTGTACTTATGTAGGTTTATTCAATGGCAAAGAAATCTACTTCGGCAAGGAAGGAGAATCAAATCATTGATGGAGTTAGTGGGGATTTTGTGTGGCCTTGGTTTATGGATGTTTATGACAAAGAAGGAAAAAGGGCAAACAATGTCCTTTTATATGCTTCAAAGCTTGAGGATTCAACATATGATCAAGTTGGGATCATTGAGGGGTTGATGGATGGATGTGCTGGGAAGGAAGGAATCCTGTGTATTGTAGTAAAGATCAAGGGAAAGAACATTGAATACAACCTGGATCCCTTATCTTTTCAATCTACACATATAAAAGAGGATGAAGTATACTCTTTGAGAGCAATGGGTTGGAGCCTCCTAGAGGAGATATCAGGCACACAGGACATAATAGCTACATTTGAGTCTATCAAGCATAGTGAACTTCTTTCTCCTACAAAACATGGTGTTCGACCAAAGAAGAGGACAAAGATTCAAGATGCACAAGCACAATCAATAGCTTCAAACTCACAGGCTCTTGGTGTGAGTGTACCTCCTAACACTCCTCTAGACAACACAAACCAATCTTCAAAGGCACAAGTAATCCAAGCAACACCTTTGGTGTCACTTGAAGTCAAGGGTGTTGAAAGAACCTTTGACTTTCCAAACATGGTTAAGAAGAAGGGTAAAAAGGATGGTTCAGGATTTCACATGTTTGAAAAATACTTTCCATTTGGCTCAACCACACAGTTTCCTATTGATGTTGGTAGATGCTATGAGGCACCACCTTTATATGCCTATAGAACACTTTGTTGGGATTATGTGCAAAAGTTGACATCATCTTTTGTAAAGAATCCCATGAATCCAGCAACAGTAGCATACCTCATGCCCTTTTTGGAGGAGAGTGATGTGAAGCGACCCATGCATCGTGACGAGGTGGAAGTGGATAAGCTACATTCTTACTCCTATTGGATCATATCAGGTCTTCACTCAATCCATGCGGCAAAGATCTATATCCTAAGTAGCACTCATCGATGCCTAGCAACCAAACATCTATATGCCACAAGGAATGCAAGAATCTTGGTGGACTGTCCTGCTGAAATGTGCATTGAGCTTTCTAGGATGACAAATATGGAATCCCACAATGTTATGAAGAATGGTCCTTATCTTGAGCAACTTCAACAAGTAAGGGATCAATGGATAGCATTTGGGTCTCCACCAAAACCTCAACAAGGGCTTCCAAAGGGTAGTCCTCACCAAAGAGTACCATGGGAGGTAATGATGTACAACCTTAGCTTGTCTTATTCAAGATGCATTTGGTGTTTTCTTTCTCATTTCATATTTTTATTTTTGATAGAGATTTCTAGAATACATTGGAGAAAAGTGTGCATCACGTGATTGTCATATGATAGTGAGCACACAAGAGATATTTGATGGTTGGATTACCATCATGAAGAGATACTCAAAGGGGGAGCTTTCATCTCAAGAGGATACCACCACAAAGAAGGGAAGGCAGCCTTCTCCTGCAACTTTTCGTTGCCTTATGGGTCTAAAGGATGGGGACATCCTCACATTACAAAAGGAAGTTAATGATGGACACATCGTCTTTCTTAGAAACAAATGGGACAAAGAGGATGTTGTTGACATGGAGACAAGGGCAAAGCAAATCAAGCAAGATAGGGTGCTCCATGAGGAGCTAGTTTCTCTCTTCAATGCCTCAACTCATGCTAGCAATAGTATGATGAAGAGTTGGGAAGATCTTGTTGCTGAATACAACATCACCAACGATGTATACACAAAGATTTTAGGTGTTTGCAGTGATTGGGTGTCAAAAAAGCTCACACGTGGGGCTGATGCAGGACCATTGCCAAATGGTGCAAAAGACATTGTGAACTTTCTTATTGTGAAGAAGCAAGATCCTCTTCATTCTTCTACTACCTTACCTTGGCAAGTATATATTGTGGGGTGCAACCTTGAGGCATTCGATCTTATATACAATGTGTATAAAGATCCTATTACCATTGGTGTGGTTGTCCTAGAAGCGGCACATGGAGTTGGGGGCATGACATGGGATTCTATCATGTTTGGAAAGGTGGTCTTCACATTGTTAAAAATGACATGTGAGCCTAAACAATTCATTTTGTTGTCATTTCTCAACCGCAAACAAATGGCAGCTATGGAGGAGGCCCTTGAGAATCTTTCATGCAAGTACCATATGCAAGTTGGAAGTGTTGACTTCCTACCAATGGCCAAGAGTCTTGCTTTTGGGGCCATGGATTCATTTGTTGTGTTGACACTTGTGACCATGGAGAAAAGCTTCATCAATCTAGATCGATATGTTGGAAATTCCAACAAGCCATGCATTTTGGATAATGAATCCATTGAAGCCATTGACAAAGAAGGAAAGGATGGAGAGCTTGAAGAAGAACAAACTATTGCAAAGGCCATATTTAGAAAGAAAAAGAAGGTCATCAAGGCTACAATCAAGGCATTCAAGAAAAAGAAGGTCATCAAGGCTACAATCAAGGCATTCAATGATGCACATGAGGTTGTATGTGATATATTCTCATGTGGTGTTGCATCAACGCTCGCATTGGAACATCACATGAAGACTATTGCAGTGGTGTGCAATAGTCAAGAGCAAAGAGAGATTGAAGCAGCATGTTGGAGAGCCCATGAGAGCGCCAACCCACCTACAAGTGCTCAAGAGGTTCCTCCCATTGGTGCTCTAGCTCTTGACCTACCGCCGGAGGGTGTGGATGAATCAAGCCAAGACATAGCAAATATTATTATGAAAGAGAGGTTGAAGGCTACTTCAGGTGTTTGAACCTCTCTATCTCTAACTTTTGTCAATGAGAACACTATGGTGTAAGGTTGAACTTGTGTTTTGGAGGATGATTTCATGACATAACATTTCCTACATATTTTCTCATTTTGTGGTGCTATCTAAAGCAAGCCTTACAAGCCTATTTCTCTCAGTTTTGTGTTTATTGTTTAAGAGTCCTTATTTCTAGAAATATTTTCATCATATTGTACCTAAAATTGGTTGCAAAAAGTTTGTGCTTCTGTATTAAAATACAAGTATGAAGTACATGATAATGTTGGAAGAAATATTTTCTTGTATGGTATAGCTAGAATGCTTCAATCAATTGCTATTACATTACTTTGATCCAAATGTTGGTATTGGTTTTCTCTAAAGTTTTGTGTCCTTCAATATTTTGCCATGTGGTCAAATATATTAGAAGAAAATATTTTGTGTCATACAACTACATTGAGTTTTTCAATTTCAATTGCAGTGCTTTGATTGAAACATTGGTATGACTTGTATTATCAAAGGTGTCAATGTGGTGTCTATTGATATTAGGCCACATGATCTAATATTTTTTCTCTTGAAATATGTTTTTCTAAGTATGCTCAACATGCATGTCCTACATGCACATCAATGTGGAATATTGTAGCATGTGTGTATGGAAAAATATTCTAAAATGTTCATTGCAACTATATACATTGTTGTATCTTAATTCAATAGTCATATAATATTATTTTTTGAGATTTTTTTGCCAGATGGTCAAAAATATATTTTGATGAAATATCTACCATCCATGCATACTATTTGCATATTAAATTTAATGTCTTATACAATGTATATATGGAATAGTACAATAAACTTAGCCCTATTGAACTATATATAATGTTTTTATCTTAGCTTACTAGCTCTAAAATGAAAAAAAAAACTTGTAAGAGACTAGATGTCTATTTTGTTCTTAACCTTTGTGTTGTATGATAGAATGATTCAAATTTGACTAAGAATAGTCTATTTGCATATTTGGCAGATTTGAGCAGAGCAAACAAAGTAAGTGATGTGGCCTTGGCGAAAAGTGCTACCAAACTATATTTTTTTCATGATTTGGGGACAGGAGAAATGCCATACGCATCCACTCAAGATCATCTATCGGCCAGACAAGATGGGGGTGGAGGCAATGTTCAAGCCCCTTCAGTATGTGTGGAATGAATATGGCAATGTTTGTGAACATAGCAAGACTATTTTGATAGATGATAGTCCCTACAAGGGGTGTCCTAACCCTCTTGAGAACTGCATCTATCCACAGACATTTGATGTTAACCAAGGAGACTCAATCTTGATTGAGGAACTTCTACCCTACTTGACTCGCTTAAGTGGATCCCATGATGCACGTGAAGTCATAAAATTTGATCGATATGGACTTGAGCCAGTTCAATATGGACATGAGTTGTACACACAATTCAAGGTTGTGATTGACACATGGCTTAAAGGAGATGATAATGCTATGTCATCTTCATCATCAGTACAACCCAAGAACATCCATCGTGGAGATGGAATATATATGAAACAATCTTCAATCACTTCTTGCTTGAAGAGATCATCAATTGTACAAGGATCATCATCAAGAGTCTCAATTCATCCAACCCATCCATTGGGTGTCTCACAAGTATCGAGGTTAAAGCGGATTCCTTTGGTTTCTACTCTAAAGGATATGGAAGCAATGCAACTTGCTCATCAGCTAGGATATAAGGATGACTACATAAATGGTCGTGTAGCTAGACACTTCATAAAAAACCTTCAAAAATTATACTTTCCACGAAAATGATGTGACACAAAAATAATACACTCTTTTCTACAACTTGTACCTTGGTGTTTATAAATGCGTTCAACATCAGAGAGACTAGCTCAAGATTTCTAGATTGTGATTTCATGGAAGAATTCATTGTATTATATACAAGCTCCTCAATGAAGAATGATATTCTAAATGTAATTTGATGGAGAAAATGTGTTTTTATGAAAAGGTATACTAATTGTGCTTTGATATTAAATGAATGCGTGCATGAATGCAAAATATACTAGAAAAGTTTAAATCCCAAATTAGTCTCGGTATTGTTGTTTTGAATTTTATTTTCAAGTATATTGTTGAAGTTATATTGGAAGAAGCAATTTCTTGTATGGTAGCTAGAATGCTTGAATCAATTCCAATTGCATTACTTTGATCCAAATATTTGTCTAAAGTGTTGGATCTTTTGATGTTTTACCACATGGTCAAATATATAGGAAGAATTTTTTTTTGTATCATATAGCTACAATGCTTTTGCCAATTGCAATTGCACTGCTTTGATTGAAATATTAGTATGACTTATATTATCAAAGGTATCAAGTTGGTGTCTATTGATATTTGGCCACATGGTCGAATATTTTTCCTCTTAAAATATGTTTTTCTAAGTATGATATACACATATGTCTTGTATGCATATTAATGTGGGAAGTGTTGTAGCATGTGTGTATGGAAATATATTCTAAAATGTTCATTGCAACTATATGCATTGTTGCTTCTTAATTCAATAGTCCTATAATATTGTCTTTTGTAATCTTTGGCCACACGGTCAAAAATATACTTTTATGAAGTATCTTGTGGTCATGTAGCTAGACACTTCATTAAAAAACTTTAGAATTTTACCTTCCGCAAAAATGATGTGACAAGGCAACAATACATTCATGTCTCTAACTTATACCTTGGTGTTTATAATTGGAGACTAGCTCAAGGTTTTTGGGTTGTGATTTCATAGAAGACTTGATTGTTTTGTAAACAAGATCATTGTGGAAGAGTGATATTCTAACTATATTTTGATGGAGAGAACAGGCTTTGATGAAAAAATATACCAACTGTGCTTTGATATTAAATGACTGCAATATGAATGCAAAGTATACTAGATATATTAAATCTTAAATTAGTCTCATTATTGTTGTTTTGATTTTTATTTTCAAGGGTAACGTAGATATCCTTTTTCCAACTTAGAAACATTTAGCACAAATATAGACAAAAAGAATATAGTGTGCTTTGATCTCAAATAATTCTAAGTAATATTTTTTGGGATTTTCTTTTCGAGACTATTAACCACACATACATATTCTTTCCAACTTACTAGAAAGAGCTAACCAGAATTATAACCATACTATTATATTGTATGGCAACTATGCATATGTATGTTAACCCATGGCGGACGCACTATGTTTTACATCATTAATTTAAATATTCTGAGTCATGGGCCGGGCTTGTCGGCACCATATGTTAAGGATAAAGAGATTGGGTGATCGCCGATGAGAGGCGCACCTTGGATATCAGTAGGATAAGGGTTAGGGTCGGCCGGCCATGTATGGGCGCCCAAGTGTGAACGGCCAAGTCACCTATAAGAGTCAAATGTAACCCTAAAATCCTCATTCTCATGTGTTGTGAATACAAGAGTGCTCTTGCCTTATCTCTTTGGTTTCCTTCTCCTGCGTGTGAGAGAGAGAGAGAGAGAGAGAGTGAGAGAGCGATCGAGCACTGTGTAGCGGCACGGCGGCGGAGAGGCGGTAGAGCGGCGACGACGGCTCCTCCTTCACGGCTGCGACGCGGGAATCCTTCAAGGCAGCAGTTAAGCGGTGAGTGACACACCCTTTGGCATTCTGTTTGAGCTTCCTTCCCTGGTTGTATGCTTGCAGCCATTCGTGGCTCGCATACGGTGTCCGGCAAGTCCCCAGCTACGACCTGTGCGGCAAAAGCGCACATTTTTGGCGCCGCTGCCGGGGAGTTGCCCTGCACCAAGCTCCAGTTTGCAGCTCGGCTGCTGCGTGAAGTTTAATCTACACTGTAGGAAAGGCGTCTGTGTTGCTGTTGAGGTGTTTCTGTGGTTTTCAATCTCTGTTTCTGCAATTTGTCTTCTGTATTCCTGTTTCTTTTGTTATATTTTCGCTCCGCGTGTGGGCGTACGTTTTGTTATCTGGTTTCTGCGTGTGAGAGGGATTTCTGAATCCCCAGATCTGTGCTGTGTGTGCGAACTGCACCGCGGCCAAGGCTGAACCCTAAGGAAACCCTAGGAAACTTATCTCACAAAAAAAAAACAGAAAATAAAAAAGAAAAAAATTATAAAAAATAAAAAAGAAAAAAATTAAATTTTATTTTCAAAGAAAGAACCAAACATGTGGAGAGGAAAGATTTTCTAATTGGAGAAAAAAAATTTGAAAAGAAAGAACCCCAAACGACCCACGCCCCGGCCCCGGCCCCGGTCTCGGTCTTTTGATATATATATATAGGAGAGTGAGCCTCCATAGCTTTCTCTCAAGTGAGAGCTTATGGGAAGTCATGCCCTATATGTAGCCCACTCCCCAAGGAGTAAAGTGAGCATGTGGGATAAAGCCCTCACCCTTTCCTCCACAAGCAAATAGGCTTTTGCCCCTTCCCCCAAAGGAAACGGACTATTTTGAGAACTACAGGAGCTCTAGATAGGCGAACACGGTGCTGTAAAGCACACTACGACCCTTTAAACGATACGCTCGTTTCGAGCTATCACACGCCCTAGTCCAAGTTCGTAAGTAAGGGGGTCAAAAACGAGTTAAAAACAATCTAAAAACAAGTAAAAACGAGGTGCAAAATACCCAAGAAACCACTTGTGTGGGCTTCAAGGGTAGTTACCAACGCACGTAGGGTACCCACGTCACATGCATCTACGTTCTGGTCGGGTACTAGAGCCTGAGCCACTAGAAAGCGTTTCAGTCTACGCAGGCTCACACCATCCCTCCACGTTGGCATCTTGGCCTTCGGCTGGAACCCAAGGGAGTGCAACCCAAGATCCACGAATAGTGGATAGTGACTCGTCCTCTGACTCAGAAGCCATGGAAGGATACCCTACCAAGAACCCTGAGGAGACAAGCCAAAACATGCCAGTGTGGGCCCCACAACCCGGATCTAGCATGTTTAGTCGTCTAATAGAGACCTTTAGTAGAGCTACACGCTCTGAGCATGCGACAAGCAAAGTAAATGAAGAAGGAGGGGTAGTAGATTCACCATTCACATCTTATGTAGACCCTACCCTCCCAAAGAGTGTCCATGTGGATATTCTACCCACTTCGTTTAATGAGGGCCCTACTGAGCTACCAACTTCCGATGCTCTTCCTAAAGTAGAGGTCCCTAGAAGCCAATCCATAAGAAGTGACATTGCGTCCACTTCAAGAGAACCGTTTGGCACACCAAGTCTAGATGGGATATTTCTCAATGAAAATTGGGAATATGATCTACACACAGAGACTCTAACCGACCTATACACAGGCTACACATACCATGTAGGTTGGTTAGAAGTCCTACGATCTACATCTAGCGCCACTAATCTAGAGGAGCAACAACACATGATATGTGATGTTATTCATAGAATTATCCAAATTGAGAGGCAAAATAGGGGAGTGGACCTAGTTTCCACTGGCCCTATGAGGTTTTTGGATACGAGCAAGGCCAAACAACCAACCCTATCACAATTGGAGACTCCCTCGGTGAGTCCCATAGACCCTTCATATGTTGTTTCGCCTGGAGTCTCAATGCAGGTTGAGCCCACGAGCAGTAACTTTAGTTTTCCAACCTTGGCTCAACTTTCCATTAAGGAATCCACAATGCCTACCCCAATGATGAGCATGACAGAAAGCGCACCTGTTACCACTGTAGTTAGTACAACACCACTACCTAGTGGAACAGTACCTACAACAGTGCGTGCCGGTGCCTATCAACCATATGTACCTATCGCTACTCATGCTCATGTAGCTCCTACGCCTCTTAGTATGCCAACGGCGTATGCTCCACGACCACCTTATCATAACCATTATCCAAGGGGAGCTAGGCCTAGCCACATATCATATCCTACGTCATTTGCCAACCTACTCAGACCAACGCCAACTCCTATCAGCCAGGCTATCCCAGAAGTGCCTCCACCAACTATGCCTGCTCACCTAGGTGATCTCGCAGCGTTTGCTCAGACGATCGGACGATCTATTGCGGAAAACATGCGGGGTATGCCTGAGAGAGAACCTAGAAGCAAGGCAGTACAAGTGGCTAAGCTCACTCAAAACTTCAGTGGTAACGAGGATGTTAGGAAGCACATTGAAGTCTTTGAACACGTGTGTGATTCCTTGGAAGAGCACAATGAGTTGCATAAGTGTAAAGCCTTAGGCTTAACCTTGAGTGGGAAGGCCGGAGATTGGTATCGAACCTTAAGGGTTGAAGAGCGCACTCACTACCCCACTCTCAAGAGATTGTTCTTGAGAGAATACATACGTGAGGGTGTGCTTTGGGGGGTAGCATCTCAACTCCAAAAGGCTGAACGCGAGGAAGGGGAGTCAGTGAGAGACTTTATAAGTCGATTGAAGCATCTAAATTCTCGCTGCACTCCTGATGAACGCTTCAATAACAACCAACTCCTCGATAGATTTATCCGAGGATTGCGCCACGAGGACATTTACAATGGCCTAGTCATTAGAGGTCTTACAACGTGGGAAGCAGTCACTGCCAATGCAATCCAGTTAGAAGACAACCTGATGATTGCAGGTAAAAAGGTGTCTTCAGAAACAAAATCCGTTAGTTCGCAAGTATCTGGGCACGAGCCAATGACGGTAAAACCAATTGCCAAGGAGCCCAAGATATCTGAAATGTCTGTGACCGACCTTACTAAGGCTCTCCAAGAATACTTCAGGGGTAATCGAGCTCCTCAGAATAGCCATATGTACCCAAGGAGAGAGCAACAATGGTGTTCGGTGTGCTTAGGACCACATAGCACGAGTGAATGTCCCACATTCAGAGTCAAATTCAATGGGAATTGCAATGCATGTGGTAAGTATGGCCATCAATCTAAAGATTGCCTAACACTTAAGCGAATGTTGGCAAACCAGGCACCACTAGCTTGGTCAAACACACCTCAAGTACCCGCGCTAATGCCTGCACAACCTATCGAGCAACCGTCACAGCACATAGTTCCAAGGAATCCGAATGTAGTCCAGTCTGTGCCGTTACCACCGCCAGTGCTAGGACCACAACCTCCACATCCAAGGATTACCCCAATAAACCAGATGGGTTGTGAGTCACATAGTGCATGTGGGGATTATGAAGAGGAGATAGACCCTACTGCTCCATACGGGATTGATACGTTTGAAATGATTCCCCAGTACTACATGGAGGATCATTTCGGGCAAGTTAAGCCTGTATATCAAGCGGCTGCTCTCGCCACAAGAGGGCAAAACCTTAATACCTTGGCGAGGAGACCACCTCTTCAATGCTATGAGTGTGGTGGACCGCATCGTGTAGCGGAGTGCCCTAATAGGCTACAGAAGATCGCTACTCAAATGCAACCAAATCAAGGGAGCACATCGGGAATGCCGGTACTTACATGTAATCGTTGTGGCATAGATCATTTGATCGCTCAATGTCCACATAATCCTAATGCACCCAAGATTACGCCATTGAATTTGGTTGAGGTCACCAACCAAGCACGAGGAACCACACCCGTTGTACCCGCGAATGTAGTTACACGGTCAATGCTTCAAAATCAAAACTACATTCTTGAAGAGAGGGATACTGCATCAATCGCTCAGGCAAAGAAAAAGAAAACACGGCGGAAGAGATCGCTTAATGCCACGAGCTCCAAGCCTAGTTCAAAGACTAACATAGGGACAGGAGACGACCCCGTGTATATGAATGATCCTGAAGACGATTCTGATTCAATAGAAACCATGGGGACCAAAGCCACTACCTTAAGGGAGGAACCCACACGGGAGATCAATGAAGGAGAATCAAGCGAGTACATAAATAAGGGGAAACAGAAGGAAACTTCCTCGGCCCCACAACCAAGTCAGTTAATGCCCTTTCGACCACCCAAACTGACTGAGACTCCCCAAGACAAGCCACGTGGGCCAAAAACCCTCAAGAAAAAGATTGGAACTTACCCAAACCCAGTTGAGGAGATTGAACAAGTACAACACTTAAGGGGTTTGGTGGAAGAAACACAAAGAGAACTAGAGCCAAACCCGAGAAAAGTCAAAATTTCAGACACAGTGTTTCCTACGCAAGTTCAGCCTCACCGGAACCATAAACCGTTAGCTATACCGAGTATCATTCGGGAAGAAAGTGAGGATAGGACATCCGGAAGTGGGCAAACACCCTTCTTGCTGGAAAGAATGTTTAGTGAGGGAATGCCTGACCCCATCGAAGAGGAAGTGATTCCATCTTCACCAGTCCCTAGTCAAGGGGCGATGTCTCGAAAAGTACCATTGAATGTGTCCAAGCTAATGGATTTCATGTCCTCTGAGATCAGAACCACGATCATATCCAAATTATACGGAGATCCTGAGCTATTCTTAGCTCTTCGGGCATTTCTCAATGGAGAACTAAAGGCGGGGTTACCACAATTTGCAAATATGGATAGACCCGACACGCTTCAAGATGAAGGGGAGCATTGGGATCTACAACCCAACTTTGATGAAGATTCGGTCGTTGAAATACCTGTGAACAAGTTGGGACAGTACTTTGAAGGTGACGAATCTAATGCAACCCTCCCCATTACTACCAAGGGATTAACTCTAAAGGGAATCCTTGATGGTGGTGCTGGAGTGAGCATTGTGACTAAAAACTGTTAGGAATCTATGGGGAGACCTCACCTCGAAGTCACAAACATAGTGGTTAAGATGGCAAACGGAACTATTGCTAAATCTATTGGAATGTTAAGGGACCTTAAGATCAAGGTCCTGGGATACAAGGTAAAACATACCTTCATTGTAATGGATTTCTCCAAGCATCCTATGTCATATCAAATGATCTTAGGACGTCCTTTCATGAGGGAAGCACAAATGGTGCATGACTGGTCGAAAAACCATGTCTACCTACAATTCCAGGACTCTGTCATTCGAGTTGATCTTGAGAATGGTCGTGCACATCCTTTAGGAAGCAAGGTTATCATTGATAATCGATCGGATACCACTATTCACTCCGCCCCATTAAGGTATTGCTATACATGCAAAAAAGAGACTGATGATGGGAAAGATTCTCCTTATATGGATGTCCTACCGGGTATGACTGAGTCGGATAACGTGGATTGGGTACACCTAGCGGCAACCATAGACACATGGAGAAATAGAGGCACAAGTTGGGTAACACCTGAGGGGCAAGATATGCCACCGTTAGTGCCAATAAACATGATAGGTGTTATGCACTTGACTCCTGATGGCGAGAACGTGGCAAACTCCACCGACACTGAAAGTAGCGAAGACTCTGACCAATGCAACTCTGAGTATGAATCTCAAGAAGAAACTGACCCTGAGCCTGATGGGGAAAATGAATCAAATATTCACCCAAAGGTGGAAGCAAGGTGCTCAAGGCCTAGGATAGTGACCTCTTGCAGTTCATCCGAAAGTGAAGATCGACCAAGTGAGTTCGAATCTGATAGAAACAAAAATCAAAAACTTGGTAAGAAGAAAACGAGACATAAGCGCCAACGCTATCGAGCTAATGTACGAACTGCAATAAACAAGGAGCGATCCACTGCAGAATGGCTTAGTTATGTAGGAGCCATTGATGCTCACCGGAAGATAGCGGATAATTGGGGACAATACCTCCAAAGTGTCATGTGGTGTATTCTGAAACCTCATGACGTCGCCCAATTAGAAATCGAAGAGAAGCCAAAACTAAGTCGTACTGCAAGAAGGCGGCAAAACCAAGAGTTGGCTCAACAACAAAAGGAGGCGGAATTAAAAGAAAAAAACCGGGCACAACAAGAACCAGTAGACTTACATCCCGCACCCGAGCATTTCAAATCATTCACCACAGGGGAACGTAAAGTAGTCTACACAAAAGCCCAACGAACGCCTACCAATGGGAGTAGCGGTGTCTACGATGGCCCTGCGGTAGTCAAGGAGATAGACTTAGCAGATCCGGGTGAGGAGTCTAAACCAGTTTTTATTGCTCAAGACCTCACCAAGGCGGAAGAAGCTGCACTTATGAAGCTTCTTAAGGAATTCAAGGACATATTTGCCTGGACATATCATGATATGAAGGGTGTCCCACCCTCGGTGGTGCAACACACGATTCCAATGATTAGCACTGCTAAACCAGTCCAGCAACGTCCCTACCCAATGAATCCTAAGTACGCAAAGATTGTACAAGAGGAAATTGAAAAGCTGGTAAAATGTGGATTCATATACCCAATTGAGCACTCAGAATGGGTTTCTCCGATAGTCATCGTGCCAAAGAAGAATGGGAAACTCAGAGTGTGCGTTGATCTCAAAAAGGTTAATGCAGCCACCAGAAGGGATCATTACCCCTTGCCATATTCTGAACATGTGCTTGAAAGAGTGGCAGGCAAGGAGGCATATAGCTTTTTAGATGGGTACTCGGGTTACAATCAGATCACAATTGCAGTCGAGGACCAAGCTAAAACAGCATTTATCACGGAGTTTGGAGTGTTTGCCTTTCGCGTCATGGCTTTTGGCTTGACCAATGCACCTGCAACATTCCAACGATTGATAAACACGGCCTTTAAGGAATATCTAAGGGACTTCTGTGAAGCTTTCTTAGATGATCTTTGTGTTCATTCCTCTTGGGATGAGCACTTGATGTGTTTACGAAAAATATTTGAAAGGTGTAGATTATATCGCATCTCATTGAATCCTTTCAAATGCCAATTCTGGGTTAAACACGGAGTTATCTTAGGGCATATAGTGTCCAAAAATGGGATTTCCACAGACGAGAGTAAAATCAAGGTCATTCTGGAACTGCCACCACCCACCAACTACAAGGGAGTCCAACGCTTTATGGGCCACGTTGGTTATTATCGAAGGTTTATTCTCTTCTTCGCCGAGATAGCTCGACCATTGTATAAGCTTCTCATCGAGTTTATTTGGACCTAAGAATGTGACCGTGCCTATGAGCTATTAAAGAAGGCCTTGGCGAGTGCTCCAATCTTGAGAATGCCTAACTGGGATTTACTCTTCCATGTGCATATTGATGCATCAAACTTTGCTATTGGGTGTGTGTTAACTCAACCTGGAGAACATAAGCTAGACTACCCCATTAGCTTTGCCAGTCGCCAGTTGAACGATGCTGAGATGAACTACACCACTACGGAGCGAGAAGGGTTGGCAATGATATATGCAGTAAGGAAATTTCGTTATTACCTCCTTGCCACCAAGTTTGTTTTCTATGTGGATCATCAAGCATTGTTGTATCTGGTAAACAAACCATGCTCCACAGGAAGAATCACACGATGGCTATTGATTCTTCTTGAGTTTGATTTCACTGTTGTTGTGAGACCTGGCAAAAAACATATTATGGCTGATCATTTGTCTCGCATACCTGACACTTCCCTGTTCATGGTGGAGACAATGCCTGAATGGAGTGAGAAGATTGTTAACTTTTTGGTTAATGGCTTTCCACCCAAGGAGCTTCGTAAAGATCTAGCTCGGAAGCTGATCAAAGAATGCGAACCCTATTGCCTGATAGCCGGGACTCTTTATAAAAGAGGAAAGGATGACGTTCTTAGGCGTTGTGCCCGAGAGGATGAGTATCTATACATTTTGCAAGAGGCACATATGGGCGTAGCCGGTGGTCACTTCTCAGGAGACTTAACTGCGCGAAAGATCTTACAATCAGGGTATTGGTGGCCCACTATGTTCCAAGATGCATCACTCTTTGTGAAGGGTTGCGATGAATGCCAACGATATAAGAAACCCCAGAGGAAAGATCAGATGCCCCTACATCCAATCAAAGTAAACCAACCATTTGAAAAGTGGGGTTTAGACTTTGTAGGTCCAATTAGCCCAGCGGCCCGAAACACACAATCTCGCTATATTATTGTGGCCACTGACTATATGACCAAATGGGCTGAAGCGAAAGCGACACGTAAGGCAGATGCGAGGACAACAGCCAAGTTCCTCTTTGAAAATATAATCACACGCTTCGGTTGTCCTTTTGAACTTGTGAGCGACAATGGTACGCATTTTATAAATGAAGTGATTAAGGAGCTCACAACAAATTTCATGATATCCCATCATAAATCTACTCCTTATTATCCGCAAGCGAATGGCCAAGCCGAGAGTACAAACAAGACATTAATCTCTGTTTTGACAAAGACAGTTGAAGCTCATCGCACGGATTGGGATCTAAAGCTCACGACAGCTTTATGGGCCTATCGTACTGCGTACAAAGTGGCTATTAATTGCACACCATTCAAAATGGTATATGGCCAAGAAGCAGTCATGCCATGGGAATTTGTCATTCCTAGTCTTCGTGTTGCTACTCAAGAGGGTTGGGATGGTAATCCCTTAGTAGAGCGTCTATATATCCTTGAGCGGCTAAACGAAGAAAGACAATTGGCTGTATACAATGCCCTTGTGGAGAAGGATAGAAGGAAAAAATGGTTTGATCGCCATCTAAAGGACAAGGACATCAAGGTTGGGGATAAAGTCTTGATGTATGGAGTGCGGAACGAAAAGAAGAAGCTCAAATATGCTGGTAAGGGACCGTATAGAGTATGTGAAATTACACCGCAAGGTACCATCAGAGTGGAGACTCTCGACGGAGTTGAAACCATTGGATTCCTTAATGGGAGTAAATTCAAAAGATACTATGACCCCCTGAGCCAGGAGGAGTTACACGCAATCCATCAAAAGAAGGCAGCTAAAGAACAGGCTGAGCTTAAAAAGATACAAGCAAGAGTCGAAGCCAAAGAACGTCAACAGCGTGCTAGGAGACAACGAGAAGCCAACTTGGGAATTACGCAAGTATTTTTCGAGGAAGCAGAGGAGGATGCATTGGAATCTGACCCACCTCTAAGATACCCAATTGAGTTACAGAGTCCTTACGGGGAGGTGCTGTATAATGCATTATTGGATACAGGAGCTCAACACAATTTGCTATCATATGGCGTGTGGTGTCAACTCGGAAAACCACCTTTATCCAAGAGTTCTATCCAAGTTCAAGGAATCAACAAGAAGAAAACCCCTGTCTCAGGAATTCTGCACACTCCGGTTGCTTATGACAAGGGAACCATAATTCAAAGCTTTTTGGTTATGCCTGCTGGTACCATGGAAGGGACTGTAATCTTAGGGCGCAAATGGATGATGGCCACCAAGTGCAATATCGATTGGGCAACCAGACAAGTCACAACGCAAGAACCAACACTAGGTCTGACCGCTCAAAATCCCGCACCTAAGTCATCCACTCAAATATTAGATAACGAAAAATCACAAAGTCCAGTGGCAAAACCATCTTCGATTGTTGGCCACCCCTCTAACGCTTCAACGCCAAGAGTGGAAACAGGCAAGGTGGTCCCTAAAGCTTCGCTTACTATGCCAAAGAGTACATACAAATGGGTCCCCAAAGCTTCGTTAACAGCTACTTCCCCTGCTCAATCTCGTTCAGCCACCAAGAAGCCTCGTAAAAGGAAAGTAGCTACCCACCCGAGAAAGGGCAATGTAACATCGCGATGGATCCCTAAAAAATTATTAGTAGCCCAAGGGTACTACGAGGGGAATGACCAGATTTGGGTCCCTAAACATAAGGTGAATCCCTCTACATCACCTATAAAACCTTGCAAACCAATTGTTGCCACCCCAATGACAATTCAAGACCGTGGTAAGGGAAAGGTAACAGAGTGCTCCGCACCACTTCCAGAGTTAGTTTGGATTCCCAAACGATATCGATCATTACCACCTAGCTCAGGAAGGGGGGAGCCACATGAAGCTTCTAGCTCCTCATGCCAGGCACACAATCATATAGAAGTTTCTACATGCTCTACACCTACTCTTGTCAACATCCAACAAAAAACCGATGAGTCCACGTCTCCCCTTGTAATAGCATCGTCGGAAACCATTTCCTCCATTCGTCAATGGGAGCGTACACTACCATCTCTACAATTGGATGTGGCCACAAGGGTCATAAAAAGCTATCTGCCCACATCACAACCTATGACCCGCTGGACAAATTGGTTCCAAGAGGCTGCAACATCATTGCAAATAATATGATCTACCCAAGGAAAGGGGGAGCATGTACTCATGCTCGACATTCTAATGCTTCCTCCTTAACCTTCTCCCCTGACCATGTAATTGCCAAATTCAAGGGGATGTATATATATAGCTTCATACATTTTTAAAAATAAAAAAAAACAAAAACAAAGAAAAGAAAAACAAAAAATAGTAAAAAGAGCAAGAGCACAAAAAGAGGATAAATATCTGTATACAATCAAGAACTAGATTGACCTGTCTCACAAACCTACTGATGCTATATCTGTGTTTGCAGATATGGCAGATGCACGATCATCATACACTTCATCCACTCCTACCTTTGGTGAGAGGTATCATCTGTACCTTTCTCAGATATTCCACATGTGCTATCCTGTAATTGAAACTGAATGGGATCATATAGATGTACTAGCCAATGAGGAAAATGTTGAGGAATTAGAATGGCTAATTCGCCTATTGACCATGACTGACCCCTACTCCGTAGAGGACATATCCCCGATAGCCCAATGCTTTCCTTTTCCACAAGACGACTATCCTCGCATGGTTACATTCTTGATGAGTCTATGTGGATGGGAAAATGAAAAGGAAATATCTGACAATGATGAATGGACGGATGAAACTCATGGCACTACTGAGGTTGATTTTATTTATTTGGATGATGCGGATAGAGGCTTAGCCTTAGGGCTAGAGCCAGGACTCTACAACATCCTCTTACCGTATCCTCAGTAGTAGTGTGGTGACTGGTAGGTAGGTTAGTGTTTTCAAGTTTTTTCTAGTTTAGATTCCTTAAACGAGTCTTGAAATTTTCCACACTGATGTGCCTCTCGAGGTATAGTGCTTGTTAGTTGATTGTACAGGTTAAAAGGTTTGAGGTGGGTTCGCTTTCAAGTCCTGAGACTGCCGCAACGTTCATCAAAATATATCTACATCAAATTGCAAGCTGTCTCGTCAAATCAAGGAGATCTCCAATAACAGGTGTAATTCTTCCATACCCACTCTCTTTCGTTTTTACTGTTCAATTAATTTCATAAACTATAAGGCATGACCACATGGAAATTGTCAATGTACTACTTAGTTTTTGAAGTTGCTTGCATGCTAGTGTAAATCATTAATGAGCTTAACTTTATTGGAAATATTCCTAGGCAGCATGACGTCTTTAGTTAACCTTGGAATACGATTGTCTTAGGTCTAAGGTCAAACCATCTTAATGTTTGAACACCTGGCTGTGTGTGTGTTGACCTCTAGGACATAGCTTTTACCCCTTGTCGAAAGGATGTAAGAACACATTTTAGTTCAGGAGCGAAGATCAAAAGAAACTTTATTAAAAAAAAAAAAAACAAGCCTACAATAAATGGCAATACAAGTCTATGATGTGCTTTAATGTTGGCCTATCGCCTTATTGATACTTGGTAGGCGAGGAGTATTCTACTCCAGACCGATGCCTTGGTTGGTAGGGGGTAGCCTTGCCTAAAGTGAGCTAATAGATTCCTGGATAATGCCTTGTGTTAAACATGGTACCAGGATCGATGTTCGTTTTGCCTTAGGAAGGTCGCCATTGTGTATAAAAATTGTCACGTGCGTGAAGAAATAAAGGCAAAAGACTCCTGTAACTCTAATGTTTCTTGTGTCCCTAGGCTCGTGGTATAAACTTGTTCTTAGAGTAAACACAGTGTGGTCATCTGTTTATTTATTAAGCTTGGTTCTTTTCCTTGACTTAGGCCAGTTATAAACCTTGATTAACCTTTGACACCTTGCTAACTCTTGATTTACTTTCAATAATTTTAAACTCCTGTTAATTTACTACACTAGCTCATTCATGTAACCCTTAAACTAAGTTCTCATCATCCATTGTGGTCTAGCATGCTTGAATTTCTACAATTTATATCTTTTGAATTCTAGCATACTTTCACTCTACTTCCCTATTTTGCAGACGGTCTACCACAACAACCCTCTCGAGCTTACCATACCATAGCTTCCGAGGACGGAATCTACATCAGGAAGGGGGGCATGTTAACCCATGGCGGACGCACTATGTTTTACATCATTAATTTAAATATTCTAAGTCATGGGCCGGGCTTGTCGGCACCATATGTTAAGGATAAAGGGATTGGGTGATCGCCGATGAGAGGCGCACCTTGGATATCAGTAGGATAAGGGTTAGGGTCGGCCGGCCATGTATGGGCGCCCAAGTGTGAATGGCCAAGTCACCTATAAGAGTCAAATGTAACCCTAAAATCCTCATTCTCATGTGTTGTGAATACAAGAGTGTTCTTGCCTTATCTCTTTGGTTTCCTTCTCCTGCGTGTGTGAGAGAGAGAGAGAGAGAGTGAGAGAGCGATCGAGCACTGTGTAGCGGCACGGCGGCGGAGAGGCGGTAGAGCGGCGACGGCGGCTCCTCCTTCACGGCTGCGACGCGGGAATCCTTCAAGGCAGCAGTTAAGCGGTGAGTGACACACCCTTTGGCATTCTGTTTGAGCTTCCTTCCCTGGTTGTATGCTTGCAGCCATTCGTGGCTCGCATACGGTGTCCGGCAAGTCCCCAGCTATGACCTGTGCGGCAAAAGCGCACAATGTAGTCAAAGGTCAAGGGTTGGAGAGAGAGAGAGAGAGAGAGAGAGAGAGAGAGAGAGAGAGAGAGAGAGAGAGAGAGAGAATGCATTGACGTCCAAGCATCATGTATTAATATAAAGTGAAGTAAAGAAGAAATTCCTTAGAAAAACACACATACTCTATAGTTTTCTAGTTATTTTTTCAACATTTAATTTGCTTTATTCTCATAGATAAGGTAAACTTTTAGGTTTGGCTATAAAAATACAAATATTTCTATACAAAATGCACAAAAAATAGGTCTATTTCTCAAAGTGGGACTTAGGAAATTCCCAAATTTCCCAATATGGTGTTCTAGCCCCTCAAGATGTCCAGTTCTTCCCCTGTAATCAATCCCCTTTTCAGAATAATAAAAGATCTTGTTTTTACCTGTTTTGGCCTAGAGAGAGAAAATATTCTAGAGAGAGATAATTTAGTTTTTAGATATCTTTGGATGGAAAAATATCCCTTCTTATTAAAATAAATTCCCCCAAAACAGAAGTTTAAAAAGAAATTCCTAAGGTGCATTAGAAATAAATTATAATGTGCACAAAAGACCTTAGCCTAAGGGCCCCTGTTTTCAGAAAATTTTGGATTAAGGTCCAGACAAAGGTTTGACAAGCCAATGAGATTAATACAAATTTAGGGAGGAGATAAATTGAAGAATAAAAGAAAAATCCCCCAAAAATGAGTAAATATTCACATAAGATGAAGAGTGGACTAAGGACCAAAGAAAAGAATTAAAAAACTGAATTTTGACACCTCATCTCCCCTCATAAAGTAGGAACCTTTTTTTCATCATTACCCCCAATCTTTAATCAATAAAATGAGATATTTTCATCTCTCCTCTCTCCTGTTTCAAAACTAGATCCAAAAGGTAAGCTGAACTGACCCAAAAATGGTCAAAAATTGACCAAACTGATCTGGAAAATTCTAAAATCAGTTTGCTTGGTTAGAGGCTCACTTTTTCCTATAAATAGAAGCCTCCCCCTTTTGTAAAAGCTTAATGGTGTTTATGCACTATTACTTTACTCCTGTCCCTGAGACATCTATATTGAATTTTTTAATAATTCAATTGTTTTTGGCCTAATCCTCTCCACAAAGTGAATTGGTGGCCACTATTGCTTCAAACAAGAGTAGAACCCTCAATCTCTCAAGCCAAATGAGAGCTTACAAGCTCCATGTAAGCTAATTTTCTTACTTTGTTTATGAATTTTAATAATGAAAAATCTATGATTTTCTTGATTTTTATGTTTTGCAAATGATTGAATTAAATTCAAATGCTATGCCTTTCATGAAAAGGCCACCCCCTTCTCTTCTTTACATTCCAACCTTTCTTAATCCTAGAAAGATTAACTAAGTGATTAATTAAACTCTTCTTATTGTTTACTCTCTTGAATTTAGAAAATTGTGTAGATTAGAGTTCTATAATTCTAAATTGGGTTAAGTGAAGAAAGATAAAAATGAGAAATGGTCAGCCATACAAAGGAGGTTATGGCAAAATTTTCTAGAATTTTATGAAAAAGAAAGTTTGTTTTTATGTTATTCCAAAAGAGTAATTACCACCATTTTTGCATCTAAAAGAAATATTCTAATTACTCCATGTACATATTCACCTATGATTATGCATGGATATGACTGATATTAATTATTAAAATTGATTTCTATGCATAGAAAGATGCATAAAGGAACTTTTTTTATTATAAAAGTGTTATTCTTATTAAAATTGGTTTCTATGCATAGAAAGATCCATAAAGGAAATTTTTTAATTATAAAAGTGTTATTCTTATTAAAATTGATTTCTATGCATAGAAAGATGCATAAAGGAACTTTTTTATTATAAAAGTGATATTCTTATTAAAATTGATTTCTATGCATAGAAAGATCCATAAAGGAATTTTTGTTATTACAAGAGTGTTATTCTTATTAAAATTAGATTTCTATGCATAGAAAGATGCATAAAAGAATTTTTTTATTATAAAAGTGTTATTTTTATTAAAATTGATTTCTATGCATAGAAAGATGCATAATGGATTTTTTTTTATATAAAAGTGTTATTCTTATTAAATTTGATTTCTATGCATAGAAAGATGCATAATAGATTTTTTTTTATAAAAGTGTTATTCTTATTAAATTTGATTTCTATGCATAGAAAGATGCATAATGGAATTTTTTTATTATAAAAGTGTTATTCTTATTAAATTTTATTTTTATGCATAGAAAGATGCATAAAGAAATTCTTTTTATTTTAAAAGCATTATTCCTATTAAATTTGATTTTATGCATAAATAGATTTTTCTTTAAAATAAAAGTGTTATTCCCATTGAAGTTGATTTTTATGTTTAAATAGATGCATAAAGAATTTTTATATCAAAATTAGAATTCTCTTAAATTCTATGAGTATTTGATAAATGAATAATTAAATATTCTAAGAGAGAAATTTCTATCATTTTATATTCACACCGATTGTAAAAAAAGAAAATTCAAGAAATCTATCGAGATCGAAATATTTAGATAAATAATTAATTTATTCCTCATTGGAATTCGTAACTAATTTAGAAATCAGTTAAGTGAATATTCAAAGAAAGAAATTCAGTAAAATAGTAACTGAATTACCAAACCTTTTCGAGAAAGATAGTTCAAGAAAAATCTTATCCGACTCGAACCTTGAATCAGACTATGACCAAGACCAAACTCTTTCGTCAGTTTCGAGGAAAGAAAGTGTGACCAGTTTAGAAAAATACACTCAAACTCCCGCCAAATCTGAAACTAAGTTTGAGACCCTTCGAATTAATCTATGGATCAAGGTTATAGAATTCGAGGAATTCTGGTTTGAAATTCAGAATTTCGATCAAAAAGTTTTGGGGATACTGATTCAAGAAATACTCCTTGTATTCAAAAGAAAATCAAACTAAAAACTTGCTTAGAAACCCTGTTTTCTTGTTGGACTGTCTTACGCCAGAATGCTGGAGGGAGCATTTGGTATATATTTTTCTAAGGGATGTTCGGTTGCAATAGCTGGCGAGGAGTGTTTAAAGGACGACTCACGTGGGAAAGCCTACCCAGGTCTTGGCCAGCCTTGGTATGGTTGAAAAATGGTGCACTTCCGGTACGATTAGTGAGGGCCGACAAAGCAATCCCTGAGTGAAGTGCTAGGACACCTAAGAAGGATCCTAGAGGGTTCTGACCAAGAGATGCACGGGCTCGCGGTGCCTATGACACCCGTGTGTATGTCGTGGAAGATATGTATGCTGAACGAAATGATTATTGTAATCTGTTATTGGATCTCGTTTTGCTGACTAGTTGGTCTCAAAACGGAGGGTCCAGAGTGATACTATTTTTTTGAGAAACGAGGAACTGGATGGAAATTTTGAGTTGACATCTGTAACCAATAACTGTTTGTTAATGGATTATTTTATATGTTAAATTTTTAAAGAGGAGTGTGTGCGTATCTATATTCGAAAGCAAAAGTTAAGAAAGGCATTCAATTATGGGTGGGTTAGTAATTGTTTGGTTCTACCGATTCCATTGGTTGTGGTGGCTAACCCATGGGCCATATGGGGTTAGGCTAGAATCAGTGGAGTTTTAATAATTAAATTGAAATAATATGAACACACTTAGACTTAGAATTCGAGTAGTTAAATAAAAACCTGAAGAATTTCTCAAATGAGTAGATCACAGATTAGTCTCGTGTCCAGACATTCGAGGGCAAGGCCCCGAGTGGGAAACCCTGCCCTGCACAAGAGGAAGCTACTTCCACTGTTGCTAGCAACCGGGAATCCGGTGCACGTAGGGGGCAGGGGGGTCTCATAGCTGGTATCAGAGCGTTGTTGTAAACTTACAAAATAGTAGCAGAAATTGCCTAAAATTTTAAAGTAAATCTAGGAAATAATGTTTTCACTTGTTAAGATTATGTTTGAAATGAACTTCATGAATTAAAAACTCATAAATTAAACTAGATTTTTAGATGGATACCCCAAATCTATCTAGCATTCCTGGACTCTCCCCAGAGTCAGGATATGATCGCCTTTGCCTTCGAAAATCTCATCAACTCCAAGAAAGCAGAGTGAGACTCGCTCGTCACTTTGAGGATCTATATTTTCTTGATCCAGTAGAGCGATGTCAGCATATGTGGTTCTCTGGAGGGCGAAGTATTCGCGTCAATACCAATCAACGACAGAGACTCAGACAGAATATCTCGCTAGCCATGATCTTGTTAAGGCTAGGAGTTATTCATTATGTATAATTCTATAATCACTCACCTCAAAATTTTAGAAATTCTTGTCGTATATTTAGACTTCTTAGCTGCTTTATTCCTAGGAGAAGAATTACAGCACCATTATCAGTGATGAATCATGTATATCATAGCATGTCTCCATCGCAGTATCACCTTTTTATGCGTACGCAATTGAAGCGGTGACTTTTGGAGCTGAGACGCTCTATGTATATATCAAAAGCTTTTGATAATAAATGATGTTTTGCAAAAGATTCTAAATTGTTTTCGTGGTTAAGAATATTGGTTAATAAAATTATCAGAGTGAATCTTGTTTTCAAGAATTATGATGGAATATTTATTTGTTTGAGAAATAAATCTCAAAAATTAAATAGTCATAAATCTGATGACAAAGTTAAGTTGACAAAAATATCGTTTTGTTAGAATCATGAGGCGCGCGGGCTATGGTAGGCAACAGGATCCTCTTACCGATGATGAAGAGTCAGATCCGGACGTTCGTAAAGCCCTGCACCGATCCCAACGTGGTCCCTTCAAGGGTGAAGAGAAACGGTTAGGAGAAGTAGTGGAAAAATGGATCGAGGCAATGGAAGAGAATTTTGATGTAACCGGTTATAACGAGAAGATCAAGATGGCTCTCGCCAGATTGAAAATTGTGGAAACGGCCAGGGTCGCATGGAGGAACCATTGTAAGACAAACCGTCTCGACCAAAATACCCAGACCTGGTCAGATCTTAAAGCTTACCTCAAGAAGAGGTTCTGTCCTCCGGGCTTCCTGGAAACCAAAATGAACGAGTTCTTGGAACTGAAGTAGGATAGTCGGACGATTGAAGAATACCATCAGGCATTTGCCCTTCTCCTCAAATATTCTCCACTTTTGTGGATGAAGAGCAGTTGATGATGGCCAGATTCATTCGAGGGATGAACGAGCCATTGGACACTTTAGTGAAAAATGCCAAACCAGTCTCAATGGTGGCAGAAGCTGTTAGAATGGCAAAGGAATTTGCTAAATCATTTGTTGTTAAGGTCCTGCCAAAGCCTGCACCCTCAAAATTTAAAAGGTTCTAAACCCTAGGAAGTGCTTCAAACTTTCCACCCCCAAAGAGGCAACAAGGCCCTAATTAGAATCAAGATGTTGGGAAATTCAGAAGTGAAGGAAGACCCTTCCCTCAGGAGTCCCACCTCTTTCAAGGATTCAAAGGGATGGGCTTAGAAGTGAGAACAGGTGTTTTGGGTGTCAGGGTTTGGTCACCAGTTTAAAGACTGCCAGACTCCTGCCATGTCAAGAGGACATGGAAGTCAAGGACCCAGAGTGCAAAGACCAGCCCCTTCGTATCAGTCAAATCAGGGTTCGTCAAATCAAGGTCCGTCTCGCCAAAGTCAGGGCAATCCCAGTAGGACTCTAGCTCAACCATCTGCCTTTGTTCAGAGTAATCTCAAAACTCCCTCCTAGAACTGGGGTAACCAAAGAGAAAGAGTTCCACCCCAATCTGCAGCCAGAGCAGTTTACGATGGCAGAAGTAGTGGGAGAGCAAAAGAGGTCAGATTTATGCCGCGATTGAGAACCAAGGGCCAAATCGTCAATTCTCTGTCATCCATACTCTAGCTGAGTATAAGGGTAAGCCATTTAAGCTTTTGATTGATTCAGGCAGTACTCATTCATTTATTTCCCTAGGATTCTTGCGTAATCTAGTAGTCTTAGAACAGAAATCAAGGAAACCTATGCAAGTTGAATTGGCCAGTGGGAAGATTCTTTTCACTCACCACATGAGACAGATCATATTCACTTTCATCTAGATGGGAATGTAACTGACTTCCAGTTCAGAGTCTTACCTTTGGGAGTTTTCGACGGAATCCTTAGAATGGATTGGCTCCACAAAAATCAAACTGACATTCACCGTCACAATGGAACCATTTCCTTCCGTGACCTTCACAGGAACAAAGTTCAAGGAACTGGAATTTTTGGATCCCTAGATCTGCATTTAGTAAAAGCTTCTAGGTTACTAAAAGGACTTAGAAAGAAGTAGCTCATTTATGTTGTAGAATCTGGTAGACACAAAGTTAAAGGCTAAAGAACCAGAATGGTTAAGTGAGTATGATGATTTCTTCCCAGCAGAGCTAACTGAGATGCCTCCTATTCGGGAAGTAGATCATGAGATAGAATTGACCCCCGGAGCTCAGCCAGTAGCCCAAGCGCACGTACAAAATGCCAGTCCCTGAAGCCATTGAACTCAAGGAACAGCTTAGGCAGTTGTTAGAACAAGGGTTTGTAAGACCCAGTGTTTCACCTTGGGGATCGCCAGTTCTCTTTCAAAAAAAGAAGGATGGAACGTTAAGACTATGTGTGGATTACAGAGGTCTCAATCAGCTCACAGTTAAGAATAAGTATCCTATCCCCATAATTGATGAGCTTCTGGACAGGCTAAATGGAGCCGAGATCTTCACAAAGATAGATCCCAAATCAGGGTATTACCAGATCAGGATTAATGATCAAGATATCCCGAAGACAGCCCCCATCAATACTCGCTATGGGCCCTATGAATTTACTGTCATGCCATTTGGATTGACAAGTGCCCCAGTTATATTCAATCGCCTAATGCAGGACATTCTCAGAGAATACTTGGATGATTTTGTTCTTGTTTTCTTTGATGATATTCTGATTCACTCAAAGAAAGCAGCTGACCATGAAGCTCACGTTCGTAAAGTTCTTGAGATTCTAAGGAAGCACCAACTCTTTGTAAAAAAGAGAAAATGCACTTTCTTTGTTGACCATGTTGAATACTTGGGCTTTTTGGTATCCAAAGACGGAATTTCTCCAGATTCAGCAAAAGTCCAAGCAGTCATAGATTGGCCTGAACCAAAGACAATGAAAGAAGTCAAGGGATTCTTGGGATTAACTGGTTGGTATAGAATTTTTATACCTAAGTTTGCTCTCATATCTTCCCCCCTAACTGATCTTCTCAAGAAGAATACCCTGTTTCAATGGTCTGCCAGGTGTTAGAGCGCTTTTGATAAGCTGAGGACTGCCTTGGTAACCAATCCCATTCTAAAGTTGCCAAATTTCTCTCTACCCTTTGAGGTAGTAACTGATGCCAGTGGTTTTGCCCTGGGAGGTGCGCTCATGCACGAACATCATGTAGGGGCCTATGAATCTCGAAAACTCAGAACGCATGAGAGAAATTATGTTGTCCACCACGACCTGGAGCTACTTTCAGTAGTCTATGCTGTCCACCACGACCTGGAGCCACTTTCAGTAGTCTATGCCGTGAAGTTGTGGAGACATTACCTGCTGGGTCAAAGATTCACTTTGATGACAGATCATCAGAGCTTAAAGTGGATCTTCACTCAGAAGGATCTCAACATGCACCAAAGAAGGTGGATGCAGACCCTGCAGGAATTTGATTTTAAAATCAAGTACCACCCAGGCAAAGAAAATGTGGTAGCAGATGCCCTCAACAGAAAAGCCTCCTTGCTTGCAATCACAGTGGTGTCAAATCCATTGATTAATGAAGCAAGAGAGAAGATCATGCAAGAGACTTTGTAATCATCAATTAGTTAGCATCTAGAATGTAACTAATAGACATAGATTAGCTAGGATCTAGAATGTAATTAACATGCATAGACCTATGTAGGCTTAGATACGTTGAGCTAGTTAGTGTGAGTAAAGAATAGTGAATAGAGAGTATTTAGCTAACAAAGAGATGTACACACTCACTCACTCACTCACTCTATAGTGTATTGTGATACACTAATATATATAACATAACATGCACAGGCATGTGCACACTTAGATACATTGAGATAGTTAGTGTGAGTAAAGAGTAGTGAATAGAGAGGAGTACACTCACTCACTCACTCCATAATGTATCCTGATACAATAATGTACAATACTCCTTTTAGATTCATTTCTTATAGCTAATGATATATTTCTATACATCTTAAATGTGTAATCTTCTTTCACTACATCTACTTTTAGTTTCTTCTAATAGTCCATTAGAGTACATCTATGTGAGTGTGTACAATGGACTGCATCATCTGACTGTTGTGATCCTGCACATTAAACATCAAGTATTTTTGAATCTAATCAATGGGGACGTATGTCTTCTTGCTATATCGGTGACCCCCCCAACACTTGCCACCACCAACCATCTCCTCATTTTTTATTCTGCCTAATGGTTCCACTATCCTCTAATTTTACATTCTTATGTTGAATGGCATTTCTTTCTAGTTCATCATACCTAACTTCCTGGTTGTGTGAGACCCCTCTGCCCCCTCCGTGCACCGGATTCCCAGTTGCTAGCAAGCAGAAGTACCTTCCTCTTACGCGGGGTAGGGTTTCCCACTCGGGGCCTTGCCCTCGAATGTCCGAACATGAGACTAATCTGGTGGTCATTCCGAAACCAAAACCGAGAAATTAGCCATTGATATACTCATTTGAGAAATTCTTCAGGTTTTTATTTAACTACTCAAATTCTAAGTGTATTCCTATTATTTCAATTTAATTCAAACTCCAGTGATTCTAGCCTAACCCCATCCGGCCCATGGGTTAGCCACCACCCAACCACTAGAATCGGTAGAGCCAGACAATTACTCACCCACCCATAATTGAATGTCTTTCTTAAATTTTGCTTTCGAATATAGATACGCACACACTCCTCTTTAAAACTTTAACATATAAAATAATCCATTAACAAACAGTTATTGGTTAGAGATGTCATAACTCAAAAATTCCATCCAGTTCCTCGTTTTTTAAAAAAACAGTATCACTCTGGACTCTCCATTGAGACCAACTGGTCAGCAAAACGAGATCCAGTAACATATTACAATAATCATTTTGTCCGTCATACATATCTTCCATGACATACGCACGGGTGTCATAGGCACTGCGAGCCCGTGCATCTCCTGGTTAAAACCCTCCAAGATCCTTCTTAGGTGTCCTAGCATTTCACTTAGGGACCGCTTCATCAGCCCTCACCCATCGTACCGGAAGTGCACCATTTTTTCACCATACCGAGGCTGGTCAAGACCTGGCAGGCTTTGCCCGCGTGAGCCGTCCTTTGAACACTCTCCCCGCCAGCTGTTACAACCAAACTTCCCTTAGAAAAACATATACCAAATGCTCCCTCCAGCATTCTGGCGTAAGATAGTCCTTTAAGAAAATAGGGTTTATAAGCAAGTTTTTAGTTTGATTTTCTTTTGAATACAAGGAGTATTTCTTGAATTAGTATCCCCAAAACTTCTTGATCAGAATTCTGAATTTCATACCAGAATTCCTCGAATTCTATAACCTTGATCCACAGATCAATTCGAAGGGTCTCAAACTTAGTTTCAGATTTGGCAGGAGTTTAAGTGTATTTTTCTAAACTGGTCACACTTTCTTTCCTCAAAAATGACGAAAGAGTTTGGTCGTCTTGGTCATAGTCTGATTCAAGGTTCGAGTCGTATAAGATTTTTCCTGAACTATCTTTCTCGAAAAGGTTTGGTAATTCAGTTACTATTTTACTGAATTTCTTTCTTTGAATATTCACTTAACTGATTTCTAATTTAGTTAGGAATTCCAATGAGGAATAAATTAATCATTTATCTGAATATTTTGATCTCGATAGATTTCTTAAATTTTCTTTTTTTACAATCCGTGTGAATATAGAACGATAGAAATTTCTCTCTTAGAGTATTTAATTATTCATTTAATTTCTCTCTTAGAGTATTTAATTATTCATTTATCAAATACTCATAGAATTTAAACATATAATTTAAGAGAATTCTAATTTTGATATAAAAATTCTTTATGCATCTATTTAAACATAAAAATCAACTTCAATGGGAATAACACTTTTATTTTAAAAAAAATCCCTTTATGCATAAAATCAAATTTAATAAGAATAACACTTTTAAAATAAAAATAATTTCTTTATGCATCTTTCTATGCATAAAAAACAAATTTAATAAGAATAACACTTTTATAATAAAAGAATTCCATTATGCATCTTTCTATGCATAGAAATCAAATTTGATAAGAATAACACTTTTATTTTAAAAAAAATCCATTATGCCTCTTTCTATCCATAGAAATCAATTTTAATAAGAATAACACTTTTATAATAAAAAAGTTCCTTTATGCATCTTTCTATGCATAGAAATCAATTTTAATAAGAATAACACTTTTGTAATAAAAAATATTCCTTTATGGATCTTTCTATGCATAGAAATCAATTTTAATAAGAATAATACTTTTATAATAAAAAAGTTTCTTTATGCATCTTTCTATGCATAGAAATCAATTTTAATAAGAATAACACTTTTATAATTAAAAAATTTCCTTTATGGATCTTTCTATGCATAGAAACCAATTTTAATAAGAATAACACTTTTATAATAAAAAAGTTCCTTTATGCATCTTTCTATGCATAGAAATCAATTTTAATAATTAATATCAGTCATATCCATGCATAATCATAGGTGAATATGTACATGGAGTAATTAGAATATTTCTTTTAGATGCAAAAATGGTGGGAATTACTCTTTTGGAATAACATAAAAACAAACTTTCTTTTTCACAAAATTCTAGAAAAGTTTGCCATAACCTCCTTTGTATGGCTGACCATTTCTCATTTTTATCTTTCTTCACTTAACTTAATTAACCCAATTTAGAATTATAGAACTCTAATCTACACAATTTTCTAAATTCAAGAGAGTAAACAATAAGAAGAGTTTAATTAATCACTTAGTTAATCTTTCTAGGATTAAGAAAGGTTGGAATGTAAAGAAGAGAAGGGGGTGGCCTTTTCATGAAAGGCATAGCATTTGAATTTAATTCAATCATTTGCAAAACATAAAAATCAAGAAAATCATAGATTTTTCATTATTAAAATTCATAAACAAAGTAAGAAAATTAGCTTACATGGAGCTTGTAAGCTCTCATTTGGCTTGAGGGATTGAGGGTTCTCGAGTTTCTTGTAATTTATCTCATCATTGAAGCATAGGAATGAGTCCATTTAAATCCCTTTATGGATAAGATTGTGTACATCTTGAGATTCCTTTTATAGTGAATTAGATGGGCTTTATATTGTGTCGGAACAGAATTGGTAGAATGTTTACAATGGATCTAGGAACAGAAGAGAATGCCTAAAGTAAAAGTTGCAATGTTTGAACATTATATGGGTGTGGTTGTAGACATTTATATTTGGCATAAACTCATTAATCATGTCAAATTCTAATGGAATAAACCTATTGGCCATATCAAACTTTAATGGCTAAAAAATATGTAGGCCTAAAAGTGTTGTTTGCCTAACTTCCAAGTGGATGGAATGCATAAAGTATGTGAAGTAGACAATTTGGGAAAACAATCTAAGCATGTAGCTCCACATGTAATAATGTAAGTCATTTTGATGTTTGGGGACCAACAAACATGCTATGAATTAAAGGATGCCACTGATGTGTATCTTTCATTCATCATGTGGATCTACTTCATGAAGGAGAAAAGTGAAGTGTTTATGCACTTTTAGGGCTTTAAGGCTACGGTTGAGAGAGACAAAGGCATGCACATAAAATACCTAAGATGAGATGGTAGGGGAGAATACTTCTCCATTGAATTTATCAATTAAGCAGTATAGGTTCACCCCATATTGGGGTTAAAGAAAGAAAGAACATGCATATTGCAGAAGTTACTCATGCATTGATGAATGAGAAAGAAATACGTTAATATTTTTGGGCCATAATAAACTGTAAATTATATTGTAAATAGAACCCTCACTATCAAGAAATTTTAGCTCTTTAAATATATAGTTTCTTGTGAGTGTATAATTAACACTTTACGTATTCTTTCGTACTAGGTTGTGTTTTAACTGTGGATGAGGGATCCTTGAGAGCTATTAAACCATGTAGTCCTTGGCTTATTTTAGGAGGTTTAATGCAATCATCATGTGATTAGTATCTTGATTATGATTTAATTAATCTTTATAGGAATGATGTTCTTATTATCTAATCATGATGTTTATTGCTTGCTATGAGCCTCCCTAGAAATGCTAAATTCAAACTAACAAACTATGCTATTTTTGCTAATGCCGCATGAAAATTTGGTAGTTGTTTTTTATTTTTCGTGCACCTCTACAGTATAAGTAGGTATCCTTCTCTAAGGGGTTGTGTTCCTCTTCCTCATCCTCTACTATAGTATTGATAGAGGCATATTTTCCTCGTAATTATTCTCATCACCTATTTTTTGATTTACTACAGGGGCTCTATTTCATCTGTTATATCTATAGTTTTGTGTCTTGTGATTTCATGATGGCAAACATATCAAATACCTCAACTTAGAGGTGAAATCTTCCTTGAGGTGCCCTTCCTTGCATGCATCTTCCAAAGTACACTCTCTCTCAAAATCTAGACGGTCGTCATGGTTGTAAGGTCTCTCATCTCTCGGAGTAGCACCTTGCTTTTTGCACCTTACCATACCCATTTTACCTTTATTATTTGTTGCCAGGATGTCTCGATTCCGACTCCTCTTTTATTGCATTTTATTCAATTCCAACTCCTCTTTTGATTTTATTACATTTTATTCAATTCCTTTATTTCATTATTTGATAAATCCTCAACCATTGCTTTGTTCTTTTGCTTGCACTTGGTTTTCTTGTACAAGTTCTTCTCACTCCTCTTAGTGGTTGCCGCCTCTTCTAGCTTGTTAAACCCTAGGTCTCTTACAGATCCACAATGATTGTTTGAGCTTAGGATTTATCACGCTTATGAATAATTCCCTCATCAATTCTTAAAAGGACCCGTTGTTGTTGGCTCTAGTCTCTTCCTGATGGATTTGAATTTTGTCACATAGGCCTCGACATCCATGTCTTCTTGATGTAGTTTTCTCCATGATGTCTGTAAGATAACCTAAAGTCATGACCTTCTAGAACCTCTTCAAGAATTCATTCCTCAGCTCCTCATTATGTGTCGAAGTGGTCAACATAAAACTAAAGTTCTCTCATGTCTTCTTGCTTTAGTTCTCTCATGATGTCTATAAGGTAACCTGAAGTCTTGACCTTTTGGAATATCTGAAGAATGCATGCCTCATGTCCTCATTGTCTATCGAAGTGGTCAACATCAAACTCAATGAACTACTCCATTGTTGTCACATCACCAAAGGTGGCTGCAAATGGAATAGTTCATGAAATCCTGAATACCCCTTATGCTGCTACTATGCCTTTTGTTCTTGATCGTCTTCATGATTCTTCATCATTATTTTGTGCTGGTTGTTACTTTTCAAGATCCTCTAGTGCTCCTTCTCTATTTGCCAAGATCCTCTAGTGCTCCTTCTCTGTTTGCCAGGATTCTACCAAAATTAATGGCCTCAGTGCTAGAAATTTTCCCTTATTTATTAATTCTACTTCGGCAACTTGGATGATCCTCTGGTGTGGCAGCAGCTTGACGGTAGCTATGTATATCCAACACGATTGCCAAAAGTGTCAGGGGTTAACCAACATAGTAAGACATGTGTCTCATGATTAGGGAAGATCAATAATGCTTGGATGCCCAATATGCATCATCACCAGTCAAATAGTGCAGTCCGACATGCACACATATGTAGAGAAGTACATCGATGAACTAGTGCAAGAGACTAAGCAAATGCAATGAAAGAATATTACACAAATGTAATAGGATTGTACTATTATAAGACAAGACTATAAGGGAGCTAGTGTACTGTATCAGAATACACTATAGTGTGAGTGAGTGAGTGAGAATCTACCTCTCTCTCTAATTGAATAACTCACTAGCTAGTTATCCATTCACTAAAATTTCTACGTCTACACATGTTACTTATACATATGTGCTTTTGTTGATTACATTTAAGATTCTAACAGACTATAAGGTATTGTATAAGGTAGTGGGTACATCGGCGGCTATTAGTAGATGGCGTTATGAAGTCAACCATGTGGATGCATTGTCAATGCCAGAGTCTATTAAGGGAGTGGCTAACCACCTTCATGAGATCCAGTAGCACTTCGGGTAAGAGTGGATCATCCCATGGATCAACATCGTGTATTAAAAAATGCATAAAATGTTTGTATATATGTTTTTGCAAGTTTTTAAGAAGCTGTAGAACATTAACGTGGATCTAGCTAGTTTATGCAAAAAAAAAAGAATCATATAATGCAAGAGCTTTGTAAATGTGGAAGTAGTAAGCTAACATGAAAATTCAACACTAGATCCTACTTTTATTGGGAAATTATAGTTTAAAAAATCAATGCATAATGAAAATTACTAAAGAAATATCTTTAGTAGTTACAACAAAATGTAATTATAGAATGTGCAACAAATTGTTTATTATATCAATACAAGTAATCACCCCTCCACTTACAAGGTGGTAACATTTTTGTTTCCTAAAATCATAGAATCAAGGTGATATACTTTTTCATGTATGCAAGTTTGCACATAGTCATCACATGATGTAAAAGATAAAGTGTGAATGCATGAAAGCATGGTTGACAAGCTAGAAATTTTAAGGATAAGGACTTGATAAATGTAAGATGATTTTTGTTAAAAAGAAAAGAAAATGGGTGCCCTAAAAAGACATGTCTCTAATTATTTTTTGAGTGATTTTGGTGCAATATTTCTTGGTTCCATTTTGAGTGGCTTTGGTGGAAGTTTGAATTTTTTTGTAATGATGGAAACTAAATTTGTGAGATCAACTTTCCTCCTACTAGTGGGGAGGATATTGATGAGTTTGTTGGACCACAAAGAAGCTATTAAATTATTAAGAATTTATTTGGTAAGAAATTTAAGTACCCACATGAAAAAAAACTTGGATAGTTAAAAGGGAATTTCCTTTTTTAGCATTTTAAGGGTAAACACTATTACGAAAAAAATAGGTAGTATTTCCCGAAAATGAGAAACATTTGGCATCTTTCAAAGATTCCATCAAAAAGTTTCACTTTTACCTCTTTTTGAAAAGTGATCTACATATGCGTACAACACCACAAAAAAATCTTAATATTTTGGGAACTTTGCACGTTTCTTACAAAATTGACATGAAAAACAAAAAGTTGGTTTTTCTTACTTTTTGAGATTATAATTGAAAATATAATACTAAGTTTTCAAAAACATGCCAAAATAGATACATTGTTTATCATTAGCATCTTCAATCCAGAAAAAAATGATACAACTGCAAAAAGGAGCTATTTTCTATACATACAACTAATGTCATAGTTATGGTTCCTCATGATCATTACTATGTATACCATCACCATCACTAGTTGATGTGCCTTCCCCTGAGAAGGTAGACGAGGCATCCTCTTCTTCACTATCCACATATATATTTTTTTCTTCTATGTGTACACTTGAAGCTTAGACTCCTTGGGTCTAGTGCCATGTTAGCACGATTGAGGATGTGCTGCAGAGTGAAACTATAAAAAACTATCAGTTTATAGCTTTGGAGAAGAAAGTTGGAGGATTGGAGGTTGATTTTCACAAATAGCCTGATGTTGAGATTTCGTCCGCGTGGTCATGCTCAAACAATGTTCCACAAATTCTGAGTTACAACATGACCTTGTTTTGGTGCGATTTATAGACATCATAGAGCGATTTGCTACGTCAACAAATCACTCCATGACATCTGCAAATCACATCAAAACAAGGTCAGCAAATCACTCTATAACGTTTGTGAATCGCACCAAAACAAGGTTAAGTTGAAACTCAGAATTTGTGGCACATGTCATCTGACCATGCAAAGCATCAACTCTGATAAGTTCTCTATACCATAAATATTATAATTTTAAGGAAAATCTTTGAATAAATTTTCAACAACTAGTGATAACTAGTATCTAGTTTGTTTTTTTGTATTGATTTTGTGAACAAGTTTTTTTGATGGCATAGCAACTACTTTTAATTGGCATAAATAAAAGTAAAGTTATGTTTACTAATTATATAGATTCATAGTATGCAAATAATAAGAGTTGGGCTGGATAATGAATATAAGCTTTAAGAACATGCTTAGAATTCCAATATGGGGGTTTACACTTTAGGAAAAGCTAAGAAGAATATGAGTATAAGAAGTTTCAAGAACATGCTTAGAATTCCAATAGTGAGAACTAATATCTAGTTTAATTTTTTTAATTGGATTTTTGAAGTCACTTTACACGTTTTCAATGGCATGGCTATCTGATTAATTTTTTTTCCTAATTAACACACTAATACATAGTCTTTTTCAAAGAGCTAAAAAACACAAGAGAATGTAAAAATCCACTCCTAATTACACTAAATGCCCCATAACACACGAGAATGTAAAAATCCACTCCAAATCACACTAACCACATAACTAAACACTCTAAAAATGACTGATACTACCATCAGTTCAACCCCTTTGCAATATTGCTATACTTGCAGAGAAGAGACCAATGTAGGAGGTAAGGACCCACCCTACAAAGATGCTAAAAAGCAAGCTATTGACCTGAAGGTGATCTAAACTGGCTTCATGGTCCTACCTCCTATCCATTGCTCATGCCCTATAAAGTCAATCATGAAGGAGGATCTAGAGAGCCCCAAATACCACTTGAAAATAGCCATTAATCAGTCAACAGTAGCACATTCTAAAACTCAGAGACTCCGAACGAAAGTAATGCAATTAGAAAGTAGCCGAATGAAAATATATGTGGATCTATTGAGGGCAAAGAAAAAGTAAAGAAACTAACATTAATATTAGAAGTTGGAAGGAAGACCTTGTTTACATAATCTACAAAGGCAGTGGATTCAAAAGTAAAAGAACTTCAACAAAAAATTCTGCAAATGCATGCAAGAATACATAATGAAAACTTGGTAAATACAAGCTTAAGGCTAATGTTTAGAGTATGCAGCATAGTGTCTAACAAGTCTAGCATAAGGTTATGCCAAAGATAATTTGCCAATGTCAGTCAAAGAGAAGTTATAGAAATTTATTCAAACGTATAAACCTTCCAATTCTCCACAACAATGTGCATCATTAACACAAACTCAATCGTGCTCAGCCAAGTAGAGTTGTTGTTTAATCAGGCGATCACATCTTATGACTAGCTACTTTAGGTGTAGGAAGTAGTACTACCTTTTTGACAACAAAAGAAGGAGCTACTTTTGCATCCAAAGGTGTTAGTCCATTTATCCTAGATAAAGGGGATAAATAGATTTTAGACCCCTCAACAAAATTTCAAATGGAAGAAAATCTTATGTCCACATTTCTATATATCAAAGCTTTCTCCTATCCATGGAGAATCCATTTAATTAGATCAAAGGATCCATAATTAAAGGTGGTTTAGGGTGCATCACAAAATATACAGAACCTTATGAAGTGGAGAGGAGACAAAGAGAAAAGGGAGAAGCTTGGAAACCTACTAGTGTAGTTATATACCACCTCCACCTCTATACTAGTCCTTCCTATGACAAGGACAAAAGGTTGATGATGAAAAACCATAAGGAATTCTAGGAGTTGTGATCCATGGGATCTACCCTTAATCAAAGTGTCATCGAACCTCGTGAAGATGGTCAGACCTCTGCCCACTCCTTAACAAATTCTAGCAGCACTTGTTTGTTGAAATATACAAGTGAATATGGTGTGTGCGGGAACAAGCCCTTAGCAAGAGGCTATAAAAGAGAATCTGTAAATGAGAGAGAAGCTGTGAAAAGGTGATAAGTATCTACTGGGAGAGAATAAAGGGTAGCATGAGAATATTTAGGATAAGTGGAGATATTGTGGGAAGAGGTGGAGAGAATCAAGCAAAAGAGGTGGAGTGAATCAAGGAGAGATCAGTGGGATTAGATGCTTGGATATAAACTCTATAAATTGAGGCATTGGCCTAATGAGAATTTTTTGGTTTTTGATTATCCATGCCTACATTAAGCTATCAATTAATTGCTCACTAATCTTGTCTTAATCATCATCTAATCTCTTTGTTAATGATGTTGATTCTAGCATTTGATCCACCATAGCTCATCACATTGCTGCAAATTTAACATGGTATCAGAGGCTAGCTTAGAATCTATCAAATTTATGAGCCCATTATCTTGCTAATCACCTAGTTATTTAGGATTTTAAAAAAATCAATTTTTTTTTGCTCTTTTTCAATTAACCTCTGCACCCCCAGCTGGTGGAGGAGCTCTCTCTCCCTTCACACATAACATTGGATCAAACCCTTTTAGCCAAACATAGCTACATCCCTGTGCTTCAGCCCATCAACTCGAATCGCCAAACCGCCTTTTGTAGCTGCTGCTGCTGATTTTAGCGATTCTTCAAGTGTCATTTTTCTAAAGGAAAACTGAGATCCCCTCTCGACCAGATACAATTGGCCTAATTCCTCTTGGCCCCATGGGTTTTCAAGGGTGCTCTACAAGTTGGTGAAGATAGTTTTTGATTTCATCAAGTCTACAGTGAGATCCAAGCTCTGTATCAAATCTGCAGGTGACTTTGGTAAAACAGAGATTAAGCATTCAATGTTTGGTCAAATCTTGTGTTTCTTGGCTTAATCCTCTACTAGACTAACTGCTATTGATGGCTTTGAAAGGGGTTGAGCTCATTTGAACTCTAAGGCCCCAGATCTGGATTCCCTGCATACTTTGTTTTTTGCACACAAAATAGAGGATTATTTTGCTAAATCGGTGTGATTAATCAGCACTAATCATTGTATTTTGGTACAATTGAGGGTTCAAATTAACCATTGGGTATCTGATACAAATCCCTATAACTTCATATTACAATTCAGAGATGGTTTGATACTCCCAACCATTCAGTACAGATTTGTTACCCTTTGCTTTATGTACAGATTGGTGAATTTATGCTGATGATAAATCTATTGTAATCATCACCTAAACACCAGATTGAGTTGTAAAAGGGTAGACACTACCCTTGAATCTTGAAATTAGATCGAGGTAAGACCCCCTTCACATAATCATGAGCACGGCACAAGAGATAGCCAAATTTAATGGCCCACTACTGTGGTCCTCTCAGCAAGCGACCAAAAGATGCATTTCAACCAATGATAGATGTCAAGAAAGACGACTTTGTATTTGTTTGACCTTCACATCCAATATATCCAGTATGGCTTGGTGTTGCACAAAGTGAGGTTGATACAAATAAAAAATCAAGCAACTATCAAAAGATCTGTATACAATATTGGGCACCAGTTTGTGGTCGACAAAATGCTACAGATGAAGAGGTATATCAAAATTGCTGGGATAAATACTGGATGTGCAACAAGAAAGACCCTCAACGTTGGGAGAGAGTGGATACAATTGTTTTCTCTTGGATAACAAAAGCTACCAAAGTTCCCAAAAAAATTAAAATCCCTCCAAAGGTTGTCTTGAAGGCTAAAGCCAATCTACAAGAATCATTGGGCTAAAGACTTCCATGCTGGAGAGGGTGCCAAAGATAAGGTGTTTATTAACACCACCTATTTAAGATTTTATCAATATCTTCTACATATACAATAAATATACTTCACCAGTATTCAAGGTTCCAAATTAATGAAATTCCCAAATTCACGGGATTCATTTTGATTTGGAATTCCCAAACTATTGGGAGATTCCCAAATTCTCGAATATGGTGTTCTAGGGAGGAATCTTATAGGTGGTCTGTTTTGAGATAATATTTACTCATAGTTATCAATCTAGTAGGACTCCAATTATATCCTATCCTCGAAGCATGACTGTCACTTGTGGGATCATGTTGTCTACCTTCGAGACTATTTCTAGTTTTTTTTTCCAACACTCTCCTGCCATCTTATCTGCTATAGATTTCTCTTCTTTAGACTAACCCATTAACCTACCTAAGAGTTTCTTCTAGTAGTTATTAGGAGATATCAAGATCAACTAATGTGAGTATGTATGACACAACTCCGCACTTATGCCACTGTCATGGTTGGTGAGATTATGGGTGATATGTCACCAATGGTTTATAGGCTGTGAGAGGAAACCACTTTGGTTCACTAAATTATGGCATAGTTATAGTGCTAGCTCATATAGTTGGGTTCACAATATGGAATGACCATATATGTTTTAGAAGTGAGTACTTTTTGTTATTTTATATGCTCTTATCTTAATGTTGGTTTGTAGAGAAGAAAAGAGAATAGAAGAAAATGTAGCCATCCATCTCTCTAGTATACTTGTCTACTCTTATGCGTGTGTGTTTACTTGTAAGGAGCTCAATCTCACCCTCTTCCCCACATTCTTCTCATGGTATCAGAGTGTCAGTTTGTGGAAAGAGCTCAAGAGGCAAGCTAGAGATAAGAAAACAAAGCAGTACACATGTAAGGGTAACTCCATCTCTTTCCCTTTAATTTGGAATTAAAACCTTGTAGTAGATAGTTGCTAATCACATTAGAAAGAAGGCACAACCATAAGGGTGCATTGTCACATCTTGAGATTCCTTTATAGTGAATTAGATGGGCTTTATATTGTGTCAAAACAGAATTGGTAGAATGCTTACATTAGATGTAGGAATAGAAGAGAATGCCTGAAGTGAAAGTTGTAATGTTTGTATATGGTATGGGTGTGGTTGTAGACATTGATATTTGGCATAAATTCATTAATGATGTCAAAGTTTGATGGCATAAACCTATCAGTCATATCAAATTTTAATGGCTAAAAAATATGCAGTCCCAAAGTGTTGCTTGCCGAACTTCAAAGTGGATGGAATGCATAAAGTATGTAAAGTAGACAATTTGGGAAAACAATCTAAGAATGTCGTTCCACATGTAAGAATGTAAGTCATTTTGATGTTTGGGGACCAACAAACATGGTATGAATTAAAGGATGCCACTGTTATGTATCTTTCATTGATCATGTGGGTCTACTTTATGAAAGAGAAAAGTGAAGTGTCTACACACTTTTAGGGCTTTAAGTCTATGGTTAAGAGAGACAAAGGCATGCACATAAAATACCTAAGTTGAGATGGTGGGGGAGAATATTTCTCAAATGAATTTATCAATTAGGAAGTATAGGTTCACCCCATAAGTGGGGTTGTAGAAAGAAATAACATGCATATTGTAGAAGTTACTTGTGCATTGATGGATGAGAAAGAAATACCTCACTATTTTTGGGCTATAGTAAACTAATTTATATTGTAAATAGAATCCACACTATTAAGAAATTTTAGCTTTAAATATATAGTTCCTCATGAGTGTCTAATTAACACTTTATGTATTCTTTCGTACTAGGTTGTGTTTTAACTGTTGGATGAGGGATCCTTGAGAGCTATAAAACCATGTAGTCCTTGGCTTATTTTAGGAGGTTTATTAATGCAATAATCATGTGATTAGTATCTTGATTATGCTTTAATTAATCTTTATATGAACGAAGTTCTTATTTTATAATCATGAAGTTTATTGATTGCTATGAGCCTCCCTAGAAATGCTCAATTCGAACTAAAACTAAAGTTCTCTCATGTCTTTTTTCTTTAGTTCTCTCATGATGTCTATAAGCTAACCTGAAGTCTTGACCTTCTGGAATATCCAAAGAATGCATGCCTCATGTCCTCATTTGTGTGTCAAAGTGGTCGACATCAAACTATATGAACCATTCCGTTGTTGGCACATCACCAAAGGAGGCTACAAAAACTGATCTCTCTTCAATTCTTCTAGCCTTGGACGACATACCTTCCAAACTGACATTGTAGACTTTCCATGACTGCTCAAACTTTTTAGCATGGATGTTTAACTCCTCTATTTTCTTGCCTTTGTATGTTGGGAGATTTTTATGGCTCATGTTTTGCTTCTTGGAATAGTTCATGAAATTTTAAATGCCCCTTGTGTTGCTACTATGCCTTTTGTTCTTGATCTTCTTCATGATTCTTTATCGATTTTTCGTGTTGGTAGTTACTGTTCAATATTCTTTGGTGCTCCTTCTCTATTTGCCAGAATTCTACTAAAATAAACGGCCTCCAGGCTAGAACTTTTTTTGCTTATTGATTCTACTTCAGCAACTTGGATGCTCCTCTGGTGTCGACGATTGTGTATCTCTAGCAGGATCGGCAAAAGTGTCAGGGGTTAACCAACATAATAATACATGCACCCCATGATTAGGGAAGATCCACAATGCTTGGATGCCCAATATGCATCATACCAATCAAATAGTGTAGTCCAACATGCACACATATGTAGAGAAGTACATTGATGAACTAGTACAAGAGACTAAGCAAATGCAGTGAAAGAAGATTACACAGTTAAAGCAAATGTAACAAGACTGTACTATTATCTATAAGACAAGACTATAAGGGAGCTAGTGTACTGTATCAGAATACACTATAGTGTAAGTGAGTGAGTGAGAATATACCTCTCTCTCTAATTGAATAACTCACTGGCTAGCTATCCACTCACTAACATGTGTATATCTACACATGTTTCTTATACATATGTGGTTGTTGATTACATTTAAGATCTTGATGGATTACAAGGTATTGTGTAAGGTTGTGGGTACATGGGTGACTACTAGTAGATGGCGTTATGAAGTCGGCCATGTGGATGCATTGTCAATGCCAAAGTCTATTAAGGGAGTGGGTTGTGGTCCATGGGTTGTGGTCCAACCACCTTCATGAGATCCAGTAGTAGCACTTCGGGTAAGGGTGGATCATCCAATGGATCAATATCATGTATTGATAAATGCATAAAATGTTTGTATAGGATGTTTTGGCAAGTTTTTAATTGCAAGTTTTTAGAAGCTATAAAACATTAATGTGGATCTAGCTAGTTTATGCAAAAAAAAGAATCATATAATGCAAGAGCTTTGTAAATGTGAAAGTGATAAGCTAACATGAAAACTCAACACTAGATCCTACTTTTATTGGGAAATTATAGTTTAAAAAATCAATGCATAATGAAAACTACTGAAGAAATATCTTTAGTTACAACATGCAATTATAGAATGTGTAACAATTATATCAATACAAGTAATCACCCCTCCACTTACAAGGTGGTAACATTTTTCTTTCCTAAATTCCATTCCACCATCAGAGAATCAAGGTGTGATACTTTTTCAAGTTTGCACATAGTCATCACATGATGTAAAAGATAAAGTGTGAATACATGAAAGCGTGGTTGACAACTTGGAAATTTTAAGGATAAGGACTTGATAAATGTAAGATGGTCATTGTTGAAAAGAAAATGGGTGCCCTTAAGGACATGTCTCTAATTAATTTTTTCAGTGATTTTGGTGCAATATTTCTTGGTTCCATTTTGAGTAACTTTGGTGGAAGTTTGAATTTTTTTGTAATGATGGAAGCTGAATTTGTGAAATCAACTTTCCTCCTTCTACTAGTGGAGATATTGATGAGTTCCTTGGACCACAAAGAAGCTATAAAATTATTAAAAATGTTATTTGGTAGGAAATTTGAGTACCCACATGAAAAAACAACTTGGATAGTTAAAAGGGAATTTCCTTTTTTAGCATTTTAAGGGAAAACACTATTGTAGAAAAAATATCTAATATTACCTGAAAATGAGAAACATTTGGCATCTTTCAAAGATTCCATAAAAAAGGATCACTTTTTACCTCTTTTTGAAAAGTGATCTACATATGCGTACAACACCGCCAAAAACTCTTAATATTTTGGGCACTTTGCACATTTCTTACAGAAATTGACATGAAAAAAAAGACTTGGTTTTTTTTTTAACTTTTTGAGATTATAATTGAAAATCTAACAAGAAGTTTTCAAAAACATGCCAAAATAGAGACACTGTTTATCATTGGCATCTTCAATTTAGGAAAAAAAATGATACAACTGCAAAAAGGAGCCATTTTCTAGACATACAACTAATGGCATAGTTATAGTTCCTCATGATCATTGCTATCTATACCATCACCATCACTAGTTGATGTGCCTTCCCATGAGAAGGTAGATGAGATATCCTCTTCTTCACTATCTACAAATACATTTTTTTCTTCTATGTGTACACTTGAAGCTTAGACTCCTTGGGTTTGCTGTCATGTTAGCACAATTGAGGATGTGCTACAGAGTGTAACTATAAAAAACTATCAATTTATATATATATTACAAAAGTCTTATCTTGATACAATGATTATCTTGATTATAAAACCCTATTTTGGATCTTGATGAAAGTAGTAGTATTAAAATCCATTTTGAAGCTCTTGAGTATCACAATTTACAAATTGATATGTACTTTTTTTTAAAACGAGAGTTTGTTATGTAATTTTAAAATATCATGAATAAGCATGTATTTAAAAAAATTTTGATTTTAAAAAAAGTTAGTCATTCTTAAAGAAAAAGTATCCTTGATGTGAGAAAAGGTGTTAAAATAGTAATTTATTTATTAAATAAGTTTAGAAAGCATGAAAAAGCTCATTTTAAAGAAAAAAGGTTATACTTTCCAAAATAATTTTTAAAAAAATATCAAGTGATGGCTTGGGTTAAATCACTACACATGGTAAGGAGTTTTTAGCTACAACATTTACAGTAAAATTAATGTAGAGCAACAACTTCAACTAAAAGTTGATGTTTTGCATCAACTTGATGCAAAAACATAATTTTTTTGGCTAAGAGTTGATGTTAAAATTGATGCAAAACATCAACTTTTATAAAAATGTTGATGTTTTGCATCAAGTTAATGCAAAACATCAACTTTCTACGCAAAACATTAATTTTTTCACAAAACTTGATGCATCAACTTCGCAAAAGTTGATGTTTTGCATGTTTTGCATGAACTTGATGCAAAATATTGCATCAAGTTGATGCAAAACATCAACTTTTTCACAAAATTTGATGTTTTACATTAAAGTTGATGCAAAACATAAAAATTTTCACAAAACTTGATGCAAAACATCCACAAAACTTGATGTTTTGCATCAAGTTTCAGATGCTCTGCAGAAGAAAGTTGGAGTATCGGAGGTCAATTTTCACAAACAGCCTGATTTTGAGATTCCAACATGACCTTGGATCGGTGACATAGGTATAACATAGGTTTAGGGCTAAGGACCTAAAAAAGATACATGGTCGCAACCTTTGACTTTAAATTTGGGAGGAGGTCATTAAATAAGTAATAGATCAAATAATTATGTCATGCAAACCATCAAGGTAAGCATATACTCAAGGCTTTGCTATTTAGGTCTAGAAATACATTGAAGGATGTTTTTAGGGATTTTCATAAATTATAGAGCTTATAATGTTATGTATTCTAATATGTTTTGAGTACTTGTTGAATAATGTGCATATTTATGCATAAAAAAAGTGTCTTTCATCCATGAAATATTTAAATTAAATTTTTATTAAAAAAAGATTAACATTTCTTTAAGTTGTGTGGACTCCTATGCTATTTGTAAGTCAAGTTTATTTTTATGTCATAAACAATACCAATATAAACCTACGAAGGTCACACGTGTTCTCAATCTTGAAAAAAAAGTGAAAATTCATGTAATTTTTAAATGTATACATGGAATTCTAGATGTGCTTTCAAAAAACTATGTTTTAAGCCATTTTTGAGCTTTCACGCATTTTGGGAGGGAATCTTTTTAGGTAATCGTCATCAATTAGCTATTGTCCTCGCAACAGTGTTGGTAGGTACTTGGCACCAACCCCTTGATATGGTCAAAGCGTGTATATTCAAAGGATAACACATATGGCACATTTGTCATAAAGCGTGTACATTTCAAAGGATAACACATATGGCACATTTGTCATAAAGCGTGTACATTTCATGATATTAGGTCTTTGTACCAAGGAAATTGTTTCAAGCAAGCGGTCAAGATGTGGTGGCATGATAGCTCCATTTTCACACATTTCTGTTTTGTTTGAAGGTAAAATGTCATATTGTGTTATCAATAAAAGAACGGATCCGAAGCTTCCTTTATAGAAATATCTTCTAAAGTATTTTTGGGGTATGGTATATGTGAAAGTCCATTTTTCATGGTATGTATGCAGATCCCTACCAATCATGCGTACACAACAATTTAAAAAGTTAGGAGTGCCTTAGAGTTCATGATATTAATATGCAAAAAGGAATGATTATCACCAACTTTCATGTTTAAAGAATCATCAATAAAATCACGTATCTCCCTCTCATAATGCTTAAGAAACCTCACTAAAACAAATATTCCTTGTTGCCATGAAAAACAGATTTAACCGATTTGATTTTGGCAATGTAAAGCAGGTTTGGTCTTATAAATGTGCTTAGCATTAAGAAATTGTGCAAGCAATCTTGATAAGTTGGGCTACGTGACACATGTCAACAAGAAAATGTAGTTTTGGTAATGTAAAGCAGGGTTGACCTTATAAATGTGCAGAGCATTAAGAAAATGTGTAAGCAATCTTGATAAGGTGGGCTACATCACATATCCACATTGCCAAGAAAAGGGAGTAGAGTCTTTCTTGTCAAAATATTAAAAATGTAGTTTTGGCAATGTAAAGCACAATTGATCTTATAAATGTGCAGAGCATTAAGAAAATGTGTAAGTAATCTTGATAAGTTGGGCTACATGACATATCCACATTGCTAAGAAAAGGAAGTAAAGTCTTTCTTGTCAAAATATTAAAAAAGAAATGATAGCATTTTTCTAGAGTGTTCTTGCAAAAGAAGTCCTTTACTATATAGTAAGATAAAGGCAAGATTCTAGGAGCTTAATTCAAATTTGGAGAATGGGGGGTTGCTCAAGCAACCTAATATTTAGCTTTCACAATAATTGAGCTATCGTGATATAACAATGTTGAAGCAACTATATTCAACTTAAGTTCACTGAGCTACAAGCTATGGGGGGGCCTAATTATTTCTTGTCCATCCTAGAAGGTGTCCAAATACCCTAAAACAATGCTTGCAAGCTTATTAAAGCCTGGCTCTACCCCTAACTTTCTAGATTTGTCCATCATAATAGGTGCTTAAACACCCTAAAACAAAGGCTTGCAAGCTTATTAAAGCCTTGTTCTACCCCTAACTTTCTAGATTTGTCCATCATAATAGGTGCTTAAACACCCTAAAACAAAGGCTTGTAAGGTTGTTAAACTTGTTCTACCCCCAACTTTCTAGATTGATCATCAAAAGGTCTGAATAATTTGTTTAATCCACCTCTTTGATTAAGGTGCATTTTTAGAAATCTTAGTAAATCATCGCTTACGTGTGAGAAAAGAAATTCTCACAACGAGCAGACTTTTCAAAACCATTTACATTTCTAAAAGATGTTGGACGTGGAGATCATTTTGGATTAAATAATGTGAAACCTTGCTTTTATTGATAAGAGAAACCATTAGTCTCATTAGAAGCTTACATGATATTGTCTTAGTGGTTAAGGTATTGCTTTGTGAAGATACACATTGCATAAATCAAGTAGTGCATGTGTGAATACATATGAAGTAGTGGATACCTCACTTTCCTTGAATCAAATGTCTTTTTGCCTACTTTCTTCACATGCTAAATAATTTAAGTGTAAGATTAATAAGAGATTATTTTTCTCTTAAAAGGGCTTTGGTGTGTTTCGGTAATGATCTAAAAAAAGAAGAGAAGAATAAGAGAGGCATAGATTAGTAGGAACACACACACACACAGAGCGGGCCCTAGGGGTGGGCACTCCACTCTTGGTGTACATCAATATGTCATCAAAGAAGACCAACATTGATTTCAATAGATAGGGCTGAAGCATCTCAATGCTTAGAAGGTGGCAGGAGCATTCCATATACCAAAAGGCATCACCATGTAGTGAAATATACAACTCTCATATTCCTAGATAGATGTTGTTTTAATTTTTTCACCTTCCTTCATTCTAATTTGATGGTATCACGGTCAAGGAGACCATCAATATCAATATCAATATCAATATCCACAACTTTTTCTTTGTCTACGAAATTGACTTTGAATTTGAGTTGGCAACTTGGCAGTGAGCGTGTCGTAAAAATGAGCTTCGGCTACAGAGAAGCTCCACGCGAACACCCTCTTGTTTGCACCACCACCTCCTCCCTCTCTCTCTCTCTCTCTCTCTCTCACTGGTGCGACGCTTCGAGCAATGCTTTCAGTTTTGCTGCTGCACAGTTTGCTGCTCTTATTGTGCTCTTCCTTCGGAATCAGCAGCGAGTCAGGAGGCATGGCGCCATCTCCAGGCAGCGGAGACCTCACATGCATGCAGAGCGAGCATGAGGCTCTCTTGCAGTTCAAGCGAGAAGTGGCATATTACAACCAGTCGTGGGTCTGGGATAGCAATACAAGCTGTTGCCTGTGGCAAGGAGTGGCATGTACACCTGCTGCTGGAAGGGTAATCAGCCTCTCTCTGCCACACCTAAACATCACAGGTAATATCTCCCCGGCTCTTGGCAAGCTTACATTCTTACAATCCCTTAACCTCTCTTACAATCAATTCCATGGAAGACTCCCTTCACAGTTGTCCTCCCTTTCTCATCTGCAGACCCTTGATCTCAGCTGCAACAATCTCTCAGGTCCCATCTCCCTCTTGTCTAGCATGCCCTCTTTGAAGAGCATCAACATGTCCAGAAATTCTTTTACTGGAGAGCTGCCCAGCTTTGAAAATTTCACCAATCTGGAAGAGCTTCGAGTATGCACTAATCATCTCTCTGGTCTTATCAAAACAGATGTTTGCCATCATGCACCCATGCTTAGGGCCCTTGATTTGTCTGTTAACATGTTCAGTGGGCATCTTGGCTCTGGGTTAGGGTCATGTATGCACTTGCAACAGCTTTCCCTGGGGTCCAACAGCATACAGGGCCGCATCCCACATGACCTGTACGGCATCACCACATTGTGCATCCTCTGCCTAGCCAATAACAGCTTCACCGGAACTCTAGATGTTTCTGTGGGTAACCTCACCAGCCTCACACACCTCTTTCTCTCAAACAATAACCTGTATGGCCCTTTGCCCAAAAGCCTATCCCAGAACTCCAAGCTCATGGTGCTAGACCTATCTGTCAACAGCTTCACAGGCTTGTTAGATGTGGACTTCAACAACATGACACACCTACAGGAGCTTAATCTTTGCAGCAACTTTTTCACTGGCAGCATCCCGGCCTCCCTCAGCAATTGCACATATCTGAGTTCCCTCGACCTTGCAACAAACGATTTCACTGGATCCATCCCTATGCAGTTCAATTCTTTGAAGAGCCTGACCTTCGTGTCACTCTCCACCAACAGCTTAAATGGAAGCTTGCAATCCTTTCAGAACTCCCACAGCCTGGTAAGCCTCATCCTTACAAAGAATATCTTCACAGAGCCTCTCCCTTCCTCCTTGTATGGCTTTGCAAATTTGCAGTTTTTGGCCCTAGCTTTTCTCAATTTAAGAGGGAGCATTCCACTGTGGCTGCAAAACTGCACCAAGCTGCAGGTCTTGGACTTATCGTGGAACCAGTTAGAAGGAGAGCTCCCCACATGGCTTGGAAGCTTTCAACATTTGATATACCTAGATCTGTCCAATAATTCACTCAGTGGCACCATCCCTTCAGAGCTCTTCAAATTGCCATCACTCGTACATAAGGATACCAACTTGACGGGCATGCAGACCATCATGGATCCTCTAGAGGTGAAGCGTCAAATTGGCTCACTTGACTTATTCTATAGCAAAGCTCTAGCTTTACCCCCATCCATCGTACTTGGCAACAATCGATTGACCGGTGAAATACCTTCAAAAATTCACCATCTCAAAGTGCTTTTATTTCTGGACCTAAGTCACAACTTTCTAGCAGGAAGCATTCCCGCATCTCTTGCCAACATCACAAGCTTGGAGCAGCTTGATTTATCATACAATAACCTTAGTGGCACCATCCCTTCAAGCCTTTCCTATTTAACATTTCTCTCCAACTTTAATGTTTCCTTTAACAACCTCTCTGGCCCTATTCCAGTCAGCAATCAGTTTGAAACATTCTCTGTCACAAGTTATGAAAGTAATCCAGGACTTTGTGGAGCTCCCATTTTATCTGCATGCACAAATGGCAGTAACAGTAACAGTAGTTCAAGTGCTTTTTCACGTGCCCATACGAGGGGCCCAAGGATTATTGCCCTTATAGTCTCAGTCTGTATCGGTGTCGGGGGGGTTGTAATATCGGCCACCATATTCTTGTGGATTCTCTCTGGGAGAACTGCTATTCATCAAGGATTTGAAAGCCCAAGGGAGATGGAGAGTATCATGAGCCTCTCCGAGGCACAGAATGTTTCGCTTCAACTTGTCTACAACCATCAAGAGCTAACTGTTGCAGACATTGTCGAAGCAACCAATAATTTTGATTCCACTAACATTGTAGGTTGTGGAGGTTTTGGTCTTGTTTACAGAGCAGACTTGGATGATGGCTCAAAGCTTGCAGTAGAAAAACTCACAGGAGAGAGTGGGCAGATGGAGAGGGAGTTCAGAGCTCTTTCCAAGGTTCAGCACAAGAATTTGGTTCCTTTGAGGGGGTTTTTAAAAATAGGGCATGCCGAGTTTCTCATCTACTCATACATGGAGAATGGAAGCCTGGATTACTGGCTACATGAGAGGAGGGATGGGGGGGGTAACTGCCTGGACTGGCCGACACGGCTGAAGATAGCACAGGGAGCTGCAGCCGGGTTGGCATACTTGCATCAGATCTGCAATCCCCACAGAGACATCAAGTCTGGCAACATATTGCTGGATGAAACGTTCGAAGCACATCTTGCAGATTTTGGCTTGGCCACCGAGACACATGTCACCACAGAGCTGGTGGGAACACTGGGCTACATTCCTCCTGAGTATGGTGAAATGCGGACTGCTACTCCAAGAGGTGATGTGTACAGCTTTGGGATGGTTTTGCTCGAGTTACTTACAGGAAAGAGACAAGTAGAGGTCTTTCAATCCAAAGAGTCTGCTGACCTTGTAGCTTGGGTGCAAGAGCTCAGGCACACTACCAATTTAGAGCAGATCTTTGACAGCTCGTTGCAAAGTAAAGGTCACGAAGAGCAACTGCAGCAAGTATTAGATATAGCATGCTTGTGTATTGACCAAGATCCATCTAGAAGGCCTTCCATAAATGATGTAGTTTTGCTTTTGGATGAGGTCAGACAAGACAAGCATGGAGACAAGTAAGCATATTTCTTTTTTAGTCCACTACATGGACTTTTATACTGTTGTATATAGTAATTTTTCTCTTTCCCCGTACCAGTTAAAATAAAAGAGGTGTCTTGCCCGAGCGGCTCAGCTCATCACACACGACCCACGCTAACCGAGAGGTAGTGGGTTCGAGCCCTATCACTATCGGGATAGGGCTTTGTATAATTGAATGTAGCTTGGCTACATCCTTTCAGAAAGGGGGTCCTTATTTTCAAGGCAACCAAAAATTTCGACCGATTTGTTCAAAATTGAGCCGTGAAAAATACAGTAAAAGTACATCTTGACAAGGGGCAGGCCGAGCAATGGTAGAGGAAAACCTTTTTCCCCAGCTAGTGAGAAAAAAGACAAGTTGGAGTACAATCGGTTCCCCTTATTCAAAATCTCATTATGAACCAGTTTTCATTACTAGAAACCTATACATTTTATTAGTTTTTGTAAAGACAAGAGTAAACTCGATTAGTTTTTTTGAAATTTTAACTCGTGCAAAATACACTAAAGGACGGTTTTTTCTACCATTGGGGTTGAGGCCATTCCGTGACGTGGAAAGGGGTGAGTTGGGGGAATTCCTAAGCAAGTCATGCGTGGCTCCACAAATAGACAATCACAATTTTAGAAATTGATGTAAATTGATTGGTCATAGCAAAAGATGTAAATTGATTGGTAGCTGCAGTCAAGGCAGTTGATTTGGTTATAGCAGAACATTGATGTGGTGGTGGACGGCCCAGATCTCGTACAATTTGTAATACTCTAGCCTGAGGGCAAGGAAGGAGATGTGGATGTAGGTGAGGGTCCAAGGATATACCCCCAGTGCAGTGCTAGAAGAAAACCGTCCTTTAGTGTAATTTGTCAGAAAAAAACTATCTTTACTCAAATTGAGAAAAACCGGTTGTAATTTTGTCTAGCCTTGAGTTTAAAGATTTAAAATTTAAAATTTTAGTTATAAAACAAATTAATCGATGCATTTTTTTAATTAAAAAACAGTTGAGTTTAAAGTTCATCATTTTTTTCATTGGTTAGAAAAATAGTTTATTTTTGACACAGCCCATGTGCCCACAATATTTTTGCAACATCCATGCTACATGGCAGGCTGTGCATAAATGACTTTGAAGGGCCTTCTACACACTCGTCACATGATAAGAAAATATCATTATATTAAAAGCTCTTGCCTTGTCCATCCACCACATCCAACTATGTTATGTAGAGACTATAAATGCTTGCCTTTAAACACCCTTGTTCATCTATATGTTGCCATGTATGTTTACTTAGTAATTGTGCCAAGTAGACTTGCAATTTTTTGCCTTCTCAAGATGTCTTGTTAATACCTCATTTTGAAGGATGAAGGCTAAACTCACTATGACAGGTCCCCACCTCCCAAACAAACCAATTAGTTATTAATTATAAATTTGTGGAGTTTGGCCTCACAATTAGTTAAATCTTATGTTTCACTTATCATGCGAATGCACATGGACATGCCTAATCCAAGGCTAACCTTGATAGGCAGCAAATAAACAACTAGATTAGGGCTCTAGCATGTGTCTAGGTGTGCAAAGAAGACATCCAAGTGGGCAAAGACCTTGTTGGCCGGATCTGAAGTGTGTATAGAGCAAGTCGGCATCATATAGAATTCTTTGGGATTTTCTATTGGTGGGCCTATAAAAGGCTAAGCAATGCAATCATTTGAACCATCTCACTCCTTTATGGAGGTGATATTATAGGCTTTTGTTACTCATTTTGGAAAGGCCAAAGGCCACAAACATTGTACCTTTTTTGTACTTCATGAATATACTCAAAATACAACCATCTATATGTGTGTGTGTGTGTGTGTGTTGATTGTTCTTGTATCAAGAGTTCTTATGCAGTGTGCGTAGGGCTAAGATGAGATTACCCAAATCTTTCGTTTGTTATAGTGATATTAGAGATTTGCCTTTTGATAAAGATATTCAGTTAAGAAAACAAAGGTTTTTTTTTTTTTTGCTTGTGTGGTTCAACCGGTTTTCAAACGTTGTTTGCACTCCCATAGAACACCAAACCCCTACAGATCGATAGACTGCTTCCAGAAGCCAAGTCCTTAATGATGATACAAATGCCATGTTTGAGGAATTTATATGTATTATAGTACAACAAGGAGAACATATGAGGGTGTGTACAACTTCTATAAAGGCCTTGTACCTCTTCCAGAAACCTCGACACCCATTCCCCCCCTCCACTCCTTTGTCAGTCGTCATCGAGATCCCTTCCCATACCCCTTCTTTAGCTATCTCCCTTGTAGAGTTAACACAGCAACTTCGTGCCTGTGTTACGTGGTTTATAAGTATGGGAGGTAGAGCTTCAAACACAGGTGATAGACCGTTGTGTTGTACATGAGGAACAACGTTGATCCATGGAGCACGAGCGATACCTTGTAGCTCTCGATGTAAGGACAATATCCGAGACTTCTTTGACTCACCTTCACGAAAGGGTGAATTTTAATAAGTATAACAGTAAAATCAATCCCACAACTTTGTATTCTCAGATTCATCAGTTTGAAGCCTACTTTGTTGTTGTTGGTAGGAAGTCAGACATAGAGAAGGTGGTGTTAACTAGTTGCTACATTGAAGGGGAAGCCATCTCTTGGTGGACTCATTGGGCCCAGGCCGATTCCAATTACGGAGTTGTTGCCTATGAGGGGGACCAATTTGTCATTGACCTCAAGAAGCAGTTTCTAGCACTTCATTATCTTGAGTGATTAGAGCACGAGTATCGGGGATTGCGCCATAATGCACTACCAGTCTTCTAGTTTGCAAATAAAGTCATTCACCTAGATTTACAATTGCAAAAATCCAATGAGGTCAATTCCTCTATGGTTTAGACACGCAAATCTAGTGGGATGTGCACATGTTCGAACCACAGCCTTTTGATTGGGCACTTTTGCTTTGCATAAAGTGCCAAGATGAAATACAACAAAGGAAAACCAAAGCCCGGAGGAGCCAAGGCAATCACTAGTAGAGTGGATCTATTTTTGGCATGGGCTAGAACTAGACCCAGTGAGGTTCTCCCCCTCGAGAGCCTCTGGCTCCAAGAACTCGAACAATGGACCTCGTCTTACTCCGGACGAGAAGGATCTAGCTAATAAGGTAGGTGGTAAGCTGAGTCCCAAAGAGCGTGAACAATACAAGGAGGAGGGGCGATGTTTCTTTAGTCATACAAAAGGACACACATTTAAGGATTTCCCTAAGAATACCCATGCTTAGTCATACAAAAGGACACACATTTAAGGATTTCCCTAAGAATACCCATGCTTAGTCATACAAAAGGACACACATTTAAGGATTTCCCTAAGAATACCCATGCTTAGACCACCAGCCCGGCCTCGACAGCTTACTTGGTGAGCTAGCCTCCCACACCGACCCCCTAGATTGTCACTAGTCCTCCAGCTCCCACTCCTAGGGTTGGTGCCATTGTGAGCTTGGGAGCTCGAAGATAAGTACAAGGGCAACCATGACTAGGAGTATGAGAAAAATGAATTATTCAAGAAATTTGGCTACATAGGTGGCCAGAGAGTCGTAGTCTTATTTGTGTTGATAGCTGCAGTACTTTACAGAGGACATGTTCACGAAACAGGCCGCTCCACGAGCATAGTTTCTCATTGAGCTCGATAGTTAAGAAAGGGGAGGGATTCAACACAGGCATGACATCAACAAGTTTGTGCAAGATTTCATGGTTTCCCCTCTTGTAGGTGTAGACATTCTCTTAGGGATCTAACGTTGACTAGGACGAGTAAAGGCTCCCGTGATCATTGTGTGAACTAGGGATACTTAACTTTTTGTTCATTATCCATATCTAGGCTAAACAAGAGATTTGGAAAGGTGCACCGTGTGCACCCAGATAGTTTACGAGTGCTTTGGAGAAGTACAAGGCCCTACATGACCGATTCTGGAAGATTTCTCTTCGAGACAACTTACCTCCTAAGCTAGCCTCCTCCATCTAGACCGGAGAGACCATAAAACTGAACTCCTCCATCTAGACCGGAGAGACCATAAAACTGAACTCCTCCCAAGTTTTGAACCCCCAAGTAAGTTTCCACACCACCTGAACAAGGCCATGGAGATGGAGTTGGACCATCAAGTCCATGAATTGCTACAATCTGGTTTCATGCGCTCTAGTGTGTCTCCATTTGTAACCTTCATCCTCTTAACACTGAGCAAAATAGGTCGCTGACGAGGGTTACCTAAAAATATTCTCTCCAAAAATGTGTGAAATCTAAAAAATGGCCTTTCATAAATGATGTAGTTTTGCTTTTGGATGAGGTCAGACAAGAACATCATTTTTGCTTTTGCATGAGGTCAGACAAGACAAGCATGGAGGCAAGTAAGCATATTTCTTTTTTAGTTCACTACATGTACTTTTATTCTGTTGTATATAGTATTTTTTCTCTTTCTCCTAACCAGTTAAAAATAAAAGAGGTATCTTGCCCAAGCGGCTCAGCTCATCACACACGACCCACGCTAACCAAGAGGTCGTGGGTTCGAGCTCTATCACCATCGCGATAGGGCTTTTTATAATTGAATGTAGCTTGGCTACATCCCTTCAGAAAGGGAGTCCTTATTTCAAGGCAACCAAAAATTTCAACCGATTTGTTCAAAATTGAGCCGTGAAAAATACAGTAAAAGTACAGTTTTTTCTTGATGACAAGGGGGCAAGCCGAGCAATGCTACAGGAAAACCTTTTTCCCCAGCTACTACTGAGAAAAAAGACAATTTGGAGTTCAATCGGTTCCCCTTATTCAAAATCTCATTATGAACCAGTTTTCATTACTAGAAACCTATATATTTTATTAGTCTTTGTAAAGACGAGTAAACTCAATTAGTTTTTTTGAATTTTAACTCATGCAAAATACACTAAAGGACGGTTTTTTCTAGCATTGGGGTTGAGGCCATTTAGTGACGTGGAAAGGGGTGAGTTGGGGGAATTAGCAAGTCATGCGTGGCTCCACAAATAGACAATCACAATTTTAGAAATTGATGTAAATTGATTGGTCATAGCAAAAGATGTAAATTGATTGGTAGCTGTAGTAAAGGCAATTGATTTGGTTAGCATAACATTGATGTGGTGGACGGCCCAGATCTCGTACAATTTGTAATACTCTAGCTTGAGGGCAAGGAAGGAGATGTGGATGTAGGTGAGGGTCCAAGGATACCCCCAGTGCAGTGTTAGAAAAAAACCGTCCTTTAGTGTAATTTGTCAGAAAAAAACTATCTTTACTCAAATTGAGAAAAACGGATTGTTATTTTGTCTAGCCTTGAATTTAAAGATTTAAAATTTAAAATTTTAGTTATAAAACAAATTAATCGATGCATTTTTTAAATTAAAAAACAATTGAGTTTAAAGTTCATCATTTTTTTCATTGGTTAGAAAAATAGTTTATTTCTGACACAGCCCATATGCCCACAATATTTTTGCAACATCCATGCTACATGGCAGGCTGTGCATAAATGACTTTGAAGGGCCTTCTACACACTCGTCACACGATAAGAAAATATCATTATATTAAAAGCTCTTGCCTTGTCCATCCACCACATCCAACTATGTTATGTAGAGACTATAAATGCTTGCCTTTAAACACCCTTGTTCATCTATATGTTGCCATGAACAAACCAATTATTTATTTATTATAAATTTGTGGAGTTTGGTCTCACAATAAGTTAAATGTTATGTTTCCACTTGTCATGCACATGCACATGGACATGCCTAATCCAAGGCTAACCCTGATAGGCATCAGATAAACAACTAGATTAGGGCTCTAGCATGTGTCTAGGTGTGCAAAGAAGACATCCAAGTGGGCAAAGACATTGTTGGCTGGATTTGAAGTGTGGAGTTAACACAGATTTCCGTGCATGTGTTACATGGTTTATAAGTATGGGAGGCAGAGCTTCAAACACAAGCGATAGTTGTGTTGTACAGGAGGAACAACGTTGATCCATGTAGCATGAGCGATAGACTCACCTTCACGAAAGGGTGAATTTTAGTAAGTATAACAGTAAAATCAATCTTACAACTTTGTATTCTCTGATTCATCAGTTTGAAGCCTACTTTGTTGTTGTTGGTAGGAAGCCAGAGAAGGTGGTGTTAACTAGTTGCTACATCGAAGGGGAAGCCATCTCTTGGTGGACTCATTGGGCCCAGGCCAATTCCAACTACGGAGTTGTTGCCTATGAGGGGGACCAATTTGTCATTGACCTCAAGAAGCGGTTTCTAGCACCTCATTATCTTGAGTGATTCGAGGACGAGTATCGGGGATTGCGCCAACATGCACTAGCAGTCTTCCAATTTGCAAATAATGTCACTCACCTAGATTTACAATTGCAAAAATCAAATGAGGTCAATTCCTCTATGGTTTAGACACGCAAATCTAGTGGGATGTGTGCATGTTCGAACCACATACTTTTGATTGGGTACTTTTACTTGCGTAAAGTGCCAAGATGAAATACAACAACGGAAAACCAAAGCCCGAAGGAGCCAAGGCAATCACTAGTAGTGGATCTACTTTTGGCATGGGCTAGAACTAGACCTAGTGAGGTTCTCCCCCCCTCGCGAGCCTCTGGCTTCAAGAACTCGAACAATGGACCTCCTCTTACTCCGGACGAGAAGGATCTAGTTGATAAGGTAGGTGGTAAGCTGAGTCCCAAAGAGCACGAACAATACAAGGAGGAGGGGCAATGTTTCTTTAGTCATACAAAAGGACACACATCTACTAAGGATGGCCCTAAGAAGACCCATGCTTAGAACACGAGCGTGGTCTCGATAGCTTCTACTTGGTGAGCCAGCCTTCCACATCAAACCCCTAGATTGTCACTAGTCCTCCAGCTACCACTCCTAGGGTTGGTGCCATTGTGAGCTTGGGAGCTCGAAGATAAGTACAAGGGCAACCATGACTAGGAGTATGAGAAAAATGAATTACTCAAGAAATTTGGCTACATAGGTGGCCAGAGAGTTGTAGTCTTATTTGTGTTGATAGCTGCAGTACATACAGAGGACATGTTCACGAAACAGGCCACTCCACGAGGCTATTTTTCATTGCGCTCGATAGTTAAGAAAGGGAGGGATTCAGCACAGGCATGAAAACAAGCATCAAGTTTAAAGCTCATCGTGCTAAATTAGTCCTCCAATGGCATAGAATTTGTGCGAGATTTCATGGTTTCCCCTCTTGTAGGTGTAGACATCATCTTAGGGATCTAACGTTGACTAGGACGAGTAAAGGCTCCCGTGATCGTGTGAACTAGAGATACCTAACTTTTTGGTCATTATCCATATCTAGGTTAAACAAGAGATTTGGAAAGGTGCATCGTGTGCACTCAGATAGTTTACGAGTGCTTTGGAGAAGTACAAGGCCCTACATGACCGGTTCTAGAAGATTTCTCTTCGAGACAACTTACCTCCTAAAACACCCCCATCTAGACCGGAGAGACCATAAAATTGAACTCCTCCCAAGTTTCAAACCCCAAGTAAGTTTCCACACCATCTGAACAAGGCCATGGAGATGAAGTTGGACCATTAAGTCCATGAATTGCTGCAATCTGGTTTCATGTGCTCTAGTGTGTCTCCATTTGTAACCTTCATCCTCTTGTGAATTTTGCTATTGTTTTCAAGATTGAGAACATGTGTGACCTTTGTGGATTTATAAATTGTTGTTGTTTGTGACATAAAATAAACTTGACTCACAAAATGGCATCGGAGTCTACACAACTTAAAGAAATATCAATCTTTTTTAAATAAAAAAATATTTTATAAATTTCATGAACGTAAGACACTTTTTTTAATGAACTTTCTTGGGGCGAATTCTACCACTATGCATAAATATGCACATTACTTGCAAGCACTCAAAAAATATTAGAATACATAACAATATAAGCTCTATAATTTTCAAACAAAGATTCTACAACAGCTCCTCCGTCATCCAACGTTCTCAGTGTTGCAGCACACATCAGAGACAATTGAGAGACTCATTTTCTCTAACATTTGTCATACATTATCTGAGGTGAAGACACCCCATTCAAATAACGAGTTGTTTTTAAAGCGGGCTACTGTCGTGGCATGCCTCAATGGTGCATCTGGTGTTGACAATCAAATGAGTGGTAGAGAAGTTGCCAAGGCTTTAAGAGTTCATCAAAGGAATGTCATTGCGGCCAATTTTTGGCTGCAACATGAAGCGGAGGAAGGATCACTTCCCTTGGATTCTTGTCACCGTCAATTGCATAGGGCAAGCACCATCACCAGTGAAATCAGGAAAATCGTGTTTCAGTTTTGGTCGGTGGAAACTCGCATCTCCCCAAACAAGAAAGATGTTGTTCGAAAGAGGATAGGCAAGAGTGCGCATGTACTGCATCCAGTGCATCTACTCGATTTGCCTCAGGTATATCACTGTGTTGAGAGTGTGTTGTAAGAGCTACACAGTTGCTCGCATATGATTGATAGTGTATCTGGATATTCTCTTCTATACGATACTGATTTCTAAATGTCAGGGGTTTAGAGTGCTTGACAGTACTAAAATTTTGTATGATAGGGCATTAGAGTGCTTTACCATGCTTCCAAATGTTTGCAAGTGCCTCACAGTGCATTACAATGCTTAACCATGCACTATAGTGCTTTACGAGCGAAGCTTTACAATTGATTTCAGATGCTTCTAAGTGCTTCATGGTGATTCCAAAAAATTCCAAGTCATGAGTGCATCTTAGTGCTTCTGAGCATTTTCAGACCACTTCTGAGTGCCGACAGTGCACTATATTGCTTAACCATGCTTTATAGTGCTTGACATACTTCTTCAAGTGATCACAAGTGCTTCTAAGTGGTTCATAGTGGTTCCAAGTAATTTTATGTCATTCCAAGTGCATCTAAATGTTTCTGTGTGCTTCTAAGTGCCTTTTGTTGCTTTTGAGTGCTTAATAGTGCTTAATAGTGCTTCAAAAAGCTGCTAGGTGCCTGAGAGTTCTTCCAAATGCTTCCAAGTGCTTATGCTCGCAATGGCTTAACAGAGCTTCAGAAGTGATAACAGGAGCTTCTAACTACTTCCAAGTGCTTGTAAGTGCTTATAAGCGCTTCCAAGTGCATCTAAATGTTTTTGTGTGCTTCTAAGTGCCTTTTGTTGCTTCTGAGTGCTTAATAGTGCTTCAAAAAGCTGCCAGCACTATTAACACTAGTTCTGTAATTGGACACTAAAGTGTCCTCAGGACACTTTAGTGTCCAATTACAGAACTAGTGTTAATAGTGCTTAATAGTGCTTCAAAAAGCTGCTAGGTGCCTGAGAGTTCTTCCAAATGCTTCCAAGTGCTTATGCTCGCAATGGCTTAACAGAGCTTCAGAAGTGATAACAGGAGCTTCTAACTACTTCCAAGTGCTTGTAAGTGCTTATAAGCGCTTCCAAGTGCATCTAAATGTTTTTGTGTGCTTCTAAGTGCCTTTTGTTGCTTCTGAGTGCTTAATAGTGCTTCAAAAAGCTGCCAGGTGCCTGAGAGTTCTTCCAAATGCTTCCAAGTGCTTATGCTCGTAATGGCTTAACAAAGCTTCAGAAGTGATAACAGGAGCTTCTAATTGCTTCCAAGTGCTTGTAAGTGCTTCCAAGTGCTTGTAAGTGCTTGTAAGTGCTTCCAAGTGCTTGCTAGGGCTTCTAAATGCTTGCTAAGTGCTTGCTAGTGCTTCTAAGTACTGCTTGCAAAACAAGGGCTTCCAAGTGCTTGCTAGTGCTTCCAAGTGCTTGCTAGTGCTTCTAAGTACTGCTTGCAAAACAAGTGCTTCCAAGTGCTTCCAAGTGCTTGCTAGTGTTTCCATGTGCTTCCAAGTGCTTCCATGTGCTTCTAAGTGCTTCCATGTGCTTCTAAGTGCTTGCTAGTGGTTCTAAGTGCCTCCAAGTGCTTCTAAGTGCTTGCTAGTGATTCCATGTGCCTCTAAGTGCTTCCATGTGCTTCTAGTGCTTCCACATGCTTTACTTGCTTCTAAGTGTTGCTAGTGTTTCCAAGTGCTTCTAAGTGCTTCCAAGTGCTTCCAAGAAATTCCATGTTATTCCAAGTTCATCTAAATGGATCCTCAGGTTTCTAAGTGCTTTTGCAAGTGCCTAAGAGTGCTTTATAGTGCTTTACAACCATTTACAAGTGCTACCAGGTGCAGAAAGTGCTACTAAGTGCGTCTAAGAGCTTTACCCAATGAGTGTCATAGCTTTACACTAATTGAAAGTGCGTCATAATGCTTACCAATGCTATAGGTTGCTTCAGAATGATTTATAATGCTTGATAGTGTGTCTAAATTTATCTTCTTTGTCACAGAGGGACTTCTATATGCAATTCCAAGTGGCTCATCCTAACATAAGGATGTCCCTCAGATGTTTTGAGGGTCTAAAGCCATACTTCGTACGCAAGTTGAAGGACTGCAACACTTGTGCTGTGAATACCATGTGCAGCTTGCCTACTTCAAGGAAGCTCTTAATCAGATGCGCCAGGGAAGATATGGGCTACATGGCCGGCCATGCAGTTATACAGGTGCCTTTTTTGCAGTTCTCATGATGGAACAGCGCAGTGCGCGGCCTCCAATGCGAGATTTCCAAGCTTAACAGACCTGTGGGAGTTTGTATTGTGCCCAAAACCCATTGACTGTGCTTATCACCGTAGACAATGTCTTTTGGGTACATGCCAACATTGTGGCATTAAACAGATCTCCTTGTGTCCACATGAAAAAAGCGATGACATCTCTATGATGACTGTCAAGCTTTTTGACGACGTTCCTACACAGGAAGTGGATAAGAATGGTCAAGCAAAAACTCGGAAAGATCTTGTTGTTCGCCAAGTCAGCCCGAGGACTTTCACTTCCTTGCTTCAAAGCAAATTGGGAAACTTCATCAAACACAATTATAAGTACAGATGGCAAGCTGAACAATTCAAAGAGTGTTTGGATAAATTTCTAGATGATGTAGTGGTGTCGATAGTGGATTTTGTAGAGAATTACTCCTTCAAGGTGCAGAATGAAATTTAGTCAATGCATTGGTATTCAACTCAGGTGACAATCTCGGTCCACATTTCGTACCTGCGTGATGTGCTTGGTACCATTCGGAAGACAACCCACTTCTACATCTCTGATGACAAAATCCACGACACTTTGTTTGTGCAGCACTGCTTTCTTTTGCACAATGAGTGGCTGAAAGCTGAAGGATGCAGTGTGTCAAGCGACAGTGGGTGTGGTCTGATGGCGCTACTTCACAATTCAAAGCAAGGCACCCTTTCTATTTTGTAGCCCGATACTTCAATATGACAGGTATTGAGATGATGCACAGTTTCTTTGCATCCGGCCATGGGAGGAAGGCGAGCACGATGGGGCTGGTGCAGTGCTCAAAAGAGCTCTCACATAGGAGCAGCTGAAATCTGACGGATGGGTGTTACATAATGCTTCAAGTGTGGTGGCATTCCTCAATGCAACCCTCAGGAAAGAATGTCCATGACGTGGGATTGCATGCGGATCAAAGGGTCTCGATCCTTCAACTGTGTCAACGGCTGCAGTCAATCAGATATGCACAGGCTACGGTGCATACCATTGTCCTGCTTTTGCCATGCGTGCATGAAAGGCCAATGGAGGAGATGTGTAAACAATGACCACGTTGAGAGGTGGTAGTACTTGCGAATACAACTGACTGTCAATGTTCAAAACGATGGAGAAGCATTCATCGATGATGAGTTACCAGGAGGCCCCATGTATGCTGGCCACCATGACGACCTAAGTGATGCCTTGATGGTTGGCCACAGAACTTCGCAGCAGTGAATGCAGAAGAGCCAGACGCAGACTTCTACATCTTGAAGTGAACTAAAACCAAGCGCTTGACCATCAAATCTGAAAGGGATGAATGGCATAACCGTATTCAAAAGAACTCATTTGTCGTTGAGGGACTCTTCTACCGACAAGGTAAATGGCCAAGATGACACCTACATTCTTTTGGATGACAAGCCCCCTACTTTTATCTACTCCCATGTGGTGCGATGCATCAGGTTTCCAATGTTCTCGGTAGAAGGTGAGCCTAATGTATATGAATTGTCAAATGATCTATTTGAACAAATCTATAATAGCATGCCCCCAGAGGAGAACTTGTAAGTTCTAACTTTCAAGCTAGCACAATGCGTCCTCCTAAGAAGCACTATTTCACACGTTCAACTCTTTGACAGCACTTTCAGTAGTAGACAAGCACTTTAACTCTTTGACAGCACTTTAAGACCACTTGACAAGCACTTCTAGTACTACCTACACAAGCACTTCTAGGATCTACAGAAGCACTTTCAGACTACTTGAAAAGCACTTTAAGTACCTAGACAAGCACTTTAAGTAACTAGACAAGCACTTTTAGACCACTTGACCAGCACTTCCTAAACAATTGAAGTACCTACACAAGCACTTGACAAGCACTTGGAGGCCACATGGTAACTGCCAGGTACTTTTAGTACCTAGACAAGCATTCCAGACCACTTGACAAGCGCTTTAAGCACCTTGACAAGCACTTTCAGATTACCTGACCAGCAGTACCAGCACTTTCTAGTACCTAGACAAGCACATGTTTAGTACTTTCAGACCACTTGAGAAATTCTTGTCAAGCACTTCAGTACCTGGACAAGCACTTTTAGTATCTAGACAAGCACTTTCAAACCACTTGACAAGGACTTCAATACCTAGACAAGCACTTTCAAACCACTTGACAAGCACTTTTAGTGTCTAGACTAGCACTTTTAAACCACTTGACAAGCACTTCAGTAGACAAGCACTTTAAGACCATCACTTTCTTAAGAGTCCACAAAATGCAACCACAGTATAAACTAAAGAAAATGACACCAGATCGACACAAAATCGTTCCAAGGTCAAAACCATTTTTGTTTGTATATATGTCAAGGAGTGTTGGAAGTTAGCCACACAATAAAGGCATGGTTTTAGAGTACATTAAGCTATACAGTAAGGGCATGGTGTCATGGCAGTGAAGGTGCTTCAGGCAGTCCTCTGTACAATGGGAAAATGCCAACAAAAGCACTTTTAATTTGTTGTTTTACTCTTTGGACGCTTATACTTTCTTTCTTTAGGATCCAGGTTGGGGGTAATTTTCGGCAACGTGGGGGCTTCAATTTCTTTCATTTCCTCAACATTGTTCCGCACGATTCTCCAATTCGACCGTTGCAAGGCATCATCCCTGACATCAAAAGGGCACTCTTTGCTCTGTTAGCACTTTCTACCCACTGCAACACAAAGTCAGCCACATCCTGTTTCAAAAATTTTTCCCACTGCCCCTTAGTCTACTTCTCCACTTCAGGAAGGATCACATAGCATGCAGGATCATTAGAGTACATTTTATACAATGAGTCATCTAGCACAAGTGTATTTGTCTTATTGAATTTCGGGAAAAGATGCCAGAAGGTATCCAGGTTTTTCAAGAACATTGGCCTATGAGGATTATCAAAGCACCAAGTGCAAACATGGCAAGCGGTTTGCGACAGCCATCCACTCATGCATTTCTTGGCTTGAGGCAAGCACTTATCCATGGCTGTCTCCAATTCCCTGCCTCTGTGGGAGGTCCACACAAATATCTCTGCAACCTGACTCAACGCAAGTAAGAACACCTCTGCATCCTGCCATATGTAATAGGTGATGTTCTCATCCTCACGGACTTTGGAAAAGTACAGCGTTGAGACATTTGGGGGAATCTTTGTCCTGCGCTTATTGTGCACGCACAAAAGAACCTTGTTGAAGTCAACAACGACTGTCAGGTCTCGAGAGTCATTGAAGTGTCGAAACTGATAGCGTGGAGGACAGTGCTCAATGTGCTCTACCTCATCAGTGGGGTGGTAGGGTTTTCGAGCCAACAACTTGAATTTTAACTATATGCACAACAATTAAGATGGTCAGGACCGCACAGACACTGAGACAAAGGACTTATATATTAAATTGCCACAAAATAATGCGGCTTGCATGAGCAAAAAGCTACAAAGTTGCAAGAAGCTAAAGTTTCTTGCATGCTCGGGCTTTGGGAAAAATTGGGTTAGTACTTTTCTTGGGGTCCCGAAGAGGACCATCCTCCACATGCCTTTTCTTCTTCTTTCGCAGCTCTCCTACAACATATTGGAGGGTCTCTTCCATATCTGGGTCCAACTCCTCTTCAGTATGTACACCTTTGTCGAACGCGGCTTGGCTCTCCAGTTGGAGCACTAACATGACTTAATGTCTTAATGATATCAGTACCTGGGATAGCAATAGGAAATCAAGTTAGGAGCACAGGTAGTTAATATGATCACAATGATCATGGATAATCATGTCTGAGGATAACATGTTACAGCAACCAAAATTACCTTGTGTGATCTCAGAACCAAGTGTCTCCCTCAGGATGCCTCCATCACCAAGCACATCAGTTTTTTCAGCAGACAGACTACAACCCTCAAAGTTTTTGTATTTCATCATCAAGGCGTCTAGGTCGAAGGGGGCATCCACATCATGCATGGACGAGGTGGAAGCGGCCGCCGCGGGTCCACCCCCTCACCAGCCTTTGGCTCACCTGAGACATAACAGACAATTACTGTACATATCAAAAGTAGCATGAATCTTGTCCTATGAAAGAGGCATGCCTTACCTATGGACTCCTCATATGCATTCCCAAGTGCCCAACATCTTGCTACAAGTGGTATCTCCCACGAACAGTCCGGAACAATGCACTTGGGCTCAGTCGCACAGACAATGGAAAAGCAAAAGGGGTGGTACTTGTGGTGGGCACATGGCAGATAATAAACGCCAACTGCGTGTTTGCTTGACAGCAGCTGGCCACACAAGCCACAGAAGATCCACCAATGAGGTCAGCACCTAGGACAGACTTGGCAGGTGGGGTAGGCACTAGAAGGGCTCTCCCCTCTCTTTTCAAGAAAGTGCATGCCTCCTCCACGAAGGAGGCCTGTCTCCTTAGCTCACATAACACATGTTCCATTTCCTCAACCGAAGCCTGCACATAATGAAAAACAACTAGCCATCAGAACTTTCAAGCATGTGTAAGTGGTTTGAGCACCTGCTGTCAGTGGTCTGTGCAGTGCCCTAAGGTCTAAGCACCAGTGAGTGGTCTAAGCACTTGAAAGTGGTCTAAGCACTTGAAAGTGATGTAAGCACTTGAAAGTGGTCTAAGCACTTGAAAGTGGTCTAAGCACTTGAAAGTGGGGCGGTCTAAGCACTTGAAAGTGATGTAAGCACTTGAAAGTGGTCTAAGCACTTGAAAGTGGTCTAAGCACTTGCTAGTGATGTAAGCATTACAGTGGTATAACACTTGCAAGTGGTCACAGCACTTGCAAGTTGCAAAAGGCATGAACACTTACAAGTGGCCTTAGCACTTGCAAGTGGTATGACCACTTGCAAAAGGTATGACCACTTGTTGCAAGTGGTCTTAGCACCTTCAAGTGGTCTTGAACTTTGCTAGTGGCCTAGGCACTTGCAAGTGGTATGATCACTTGCAAAAGGTATGACCACTTGCAAGTGGTCATAGCACCTTCAAGTGGTCTAAGCACTTGTTAAACTTCTAAGAACTTGCATGATTTCTATGCACTTGCTAGTGATGTAAGCACTTACAGTGGTATAACACTTGCAAGTGGTCACAACACTTGCAAGTTGCAAAAGGCATGAACACTTACAAGTGGCCTTAGCACTTGCAAGTGCTATGACCACTTGCAAAAGGTATGACCACTTGCAAGTGGTCTAAGCACCTTCAAGTGGTCTAAGCACTTGTTAAACTTCTAAGAACTTGCATGATTTCTATGCACTTGCTAGTGATGTAAGCACTTACAGTGGTATAACACTTGCAAGTGGTCTGAATACTTATGAGTGGTCTATGAACTCGATGACCTCTAAGCACTTGCAAGTGATGCAAGTGAAACAAGCACTTGCAAGTGGTGTAAATGCTACACCACTTTCAAGTGCTTGAATCACTTTGCAAGTGCATATATCACTTGCAAGTGCTTGGACCACTACTTAAAGGATAGAAAAATGCTTGAGTTTTCAAAAGTACCTGCATAGTGGAAACCTCCTCCTTCATCTCTGCAGTGGACGTCACAGCACCAGAAGCCACTGAGACCACCCTCTCAAGCACTCCTATCTCAGTTTCCTTCTTCAGAATGAGAGCTTCATTTTCTAGGGGAGATGCTTTTAATATCTTCATGTCTGCTCTAAGTCTCTCCATCTCTACTATAATTGGGGCATAGGCCGAATAGTTTAGTAGAACCAACCTTCGCTTCAGCAATATGGGCCTGCCCATCAAGATCTTCAGCAATTCTACCTAACCATTCTATGTATAGGGGCTGGGATGCAACCTCAGTCGGTTTTGTAGGGTGATTAGACACTGACAAGGCGTAGAAGTTAACAGCATGCTCTGTTTATCCATATAAGATAGAAACACCATAATCGGATATGAACTTGCTCACTTTGCAATTCAAACCTCCCCGTTGAGCCTTCACATTCTCCAAGACCATACCACCCACCACAGCCCATGCAATCTTGTGACTTTCGGGTTGAGCTTTAGCAGCTGCACAATTCTCAAAGGCAAACCCCCTAGCAAACTTTGTCATTAGTTCCCCATTAGAGGGGGCAGCCTGGTACACTTTCTGATACAAAAGACGGCAAGCATCGTATAGGTGATCCTACACCATAAACAGGAAGACTTTGTCTTCTTCTTTTCGGGAACTTTGAAGACAGTCAGCCACTCCTCAGGTGGCAAATGCTCGACAGTAAGGTCTTTGGGCAGCTTGCCCTCCATGCTCAAGCCGTACTCAACATGCAACTCACCTGCTGAGTAGCAAAAACGGGAGAGCTTGGGGTACTCAGATGACGCTGTCAATAAGAGAACAAGCAAACGTTAGTTCTCAAGGGGAGCATGCATTGACAGGGAACCAATGTGCAAACAAAAGCCAATGGAGGAGATGTGTAAGAAGGATATGTGCATGCAGCAGACATGGAAGAGGAGCACAATACCTTTCCGAGCGGACTTTTCTGTTGGGGGGCCGCATGTTGTATGGGAAGCTTCACATTACTCTGGCATCGGTGAAGGGGTCTGCACGACTGAGTCAGCATCCGCAAAGGGTCTCTTGCACCTCCTAGGGGGGTGTTCTTCTTGGGGGTGGGATCACTCATCTCTGTGCACACGGCTGTGAAACGGTGAAACCGTGAGTGATGCGAGGCAACAGAGGGATCAATGGGCAGGAAGCTCGCTTGGTGAGAGGGAATGCATGAACGGAGCAGAGGGAGAAGAGGAGTAGAGGGAGAAGGGGGGCGCACGCGACAGGCCAAATCAATGCATGCTTTAAAGAGGGTGGCCCAATCCTTGCATGCTTTAATTTTATGATGGCCCACTATTTTCCATATTACTAATTTTAAAAACACTAAACTTCCCTCCTTTTAGGGGCTATTGGTGGTACCACCAAAAGGTGGAAAAAGTGGTACCACCTATACATGCTTTCACCCCGATGCAAAACATCAACTTTTTCACAAAACTTGATGTTTTGCATCAAAGTTGATGCAAAACATTAACTTTTGTGAAAAAGCTTATGTTTTGCATAACGTTGATGCAAAACATCAAGTTTTGTAAAAAAGTTGATCTTTTGCATAGAAAGTTGATGTTTTGTATATAAAGTTGATGTTTTACATCAACTTGATGCAAAAATCAATTTTTCATAAAAGTTGATGTTTTGTTATCAAGTTGATGAAAAACATCAACTCTTGGCTGAGAAGTTACTCAGCATTAAGTTGGCCGCAAATGTTGTAGCTAAAACACCCTTACCATGTGTAGTAACTAGTAGGATTAACCAGTAGGATTCGAACCCAAGTCCCAGCCTGATATTTTATAAAAAAGTATTTTGGAAAGAATAACGATTTGTTTCTTAAAGTGAGCTTTTTCATGCTTTCTAAACTCATTTAATAGCTAAAATTACCATTTAAACTCTTTTTGTCACATCAAGGACACATTTTATTTAAAAATGAGTGTGTAATTATTTTTCAAAATTAGATAACTTTTAAATAGCATATTCATGATATTTTAAAATTCATATATACGTAACGTACTCTTTTAAAAAAAGTATATATTATCAATTAAGAAATTGTGATACTTAAGAGTTTTAAAATGGATTTTAATACTACTCTCATCAAGAGCCAAATAGGGTTTTATAATTAAGATAATAACTGAATTAAGATAATAATTGTATCAAGATAACGCTTTTGTAATATAAAGCATATAAATAGTTTTTTGTATTTGCACTCTATAGCACATTCTCAATCATGCTAACATGGCAGATGACCCAAGGAGTCTTAGCTTCAAGTGTACACATAGAAGAAAAAAATATTTTTGTGGATAATGAAGACTAGAGGATGCCTCATCTACCTTCTCAAGGAAAGGCACATCAACTAGTGATGGTGTAGGTATAGATAGCATTGATTATGAGGAACCATAACTATGTCATAAGCTATATGTTTAGAAAATAGCTTCTTTTTACAGTTATATAAATTTTTTCCTGGTTGAAGATGGAAATAATAAACATTGTCTCTATTTTGGCATGTTTTTTAAAAACTTATTGTTAGTTTTTCTATTATAATCTCAAAGCAAAATGATTTTTTTTAATGTCAATTTTTGTAAGAAACATGTAAAGTGGCCAAAATATTATCATTTTTTGGCTGTGTTTTATGCATGCATAGACCACTTTTTAATAAAAGGAGGTAAAAAACTGAACTTTTTTATGGAATCTTTGAAAGATGCCAAATGTTTCTCTTTTTCAAGAAATATTACCTATTTTGTCAGCAATAGTGTTTCTTTGTGAAAAAGAAGGATAGATCCGCCCGATTTACATAGATTATTAGGCACTCAACAGGTTGACGATAAAGAGCAAGTTCCCTATGCCTGGTGATTCCACCACTCTTTCACAATGCTGCAGTACCAAAAGGCATGCCTGACAGATTCCACAACCATATTACATCTTGAGCATTGACCATTAGTGAAACCTCTTTTTTGGAGCTTAGTTGCTAAAGGTAATCAACCCACCATGGTTCTCCAAAGAAATACCTGAACCTTGAATTCCAAATCACACTTCCACACTTCCTCAAATCTTTTGTCCCACTAGGAATCTGATTTTTGCAATTTCCAAAACTGATTGTATTTCTCCACTAAAGGATGTCTTGTTTTAAGTAATAGATAAAAGGAATCTGAGATTTGCATGTTGTTGGTGGATGTTTGTTTGTGTGATTATTCCATATGCAGTTGGTGGATGTTTGTTTGTGTGATTATTCCATATGCAGTTGCAGTATAATAGGTATACGATACTGTTGTTTTAAAGATTAACAGGTCTAATGTAATTATAAAGGTTTTTTAAGCACTATTTGATAAGTTGCTATACAAGTAATCATGTCTGATAATCTATACCAAATTGTGAGCGAGAAGCTAGACAAGTATAACTTTCAAGCATGGAAGTTGAGGATGACCAATTTCCTTATGGGAAACGAATATTGGGAATCACATGTGCTGAAAAGGAGCTAGACATTGCTGAAGAAAATCCCACCCCATAGCAGTAGCAGATGCAGACATATAAAGCATGGCATAAAAGAGCCAGAAAGGTGTTGTACTAGTTACGTGTGAGACTTTATGACTACCATCAGGTACGAATTATGGACGGGGACATCCCCAAAAACTGCATTCCAAACTGAGTGGGCCCACTACGAGTTTGTGGTCATGCCCTTTGGTTTAACAAATTCCCCAACCACATTTAACCACATGATGATGCAGATTTTTAGGGACTTAATAGGTAACTAAATCTTCATCTTTTTGGATGACATACTAATCTTTTCATCTACGGAAGCGTAGCACGAATTGACATAGAAAAAGTGATGAAATTGCTGGAAAGTAACGAGCTTTATATCAATGAGAAAATATTATAATTTTATCTATAGGAGGTTCATTACCTCATATATATGATTACTGCCGAAGGCATTCGATTAGACCCTGCAAAGGTGGTAGAAATACTTAATTGGGAGATTCCAAAAACTACATATGACATTCAGTCATTTGTGGGCATTTTCAAGGTTTATTCCACCCACATTGACAAGTTTTCTGACATCTCACTGATCTTCTTAAAGGTGTCAAGACTCGAAGGCAATGGATTCAAATGACCCCTCAGGGTTTATAGGCTTTCAAGGACCTTAAGGTTGCATTATTTGAGGCCCCTTGTTTAGGATGACCCATTCTAGGTGATCTCCCCGATGATAGTAACATCATTATCGGAGTAATCTTGCAACAGAATGGGCATCCAGTCGCTTAAATGTCATGTCAGCTGATCCCTATAGAAAAGAACTACTCGGTATAAATGATCGGCAACCCTCGCGGGGTGATACATGTCCTAAAACATTGGAAGCATTTTCTTTATGGGCGCAAGTTTGAGGTTCGCACAAATCTGCAGGATTTGTGTTGGTTTCAAAAAATGCCAAACGTGAATTGGAGTGATCGTCAACACTACTAGAGCCAAATTTCCTAGCAATTTGGTGGAATGATCAAGTATCTTTCGGGCAAGGCCAACCCAATGGTCGATGCCTTGAACAGGAAAGGAACCGTGCCCCACACTGTCACAATAGTGACTTAATCTCTCTAATTACTCTTAATCATTAAAAGGACACCAGTGAAGGGTCACACCCTAGTCACATGGGTCATCATCAAAGGACATGTCTATTTAAAGAGACCCATCTATTGAATCAAAGGACACATCTCTATGTCTAAAGGACATAACTATTCATTCAAGAGTCACACTCTATGTGCCTCTTCATTTGTACCTTTTTAGGCCCTATTTAACAAGGCCTTATGTCTCAATATAACAACATAGCTTGAGAATACCCCATTCAATTTTAGCCCCTTTAACTATTTTTGCTAGATTTGTCCAAATATGCAATATGCCATAAGCCTTAAACAAAAAAAAAAAAGGGATGGAAAGCTCACAATCTTACGGAGGCAGCATAAGACAAACTCACGCATACGACTCCCTCTCCTCTTCATCCCTTGACGTGTGCATATGCAACCTCCTTCTACTGAGACTGAATTGACCCTTTCTACACGTTCCATCCCTTCGTTGAGAAACGACATGACTTTTTTTTAAAAAACACGTAATGTTTTTAAAAAACATTAAGGCTCTAAAGATTTAGCCTCAAACATTAAGGCTTGCCTTCCCACACACTTGCAAGGAAAAAAAAAAAAGGAAAAACGAAGAGATTGGCCCATGGCTGTTACAAGCGTATCAACAAAAAAAAACCCAACATTTGCTACCTGCGCGCCAGCCCTCTGTGCATCAATTCGTGGCTTATCTACCAACGATTCAGCCCCCCGCCGCCCCTTTCTGCACATGGTCTCTCACTCTCTTCTGGGAGCAATGTTTTAGTGAACCCCTTTGCTGCCCCTCCCAACAATGGCTTATGGTCAAGGAGAGTTCAAACGGGTCTAGACTCAAGTGCAACACCATGGCTCCTTGACTTTCCTGATGAACTTTGAGGTTATGTCTCTATCTAGATACAACATGATCTTGAATCAGCAATGGTTATATCAGTATGACCCTCTCATCAGTTTTCATAGTCACACCTTACCTTACAGTTTGTAAAAAAAAAAGCATGGACATTGATCTCCAAGGTGTTTGTGATCAACACTCCACACCAACCTTGTCCCCACTTCAAGCAAAGCAGTGGGTTCGAAAGGCAAGTTGTTCTTCAGCACTTTTAATGGTTTATTCCATAGAGGAGATGATGCCTGATCCGGATCATCCAATTGATCTACTTCATGGCCATTTACCACTAACTCGTGCTCCATATCAAGTCTCTTTTACTGAATCACAAGAAATTCAATGCCATCTCATGGAGCTCTTGGACAAAGTCCGTATTTGTCTCATTAAGAGCCCCTTTGGCGCAACAGTTTTGCTCGTGAAAAAGAAAGATATGTAAATGGCACTTTGCATTGATTATCGTGCCCTATCAAGAACAAATACTCTCTTCACTGGATTTATGAATTATTTGATCAGTTCCTTCATGCCAAAGTATTTTCAAAGATTGATTTAAAGTCCGGATATCATTAGATCTATATTCGTGAAGGTGATATAAGCACAAGACTACCTTCCACATGAAGTATGGAGGTCATGCCTTTTGGGTTAATCAATGCCACACCAACTTTTATTAGTCTCATGAATGACCTTTTTTTACCATTTCTAGATAAGATTATGATAATTCATCTCGATGATATCTTGGTTTTTTGTGCTTTTACCGATGAGAACAAGTCTACAACAAGTTTTTCAAATATTGCGCGACAATGCAATTGTTATCAATCCACAGAAAAGTGATTTTTTCAAGACATCACTAGAGTATCTTGGGAACATTATTTCAACTAATGGTGTTTTCCTTGATTCTAATACCATATAAGTTATTAAGGATTGGTTGATGCCACATAATATTCATGATGTCAGATCGTTCTTAGCTCTTGCCAATTTTTATCATATAAATGCATAAGTTTTCTGATATTCCAACACGATTGGACAGAGGTTTTAAAGTTAGCACCTACTGTTGAATGGACAGATGATGTTTCTCATGCATTTGATAAGCTAAAGGTTTCTTTGACAATCCCAATAATGGCGCTTGTAGATCATCTTCCTTTTGAAGTCACATGATAGATGCTTTTGATATTACAACTGGCACATGTCTTATGCAACAAGGTCGAGCCATCGCTTTTGATAACCATAAGCATTCATCACTTCAAACATGTTATCCACAATATATTATAAGGATTTCTTGGCAATTGTTCATGCTCACCAAGATCCATTATTTTTCACTAATGTTAGGTGGGAAGGCACATCAGTGGTATCGAAAGCTCAAGCCATAAGATAAAGTTAATTTCACTTTGCTTAAGAATGTCTTTGTGCTAAGCTTTGCTAGAATTAGTGACAAGTGGAGCCCAGCGGCATAGCTCTATATAACGGAGAGAGACATAACCCGTCACATCAACTTATACTCTTACTGCTTGATGTTGAACTCTTGGTGCAAGCTTTGGGAGAGGCTCACCCCAATGAACAGTTATTTATGTGCTTCTACAAGGGAGTACAAGACCCTAGAATGTATGACTAATGCATGACTATCTTCTCTTATCTAAACTAGCGACATTGGATGCGTGCTACAAATTGGCCATAGAATTTGAGGATAACATGTTAGAATTACCCAAGCTTGAGGACTGCAAAGAAAAAGAAATCTAGTTTGCCAATTAGGGTGGTGAAAGAGTGTATACTCATGGTTCCATGTTTGTCCTTTTATTGAAAATATGCAGACGGTCGAGACTAAGTTGCAAATGATTTTCGAGTGATTATGACTCCACAATTTAGCTCTTTTTTGATTTGAAGATTTATGCAGTGTATTCTCCCTCATAACATAAGTATGCATAAACTCTTGGTAAAGGAGCATCATGAGGTTCCTTATGCAGCTCATCCTCGTATTAACAAAACTTATCGATTGTTGGTGATCGCTTCCTATTATTGGCCTCAAATGAAGCAAGATGTTGTAAAGTTTGTTACAGCATGTTTCTCTTGCTCGCAAATAAAAGGTAGTAGACATTAGGGGAAATTTGGGCTCATTTTTGGGCCCTCTAAGAAATGCCACATCATAAAAAATGGGGCCATGGTAATTTTTTTTGAAAATCAACTCTAAATTTTTTGGAGGTTGAATATATAGAATCTACTCTTTAGGATCTTTCCATCAATATATAACATGATGGGTTTTGGACATGGCACATGGAAGATGTACAAAAAGTAGGTTCCAAAGTCATGATGTGGACCGTTATGGTAGCCTTTAAACTTGTTTTTGAGAAAAATGGTATATCTTGAGCTTAACAACTCCAAATGTTTTGGAGTTTGAAATTATGAAATCTAATTTTCATGATCTCTCTAATGATATATCATATGATGGGGTTTTAATGTAAGATAAAAAAATGTTCACCACGGCCCCCATTTTCAAGGCAAAGATGGCAAAAATTTCCTTAAAAGACCCCAAAATTTGCACAAATTTCCCCTAATGCAAGCTCCAGCAGTAGCAGCTGGTCTTCTTCAAGCACTTCACATACCAAATGAACGATGGGAAAGTATTAGTATGGATTTCATTACATCCTTACCTCGTTATTCAAAAGGTAATACATAAATAATGGTAGTGGTCGATAGATTTTCCAAAATGGCACATTTTATACATGCAAGAAGATAGTGCAAGCTTTGAAAATCTTTTCGTTATTTCTTTAATATATTTTAAACATACATGGATTGCTAAAGTTCATTATTTAAGATCGAGATCCTATGTTTATAGGACATTTCTAGACTTCACTTTTAAAGTCACTTGGCACAAATTTATAAATTCATTTAAACATATCATACACAGATGGATGACCAGATTGAAAGAGAATCAAATTATTGAAGAGATGCTCAAAAATTATATTCGGCCTTGTTTAGCATCTTGGGAAGTTTATTTACTATTGATGGAATTTTCTTATAATAATTCTCATCATACAACAATTGGTATGAGTCCTTTTCAAGCCCCTTATATTGGTCATACACAAATTGTGCCATCCAACTTTGTTCTTTAACACATGGTGGCATTATCTAAAGGATCAGTTAGTTCAAGAAATGCAAGTCATTCTTCTTCAAGTTCAAGGTCACGAGAAAAATAGCTAACTAACGTCGCCGACATGATTAATTTCAAGAAGGTAATATGGTTCTTTTGTTCATTGATCCTCATCGATATAAAATAGTGAAATCTATTTTTTCAAAGTTAATACCACATTAACATGGACCTTTTTATATTATTAAGAAGAATTCTCATTTGAGTTATAAGTTGGATTTACCACCTTCATGGTGGGAAAAAGTTCATCCGACTTTCCACATATCATGGATCAAGAAGCTTCTGTAAAGAGATTCTACTATTCTAGACATTTTAGATTATGTTCCAGAGATTGAAGATGAGCACATGATTTTGATTCCGGAGAACATTCTTCGTGTTCAACATAAAGAAACTTGACAGAAGATTTATTACAGAATTCTTGGTACAATGGAAAGATTTGGATGATTCAGATTCAACTTGGCAAAGTAATGAACAGTACCTGAAATTACTTCAAGAGTTTTGTAGTCAATAATAATCACTTATATAGCCCTGGAACTTATTTTAAGTGGGAGGGAATGTCACGAGTGTGACTGAATATCTCTAATTACTCCTAAAGGACACCAGTGAAGGGTCACACCCCTGTCACATGGGTCATCACCAAAGGACACGTCTATTCAAAGCGTCTATTCAAAGAGACACATTTTTTGATTAAAGGACACATCTCTACATCCAAAGGATATAGCTATTCATTCAAGATTCACACCCTTTCATCAAGGATGCACCTCTTCATTTGTACCTTTTCAGCTCTTATTTAATAAGGCCTTGTGTCTTGATGCAACAACACAACTTTTCGCTTTAAGCATCTTTACTCTCAAGGTTATACTTTTTATCATGTCTAATAAATTACTAATAGGCTGAGAAGTCCTCACATACATCTAAGCTGCATGGATGGATCTTGCTGGTACCGGACTAGATGAGATGAAGCACAAGTACGTAGAGTCTATAGAATTTTGCACTCAGTGGGAATAGGCATTGGTGGACGCCATAAGACCGTGCCACTTTTTGATACGCGATGATAAGCTTTTCTACAAAGTTTGCCTTTATATACTAAAACATTTCCAAGGAAATCGTCTCCACAACTCCCATGATGCCATTAATGGTAGTCATAGGGGCATAAACTCGGCTTTGGAGAAGTTAGGTTAGCATATTTATGCCTAGAATGAGGCAAGACGTGTTCACTCATTCGAAACCTTGTTTGGTTTTTCAAAAAGTGGAAGCTTATTAATGAGAAGAAGATAGGGTTGTTACAATCATTACCTATTCTTCAAGGACCTTTTTAGGATATCTCCATAGATTTTTTGTGAGACGAACTAGTATGGGTAAGTGTAATATGCAATGTTAAATGATTGTCGATTGTTTTAGTAAGTTTGTTATTATGCTTATTTCTTGTAGGGCTAATGTTACTACTCAAGATGTTGCTAGGTTGTTTATCAAGAATTAGTATCCCATAGGTGATATACCTAGGACCATTATGTTGGATCAAGGTGCCAAGTTTACTAATTATTTCTAAAGAGAATTATTTGAAACTTTGGCACTAAGTTGAGTTTTTCTAGTTCATTTAACCCACATACTGACAACTAAATAGAGATTTACAATCATCGACATGCTGAAGTGTTATGCTCATGACCAGCAAGGTAAGTGGGAACAATTTTTGCCTTTAGTTTAAGCTGTGTTGAATGACTCTTTTTCTTCAGCTATTGGAAGAGGGCTCCATATGAGGTAGCATTTGGAAGACTATTATGGTCGTTGTTGTTGACTAGGATGTCATCCTCAGTGCTGCCTGAAGCTAATAGATTAACGGAATCTATGAAAGATAGGCTGGCTAAAGCATAGGAGGCCTATACTCGATAGGTCAACAAGGGCAGAAGAGATGTGATCTTCTTAGAAGGAGATTGGATATATCTCAAGATCATGAAGCATAGGTTGAAATAGGTGGGCAAGCAATGCCCAAAGTTATCGTTTTGGAGCTTTGGACCCTTTCCCATTCTAAAAAAGATTAACGAGGTTTTTTTGAAGCTGAAGCTACGTCATGCAGTTGGACCATGCATGACGTGTTCCATGTTAATTGGTTGAAGCCTTATATTGCACCTCCTCTCTTTCATGTTTCCACGATGAACATAAACCAGACATAGTGGATGAAGCTCAAGTTATGGTTCCAGAACAAATACTCTTGCATCATTTCAAGCACATGACTTCAGCCAAAAAGAAAGACAATTCCTCACGAAGTTTGGTGTAGCTTGACAGGAACTTCTTCGAAGATTATTCAAAGAAAGATAATTCCTCACAAAGTTTCAAGACTGAGGAACACATGAAGCGGTGTGGCTTGACAAGGCCTTCTTCGAAGATTATTCAACATTATTGATAGACTTCTTGGAGGCATTGTTGTAGCTTCCATCAAGCTAAGCAGAAGGGGATGTCACATGCACCCTGTACTTAGTAGGTGAAGGACCTAGAGTGATAAAATCGCTCCCTTGTGAGCCTCCACTCCAAGACAAGTCAACCAAGGCTCCACTCTAAGCATCTAGGGTCAGCTGTCTCATACATGGTCCAAGGCTAGGTGTACAAGTCTTGTACATGGTCTTGGTCAAGTGTGTAAGTCCCACACATGAAGCAGTGCCAATCCGTGCTATGAGTCACAAATGATAACGGGTGTTATGGGCATTGATAGGCTTATAGCCAAATTCAAGGCACCTAGGAAGTATGCAGATGCATGTATAATTGCATACAGTGTAGGGCCATGGGTTTACCCATGTTGCCCTAAAACTTGGGCCATGTGGGGCATGGATTTGGCCCATAAATCCCATAGCATATAGTGGCTGGCCCTTATAGGGCATAGGCCTAGTCGACTAGCCCCTAGGAGGCAAGGGGGTAGGCTATCAGAGCTAGGCCTAGAAGGCATGGGCAGCCAGTCGGCTTTCCTGTGGGATCCCTCTGCCCCCTCCGCGCACTGGTAGCTGACAGCGGAAGCAGCCCCCTCATGCGCGGGGCAGGGTTTCTCACCTGGGGCAGTGCCCACGAATGTCCGGGCATGAGACTAGGCTGGTGGTCACTCCGAAAACCGAAACCGAGAAAATTTTCCATGCCCGAAAAGCGGGGACGATTCCACCTTTTTGAATTTTCTTAACGATTTTTTTTTTCTAACGAAATTAATCTAAACTATCCTTCACCTAAATAAACAAGATAGAAGGAAACTATCACTGATATAATTTGATCATTTGAGTAATTTCAATGCTTTTTTCTTGATCAAGATTAGGCACAACCGTTGATCCACTCAATTGAGAAATTTATGAGGGAATGAACTAGCTACTCGAATCCTAGCGTAATCCTAAGATTTTTCAGTTTGATTATTAAAACTCCACTGATTCCAGCCTAACCCCATCCGGCCCATGGGTTAGCCACCACCCTACCCCACTGGAGGCGGTAGATCCAAACAACTACTCACCCACCCATAATTGAAATGCCTTTCTTAACTTTAGCTTTAGAAAACAGATACACACACACTCCTCTTTAAAACTTTTACACAAATATGATCACAGATTTCATAATTCAAAATTTCCATTCAGTCCCTTGTTTCACAAAAATAGTACCAATAAAATGCATCATTTCACCTAAATATCTCTCTTTTTTAACTATTAACTTTGTCCTTAGTCAACTCTTCATCTTATGTGAGTATTTACTCATTTTTGGGGGATTTTTCTTTTATTCTTCTATTTATCTCCTCCCTACATTTGGATGAATCTTATTGGTCCATAGGAACCTTAATTTAAAATTTCAAAAAAATCTTCACCCCTAGGATAATACCTCTTGTGAACAGATTATACTTAATTTCTAATGCACCTTCTGGAAATCTTTTTGAACTTCTGTTTCAAGGGAACTTATTTTAATAAGATGAGATATTTTTCTATCCAAAAATATTTAAAAACTAAATTACCACTCTCTAGAAGATTTTCTCTCTCTAGGCCAAAACTGGTAGAAACAAGATCTTTTATATTTCTGAAGAGGGATTTGATTACACGAAAAGATGCTGGACATCTTGAGAGCCTGGGGAGGAATCTTACATTTCCCATGTAGGGCCAAGCACAATAGGCAGTCAACATTTATGCAAAGCCCTACAGTAAGGCATCTAGTTATTTTGGTTGCCCCCAGCATGAGAAAGGCGCCTCTTTTCACACCGTTGGATATTTGGTCAAATACATATATGCAAAAACACAACACAATGAATTTTTTTTAATATTAAAAAAAGAGTTTAAAAAAGGGAAAAATGAAAAAAAAAGTGACATGGCAATGCCACGTGGTAGGATAGCATTGTAGGGCCACCTTACAGGGCTTGTAATGTCGCGATAGCTTTTGGAAAGCAAAAGATTAAAAGCTTTTTAAATACTAAAAAGAGAGAGCTTTCATTATTAAAAAGATATTTTTGGGCTAAAGTACTTTTCTCAAAGTGCTTTTCGGAAAGAACTATAAATTCAGCTATTCTCTCATTGTTGAGACATGTGCAAAGATAAGAGAGCTCTCTAGCTATATAAGAACTTGTACTCAAGACTCCTCCAAGGGGTTTTATCCAATATGTAAGATCCCGGTCTCCACCGCGCAAAACGGATTCGAGGTACTAGCAGCGGAAGTAGCACATCTTGCGTGGGCCAGGGTCCCACGCTCGAGGCCTCGCCCACGGATATCCGGACAAGAGACTAATCCGTCGGTTTTTCCAAAACCGAACCCGGAAAACCTTCCCTTATCCGAAAAACACGGGCGATTCCACCAGGATAACTTTTACTCTAACGTAGTCAAGACCATTTCTGATCAAACTGATCCGACTGCATCTATAAAGATACTTGGTCAGATCAAGGAAGAAACTTGCACTTGGATCATTGGAATCAACGCTTTTTTCCCCATCAAGAGGCACAGCCGTTGATTCCTATCCATAGAACAATTACTATCCGGATTTACTTTATCTATCGTAGTAACAGAAATTGAGTTTCGATTTACGGATCCATCAGTCCAGCCTAACCCCATCCAGTCCCATGGGTTAGCCAACCCCCCAACCACTGTAGTGATGGGATCCAATTAGGAATTTGGTTAGGTTTTGTCCCGGGTACCAAGGAAAAGAGTTCCAAGGCCCCCTAGCCGGAAGTTTCATGCACATAAAACTAGTCGCACCACTTACACACCCAGTATGAAATTGCCTTTTTCTCAGCATCAACTAACTTAAAAACAATCCTTTAATGAAACCATTATGTCACTGATGACAATCCTTGAATTCTCTGGTTGAATCCATATTTCCAATCATTCATTCATCGGTGTACTTATGGCATCATTGGCAACCAGAACGCTCACCACCTGTTCACTCAGGGGCCTTTTCCATAGTTCCTAGCTCATAGTAACCGGCAATATATTCATATAACAGAATGGAATCTCCATGAAGATCAGCAAGATCAACCCACAGATCCATATAAAAGAGCCATGGACTCATCCGTTGAGGACCAGCAAGGTCAATCAACTAGATCCATGCCCGGTTTCAGAAAACAACTCTTATTCCTTGATCCAATATCTTCCACGACGCACGTGTGGGTATCTTCGGCGACCCAGAGCCCGAGCACCGTATGGTCAGCACCCTCTAGGATCCTTCGCAGGTGACCTAGCGCTTCACTCATAGGCTGCTTCCTTGGTCCCTAATCCACCGTATCGGAAGCTCACCATTTAAATCGAACCAAGGCTGGTCAAGACCTCGGCCGAGACCTTGCTACGCGAGACGTCCTCCATTGACTCTCCGTTAGCAGTTGCAACTTTATCAGTTAGGTCTCCATGACCTTAATCCACAAGACGGTCATAATGCTTCCCCAGCATTCTCGACATAAAACAGTCATTTACAAACAGTTCACAAAATACAGTTTCTATATCGAACTCTCGTCTTTCCATTTTATCCTCCTTAGTCCACATTACTTATTCCACATTCCATTCATATGTATTCATCATCATCCATTCACTCATATCGATGACACATTATTTCCCATACACATTCACATTCATTATTCTACATACACATCCATGCATACATCCATTTTCACATCCTCATTCATACATCCACATCCACATACATACATCCACATCCGTATCTACATCCATACATCCACATCCACATCCACATCCACATTTATATCCATACATCCACATCCACATCCACATTCACATTCATACATACACATCCACATCCACATCCACATTCACATTCATACATACATATCCGTATCTACATCCATACATCCATATTACATCCATTCTCGCCCTAACACATTCCATATACATCTTATCATATCCTATCACATCTCATACACATCTTATCACATCTTATCACATCTCATACACCTCTTATCACATCCTATCACTTCCCATTCACATCTTATCACATATTATCACATCTCATACACCTCTTATCACGTCTTATCACATTTCATATCTTTTTATAGAATACAAGAGAATTCTTATATTTGAGATAAGATTTCTCTACATTTTTATGTATGCATAAATTCCATTTAAGGAGACTAATGCTTTCGAATTAAAAATCAATCTTTTATGCATCTTCCTATGCATAATTTCATTTTAAATGAAAATGACACTTTTGAATTAAAATTCAATCTTTTATGCATAAATTCAATTTGGATGAGAATTGACATTTTTGAATTAAAAATCCATCTTTTATGCATCTTCCTATGCATAAATTCAATTTGGATGAGAATAACGCTTTTGAATTGAAATTTTATTCTTTTATGCATCTTTCTATGCATAAATTCAATTTAGATGAGAATGACAATTTGAATTAAAAATCAAACTTTTATGCATCTTCTTATGCATAAATTCAAGTTGGAAGGAATTACACTTTTAGAATAAAAGAATTTCTCTTATGCATCTAAGTTATGCATAAAATCCATTTATGATGAAAATAACACTTTTAGTATAAAAAGAATATCTTTTATGCATACCTCTATGCATGAAATCCAATATGATAAAAGTAACACTTTTACAATAAAATAATCAACTTTTATGCATACCTTTATGCATGAAATTCAATTATGGTAAAAGTCACACTTTTATAATAAAATAATCAACTTTTATGCATGAAATTCAATTATGATAAAAGTCACACTTTTACAATAAAATAATCAACTTTTATGCATACCTTTATGCATGAAATTCAATTATAATAAAAGTCACACTTTTATAATAAAATAATCAACTTTTATGCATACCTTTATGCATGAAATTCAAATATGATAAAAGTCACACTTTTATAATAAAATAATCAACTTTTATGCATACCTTATGCATGAAATTCAATTATGATAAAAGTAACACTTTTGATATAAAAATTTATCCATTATGCATACTTCTATGCATGAAAATAAAAATGATAAAAGTAACACTTTTGGTATAAAAATTTATCCTTTATGCATACTTCTATGCATGAAAATAAAAATTGATAAAAGTAACACTTTTGATATAAAAATTTATCCTTTATGCATACTTCTATGCATGAAAATAAAAATGATAAAAGTAACACTTTTGATATAAAAATTTATCAATTATGCATACTTCTATGCATGAAAATAAAAATGATAAAAGTAACACTTTTGATATAAAAATTTATCCTTTATGCATACTTCTATGCATGAAAATAAAAATTGATAAAAGTAACACTTTTGATATAAAAATTTATCCTTTATGCATACTTCTATGCATGAAAATAAAAATGATAAAAGTAACACTTTTGATATAAAAATTTATCCTTTATGCATACTTCTATGCATGAAAATAAAAATTGATAAAAGTGACACTTTTGATATAAAAATTTATCCTTTATGCATACTTCTATGCATGAAAATAAAAATGATAAAAGTAACACTTTTGATATAAAAATTTATCCTTTATGCATACTTCTATGCATGAAAATAAAAATTGATAAAAGTAACACTTTTGATATAAAAACTTATACTTTATGCATAATATAAAAATTCAATTTCTCCATGATTACAATGAAATTCTTTCAATTAATCTAGGATGATAATTCCTAGAATATGGTAGGAAGTCCTCTTTTCATGATTTGAATGAAATTATTTTATGTGTAAATTTTTATAAAATTTTGCCATAGCTCCGCTGCTATGACTGATAAATCTCAATTATTTTAAAAGATAAAGCTTATCTTTAAGGGAATGATTAGAATTATCCCTAATTGGATCATTAATCCATAATGGATTGAATAAAAAATAATCATGAAATAAATAAACTAAAAGCATAGAAAAGAAACCATTAATTTGGTCTCAAGCATAGATTAATCTTGGATTAAAAAAAAGCTTTATGAAAAGCTTCATTTGGATTGAGAATGGATCATGAGTATGACCATTCCTTGAGTGAGAGAGAGAAATTACATAAAAACCATTAGAATTAAGCATAAATAGAAATTTATGTAATTCTTTACTATCATTAATCAATTAACTTCAATAGCATTCATCAAATTATGTAACTCTTCACTACTAACATCAATTAACTTCAATAGCATTCAAAAACCATTCCAATTAAGCTTCTCAAGCTTGAGAGGGGTTGAGAAGAGAGAAACATTGAGAAATTATAGAAAAGATCAAAATTCACCATTTACCTTACAAAGTGCTTGATTCTTTGTTCACGGTAGAGGCCCCCAACCAATCAATTGGTTTAGTATGTTGATAGAGCCACCAATGGGGATTGAAGAAAGAGGGAAGTGTCAAAAACTAGTGAATTATTAATGAATTCACAGTTCTTGGCTTAGGTGGAGTAGAGTAACAGTGCATAAAATGCTATTATTTTTCAACAAGCGGGAGGCTTCTATTTATAGGAAAAATTGAGCTCCTAACCAAACAAACTGATTCTAGAATTTTCCAAATCAATTTGGTCAATATTTGACCATTTTTAGGTCAGTTAAGTTAACTTTTTGGAACTAGACTTGAATGAGAAGAGAGGAGAGATGAAATATCTTAATTTTTATGAGTTTAAAACTCATTCAAGCATGTGAACTAGGCGCCTCATTGAAGGCCCTCCTCTTCCTTCCAGATGTGTCAAAAATGGAATCATTACACCCAAAATATCTCATATTTTTATATTACTCATAGTTTCTTACTAATAAACCTTGTACATTTTCAACTCTTCATCTTATGTGAACATTTAAGGGACTCACCTTCCTTACCTAGGTGTCAAAATGGAATCATTATACCCAAAATATCTCATATTTTTAATATTGCTCATAGTTTCTTACTAATAAACCTTGTACATAGTCAACTCTTCATCTTATGTGAGCATTTACTCATTTTTGGGTATCTTTTTTTACAAAATTGGATTTATCTCCTCCCTACACATGGATTGATGCTATTGGCCCATAGGAACCTTAATTGGACCATAATCTAAAATTTCTGAAAATCTAGACCCTTAGGCTAAGGTCCTTTATACCCATTTCCAATTAATTCCAATTGCACATTGGAAAGTTCTTTCTGAATTTCTGTTTCAGGGGAATTCATTTTAATAATATGAGAAATTTTTCTATCTAAAAATATTCAAAATCTGAATATTCTCTCTCTAGAATATTTTCTCTCTCTAGGTTAAAACAGTTAGAAATAAGATCTTTTATATTTCTGAAGAGGGGATTGATTACAGGGAAAGATGTTGGACATCTTGAGAGGCTGGGGAGGAATCTTACACAATATAACTTAGACGGGGGGTCGGTCCAAGGCTATTTTGAACCCTAGTGTGGTGTCTTCTCTATCTACTCTCTCTCTTTTGTTTATTTTCAAATTTTCTCAAGGTTTTATACGTGAATTTGTTGTTTAGTTGAAGATAAACTAAGTACCCATGCCAAGCCACAACCCTTACAAAGGCATGTTTCAGTGGTATCAGAGCAAAGGTTATATATCTCTCAATGAGGAATAACAATCTTTACACGGTGCTTTTTTCTTTTTCTCTTCAAACAGTGGGAAGCACTCACCAGTGGGAAGCACTCACCATCAACAAGAATAGGACCAAGCCACCAAAAGTGGAAAGTAAACCCAAGAACCCATATGGTTAAAGAAACTCTGACCAATTTGGAAACTGTTCTCCAAGATCCCGAATTGATGAGAAATTTTGAGCAACTATCTAAGAAGATCAGCAAATGAAGAAAGGGGATGAGAAACCAACAAAAAAGGATGCGGCTGAGAATCCAATTTCTTCATCAAAGGTATCTTCCTCAAAGAGATCACCCAGTCCTCCACCTTCTCATGGAAGGAAAAGGAGCCATCCCAATCAGTCCACTCTCATCATGGGAAAAGTTGACATAGTGGGAAAAGGTACAGGAGCCCATCTTCTTCATCAAGTCTTTCATCTTCCTCATCACCATCATCACATCTTATTCTTCTTCCCCTTCCAGGGCACCCACTCCATGTCATGGAAAGAAAGGTAAGTGCAAAGCTAAGGAGTTCACGAGGAGGAAGAATAGTGTGGTTTACACCATATGATGGAGCTTATGGTTATACACATACAAAGTCCTCACTTTTATCCGCCAATTTGATATTGCTTTTGGTTCCAAAAACTATTTGGAGTCATCCAAGATATCTTATAGAGACATCCAATTCATGGTGGGGTGCACTCATGGTTGAGGGAACATCTCCCAAGAAATGGAAAGACTTCAAGAAGTTCTATGATAAGTTTTTATGTAAGAATTTTGAAGATGATGTCCACCTTGCATGGGAAAGATTGTGGATGGAAATAGGCAAGACAATTGATCACTACAACAAGAAAATCACATATCTCAAGATTACTCCTTTTAAGAAGATTTCTAAGAAGTCTAAGTTAAGAAAGTATCGGGCTGATTTGAGATTTTGTGAATGTATGCCCAAATGATACAATCCAAGATTTGATGCATTCAACTTCAGTCTGCTGCTAGGGTGGTCTACTGGTGCATGAACCAAAGAAAAAGAAAAGTATTAGAGATCAAAAGTCTTCAGTACTTGAGACGCATGAGAACACCAAGAATAGGTTTCAGGCTATGAAAATGAGGGGTTTTCCAAACACCTACAACGGAAAGCACAACTTGACCAAAGAGCAAATAGAGGCTTTAGACACACACGTGTTTGTGAGTAGTTTAGGCTCTCTCTCATAGTGTGTGTGTGTGTGTGTGTGTGTGTGTGTATAGACATCTCTCTTTCTCTCTCTCTTAGTGTGTATGCGTGTGTGCACAACACAAACATACACACTCTCTCTCTCTCTCAGTGTCTATGTGTGTGTGTGTCACACACACACATGCGCATTCTCTCTCACTGTGTGCTTGTGTCTATGTGACACAGACACACATATGCACTGAGAGAGAGAGAATTCAATATTTGCACCCTTGTCATTTGTTATGATCTAGTCCCCAACTTCTTATATTTTGTGAGGCCTCTTTTATGAGGAGCATCCAACATCCACTATGTGTCTATGTGTCACACAGACACACATATGCACTGAGAGAGAGAGAGAGAATTTAATATTTGCACCCTTGTCATTTGTTATGATCTAGTCCCCAACTTCTTATATTTTGTGAGGCCTCTTTTATGAGGAGCATCCAACATCCAAGTTCAGATATTGTTTGAGGGTTAATGATATCTTTGTTGAACTCTAGTTAACCTCTTGTTAGGTATCACACTCTCACCATTTGATGTAATAAAAGTTCCCATTCGCTCTAGTTTGTAAGGCCCCCTTTATGAAAAGCAGTTGTGTTTAAGTAATCCAGCATCCAATATCATTTGGTCTTCAAACGAGCTCATGTGTAACTAGGATGGTAGAAAGAGATTTGAAAAAGTGTGATTAGTTGCTAGACTAGTGTGCATTAAGGATATCCTTTGGACTAGAGGGAGAGGGTTGCAACCTAGGCACATTGTTTAAGGGTTGGAATTTTTTTTTTCGCATTGTTTTACTAAGGTTTTTACCTTAGTATTTTTTTCGTTAGTTTTAGACCCTAGTTTCTATAAAAATTCTATATTTAATGGTTTGCAAGAAATGTTTCTCTCTTCTTTTAAAAAATAGGCATAAATTTAGAAATTGTACCACTAAATTCAATGGTTTGCAAAAAAAATCTCTCTTATATTTAAAAAATGCCAAAAATTGACAAATTGCACAAGATAGATAAATATTCAATGATAATATATATATACATATATATATATATATATATATATATATATATATATATATATGAATTTTGAACAAATTTGCATAAAATTTCAGTATGTACAAGATAGACATTTTTCAAAAAGTTATTGCATATATTGCTTCGTGTATGTACAAGGGTGGAGTACTATTTACCATTTTTCAAATTTTCCTATCTTAAAATTACTTAAAAATTATCCCCAAATGGTTTTAAGCACTCTAAACTAATCAAATTTCACTTTTAAAAAAAAGAAACAATATGAAAAGTTTAATTCCACCTATTAGATCACTTAACTAGGATAAAGAAGGGCTGATTTTAAGAATGAGAGAGGGGGAAAGCCTTTCCAGCAAGGCATAGCATCAGATTATCATTTCAAACAAAACAAAAATTAGAAAACCATTAAAAGAGTAAAGAAAAATATAAGATTTCTAACTTACATGAATTTTGGGAGCTTTCCTTTGGCTTGATGGTTTGAGGGATCTACTCTTGTTTGCAACAAGAGTGGCCACCAAATCTTTAGAAGAGGGAATGGTCATAAACTAGTGAATTATTAAGAAATTCACAATTCTTGGCTCTTGGGAGGAGTAGAGTAACAGTGCATATAAAACACTATTACGCTTCAACAAAGGGGGAGGCTTCTATTTATAGGAAAAAGTGAGCTCCTAACCAAGCAAACTGATTCTAGAATTTTCCAGATCAGTTTGGTCAATTTTTGACTAGGTCAGTTAAGCTTACTTTTGGAACTAGACTTGAATTAGGAGAGAGGAGAGATGAAATATCTAAATTTTTGATAATTTAAAACTCCACCACACATGTGAAATAGGCACCTCCTTCATGAGGGGAGAATTCCCATTGTGAGGTATCAAAAATCTATTTTTTTAGTATTTCCTTTGGTCCTTAGTCCACTCTTCATCTTATGTGAGTATTTACTCATTTTTGGGGAGGATTTTCTTTATTTCTTCTATTTATCTTCTCCACACATTTGGATGAATCTGAATGGCCCCTCAAAACCTTAATTTCAAATTTTCAAAAAATCTGGACCCCTAGGCCTCTTGAACAAATTATACTTGATTTCTAATGCACCTTCTGATTTTGAACTTCTATTTCGAGGGAACTTATTTTAATAAGAAGAGATATTTTCCATCCAAAAATATTCAAAATTTAAGTATGAAGCCACAGATGCTAAGAGAGGAAGATGGAATGGGTTGAGAGAAGACCTGAGCAAAAGGTATGGAAAGGTAGATACTCCAAAGCACTTGTGGAGAGAGTTGCTCAAGACCTTGGGAAAGAACAAGATTCCTCCTGAATTTCTGAAGAAGGACAAGTTCATTGAATTTTTGAATGAAAGGATCAAAGAGGTGGAGATGAAAGACCCGCCCACATTTGTAGAGGCGATGAAGGCTACTGTGTACCAGGAAAGGAAGTTGAGATGGAAGGTTGGCTTGTGTATGCCACTCATTAGACCAAGTAGACCTGCTATGTTTGATTTCTTGATGTATGTCCTGCTAGAAGCAATGTGTAAGTTGTGGATCACTTTGTTGTGAGTGATCTGTCAGAGGATGCAAATGATTGCTTACGTATACCCACATTTGATTGCTTACGTATACCCACCCACATTTGCATAGGCAATGAAGACAGTTGTGTACTAGGAAAGAAAGTTAAGACGGAAGGCTAGCTTGCATACTATGCGACTCATTAGACCAAGTAGAGTTTCTATGATTGATTTTCTTGATGTATGTCCTCCTAGAAGAAGTGTGTAGGTTGTGGATCACTATGTGAGGGATCTGTCCAGAGGATGCAAAGGCAATGGGTCAGCATGTTTGTGAAGTGACAGAAAGTGTAGGTTGCATGTCCGTGGACCCAGACTTGGAGATAGTAGATGCTATCATCAAGGAGATGATGGTTTGTATAGAGGTTGGTGAGTCTATTGTGGAGGGCCAGGTGATCCCTAGTATTGTGGAGGTGTCATTGGAACCTGAGATGAAGATTGCTTCATCAGAGGATGCTAATGTAGAGTTTGCAGGTTTATTTGAATGTGAGACAGAGAGCCTCTCAAAATTGCCTTTCTGTGATAACACAGGTGATGATGGTGCTAGCATGGTTAAGAATGCATATGCGCATGAAAATATGAATAATTATGTGGTTAATGATGCTTTGTCGGAAGACATCTTGGAGAGTGTCCATGTTTTGTTTGATGAATCTGTGAATCTAGGTGGTTGTAAGTAGGTTGATGCCTATGTGGGTACTTGAGTGTGTGTTGATGATGATGAGATACTGGATGATGTGAGAAAATTAGAGAATCAGGAAGATGTGGTTGCTGACCAGGAGATGTAGCAAATTGTTGATTTGGGTTGTCTGGAGTATAGTATTCAAGATGGTCTGGCTGGGATTTTTTTGGTGATGGTGAGGATGTATTGGGGGAATGGAATGAAGGTCTGATGGAGGAATAAAGAGTTGCAAAATGTTTTGAGTTGGATGAAGAGCTCAGAGCTAACAAGAGTGAATTATTTGAAAAGAGTTTGTGGACAGTAAGTATGCTTGGATAGAGCATCCATTCGATAGGGGAAAAACTCTGATGATGTCTAAAGATCTTTGCAGGTGTTTGATCTAGGTGGATGGATCAATTGTTTAGCTGGAAGGATTTGGAGGATGGTGTTGTTCCCTTTTAATCTAAGAGGGTGTAGATATGCTCGATGTTAATGTTGATCCTGTTAATAGAGTTGTATAGAGTGGTTTGTGAAAGAGAGCAGTGTGAAGCACAAAGGAGGCAGTGAAACACTTTACACTCTCAGTGTTTCACCTAGGGGGTGGGCAATATGTGAGAAAAATCTCAAGCCCATCCTAAACATGATGTATATATAGATAGAATGTATATAAGCCAGTGTGTAATCAATCCCTGATGATAAAAGCAACATGGCAACCAAGTGTATTTGCGCAGGTGCTCGAATGAAAAAAGAAAGTGCATGGAAGAACAAGGAAGACGAATGGCGTAACCTTCTAGAAGAAATCAAGGCGGGACGGGTTGAAGAGAAACAATTGGGGAAGATTTCAGAAAGAGACACTCCGAGAGAGGTGGTGGGTGTGTCTTGCCAAGAGATACTCTTAGTGGTGGCAAGAGAGACCACTAGAGGGGAGAGAGATTGCAGTGGAGTGTGTCTCCTAAAGACCGTTTTGTTTAGTATGTTGAAGTTGCAGGCTAGAGTTCCTACAAATTTTTTTTAGTTTGTAGAGAAGACCAACGTAGTGTGGGAAGACTTGTTTGGGTCAAAGAAGAGGGAGTGTTGGAGATCGAAGAATTGGCTAGGAGGTGTGTCCCCTGGGTTCTCTATGCAGCATCTCTGTTTGAGACTTGACCCAGTTCAATTTCTCCTTGATTGTGGCTGTTGAAGTCAATGCTTTGAAGTGTTGTCGTCGGGATCTAACTATTAGGGATCCTTGAGTTTTTTGTGTTTTCTTCTTATGTTTGTGCCCACGTCTTAAGGCTTTGTTGAGACATTAATGTTTTTGTCTATCTAAAGAAGATAGAGAGTTTGATTTATGTCAGTTGTGTGTCAGTCGGTGAATGGATACATAGTCTTTTGTCTATCTAAAGAAGATAGAGAGTTTGATTTATGTCAGTTGTGTGTCAGTCGGTGAATGGATACATAGTCTTTTGTTTTGATGTTTTTTGGTGGTGATGAGTGAGTTATTTTGGTTGAGTTCTTGAGGATGGAGAGTCTGTGTATATTAATCTAAAGTTTTGTGAGCTGATTCTGAGTCAGCAAGCATCGATGAGAAGGTATAGAGTTAGTTGTGTGTCAGGCTGAGCATTAGATAGGATCATCTAAAGGTGTAGAGGGTTTGGTTTGGATTTTCTAGGTTTGAGGGAAGTATTGGTGAGTCTAGTCTATCTATTAGCTATCAGCACAGGCAGCCAGTTTTGAGTTGTGGACTGAAGGCATCTCAGAGAACTAACAGGAAGTCAGCGGAGCTGAGGGTTTGTTGTGTTGGATCCATGATTGGTTTGAGTGTTTTGAGGCTCTAGAGATGTTAGTGATGGACACAGAGGAGAGAGTTGAGGTAGCTAAGTCAATTGGGCCTACTTCAGACAGTTGAATCAATTTTCAATCGGATTTAATCAGGAAATTGTTAGTAGGAGCTAGTAGAAGATCAGAAGAGGATCAGAAGAGTGATCAGTGAGGTCCTGGTATTGTGGTTTTGAGGTTAGCTGATGCTGGAGGATTATAGAGGATCCTGGAGGACTCGTTTTGGATTGGAGTCAGCGTTAGCATTCTGAATAGGTTTACAATTAGCTTACAGTCAGCTGTGTGTCAAGATGGGAAAGCTTCTAGTCAGTTGTGTGTCAGCTAGGGAGGATTCTGGTCAGCTAGATGTCAGATGGGCTATGTAGGTGGAAGATCATAAGTGTTGGAGGTCAATGTTGACTCGAGAGGACAATTGGAGGAGTCAACAGCTGAGTCTAATTGGAGTGTATAGGTCCTCGAAAGTGACATCTAGAGGCTGAGGACAAGTGTCGAGTTGATTGGTGCCCTTGGAGCTAGGATATGGGTGTCCCCTAGTTCTGATCCTTTACATTTTCTTCTTGTGTGTCTGTTGTTGGTGGTGTTATAGAGGCCATCACCCAGTGACCACACAATGTGTACCAATTGGTACAATGTAAGAAGAGAGCCCTAAGTGTGTTGTCCTCACATTGTAGTGATCATACTACATGAAGAGCAGTGTTGGAGTGTTGTGTTCTTTGTTAGGAATCTCTTATAAGTCCACATAAAAGAGGCATTCCAAGGAAGAAGAAGAAATAGCGCAAGTTGATAAACATTAGATTGATAAATGAAAACTTACTCGTCTCAATAGAATGTTGTCCAAGACAACAAAGAGCAAACCAGAGTGACAAAGACAGAAGAAAACAAGATGTATTGTTTAAGAAAAGCTTGCCACTTAATTTGATGATTTAGGGTTTAACAGAAGAGGTCACACCTTAAGTAAGTGTGACACTGCATGATGACGTAAGAAGCAATGGTGCTAGATTCATGTGGCATGCAATGATGATGATTGAATGCATGAGTGACATGTGTCTATCACTTGTGTTGTGAAAGAATGTAGGTGGCCAATGCATGCTTGCTCATGTAAAGACTGTGTGATAATGCACGCATTCCCACATGCATTATTTATAGCATGAGTTTCAGAAACTCTAGGATATTTTTCCATGCAGCTATTTTCTTACACTCTTGCTCATTGCTCAACGGTGCGACCAGTGTTGGCACTTCTCCTAGTAATAATCTTCCCAATACTCATCCGTTGATAGTCTCCAACCCTTTGCCAATTTTAAGGTGAGTTCTCAAGTCTTATCGGTCTTAGAATGTTCCTTTTCATAATTGAAAAATGTTTGTGAGCGTCATTCCTTTACTTATGCAAATCATGTATATTGTAATTTAGTACAACATGAATATAAGGGTTCACTCGCAAACATCCACCCTAAATCATGGTGTACTGGCTTGCAATTGTGAATGTAGAACTGTACGACCGATCGCGTTCTAATGAAAAACTGTAATATCATGAATTTTTATAGCCAGTTGTTAGTGGTTGCATATTTGGGTCTAAGCAAGTTAACGTAGTATGTTATTTATGTTTGTTAGCATATTTTAAAGGCTTCTTTAACTAGCATAGAATATAGTAGTTATGTGGGGTGATATTATAATATCCTAAAATGTGATAAATCTTAATGGTATATTTACCATGTGTGAAATGTCACGTTAAGTTTTCTACCACTATTCTTAATGATGATGAGGAGTAAGGGAATCGAAATGTGAATCATAAGTCCTACTCGTGTAAAAGTAACGTTTTGAAATTTTTGTGGGCACCACTCCACGGGGCTTACGTTCTGTTTGTGAAAGGATGAAACAGCAGAGGAAAAGAGTAGGCTCTCCAACTGAGTGGAGAACACCAAAGCGAGCAAAGAAATTTGAAACAACAAGCTCTCCAGCAGAGCAAAGAACACCAAAGCAAGTAAAGAAATTTGAAGCAGCAGGCTCTCCACCAGTAGAGCAAAGAACACCAAAGCGAGCCCGAGCAGCCCCTCCAATCGAGGTGGAGTCAGACAGAGAAGAGGAGAAGACGCTGAAGAAAGACAACTCATAGAATGTGTTCTCTTTCTTTCTTCTCATTTATATAATTCTGATATTGATGTTTCTTGCATGTCATTTTTACAGCAAGATGGAAGGCCCCTAAGGTATATTATCCACTTCAAACCGCTTTCTGCTTAACAAAAGAGGATTTCCACACATAGTACGGCCTCAACATAGAAGGCAAGGACCCAAGGCTCTTAAGGGATTTAGATGTCTCCGAATAATCTGATTGGTTGTTAGTATTCAAGTACACGAGTATTCAAGTACACGAGGGAGACAAGTGCATATCGGATTAAGTGCAGTAGTATTCGAGCAGAACAGATTTAGAATGTTTCAAATGATATTTTACAACAAGGTATACTAGAAGCATCCTACAAACATGGAGTTTAACGTCTTATTTGCTAGAGCATATGTGTTGCAGTTCAGTCCAAGTGTTGTCAGAGGAAAGGCAATGTCTTTTGCTTGGGCTGTTGTTGCTGAAGATCACAACAATGATCTTCGACGGAAAGGAGGATATTTTGATAGCTATTTCCTTCGTTTGGAAGGTAAACAATGGTGGTGTGGACAGTGTCGTGGAGGACAACAAAGGGGCACAACTCCAAATTGAAGAAACTCCTAACTCAAGAGCAGTAGCAAGCAGGAGCTTAAGTTTTCCGCATGCAGATTATATGTCTGAGGCCTTGAAGATGAAAGCATTAATTGAAGATGTAGAAATAAGAATGAGAGAGGCCAAGGATGCATATGCAATTTGAGAAGAAATTGGAGGCTACAAAAGTTCAGAAATTGAGTGAGGAGAAATTTGCCGACCTCAAGCTGTTAAAAGAACAAATGGAAACAACACAATCCAAGTTGGCTTCCTTGCCTGATGAAGACTCCGTCTCACAAGAACCACACTTAGTAAGCAGCTAGCAACACAGGAGTTGATGTTGCTCTTGGAGGAGGATCAACAGATTTTGTGGACCTATCTATGATTATGGTGAATTTATTAGTTTTTATGTTTTTTATATTTATTGTATGTGTGTACATTTTGATTGACTACCTTATGTGTGTTTTCTATATGGATATTGATTTACTGCAGGTTGATATGGAGCTACAAGCTGATGTAATCAAGGAGCTAGAAATGTAGCATGCTTTGCTTGTAGAGATGCTCAGTAGAGTCGAAGCAGGCTAGCAAGTGTGCCTCTTCCCATCTCCAACTTCTCTCTGGTCTCCCACACCATAGACAACCTTATTATAGTAGCAAGAAAGTGTGCTGGGTGTAGGCAAGATTTCAACGTCAATGAAACCTTGATGTTGGTGGTACTTCCATGCAAGCACGCATATCACTCAATGGTGCTTTGCATCATTATGCACTCTTAGGGATCAATGTATATTTCCCCATTGTACTATGGTGATTCCACGTAGTGCTCATTTGAGTGTGGTTTGGAGAGTAGGTAAAGACCTTTGTTTCATTTTTACATGTATATAATTTGTTACCAATATGCTAGTTAACACTCACATGTATGGTAGTAGTTTTGATAGGATCTAGTATGCTAGTTAACAGTCACTAACATGCTAGTCAAAATGTGATGTCATGTGAATCAGAATGTAAATGAATGATATGGGATGAGAGTGGATGTATGTGAAAGAATGGATGTGAATGTGTATGTGAAAGAATGTGATGTGGATGTGTATGTGAAAGAATGTGATGTGATGCCTGTCCTAAGCCATCATTTACATTGAATTTCTTAATAATTCAATTATTTTTGGCCTAATCCTCTCCAAAATGAATTGGTGGCCACTATTGCTTCAAACAATAGTAGAACCCTCAATCCCTCAAGCCAAAGGAGAGCTTACAAGCTCCATGTAAGCTAATTTTCTTACTCTGTTTATAAATTTTCTTACTTTGTTTATAAATTTTAATGAAAAATCTATGGTTTTCTTGATTTTTATGTTTTACAAATGATTGAATTAAATTCAAATGCTATGTCTTTGATGAAAAGGCCACCCCCTTCTCTTCTTTACATTCCAGCCTTTCTTAATCCTAGAAAGATTAACTAAGTGAGATTAATCAAACTCTTCTTATTGTTTACTCTCTTGAATTTAGAAAATTGTGTAGATTAGAGCTCTATAATTCTAAATTGGGTTAATTAAATTAAATGAAGAAAGATAAAAATGACAAATGGTCAGTCATACAAAGGAGATTATGGCAAAAATTTTCCATAATTTTATGAAAAAGAAAGTTTGTTTTTATGTTATTCCAAAAGAGTAATTCCCACCATTTTTACATCTAAAAGAAATATTCTAATTACTCCATATACATATTCATCTATGAATATGCATGGATATCACTGATATTAATTATTAAAATTTATTTGTATGCATAGAAAGATGCATAATGGAATTTTTTTATAAAAGTGTTATTCTTATTACATTTGATTTCTATGCATAGAAAGACGCATAATGGAATTTTTTTTATAAAAGTGTTATTCTTATTAAATTTGATTTCTATGCATAGAAAGATGCATAAAGGAAATTTTTTTATTACAAAAGTGTTATTCTTATTAAATTTGATTTCTATGCATAGAAAGATGCATAAAGGAATTTTTTTTATATTAAAGTGTTATTCTTATTAAATTTGATTTCTATGCATAGAAAGATGCATAATGGAATTGTTTTTATAAAAGTGTTATTCTTATTAAATTTGATTTCTATGCATAGAAAGATGCATAATGGAATTTTTTTATAAAAGTGTTATTCTTATTAAATTTGATTTCTATGCATAGAAAGATGCATAAAGGAATTTTTTTATTACAAAAGTGTTATTCTTATTAAATTTGATTTCTATGCATAGAAAGATGCATAAAGGAATTTGTTTATCACAAAAGTGTTATTCTTATTAAATTTGATTTCTATGCATAGAAAGATGCATAAAGGAATTTGTTTATCACAAAAGTGTTATTCTTATTAAATTTGATTTCTATGCATAGAAAGATGCATAAAGGAATTTTTTTAAATAAAAGTGTTATTCTTATTAAATTTGATTTCTATGCATAGAAAGATGCATAATGATTTTTTTTAATAAAAGTGTTGTTCCTATTAAATTTGATTTCTATGCATAGAAAGATGCATGATGGAATTTTTTTATAAAAGTGTTATTCTTATTAAATTTGATTTCTATGCATAGAAAGATGCATAAAGGAATTTTTTTATTACAAAAGTGTTATTCTTATTAAATTTGATTTCTATGCATACAAAGATGCATAAAAATTTTTTTATTATAAAAGTGTTATTCTTATTAAATTTGATTTTTATGCATAGAAAGATGCATAAAGAAAAAAAATTTATTATAAAAGTGTTATTCTTATAAAAATTAATTTTTATGCATAAATAGATGTATAAAGAAATTATTTTTATTTTAATAGTGTTATTCCTATTAAAATTGATTTTATGCATAAATAGATGAATAAAAGGATTTTTTATATATAAAAGAGTTATCCCCATTGAAGTTGATTTTTACGCATAAATAGATACATAAAGAATTTTTATATCAAAATTAGAATTCTCTTTAATTCCATGTTTAAATTCAATGAATATTTGATAAATGAATAATTAAATACTCTAAGAGAGAAATTTCTATCGTTTTATATTCACACAGATTGTAAAAAGAAAATTCAGAAAATCTATCAAGATCGAAATATTTAGATAAATGATTAATTTATTCCTCATTGGAATTCGTAACTATTTTAGAAATCAGTTAATTAAATATTCAAAGAAAGAAATTCAGTAAAATAGTAACTGAATTACGAAACATTTTCGAGAAAGATAGTTCAGGAAAAATCTTATCCGACTGGAACCTTGAATCAAACTATGACCAAGACCAAAAACTCTTTCGTCAGTTTGGAGGAAAGAAGGTGTGACCTGTTTAGAAAAATACACTCAAAACTCCCGCCAAATCTGAAAATAAGTTTGAGACTCTTCGAATTAATCTGTGGATCAAGGTTATAGAATTTGAGGAATTCTGGTATGAAATTCAGAATTTCGATCAAGAAGTTCTCGTGAAAATGGATATGGATGTGTATGTGAAGAATAGATGTGAATGTGTATGTGAAGAATGGAAGTGGATGTGTATGTGATGAAAATGGATGTGAATGTATATGTGAAGAATGGATATGGATGTGTATGTGAAGAATGGATATGGATGTGTATGTGAAGAATGGATGTGATTGTGTATATGAAGAATGGATGTGGATGAGTATGTGAAAGAATGGATGTGGATGTATGTGAAAGAATGGATGTGGATGCGTATGTGAAAGAATGTGATGTGATGTGACATGAATATATGTGGATGTGAAGTGATAGATATGAATGTATGGATAGATGTGGGTAATCGTACATGTGAACGATTGGATGGATGTGGATGAATGAGATGAGATGTGTATGAATGAGATATGATGTGGATAGAAGTGATGTGATATAATGTGGATAGAATGTATGTGATGGGATGGTGATGAGAATGAATGTGATGGATATGAATGAATGTGATGTGATGGATGTAAATGGATGTGATGGACGTGAACAGATGTGATGTGATGTGAATCGGGATGTGAATGAATGAGATATTATGTCATGTGAATCGGGATGTGAGTGAATGAGATGTGATGTAAATTGGGATAGATGTGAATGGATGATATGTGATGTGAATGAATATGATGTGATGAGATGTGGAATGGGTAGATGCGAGTGGATGAGATCTGATGCAAATAAATGAGGAAAGATGTGATGAGATGAAAAATGATGTGATGAGAATGGGAATACATATGAAATAAATGAGGATTGATGTGGAACAATGTGGAAAGACAAGAGTTCATTTTTAAATGACTGTTTTATGTCAAAAATGCTGGGGAAGTGAATTCGGGCATGGATCTGGTTGATTGACCTTGCTGGTCCTCAATGGATGAGTCCATGGCTCTTTTATATGGATCTGTTGGTTGATCTTGTTGATCTTCAACGGAGGTTCCATTTTGATTTTTATAAGTGAATATATTGCCAGGTACTATAAGCTAGGAACTATCAAAAAGGCCCCTGAGTGGACAGGTGGTGAGCGTTCTGGTTACCAATGATGCCATAAGTACACCGATGAAAGAAAAATTGGAAATTAGGATTCAACCAGATATTTTGGAGGATTATGATCAGTGATACTATAGTTTCATTAAATGATTGTTTTAAAGATAGCTGAATTTGTGAAAAAGGCAATTTCATATTGGGTGTGTAAGTGGTGTGACTAGTTTTAAGTTTGTATGAATATCCGGCTAGGGGACCTGGGAACTCTTTTCCCTGGCACCCGGGACAAAACCTAACCAAATTTTGGATCTCATTATTCTCTTTAAAAGCATAGTTTTTGGCAAAGTTGATCACAGATACAACCACACCATCAGGAAAATTTTGAATACATTCTTTAAATTGTTGTGCTTGCCACCGAGAAACGTAATTGTGAGTAATGAAGAAACGTAGCTTGGATTTCAAAAGTGCAAGAAACTCCCAACACTGCATCTCTTTGTTCAAAAGATCTTTCCTCTTCCTTTTGTTTCCTTCTTTTTGTCCATAGTCTCCACAAATGCAAATACCTTCACAATCATAGAATTCCCTCCCTTTCTTGTCTCCAAAGGGCAGCATGCCAAATTCTTCACACCACAGTTTTTGCATTGCCTCATCAAGCACTTTTTGTTATGGAAGGACTCATCCTCTTGCAAAAACTATGGTGTGAAGAATATGACTTCCACAACTGTGTGACACCATTGAAGGTATGCCCTATAGATGAGCATGTTTTGTTGGTACCATCTCCAACACAAATCTCACAACTGCATGGACATCCACACCCATGGAGACCAAACTTCTGAGAGCACATGTGATCAAGAAAGACATTTGCACGTGATATTCACAGCAACATGTATATTTGTCCTTCACTCGACGAACAAAGAAAGGCTTCAAATACTCAAATGAACGCAATTGAATTTTTCATTCTGGATGAGAAGCTTTGAATCTACTAAACAACTTAACCTACAGATAAAAAAGCCAAAAAGATATATTACTTAGCGTGAAAGATGTGCTACTTGGGTTGAAAGATATGCTAATAGCACAATAGATATGCTACTTAGCATGACCTAAAGCAGGAAAGATATGCTAATTAACATGCAAGATATGCTAATTAGCATGAAAGATATGTTACTCAGAGTGAAAAATATGCTAACTAGCATGCATGATATGCTACTTATACATTACTTAGCATGACTTGAAACTAGCAAGATTAAATAGATGTGCTACTTAGCAGGAAATATATGCTAACTAGCATGCAACATATGCTAATTAGCATGAAAGATATGCTACTTAGGATGCAAGATATGCTAACATCATGATTTTCATGCTACTTAGCATGAAAAATATGTTACTTATAGTAATAAATATGCTAACTAGCATGTACAATATGCTACTTAGCATGAAAGAAATGCTAACTAAATTGAAATATATGCTACTTAACATGAAAGATATGTTGCTTTGCATGAAAGATATACTATTTAGCATGATAGATATACTACTTAGCATGATAGATATGCTAACTAGCATGAGAAATATGCTACCTAGCATATATGAACTTTTTATGCCAGTTAGTTAGTATCATTTAGGCTAATGAGCAGATGATAAATATGCTAATTAGGCAAAGAATGTGCCCATAAAATGAATTAGTAAGTTGGTTAACACTTGAAACTAGAACAATTAAACATAATATACATGTGGCTCGTCGAGTCATGGATTGGGTGTTTGATGTAACTTTTCTTTCCTAATCTTTTTCTATAACCACATTTATGCTTCCAACATGCCGCCAATGAGAATAAGCCATTACCATCATCTGAAGTGGCTTGGACACGAGACCTTGCCTTGTACAAGGATGGCTTGGAAACCTGTAAAACCCTTGCCACCTTAGCAATGGGCATGTCTTCAATTGAGTTCGTGTTTTCTACATATTTGTGTAACATAGACCTTGTATATTATAATTAAGTACAACACGATATAAGGCTTCACTCACCAACATCCACCCCAAATTACATTGTATTGACTTACAAAATACAAGGTAAGTATAGCGCGAATCTGGAATCCTACATCTGATTACCAGCCCATAAATGCATTCTAATGAAAAGTGTAGTTTTGCGAGTCTTTTAAGCCTATTACTAGTGGTTGTTGTGTATTTTTACAACATAGACCTTGTATATTACAATTCAGTACAACGCGATATAAGGCTTCACTTGCTAACATCCACCCAAATTGCGTTGTACAACATAGACCTTGTATATTACAATTCAGTACAACGCGATATAAGGCTTCACTTGCTAACATCCACCCAAATTGCTAACATCCACCCAAATTGTGTTGTACGGGCTTGCAATATACAAGGTTAGTATAGCACAAATATGGAGCCCTACTCCCAATCACTAGGACAATTGGTAGTGGTTGTTGCATATTTGTGCAACATGGAACTATACAATCAAAACCTACATTGTAATGAAAAATTGTAGTATCGCGAGCTTTTGAGGCTAGTTTAATACATACTAGTGCAATATAGACCTTGTATATTGCAAGTCAGTACAATAATGTGATATAAGGCTTCCCTCACCAACATCCAACTGTTAGGCAAAATTTTGAAAGTTTGGGCTTGTGTACATATGGGATGCATGGCATGTAAAAAAGCTTTGCCCTGAATGCCCTGGCAGATGTACAGAGTGGATCGTTTTGTAGTAGGCTAGTACAGGCATGGTTTTTTCTCGGAGAAGGTGCTTGAGGTTTGAAGTTTTTTTCATTGTAGCTGTGCAAATGGCCTTGAGGAAGGTTGGTCTCCAATGTGTGGAAAGCTTGCGGAAGGTCTTTGATGTTGACGGCCTTTGGGCTTTGACGCATGCATGTTGGAACAGGGTGATTTCATGCTTTTTTCCGAGCTTTTGGTAATGCCTCCACTTGAAAATATATGGGAACCCCAAATGTGAGGATGAGGAAGAGTCGTCGTGGGCTGATTTTGGATGTTATTCTTTGGCGCCAACTGTGTGTAGATGTTGGCCATTTTTAGTAAACACGTGAAGGTGGATCGCAGCGCATGGGCAATAGCCATGTTTGGTAATTTACGGTGTAGCTAATGAAGTATGTGGTGGCTCTGCAAAAAGGAGGGTGGCCATCGCAGCGGAGGTATGAGGTCGCCACAGTAAAGGGAGTGGTGGCGGGCTGGTAGCACGCAGGTAGAAGGAGAGGTGAAAAGAAAACGCCGACTGAAGCTGCGAAGACAAGGAAGGTCGGCTGGTGGCAACGAAGGAAAGGAGTTTGTTGCTGAGTGGGCCGCCTGGGGTAATGGTGGGGTTGGCCGCCTGGGGTAATGGTGGGGTTGGCCGCAGAGAAGTGAGTAGGGAAGGCGAGGTCGTGAATGGAGCGTGGACAGTAGAAGAGAAGAGCTCGTCGTCTGCAGAGAAGGAGTTGGTGGTGCCGACTGGTGAGTGGGCCGCCTCTGGTAATGGGTGACGTCTGCACAGCGACGAGGACAGTAGAGGAGCAAAGGTCGGCTGTGGGCAAAAAAGAGAGGAGACGGAGGATTTGCAAGGACACAGGGGGGGCTGGCGACTTGCTGGGAGGCCGCCTCTGGTTGCAGTAGTGGCTGGGTGTGATCCCATGTATGCAGCAGTAGCTGCAGAAGAGAAGGCGGGTGTTGAGGGAAGCTGAGTAGAAAAGGTGGCGGTGTCAACTGAAAGTGAAGGAAAGAGGAGGCTGGCGCCGACAGCAAAGAACACGTGCATCAACAATGGTGTGAGGCGAGGGGGAAATGCAGAGTGCAGTGAAGAGAGAAAGGAAGACGGCGACGGCGGCTGGCAGTGAAGGAGAGAGAGTGCAGCGAAGCTCAAGAAGGTGGCGTCGACTCTACAAGCGTGGAGACAGAGAAGTGCTGTGCGCTGGCGATGACAGAGATGGGTTCTTTTTGTTTGTTTTTCTGCCAGTTCTCGGTGGCTGGTGTGTGGTGATGCCAGAGAGTTTTTTTCTTGTTGGGGTGCAGCTCGTAGCACCATGGGGGACAGCCTTGTGAGTATACATCTTGTGTGTTGATGTGAAGGTGTATGTGAGATGGTTGTGTGAGTAAAAGCTTCTGTGTCGAAAGAAGCTCTATGGAAGTGTTTGACTGGGAATTTAAGGATGAAAGATACTGGTGATGTATCTGGCTATGGTTGTGTGTTGGTATCCTGTGTGTGTTGATTTGCAGGAGAAGGCGTGATTGACGTGTTTTGGTGGTGTAGTCCACGGGTTTACACTCTCACAGCGCACTTTGTGCCAGCCTTCGATTACCTCGTCATCATGCACACATTGGAAGTGTATGTGTTGTTGGGTGATTACTTGTCGTCTATGGTGCCCCTATTTTGTGCTATTTTTCTGGTGTGGGTGGTGTGGTGTGGTGAGCCGTGTGAGAAGTGTTCCAGCCAGTGTGCTGGTGGTGCCCCAGGTTGCTAGTGATTCCAAGGATTGGGGGAGTGGGAAGCTATAGAGGCCTGTTTCCTGTTCTTTTTTCCGCTCCACACCAACCTAAATCGCATTGTACTAACTTGCAATATACAAGGTATCTTTAGCTCAAATATGGAACCCTACTCCTAATCATTGGCTCATAGTTGTGTTTGCTTAAATTTTAACAATGCAAATCAGTATAGCTTAAATATGGAACCTTGAGATAGATCACTGTGTAGCCATATTTGGTAGTCATGTGTGTGAACACACTAGGACCAGTCAGGGGCACTTTTTCCCTCTTTAGGAGGGTTTCCCCTCCCATGCTAGTATACACACCAGTACACGTTCATTATCAATCTATCATCTCATTATATTCTCCCTTGGGCATCTCCACTATGTGTGTGTGTGCGCATTCTTGTAACCGTATTTCTAACATTTGGTATCAAAGCATACGCTCCTTACTCCTGTGCTATTGCCTACCCTTCACCTCGAGTCACTTGTCTTCTTAAATAAAATCAAGGAGACCTTTTGGGAGAAGAAAGAGGATCGTGAAGTGTGTAGCACTTTGTACCACAGTTTTGCGGTTAGATTTTCATTTCGGGCACGTTTTGAGGGCCGTCGTCGTGTGGTTTTTGATTTTCTGCAAGGAGCAAATTTTCATTGTTCTTCATTGAATTCTGGAGTAGTTTTGTGTCAAATCTACTACAGATGGGTGTGCAGATACATGAGAAAGCATCTACACGCTTCACTTTAGTGACATTGATCTCTACATCTTCTGAGTAAAATTTCTACTCACTATACTCTGCATTTCTTTCATACACCTTACCGGTCTCCATTGTCAGTGACCTTATTAGCAGTAGCCACCTTGGAGCACTCAACACCTTGTAGGTTGCATGATTACTTACTTGGGTACTATCATAAATGGTAGACAGTGATGTATTTCTTATGTTATCCACGCTTAGGATTATGTGGAGTGGCTTTTGCTGACGAGGTTTCAGATGTCAAGTGCAATGCATGTGCATAGGTAGAAACTAACAAAGAGTTCCTAATGCATGCGCTTGAAAAATGCAAGCACCTATATGCGTCACAAAAAGAAAATGGAATGTTGTGAAAGTAAAGCATATTGATGGGTTCTTCAAGTGATAGGTCGTACCTTGGGCCACTGTTACCACCACCAAGGTCCCCCTATACGAAGATGTACTTGAAGGGGGTAGTTGTTGGCAAGGTTCCGAAGGAACTCCACTCTCTCTCCCTTTAAAAAAATAATAAATAATAAAATGGTGGTAAAAGTGAGTGCATATATATAATGAGCCAGTGCTTGACACGAAGCTGGACTATGCCTTCGATGGAAAAATCTCAGGTGACCCTTAACAAGCAGGACTATGCTAATGGTTGAGAAGACCATTAGCGCGACAATAGATAAATAAGAAAAGGACTATGCCCTCTGTCCAACAAAACAAAAGGCAACTGTGACTTATATTTACAATTTGTACATGAGTACTCTAAATTTAGTTTTATAGAAAATGATTACCAGATACTTGCCAATGTAGTTGTCGTAGAGCTATAAGGAATATTGTGTTCCTATGAATGCCTTGTAGGGGGGCCAAATTTCTATATCCACCATAGTCTCAAACATATGTCCAGGCAAAAATATGAGACGATGGAAGTAGAAAGCTGCTTGATCTGAGTTAGGCCCTATATTTAGATCATAAAGTAACTCTTGATGAGCTCCCCATATTGTACCCTTGTGAGGCAAATCTATGAGAGTGATTAATAACTGTATGAACCGGATGGTAGCCACAAAAGCGAAATCTAGAATCTGCCTCCATACATAATAGCATACCTTGAAATGTTGGTGCATTTCTTGGATCGTTGTTGTGAAGGTGGAGGGTTTAAACTTTGGATAATTAAAGATACAGTGAGGATTCATGTCCCTCTTATCTATGAATTCCTTCCTTGTCCATCATCTAGGATATGGCATATAACATGGATCAACCCTTATCTACATGGGAAGTGGAAGTTGGTATAGGTATATTGTTCTACTTGTAAGTACTGTTGCCGCCGCCACTCAAGTTGTTCACCTCCCATCCCTGATTCTTTTCACTGTACTCTGGTGGTAAAGCATATCCACCTCTTCCTTCTATTGGATGATCTTTCTTCCATTTATCAAATGCATGCTCTGTACGAAATGACACTAGTTGCGCATCCAATAGGTCAGCTAGATGAAGGGTTCTTGAACTGTGTTTGATTGGCTATGGGCACCCATAAATCTGTAGCCTTCCAGCTCTCCTGTTCTATGTGTTCTTTCATATTATCCACAGGTGGATAAGATAAGTATGCCTTTTTTTAATCATTTTGGCTGTGGGAGTCTCTACTCCAAGAGAAGGATCATAAGGACAAGTAGGGTCAAAAGTGATTATCTACATTAATTCTTGAAAAAATAGTTGGGGATGTAACCATGGATTCCCTTCTCTAATCACTTACAAGTAGTCCTTATCTAGTAGAAACTCAAAGACATCCTCTCTTGTAAATATATGCTCAATATTATGAGTTGCCATTGGAATGTCCTTAAATACTCTGTACCTACATTGTTCAATTGGTACCCCTGCAGAAGTGTTGGGATTAGCTGTTTGCTCCTCTTCCATAATTTCTAAGCCACTTGTACATTGTGAAAGAGCTGGAGCTTCTAAGAGATTTGAATCTAAAAAGCAAGGATAGGTTATTTTTTGTAACATTTGTTCATTTTCCTATAGGCTTCTTGCAAGATCCCAGAGGCCATGATATTTATTTTGCAACTCCTGGATTTCTTGTGAGTCTACCTGTGGATAATTGACCAAATTGACATAGACTCCTGAATCTGCATCATCTCAAAGCATATTATTTTGCAACTCCTGGATTTCTTGTGAGTCTTCCTGTGGATAATTGACCAAATTGACATAGACTCCTGAATCTGCATCATCTCAAAGCATATTATTTAAATAGTTGTATATGTTGTGGAGAATTTTGACAAATCCCAAGGGATGATAAAAAGAGTTATTTTTGCCTAGCAAGTGCTGGTAGACGGCCCTCACTTCTTGCACACCATACACTTCTAACCACCACACACTCTCTTTAATCCATGCTGATTAGCTTTGAAAATTGTATAGTTCAAGAGGAGTTGACAATTCTAATGGTGAATCACTCTCATTCCATACATGTGTAAGCATAATGTTCCTAGCCCAAGCTCTGAAATTGAGGACAAATGGATGCATAGGCAAGAGGCGAATAATCTCTGACATCCTACACCCTATAATCACCATAGAACAAACCAAAGACTAGAGTGGGCACTACATATTGTGACAGATATGACATTAAAGTCTACATATTTTCTTGTGTTAGGTTCAAAAAATTTAACCGCAAGGTAACTATTAACACATTGAAGCAGCTTAGTAGCATTTCCACTATTGTGTATATGTTCTTGGGTGCCATTAGTCGTTTTTGCTGACTATAGAAAGTAATTTTCTATCAAGCTAATATCCTAGATACTGCAAGGTCTTTCTTCCATGATTCTTTCCAGAGTGTATTCCAAGTTTCGTACCTCCTTAACAGCCACTTCCTTCCTACTTTCCCAGTGTTCCCTTTCCTAATGAAAGATATCATGAGTGCCTAGCATCTATTGCTCCATGTTGGTGAAGAGAATATGTATTTCAGTTCCCACCTTTTTGGTTTGAGTATCACAATTTTGAATTAGGGTCACAATAACTGCTGCTCTACAAACTCCACATTGATAGCATGTGCTTCTTGAGCTTCTAGACTGACATTCAATCTCTAGAACAATTGCTCCAATTCATAAACTTCCCATTCAAAATTATGTGCCCATCTTTTCCTTTCATCTGCTAAGTATTGAGCCAGTGGTACCTGCACATCTTCTTGAGGTGTATCCGTTTTGATTTGTAGGCTTGTTTTGACTGCTTGGTTGACTTTTAGATGTGCTTTGGCCAAGAGAGGTAGAGAAGATAGACATGTTATAGGGATAGGTTAATTTATTTAGTTGCTTCCTCTTATCCTCATCCACATCTAGGTTTTTAGGCTTATCCTAGAAGTGATCATGAATACCTTCTTCTAACTCTATTTCTTCCTCCTCCTTTAGTATGGGGCAGTTAAGGTGAATGAAATCAAATTCCCTTGAACCCTGTGCTTCTAGATTTTCTAAATGGGTGCACAATAGAAGGTATAACTTCCATATCCCCAAAGGTTGGTAAGACTTGATATTTCTAATCTTTAGATAATTGAGCAATACCTTGCCTCATAGAGCCCATATTCCAAGTTATGCTATTAGCTACATAATCCCTAGGACAAGGAGAATCAAATGAGAGATTTTCTGGCAAACCTAAGGAGATTATCTCTTCATCTCCTATGAATTCCTGAGAATGCATCAAGACTCTCACCCATGCTCTGAAGTTAAGTACTATAGGATGAATTGGAGCCACAAAGATGTTTTTAACATTTTCCGATTTCAGGTCATTGTGAAAAATGGCCATTACTAATGTAGGTGTATTGTGTCTAGACATCCTTTGGACCACCATCCACTCTATATCCTTATGTATAAGGTCAAACTCAAAATCTTTTTCAGTGAGGGACATAAGAAGAGCTGATGTGAAAACGGATTGGGTTTGTATATCCTTATGACCTTATGTATAAGGTCAAACTCAAAATCTTTTTCAGTGAGGGACATAAGAAGAGCTTATGTGAAAACGGATTGGGTTTGCACAGGGTTTCTAGGTGTGATTGCCAGTTGGCCTGCATGGTTTGCAATAGTTTCTAGCAGCGTACCTTGGTCCTATTCTCTTTGGGAGGACTCTCCTTGATTGAGTTCTGCTAGTCGTAGCTAAGAGGAATCCAGCTCTTTGCTCTTTTCTTACTTCCACTTTGAACCTGAGGCATTCCTTTCGTGTTTTTTGTAGTTGAAAAGAAAGTGCCTTATACTTCTCAATACTGCCTTCTTTTCTTCTTGATGTTTCTCCAGTTGTGTGATGAAGTTTTCTTTGGCTTTACGAAGTTGTTTTTCCATTTTGTCACAAAACGAGCAGTCAGCCTCTGTGCATTGAGTGATTACTCTGCTAACTTGGCTTTTGTCTCTTTGAGTTGTTGTTGAGAGGTGCTCGCTGCCTCGTGTAGCTAACTTCTTTCACTTTTCACAGCGACTAGCTCCTTACCCGTTGCTTCTTTCTCTTTTGTCAAATTCGCATTTCTCCTTTCAAGTCACTCCTTATCTCCTTGAAGTTTATTGCAATTAATTTGCAGTCCATAATGTAGATGTTCTTTCTTCTTCTTCTTCAAGATGTGCAAGGAGGTCAACTATGAGTTGAACGTATTGTTCAATCTCCTTTACACTTGCCTCCAACTTGGTAATACGTTCCTTGTACTATTGCATAATTTTATCTTTGTTGTCTACTTTCTACTCGTAAAAGATTTTTGCAATTTCCACTAAGGATTTTGTTAACCTCCATAGCTTTTCACCTGAATCCTCCTGTGAATCCTCACTTTCCAATCCTAGCAGAGTTACTACCTGTTCTTGAATCCTATCCACCTCAGGATCTTCATTGTTTTCACTTCTATCTTTCGAGTCACATTCTCCCTAGTATAGCAGACTCGGCAAGTGGTCCATTTGATGCCTCATCAATTTTTTGCTCCATCTCCTTGAACAAGAGCCAAGTCATAATCTAGATTGGCAAATGAAGCCAACTGGGCCTTCCTCTGGCAGACGCACTCTGCATCTCTCTCTCAACCATAGCTTGTCCTCATTATCCAAATGTGCCATGAGAGTTGTTAGGTCGGACTCTCATAATCTTCTTAGTTGAAATAGACGATCACCAAATGTGGTTGGCACAAATGCATAATCATGCGTCCTACAAAACAAAGAAAAAATATGTTAATATTCTTGAGTACAAACAACTTACTTGACATAGAAGGAGACTCTGATAACAAATTAACTTACTTGTTCAACCTGGACAATGAAAACATAAGCTCACCCACATCCCTCCGCTCGAACACATAAAATTTACAGAGAACACAACAATGCATGGACAAATCCCCTTAAAACCCTGTAATAAAACACAAAATTAGGAAGGACAAAGAATCATAAGAAACTATAACATCCCAATGAGAACTCACCTGTAGAAATGCAGTCCATCCAAGCATTGTGTCGATTATTACCATCAAGAATATGCACCATTTTTCGGCTCAAGTACGGACCCCAATCGGGGTCAAGTGCAAGAGATTCCTCAAATTGTTGATTCACAGTCCTTCAATGCTCATCCCAAGATTCCTCCCTCTCTTGTGTCAATGGTGTCTCCTCCCCTTCCAAGTCCATAATTGATACTGTGAAAGCTCCCATGCTCTCAATGTACCCACCTAGTTTTTTGAAGCTTCGAGTAAGAGACTTACCTGTTGAGGGAGAAACCTTTCGGATTGCCTCCGTCTGGATCATCCTACAAAGAGGAACAAGTGGAGGTGGAGACCTAAATTTGACTCCTATCCTATCTAAGAAGGCTTGTGGAGTAGATGTCTCAAGAACCAAAAATATCAACCTTATTTTTTTTCTGCTTGCTTCCTTCAGTTTGGGTTGTGACAACTGTTTCTTCTTGATCCTCTAGTGGATGTGTGTTCTCTTCCCCCTCTATCTCTCTCCCAGTATCCTCAGTATTCTCACCTTCGTCCTCATTATCACCACCTTGAGTATTCTCACCCTCATTTTGATCACCTTTATTTTCCTCAATTGCCCCCACTACGTTTTGTCCATCCTCCTCATTTCTTTCATCACTATGTAGATGCTCCCTATCCATATCCACCTCCAGGTTAGTGTTATCTATGATATGTACCGCTTGCTCCGTAGTAGGGTTTGAGGAGGCAGCCTGCTCCAAAGTGCTGGAAAAATCAGCTTGCCTCCTTGTGTGTCTCGATGAGCTCTCACCTGGGCCAACCTGCACACTCTTTTTCCGCTTAGCAAGAGGTAACTCATCCATTTTTGCACAACAAGAACCTTTCAAGAAAGATGCTCTAGTGAAATGACTCGAACTCATTTGAAAACCAGATAGCCACCATGCAAAAATACAAGAATCTTCAAATAGTATTCTACTCGTATTGTATAATTAATTGATTATCTTAACAAGTCTATGCATAATATAGACAGTAGTAAGAGAGAGTCTATGCAATGTGTTTGAGCAATGTGTTTGAGAGAGCACCATATAGATAGCATGTTCTTACACTACTCTCTCTAAATTTCTGCCGCCGGGGGATCCAAGGGGGACCGGCGAACTCAAAATGGTGATGATTTTTTCAATGGTCGACAGCAAAACATCCTATTATTTTGTGCGCTGAGCGCACAAATTCATTCAAGAAAAATAGCAAGAACTAACGCCGCACATCTCATACTGTGTGTGGAGTGTGGCGGCAGCAAAACATCCTATTATTTTGTGCACTGTGCGCACAAATTCATTCAGGCAAAATAGCACAAATTCATGGATGATACCTTTCTGCGTCTCTTTGTTGGGGAGAAAGATTGGAGTGGGGAGAGGGCCCTGTGCATGAGATCAGCGTTTCTTTGCTGGGGAGACGTATGATGCTTCATGATCGCTTCTCTAGGTGTGTGTTCGAGGGAAGATGCTTTTGTGCCGACTACTAAAAGCCTTAAGTAATTGCTTCATAAGAAGTGGCCAACTACTAAAAACCCTAAGTTAGGCACTGGACAAATTTTTTTATCCTAACACTAATGAATTTCAACACTAAAATTTAAGAGTTTGGTCAATATTTTTTCGATTTTTTTAAATCTAGCTAGCACAGTTATGCTATGGTAGAGTTTTTGAAATCTAACAGGAGATTATGAAAAAGCGCAAGAACTAACACAAAGAAAATATGTGTGTGTGTGTGTGTATACATACACACACACACACACAAACATATATACATATATACAACATGTACTCTTTTTGATACTGACTATTTTTGCAATAAATATTTTTATTTGCTTCTACCCATAGTCTTAAAATGAGCTTGGTAAAATTGTATTATGGCTGGTATATGCTATTGATTAGAGCAAGAACATCTAGTATTAAAATATTTTTGGCTAATATTCAATGTAAATTCCTTAATTGTTGTTGTGATTGCATTATGCAGGGAGGCTCGTGTTTTCCTCCATTCTGGGTGCATGCATCCGAGTCCCCTTCTTGAATGGCAAATGTCTTGTGTCAATCAACATGATCCGGGGGAAGCTTGGAACTATTAGTGGGATAAATGTGGAGGCCTTACTTGAAATTGGAGGAGAGTATGAGCCCATTTGTCCTTTACACTTGTATGCGGGGATTGGAGATGAGGCATATTTTTTACCTGGAGCATTCATTGTCCTCTGTATATATTGCCAAATTAGAGAATTATTTTGAGACCCCAGAACAAGGCCCCTCAACTATATTTCCTCCCGGTTCTCGAAAGAGTACTCCAATGTAAGTGGCATTAACTTTGACTTTGACATTTTTTGTTTTGCATTGTGCATTGAATTAGAGAGCATTGTGCTTTGCAGTGACTTGGACACTGAAGAGATAGAAGAAATCAATGTCCAGGCACATGGGTCATTGTTTTGCAAGAGGAGGTAGAGGTCTCTCCTGTGGAAAAGTGCTTTCAACATTTGGAAGAGGAAGATGTTCAGTTTGATAGTGCGGTCTCTTGCTTTCAAATAATCCGCATGTTACCTCCTACTGATGTCTTGCACACTTTAATCCATGATTGTGATTACAAAGGCAAGGTAAAAGAGCTTCCCAAGGTGTACCCAGAGTTCAGTACGTACGAGCTTGAAGGTGGGAAAGGTATGGAAGGGATGGAGCAAAAATACGAGGGCAACATTTGGAAAAAGCCACAAACGCAAGCTAGGGCCAATAAAACTTTTGTTCTTAGGAAGAGCTTCTGCGGGGGAACCTTCCAGTGCATGAATGAGCAGTGCTCCTTTCGGACACGTATGAATCAACCAAACAAAATCCATTGGAATGGGTAGCTGATAAAATCTCCAAAAGATGGGAATGGGTAGCTGATAAAATCTCCAAAAGATGGGAATTTAGCAATTGGGAGCTTCGAGAACCTTGAGTGTTTTTTCTGCAAGCATGTGCCAATGTGTCTTAAAGAATGTCCTGCTTGTGTCTATTATTTTATGCCAAAAGAATCAATGCACAGCAGACTATTTATTCATTATGGCAAACATACACACATGGTTTCCAAGGGAATGTGCCGAGCATCGATACGAAATATCAAGGCCTTTGTAGCACGTGCAGTGGGCATCGACCACAACGCTGGGCCCAGAAAGGTACAAATGATTGTGGCAAGGGAGGTGGTTCTAAGAGCGTTCACTGATGATGACAAGGCACAAGGAGAATTCATGATAGAGAGGGAGCTGCAAGAGATGTCGCAAGAGTTGCAAAGTTTGATAAATGTCAAAAAGTACGTAGGAAGTGCAATTTAGCAAAGAATAGTATGCAATTATCATCTTTAATACACTAAGTATGCTTTATGAATGCAGGGTGAAGCAGATGGTAATGCAAACACGAAAAACAACACGGCCTTGGGTGAAGGATATGAAGCCATTCTTAATCCAAAAAGAACATGCCATTTTGAGTTCTTCCATGGTTCTTGATTTCCATTGCAAGCCACCACTACTACTGAGCGTTGCTTTATCTTTAAGATGTCTACTACTGGACCTGGTTATGGGATTGACATTGTTCGCCGAAAGGACAAGGATGGTAATGGGGATCTTCATCAAGCATGGGTCTACTTTGATCATGTGCATACTGGATGGCATACAATGGGAGCACATGTTTATGACCACATGTAAGTTACAAGCGGTAGAGAGCATTGCTTGTTTTGTGTCTTTAATATAACCCTGTTTCCATTTGTGGCATGCAGGATTGGTGAGCTATTGGACAATAGCAACTTGTGAATTTAGAGAAGAGGATGAGGATGCTCAAGTCATGTTTTGGGAAAACATGAATTTGGTAATGGTGGAGCACACAGGGAAGATAGCAAATTTTTTTGGGTTTATGGGCGGATGAGGCTGGCGCTAACTGGAATGCAGTGAGACGTGTCTTCAACGACGGCAAGGAGATGATTGAAAGGAAAAGGTCATGTTTATGGCATTGGGAAGACAACCTTTGTGTCCACACGCAGAGGTACATCTATAGCCCACATGAAGAAAAGCACAGGGAGATGTGTGAGAAGTGGAGGACTGCCCCAAACAAAGAAAGTGCCCTTCAGCAATTTTGCAGGATACGAGCATGGTGGGCAACTGGCAAGGCAGCTGATAGAAACATCCCTAAGCTTGTTAACTGGTTGAGTTGGTGGCACTATAGGGTTATTCGATGGGGTCATTTCATTTTAAAGGTAATGTTTGTAAGAGATTATTCATTGTATTATTGTGAGCCTCCTACTTATGTGCACTGCATTGTTTTTAATCAATTTCTACCACTCTCTTGTAGGATGGAGAGCCTATTGTCAATGCTCTAGTCCCAAGAACAAATATGTTGGAGACCAAGCATGCAAGCTAGTTGGCAGGGGAGGGGTATAGGCAAAAGATTAGTCTTTATGATGCTTGTGTGACAGATCTAATCAATGCTTACTTCCAATGTACCAGACAACTGGCTTTCTTGGAAGGAAAATACACAGGTTGTGGGCCTACATTGGAGCTTTTGGTTGAGAGAGCTCTTTCTCGACAGAAAGCAAGTCCATCCGCAATAGCTACCTCACGAGCAATGGATGATGCAGTGGCGGGGACCCCTATGTTTTCAAATAGGGTAAAATTCAAGGGTGAGAATAAAACTATTCGAGCCAAAAGGCCACTACATGACTCGACAGAAGAAAACTTTGGCAACTCTAGCCATAGGCCTGAGTTTAACTATGTGACAAGAGAGAGGTTAGAGCCTGCAATAGAGGTCGATGTGTTCATGTGTGGAGTTCAGAGATAGAGTGGCCAAGAAAAGACCATATCTTGCATGCAAGCACATATACTTTGTGTTCTTAATGATTCTTGGACAGGATGTGAATAACAATATGCATATTCATCAAGTTTGTATTTCTGAGAGAATTGTAAAAGACATGCTAACTAAGTCTATTAGAAGTCATCCTCGACAGCTTTAGGAACCTGCAACCTACTTTAGTTGAAATATGTATGGGGGTCATGTCATACCAGCTGAACCGTAGTACGAGTTTATTAGTGATTGTTTTGGAAATGTTTTGGTTATTTTATAAATTTTCCTATCTATTGTCTTTTGTTTGCTAATGGCTCTCCAACATTGTGAATACTATAGATTAGCGAGCCAAGCAATATGGGTTTAATAGTGATTTTTTGTCTCTCCACCATTGGTTCGAAAAAAAATTTATTGCAATGGTCATTTTAGAACATTTCATGTCTTCTTTGTTTGATTGCTACAGAATTGCACTGTGGTTCCACTCTTCTCTTTAACATTGCATGCTCGCTTAACATCATACCATGCCCCTACCTGCTCACTTTCACAAGAACTTGAGCTCTACTCATTGCTTTGTGCTCGCTGCTCTTGGCTCGCTTTTTGACCACCCCCATTGATATGATATTGCCTCACTCGCTTCATCTAGATCCACACTTGAGCTCCAAACTCAAGTGTCCACATCGCCTCGAGAACCATGCTTGGACCTCAAGTCTCTTTGGCTTGGAAATGATGACATAAAAGGACTTCAACAACATATGCTCAAGCAGAAGTTTCAAAGCTTCATGATTTCTTACCCTTTATCAACCTTTTGATTTCCTATTTTGTATGAGTCAAGGGTTCTCTTCTCGGGTTGTCCCCCAAAATCTAAATATTTTGGATGTCTTTTGGAGTTTTGGTAAAGCCTTGATGCTGTAAAAGGAAAATGAAAGATCCTTGCCCCCTTCACGTAACGAATTCGGGGTTGCTAGCAGTGGAAGTAGCACTTCTTGTGCGCAGGGCAGAGCCTCTCACTCGAAGCCTCGCCCACGGATATCTAGACAAGAGACTAATCCCTCGGTTCTTCCAAAAGTGAACCCGGAAAAACTTCCCTCGCCCAGAAAGCACGGGCGATTCCTCCATGATATTTTTATTCTAACGTAGTCATCAAGATCCTTAACTAACCGAACTAATCCGACCGAACCCGTAAGTCACATGGTCAGATCAAGGAAAAGACTTGCACTTGGATCATAGAGACCAACGCTTTTTTCCTCATCGAGAGGGACAGCCGTTGATTCTTTTCCATAGAACAAGGACTATCCGGGATTTACTTCATCTATTGTACCATAACAGAATTGAGTCTCATTTTAGGGATCCATCAGTCCAGCCTAACCCCATCCAGTCCAATGGATTACCCAACCGCGCAACCACTGTAGTGATAGGATCCATTTAGGAATTTGGTTATGTTTTGTCCCCGGGTACCAGGAAAAAGAGTTCCCAGGCCCCCTAGCCAGCGCTTCTTGCAAACTTGAAGATAGTCACACCACTTACACACCCAATATGAAATGGCCTTTTTCATAGATTCAGCTGTCTTTAAAACAATCAGCTGTCTTTTTCATAGATTCAACTGTCTTTAAAACAATCTTTTAATGAAACTATAGTATCACTGATCATAATCCTCCAAAATATCCGGCTGAATTCTAATTTCCAATCATTTCTTCATCGGTGTACCTATGGCATCATTGGCAACCAAAACGCTCACCACCTGTCCACTCAAGGGCCTTTTCAATAGTTCATAGCTCATAGTACTCGGCAATATAATCACATAAGAAAATCTAGGACTCTCCGTTAAGATCAGCAAGATTAGCCAATAGATCCATATAAAAGAGCCATGGACTCATCCGTTGAGGACCAGCAAGGTCAATCAACCAGATCCATGCCTGAGTTCAGAAAACAACTCTAACTCCTTGTTCCATTATCTTCCTCGATGCACGCGTGGGTATCTTCGATGACCCAGAGCTCGAGCATCGTATGGTCTCTCCGTTAAGATCAACAAGATCAGCCAATAGATCCATATAAAAAAGCCATTGACTCATCCGTTGAGGACCAGCAAGGTCAATCAACCAGATCCATGCCCGAGTTCAGAAAACAACTCTAACTCCTTGTTCCATTATCTTCCTTGACGCATGCGTGGATATCTTCGATGACCCAGAGCCCGAGCACCGTATGGTCAGCACTCTCTAGGATCTCCGTTTCAGCTATTGCAGCTTTATCACTTAGGTCTCCACGACCTCATTCACAAGACGGTCAAAATGCTTCCCCAACATTCTTGACATAAAACAGTCATTTAAAAACAGGTCATAAATACAGCTTCTATAACGAACTCTCGTCTTTCCACATTGTTTCACATCAATCTACATGTCTTAATCCACGTCCAATCATATGTATTCCCATAGTCCTTCATCCATTCTCATCCAATTACATCATATTCCATCTCATCACATCTATCCACATTTATCCTTATCACATCTCATCCATTTGCATCTACCCATGTCCACATCTCATCACATTGCATTCATTCACATCTCATCCATTCATATCTACCCCGATCCACATCACATCACATCACATCCATTTCACATCACATCTCATCCATTCACATCTATCCCGATTCACATCACATCCATTTCATATCACATCTCATCCATTCACATCTATCCCGATTCACATCACATCACATCACATCCATTTCACATCACATGTCATCCATTCACATCTATCCCGATTCACATCACATCTATTTCACATCACATCTCATCCATTCACATCACATCTCATCCATTCACATCTATCCCGATTCACATCACATCCATTTTCACATCACATCTTATTTATTCACATCTATCCCAATTCACATCACATCTCATTCATTCACATCTATCTCGATTCACATCACATCCATTTCACATCATATCTCATTCATTCACATCTATCCCGATTCACATCACATCCATTTCACATCACATCTCATTCATTCACATCACATCACATCTCATTCATTCACATCTATCCTGATTCACATCGCATCTTATCACATCCATTTCACATCTCATCTCATCCATTCACATCTATCCTGATTCACATCACATCCATTTCACATCACATCTCATTCATTCACATCTATCATGATTCACATCACATACATCACATCCATTTCACATCACATCTCTTTTATTCACATCTATCCCAATTCACATCACATCCATTTCACATCAGATCTCATTCATTCACATCTATCCCGATTCACATCACATCACGTCACGTCACATCCATTCATATCCATCACATCACATCCATTCACATTCATTTATATCACATCCATCACATCACATCCATTCATATCCATCATATTCATTCTCATCACCATCCCATCACATACATTCTATCCACATTACATCACATCCACATCTATCCACATCATATCTCATTCATACACATCCCATTTCATTCATCCACATTCACATGCATGACTATTCACATCCATCCATTCATTCACATTCACACCTATCACTTCACATCTCATCACATTCACATCCACATCCCTTTACATCACATCACATCCATTCACATCCACATCCCTTTACATCACACCCACATCCCTTTACATCACATCACATCACATCCATTCACATCCACATCCCCTTTACGTCACATCACATCTCATTCAAAATCCTCATTCACATCCATTTACATTACATCACATCTTATCGCATCCATATCCACATCCATTTACATCACATCCTTTCACATAACCTCACATCTCATTCTCATCTCATCATTCACATCCACATTCATTTACATCACATTCTTTCACATACACATCCATATCCATTTACTTTACATGTCATCCTTTCACATAACCTCACATCTCATTCTCATCTCATCATTCACATCCACATTCATTTATATCACATTCTTTCACATACACATCCACATCCATTTACTTTGCATCTCATCCTTTCACATAACCTCACATCTCATTCTCATCTCATCATTTACATCCACATTCATTTACAGCACATTCTTTCACATACACATCCACATCCATTTACTTTACATCTCATTCCCATTTAGTAGCTTTTTCTACTTCGATACTGATGATGGGACTTTTTCTAAATTTATGCAAATTGCTTGGCCTAGGTAAAGGTTCTTTTTCTTGAGATGGCTATTTTCATATTCTTTCTTAAATTCCTCAAGTGAAATATGTTCAATATTCTTCTTTTGAATAAAAGAATTCATGGGATTTACAAAAATCAACTCTACCCATATTTCCCAATAATGCTCAAAATTTCACTTTTGATAAATATTCATAAATTAAATTATACTAAAAATTTATCTTTTTTCCATTTAATTTCTTGGATCTCAAATATCATGGGAATTTCTCTTTTTACATTTAATTGATTGAATTCTAAATGTCATGGGAATTCCTCTTTTATCATCAAATAAATTTATCTAAAATTCCTCTTTTCTTTAATAAAATTATCCATTAATTCAATATGCCAAGAATTCCACTTTACTATTTAAATGATTGAATTCCAAATGTCATGGAAATTCCTCTTTTATCATTTAAATATTTCTCATGCATAAAATAAATTTATCTAAAATTTCTCTTTGAATTTTAATAAAAATATCCATTAATTCAATATGCTAAGAATTTCACTTTTTCCATTTAAATGATTGAATTTCAAATTTCATGGAAATTTCTCTTTTATTATAAAATTACCACAATTTTCTCTTTTCTTAATTATTTGATTATGCATAAACCTTAAAAAGTAGTTTTCCATTGAATGTGATGAAAATCATTCTTTTAGCATAGGATGACCAATCCTAGAATATAGTAGGAAGTCCTCTTTTCACGTTATGCATAAAAATGAATTATGTATCAATTTCTTAAAAATTTTACCATAGCTCCGCTGCTATTTCTGATAATTTTAAATATTTTTGAAAAGAATAAACTTAGTAATACAATTATGATAGTATAACTATCCTCTAAACTTAAATCCAATTTATGGATTTAAATCATAAGATTATCATAATTTTAGAAGCATAAAAGTATAAAAAGCCACTTTCTTAACCTCTAGCTTCACAAGCCTAGAGTTTGATTTGTGAATTGAGAATTTATCAATGAGAAGCATCATTTGAATAGAGAATTGGTCATAGGAATGACCATTCTTTTGGGGAGAGAGAGAGAGAGAGAGAGAGAGAGAAACATAAAAAGCATCCTAATTAAGCATAAATGTAAACTTTTCTTAATTATTCATTATAACTCTTAACAATTTAAAGCTTGATTTGTATTATAAACACTTAATTTAGAAACTTCTCAAGCTTGAGAGGGGTTGAGAAGTGAAAACATTGAGAATAGTAGACAAAAACCATAAAATTACACTTTACCTCTTGTTTTTGCTTGCTTCTCTATCTTAGAAGAAGCCCCCAACCAATCAATTGGTTAGTGTGTCGAGAGGAAAGCTCCAAGGAAGGTTGACAAGAGAGAGAAGCTCCAATCTCTCCAAAGTATAGAAGGTTTTTAAGGGATAATATAAAATATTTATATTTTAATGTAATACTGGCATGGTATAGTTCACAAATGAGAATACAAAAGAATGAGGGTCTATTTATAGGTGAGGGAGGCCACTAACTAAGTCAAACTAAGTTCTAGAATTTTCCAGCTTCAGTTTGGCTGAATTTGGACAAGATTTTGATCAGTTTGGCTCCCTTTTTGATTTGGTTTGAGCCAGGAGAGAGGAGATATAAAAATATCTTAATATTTTTGATTTAAAAACTCATTCACATGTATGAAATAGACGCCTCCTTGAAGTCTCCCCCCCTCCTTATTACCAAGGTGTCAAAAATGTATCATTATACCAAAATATCTCAATTTTTTAGTAATATAGTTTTTAACTAATAAACCTTGTACTCAGTCAACTCTTCATCTTATGTGAGCATTTACTCATTTTTGGGTATTTTCTTTTATTCTTTCAATTTATCTCATCCCCACACTTGGATTAATCCAATTGGTCCATGGGAACCTTAATTGGACCATAATCCAGAAATTTTTGAAAATCTTGACCCTTAGGCTAAGGTCCTCTATACACATTTTCAATTAATTCCAAATGCACATTGGAAAGTTCTTTTTGAAATTCTGTTTCAGGGGAAACCATTTTAGACACTAGGAGGATTTTTATATCCAAAAATATCTCAATTTTAGATTATCTCTCTCTAGATATTTTCTCTCTCTAGGTCAAAACAGGGTAAAACAAGATCTTTCTTTTATTCCAGAGAGGGGAATAATTTCAAGAACAGAAGAGGAGGTTCTTACTCCTTTACACCTCAAAAGATGGAGGGAGGAATCTTACAGAAAAGATATATTCTTATCCCAGTTAGGAGTCTGGAGAGGTGACTAAGTGATAAACTCAGATTCGGTCTTAAGCCGATTGAGGGAATAGTTATGGCATGGGGCTTGCACATGGCTAGGTTGCCTCTCTGCAGTGATGTGATGGATTTAGAGGTTGGTTTCTTCTTTTGCGTTTGGATCTCACCACCTTCGCTCCAAGGGGGCTGTTGGAATTATATGAGCCTCAGTGGTGTCTTTTCTATCTTTGGTGTGAACACTAGGTGTGAACCACCTCTTAGTAAGGGTCAGAAGATAAGGCCTTAGTTCCTATAAATATATTGTACATTGTGTGAGTATTATCATTTAATACAATCATTGTGTTCATGTGCAATCTCTCTCTCACTTGAGCTCTATTGCACACCTTCTTAAGAGAGCCTCGGCCCTAGCCACCCCGCCCACTCCCTCACCATTCAACCATCACCAATTTCTTCCGGACCTAGGAGGTGGAGGACACCGACATAGTGGATCTTGTGGACCCTCCACGAGAGCTTCTCTAGATCTACCTCGCCTGAGATGAGTTACCTTGGACCGAGCCTTGGACCGAGCCTATGCACTCTAGCGTGCTCAACGCTCTCAACCCCCCTGTCAGCCACCCACGATCACCTCATCAGCTCCAGATCCAGGACATGCTCCACCGCCATCAAGCTACCTTTCCACGTGACATAGCTAAGGGAGGCCTCTCGGCCATACTCATCAGCCCCATGCTTGACATTTTGGAGAGTGGTATACCATCTACTTGGAGCTGATGTTGCTCCCATGTTTTTATGTACTTAGTATTCCATGATGAGTTTCCATGGACATTTTTGTATCACCCTAGTGAGATACCATTGGGTCTTTAGTAGATGCTTAATATATCTTTCTCTGTCTCTCTCTCTGTCTCTCTCTCTCTAGACATGGTCACCATCACCATGGATTGAGCTTCCATATCCATCTCCACTAAAGCTTAGAAATGTTGTGAATGGATTCCCAAAGGCCTCTATCTTGAGTAATTTCCTTTCATTTTCAAGGCTTTGGACACAAATGGTGAGTTCTTGATCATCTATGGGTTGATTTCCATGCGTTGTCCATTGATTTGCATGAAGAAAGCAAGAAAATAACATTTCTTATTGCTAAAAGCTTGATGTTTCACCATAAGGGAAAGATTTTCCACATTCTTAACCCCCATTGATCAATAAATCATCTCATTGAAGCTTCATTGATAGTTTCTTAACTTTTTAGGGTTTTTGGCAAAGCTTTCCATAGCCATGGAAGACACATACATGCCTATGTTGCCATTGGTTGATTGCATTTGAATCTACATGCATAAAATGGGTCTCTTGAAGCATTGGAATGCCTTTTCATACTTCTTTAAAGCATCCACTTGATTCTAATCAATGTTCACATATTGAGAGCTTCATTGAGACCTTGCATTCCGTTGTTTCCAAGCTAATGGTAACCATTGATTTCCAATTAGCATTGGACACTTGCATTCTTGTGGTTTTGTTGGCTTTGTGTTGTGATATTGGAGAAGCTACACTACATGGTATCATGCAATAGATATGATGATGAGGCATAAGCATATGCCATAAGTTATAGCATGAGTCATGCTTGATTTGTAAGTGGATTCATTCCAGCTATTTGAAGCTTAACACATACCACTTCACTTTTTACCTCACATTTTCAATTCATAGAATCTACAAATATCTGTGAGGGTACCCTTGGTGGCATTGGAGAAGAGGCCAAGGGAGAGTGTGTCTTAAACTCTTTGTGCCGTATTGCTTTGGAAAAGTGGTGCAAATGGGGATTAGGTACATGGATGTGAAGACATGGCCCCAACCCTTGCCATCATATCATAAAACCTTGGTAAGGAGGTGGTAAGACTTGACTGGGAGATTAGCAAGTAACGCTTCATCAACACACATTGGTTGGTATTGGCATTAGGATAGATTTGGCAATGGCTATGTACTAGAAATGTTCGTGGTTTTTTATTAGGATTCTACGGTTGCCCAAAGGTCATGCCAAAAATTTTCCAAAATTACTTGGGAACACTTGATGAACATGGATTAATGTATTCTTGATCAATGAACTATTTCTTTGTTGAGCAAAGGGAGTGAATGCACAAGTGCCACAACCAAACGAATGCTTTGGATGGATGGTTTTGGAATTTTTGGCAATCTTAACAGTTTTACAACATAGGAAAAAGCCCTAATTCAATAGAAGATATTTTGGATTGCAGAAAAATTAGATATAAGGTTTCATCCCCCATTCCACGATCTCTCTTTCTAGTCCTTAACCTATCCATTAAGACACCTGGACAATCGACTAGGTCACATTATATACCATCTGCCCTATTTTTAACAATTTTTGATCCACTTAGACTGAACCAAAATTGACTTCATTGTTACTCTTTAACATTATATAGAGCCAAAGAACTCCCAAATCAGACATTATTGTGGGGGTTTAAGGAACAAATTGCTATTGTTTGACTGTCTATAGAAAAGTCAAAACAAAGAGTAAGTACATCTTTGACCATATTAAAGGTGATCACATACATGGATTGTACACTCTGACATCTCTCCATAGAGATACAAATCACTCAAATCGGAGTTCAGGAGCTTATCCAAAGGTGAATTGACATTTTTAAGATGATGCTGAAGTCCAAACCCAAAGGAAACTATAAAGAAGCCCTTGAGCACGAGGCAAGCACATTGGATATAAGGCAAGATGTTCAAGGAGCTATGCAAGAAGATACCAACATCAATGTCAATGAGGGAATGCATCAAGAGGCTAACGTACCATATATGCCTTATGCTTTGCAAATGCCTAAGGATGGCGGGGCATGAACACCATGATGTTCTTCATGTAAAACATGTTTGATTTCAATTTATGGTAGGTAAGTTTGACTCTATTAGCAAGGAGTTGCATGATGGACTCACTAGTTTGAAGCAAGATGTGGGCAAGGGCAAAGAAACTTATGGTGCACGTATAATGCATCCATATGTATAAAACACAATTCAAGCAATGGGACCACAACCTTATGGGTCTTTTGTAGGTGCCATACATGCAAATGCATCGTACACTCCTCAAGCTAGTATGCATCCTGGGATCGAAATCATGGATCTATGCTTGGAAAAAGGAAAACTCCTCCGTCACATTTTCAAAGTGGAACAAATGTACCAGGTATGACTGCATGGTGGCTCTTCAATGCAACAAAGGATTTTAGACAAGGGAAAAAGTGTAGTTTTGGAAGGATGGGAGGTCTTCACTTTAATAAGAGGGGTCATCACTTCAATGAGATGGCATGCCATCACTTCAACGAGAGGGGTCATCACTACAATGAGATGGGAGATCATCACTTCAATGAGAGGGATCATCACTACAATGGAATGGAATCTAGTCATGGTATGCCACATCATTTCAATGAGATGGGGATCAATCGTGTTAGACCATTTGAGCATAGACCACATGATCATCATCGAGGTGGTGATGAAGATTTTAAGGGAGTGAAGAACAAGATTACATTCACTAAGTTCAAAGGTGAAGACTCGTCCAATGAGGAGTTTGAAGAATGGATTGATAAAATGAAGCTTTACTTTGAGCTTAGCCCTCATAGTGATAGGGCCAAAGTGTTGTTTTCTACTTTGCATCTAGAAGGCTATGCCCATGTGTGGTGGCTGCACTTGAATGCTCACGACTACATGATCACTACTTGGGTGACCTTTAAGAATGAGATGAGGAGAACATTTTTTCTAGACCTTAATAGATCAAGGATGGTGGAGAAATGAGATGATCTCACTCAAACGGGCCATGTCAAAGATTATGTCCACAAGTTTGTGAAGTTTTCACTTCATGTGGAGGGCTTGAGTGAGGAGTAAAAATTTAGAAAGCTCATCAAAGGGTTGTAAAACAACATTAGGGTTGATGTAGATGCTCAAAGACCTAAAACCATCAAGGATGGCCATGCTTCTTACCGAGATCTATGAAGCAAAGTATGCACATGGGAACAGAGTAAGGCAAGGGTTTAGGGTTGATTTGGCACTTCAACTATGTGAGCAAATCCTCAATTGGTGTTGCATCTCATACTAGCCCTTCTAGGTTCCATGTCGTGTATGGAAGAGGTGGGAGAGAAATTTTAGATTTGGTTCATCTCTTCCTATGCCTTCAAATGTTGATGGAAAGCAAGTTAATGCTAAAGGGAGCCAACAAGAGCAAGGTTATAGGTGAAGTTTGTATCAATGACTTGAAGAGAAAAGGTTTGTACCTCAAGTGTGGTGAGAAGTGGAAAAAAGAGAAAGTTAATGCTAAGTGAGCCAACGAGATAAATGTTATTAGGTCAAGATCACATCAACAACTTGAAGAGAAAAGGTTTGTGCCTCAATGGAAGGTTTGCAAAGCCAAGAAGATGACTCTAAGCATGATCCTTACTTAACCTTGCAATGAAGGAACAAAGGAGGATGTGGATGACTATGAAGAATGCTTTAAAGATGCCAATGAAGTGGATGAAGTAGAAAATGAGAATGAGTTTCCTTTTGATCCCGATGGGTCAAAGAAGATGGGACTTGACTATGATGATGGTTTTCCACTGCCAATGTGTACACGTTGATGAGATAAGGACAATTTGGCCACTATGTGCAACATATCTAGTGATGCCTAAAGGCACAAGTACATTGAGGCTCAAGGTGCCATGCATAAATGGAAGAGTGGCACATGTTTTGGTTGATAGCGGGAGTACACATAGCTTCATGAACACAAAGTATTTGTGTAGTCTCAAATTACAGCCCATAGCCTTACCCTCATGGCATAAAGTTTAAGTGGGTAATGTAGCAAAAATTGATTTCACATTGGTACGCAAGGATGTGGTACTCACAAAGGATTATACTTGCAAGGCTGGTTTTCTTGTCTTGGACATGGGTCCCATTGATATCGTATTAGGATATGTGATTGTTGGCAACTCTTGGGTTATTTAGCATGAATTTATAGCAAGGGTATATGAGTTTCATGCATGGGAATGAAGAGCTTACATTGGCCGCCCGCGAATCATATGTCAAGAATTAAGATGATTAATGTTGGTTTTCATGGTGGATCAAAGAAGATGATGAATCTCATGATGAAGGCAACATTAAGCTAAACAAGAAAGGTTAAGACTAATCACATAGGATTAGGGTTAATGGCAACATAATGATGATAAAGTGAAAGTGAGTGTTGTACACTTTCATTAGATATCAGCCTCTTATATAGGCTAAAGTATAAGAGATTAGGGCATGATTAACCCTTAAGCAAAACCCTAAGAAAGTCTTGACAAGAGCACCCATTACCTAGGTTTAAGGAAAAGTAAGATCTTCCACTTGAGCTAGGCACCTAGAATATGCCTCCTTGGATACTACATTAACCATAGTCTAACAAATGTATGATAGCTATAATACCTATGAACCATATGCACTTATCCCCAATGTCACATGTAATATTTTGGTGTATTGTTTTGAACACCCTCCCTCAACAAAATATCCATGGCTACTAAGATGACAATGCTAGCTCTAGTTAATGTTTACAACTCTGGTTATATAATGACCATCCAAGTGCCCGTTAGGTCTTACTCATGGTGGTTTACAATGCCAGAAGTTGATGAGACATGCTAGGATTCTAGTTAAGCTTACATTTTGCTTAGGATAGAGAAGTCACTACAGGTAGGCATGCCCTACTAGTCTCAGCAAGTGACATCCAAAATATTCAGATTTTGGGGGACTACCCAAGCAGAGAACCCTTGACTCAAAACATAAATTGAACTAAAAGTGGAGGAAGAATCTCCCTTCGATGGCAGTGTAGATCCTTTTACGCGGAAATGTTTCCAATAAATGGAAGCTTGGCTCATCCTTTTAGACCTATGGGCCAGGGCAGAGTAGCCGAATGTAGATGTGTTCAATGAAGATGTGAATGTCGATGCCGAACACATATGCCTTGAGACAGGCATCAATGCTAAAAGATCTAATAGCTCCATGAAGGAAGCATAGGATGTGGTGGTCTCAACATCATTGTTTGAAGCACCTATTAGTGCCTCCTGTGTCCCCTCCTTGAAGGAATTAGACCATTGAAAGAAAGAATGATCCATTGAATCTCTTACCAAAGATTGATCTAAAAGATATCGCACATATTGTGGATGATGTTGATGAAGAATTCCTCCATGCTTTAGTTCTTTGTAGAATCCCACCGATAATGATGACCAAACTGAAATCATTCTCTTGGTGATGTATCTTTACTTCATGTCAATATAGATGTAGCTCTTAGTATTCATCCTTGATTTCATTGTGTTATGAAATACATGTAGGTAAAGATAAAACATTTTGTCAATGTGTTCAAAAAGCCTTACATGACCATCCCTTTCAGAAGATAATGCAGCAAATATGCATAAGGGGGTCTTATTGTTATCCATGACTAGTTCCTTGCCCTTGTATAATTGATTAATGAGCATGATCAATGATTATCATGATGCATATGAGCTCATAAATCCCGTTGTTCAAAACAATGCTAATGCAGATTTATACCCAATTTTGGATTAACAAATTGACCACTCAAATCAAGGGGAAAATATGATTTGATGCTTTACAGAGGTTTAGCAACACTTGAATGTGAGATATGAACCATTAATGGCCCTAAAAACCTTAGATGATTAGCACTAATCAAGGTATTAGTAAATGTGATTTTGTGTTGATTGAGCAGAAAATTTAGCCGACCACTGAGATGGTGAAGATGGTCACCTAGAAGCTGGGAAGAAGCTCCAATACTTGGCTTGGTCAATGGTTGTGACTAGAAGAAGAGATCAAGGCTACAATGGTTGTGGGTGTTGAGGGAGATGAACTAAATGTGATAAAATAGTAGAAAAAAGATTAAGCACTAGTCATAATTAGTGTGAATGATAAGTTGAAGCTAATCAAGCTGAGAGAGAGTAGATCTGGGCTCTAATACCATGTTGGTTTTCATGGTGGATCAAAGAAGATTACGAAGCTCATGTGATGAAGGCAACTTTAAGCTAAACAAGACAGGTTAAGACTAATTAATCACATAAGATTAGGGTTAATGGCAACATAATAACAACATAATGATGATAAAGTGAAAGTGAGTGTTGTACACTTCCATTAGATATGAGCCTCTTATATAGGTTGGAGTACAAAAGATTAGGGCATGATTAACCCTTCAACAAAACCCTAAGAAAGTCTTGAAGAGAACACCCATTGCCTTGAAGTGAGAAACCATTACCTAGTTTTGAGGGAAAGCAAGATCCTCCTCCGCTTGAGCTAGGCACCTAGAATATGCCTCCTTGGATACTACATTAACCATAGTCTAACAAATGTATAATGGTGTGCTATAAAACCTATGAACCATATGCCCTTATCCCCAATGTCACGTGATATTTTGGTGTATTGTTTTCAACAATTAATACAACACAACTCAAGGGGAACTAAAGAATGTGGGATGCATTTATTGGGCATAAGAGAATGGGTCCTTTGCAACCATACATTGGTGGAATTCTTGGTAAAATGGTGAGGATTACATAGGGAAGAAGCTTCTTGCCAACCCGCCTCCTCATTGGAAGGGATTGATGGGTTATTGAATGCATTTGAGGGGTCCGATGGGGCTTAATAATAGTGAATTAGCTTGCTGGAGTTCCCTGTAAATTCACTATGGACGGCCCTATACCCTTTGGTTTTGGATGCATAGTGCTTGGCAGCTTCACAAGGCTTATTGGTATTATGGCGTGGATGTTATGGCTTGTTTGAAGGCATTTGGGATATTTTACATCCATATACATGTGTTCTTAGCTCCACATACATGGCACGAGTATGAGAATGATGTTTGACATGAGTATTTGGTGATATAGTCCATCCTCTTGGGTGGGGAGGGTCATACTACGAGGCTTAGAGGGAGCTCCTATTTTCTTGGATGATGATCTCACGAGGATGCAGCTAGAGCATAGGACAGCTTGCATGCCACGAGTCTTACACGCGAGGAGAGAAGGCAAGAAGGCCTTCTATCAAGATGGTTGGGTCATCATTGATGGCCAGCCCATGGATTAGCGGTTTGGGGCCTATGGGACACAGACCAGGCCACTGACAGAGATACACATGGCAGTATGGAACTGTAATGGTTCACTATGGGTGTAGCCTGGATGACTGGAGCATGTTATGGTGGGGAGAGACATCACACTTCTGACAGAGACACATCAGAGCCCAGAGAGAGGGCTACCTCGAGTAGAGGGATTCCAGTGGGAGTCAGCATACAGGAGGACCACACGCCAGGGTACCTCGAGAGGGTCGGGGGGAGTAGCAAGCAGTTCTATTCAGACGGGAGCTACATGGGAGACTGAGAGTGGTAGCACTGGACCTAGAGGCCAGATACATGTGGATCAGCTTACAACTCTCACAGGACAGGGTTATATACATAGCCCTATGTATATAACCCTGGACCTAGAGGCCAGATACATGTGGATCAGCTTACAACTCTCATAGGACAGGGTTATATACATAGCCCTATGTTACTTTCCTCCATCAAGATCCTCCTATGTCATTACAAAGGACATGCCACAGGAGGAGGAGACAGGAGCCTCACCATACACTTGTCTGTCAAAGGAGATTATGCATTATTCTACACTAGGGGAAGTATTTCTTACGGGTGTCAATGCCCACACACAGAGCAGACAGTGTGAGGTGTATGACTATGATGACATGGAGATCCTCCACCCTGTGGATCCAGAGGAGATAGGGGCTAGTCGGGCATCAGAGGACACTGGACCAGATAGAGGACATTATGGGGACCACTTACTAGAGTTGGGAGCCAGGCATCGTCTCGTTATTTATAACGGGATGCTACAGTGGTCGGGATCAGGAGGGCTGACATGCTTCCCACATGGGGGTCATACACGGACCGGAGGCACGGTGGTGGACTACATTATGGGATCTTTGGAGGCATCACAGCTTGTTACCTCATTCTCCATCCCACCTCGTCCTATTGGGGCAGATCATACATACTTGGCATTTTCACTAGCCGGATCACCAGTATCACCAGCCCCCCACATAACGATGCCACACACTACCATCTACTTCACACATGACATGGCAGACATATACACTGGCAGAGTAGAGGATGGGCTCCTACTCATGGATCCCCTGGCACCTATGGATACCATTACAGCCCAGCTGGCATCACTCCTACACACGGCTGCATTACAGAGCTTCTCACATCGTGTCCACTCAGGAGAGCCTGCGAGATCTAGGACTATGCCCCAGAACAGATGGTATGATGACGAGTGCAGAGCCCTATACTCACGACTTCGCATACAGAGAGCCTTGGGATCCATCACAAAGTAGGAGTCAAGGAGAGAGATGAGGAGACTTACTCTGCGCAAAAGGCGGGCCTTTGTAGAGATACAGGAGCTAGAGATCTTTCATTTCTTCATGAGTAGAGATAGCCCTATCTCATGGCGGCATTTCAGAGAGCCCCGAACACCGACACCCATTTGCAGACCCACAGACATGGCACACATATGCAGAGGGCCTATACCACGCCCCACAACAGCCACCTATACCTCAGCCCACAGGAGCCTCGACCTACCACAGCTAGCTTCTTTACCCACTCGTCGATGGTAAAAAGGAAGCTATCCGCCGCCTACAGCATGGACGGGCCACCGACCATATGGGCCTACAGGGCGAGCATCTCATATACGTAGGACGCCATGTGTTGGCCAAACTCTATGGTGCAGTGCTGGAGCAAGAGCTTAGCTTATATGCTGAGCGAGCAGGTTTACGCTCATCAGGGCAGGCAGAGGCTTCAGGAGAGCTTTCTCTACCACTGACCATGTATTCACTTTGAGATGTATGATTGATCAGGCCAGAGTGAGGAAGAGAAAGCTCTATTGCTGCTTTGTGGATTTTCGCAAGGCATTTGACACAGTACCACGAGAGAGGCTCTTTCAGCGCCTGCAGTCTCTTGGCATACGAGCAGATATGACATGGGGCATCTATGCATTATATGAGTAAGTTTTTGGGCGAGTCAGATGCCCAGGAGGTATGTCCGAGACTATTGCTAGCACCATTGGTGTGAAGCAAGGATGCCCACTTTCCCCCACGCTATTTGGGTTATACATTGATGAGGTGGCTGACTTCATTACACGGGGAGGCGGAGATGGAGTTGATCTAGCAGGTACCTCAGTACATATTATGCTTTATGCTGATGATATTGTATTAGTGTCTGAGTCTCCAGGAAGTCTACAGAGCAGCATCTACATGCACTCCATGATTTCTGCACACAAAGGGGTCTTCCTGTGAACCTTGGGGGGAAAACCAAGGTTATGGTCTTTCATACATCGAGACAGGGCAGGAGTCAGCTGACATTCACTCTCGCAATATGCCACGTGGAGGTGGTGACATCATACGTGTACCTAGGGGTTACCTTCTCTGCAGCAACAGCCACACACTTCACCATGGGTTCAGCAGCCAGAGCCAGATTGACACGGGGATATGCAGCATTGGCTATGCTAGAGAGACAGTGCCACCAGGCACATTTTCAGGAGCCCCGGATGAAGGGGTGGCTATTTGACACATTAGTCACACCGGCATTGATGTATGGAGTAGCAGTATGGGCGCCAGACTTGCTACCCATTGATGGACACAGATAGAGAGACCACAGGCCCTCATGACGGCACGCATGATATGCAGCAAACCGTCAGTACCTCATGACATTATCCGAGCAGAGTTTGTTGCGCCTCCTATGATGGTAGAGGCCATATTCCAGACTATATGCCTGCTAGACATATTCAGAGAGATGCCACAGGACAGATTGTCATACAAAGCTTTTGAGGCATCTAGACAGCTGGCTGAGGCAGGAGACAGAGGATCATGGTATGCACAGGTCACACATTGGTTCTCAAAGCATGGCCTAGACATGGATCATCTACCACCATTCCAGTATGACAGGGATGCACCACATATCCGTCTCTCTCATAGTGAGAGGAACAGAGTATTGAGACACGACCTATGGCAACTCTATACACGAGAGACATGGATATCACCTACACAGCCTCTTCCACCGAAGATGCTATACTACAGAGATCACTTTATGAGTATCACTGATGATGGATTTATAGAGAGGCCTAGATACATGGAGGGATTTTTACCACACGACTCCTGAGTAGCTATTGGTCAGCTTAGAGTCTCATCACATCGATTGGAGATCGAGACTCGCAGAGCAGCACGGATCCCCTGAGAGGAGAGGGTATGCAGATTATGCAGAGAGGAGGTGGAGAGTGAGGAGCATTATGTATGCAGATACAGAGCATATACAGATGCAGCATGGATCCCCCGAGAGGAGAGGGTATGCAGATTATGCAGAGAGCAGGTGGAGAGTGAGGAGCATTATGTATGCAGATGCAGAGCATATACAGCCATCAGAGAGAGATATCCCATTTTATTCAGAGAGCCACATTCCCTACGCCAAATCTTTGAGGCAGCAGACTAGCGCATACTGGGGAGATTCATTCTAGACAAAAACGTCACAGAGAGACATCATTACAGACTCAGACAGCTCCAGAGGGGGGACGACAAACACAGATTACTACATTTTTTCAAAGATCCACCCCACTCCCAGCCCCTACATAGTAGGGAATTTCTCTCCAGAGAGCAGAGACACTCAGAGCAGCCCGCAGGAGACAGAGGACACCTGGCTTTCAGACACCACGCCTATACCAGAGAGAGATGACAGAGATCAGAGCTCAGTTTCACAGAGAGGGTGCGGAGCGACTGGCTCGCTTCAGAGCAGACCCAGGCATGTTCTTCAGGGAGCTGTGGACACCCCCTTCATTGATGTATACCATTCTATACCCCCACCCAGTATGGTACATGATGGAGCTAGCTAGGTTGCATATCATGATTGTATACTCCATGCATATAGCTTTGCATTCTCCTAGTAGTAGAGCTCCATCACCTCCCCCACTCATTGTACTTATTGCACACCCAGATTCAGCTTTTTTAGTTCAGTACTTTTTCATTTTGTTGGGATGACAGAGGGTACCCCACACAGGTACACTGATTTGTCTCATAGGCCGAGTTCGGTCTTTTGGAAGACGTTAATAAAATCTCTCTCTCTCTCTCTCTCTCTCTCTCTCTCTCTCGGCTAATCACTCTAAGCTAGGCTAGTCTAGGTAAAGCTAGGATAATCTAAGTTAACGTCGGTTTAGCTTCCTTTCAGACCCACAACTAAGTATCAATGCTAGGTTAAAATGGAAGACCAAAGTGTTAAAACGTGAATTGAGCCAAAGTCACATAACCCCCAGGATCAAATGGAAAGGATGGGGAAGTACTATCTTGAAGATGAGACTAACCATGTAACCACTTGGATCAAAGAGAAATCCAAGCCCTGAAAACTCCAAAACAATGGCTCCTTGACGACCTAGATCACATTGAAAATGTAGAGAACCATCATCAATGATGAGGCTAGCTATGCATCCTTTGGGTCAAATTGATAGCCATGGTATAAATCCCGAATCTATATGGCTCCTTGACAACCTAGATCACATTGAAAATGTAGAGAACCATCATTGATGATGAGGCTAGCTATGTATCCTTCGGGTCAACGGTGGTATAAATCCCAAATCTATGGAATCAATATAGAAATAGCACCTTGGTCAGAGGGAAAACTCACAAACCCATCCTAGTAACCATACTATGAATTTGACATCCAAGGTATCCACCAAATGAACCCATAACTCATGGCTGGAATATCCAGTGGTCCTGGCACGCACAGATGAATCACCAGGTAGGCCAAAACCAAGATGTGCATCTGCAAGATATGGCACATAATTAAGTTCTATACATCCCAAGTAGCATATAATGCATCCCAAGTAGCATATAATGCATCCAAAGACAAATGTCTTGGCTCCAAATAACATAGAACCATGTTGATATCCATGGGAACCAAATGAACATGACTCATAGTAGTTGGTATCATGTAAGAACAAATGTCAACCAATGTCATCAGCCCTCAAACCATCAAAGACATGATCCACTACATCATCATATGTATGAGCATAATCTATACAATGTAACATATTCTCATGTGCAAGACCATCTACATGTATATGATCATTCAAAGCAAAAGCATGATCAACACGATCATAAGAATAATCATCATTACTTACAATGTATCCACACATGAGAAATATGTAGCATCATCCACCAAGCCACTAACCATGTGGCCCTCACAGTCTCTGAAGTCGTCATCATAAGCATGGTATGTCTCCATCAATGGTGTCCATATATGACCCATATCCCCTGATAGGGAAACCTCCATAATCACTGGATATACGAAAATCAAATACAAAGCTCTCAAGATCTATGTGCATAATCCCACTTCTCCTATGAGGCCTCACCCATATCCCCCCCTGATAGGTCAACCTCCATAATCACTGGATCTAAGAAAATGCCTAAATAAAATACAAAGCTCTCAAGATCTATGTGCATAATCCCACTTCTCCTACAAGGCCTCACCCATATCCCCCCCTGATAGGTCAACCTCCGTAATCACTGGATCTAAAAAAATGCCTAAATAAAATACAAAGCTCTCAAGATCCATGTGTGGCATAATCCCACCTCTCCTACGAAGTAGCACCTCCACAAAGTCATCACTACCCTCATGTACAATTCCCTCACAATGCCTGACTACTCAAAGACATGAACTATATCCACACAAATGCTGCCAAGGAAAGCTATGAGGACTAGGATTAGTGGAAAAATTATGAATGCTTCCACTTGTGAAAATCCTAGAAGAGTAGCCTAATACATCTAACCAGGCCTATGTTCCGCAGGTCCGACATATACTCCGACATATACTCATAGGTATCCCATGTGTTAAAATGCAAGCAAAGTGATGAGCTATGGTGGATCAAATGCAAGAATCAACATCATTAGCAAGTGATTAGATGATGATTAAAATAAGATTAGTGAGCAATTAACTGATAGCTTAATGTAGGCATGGATACTCAAAAACCAGCAAATTACTCATTAGGCCAATGCCTCAATTTATACAAGTTTGTGCTTGATCTGCTCCACTGATTTGTTCCTTGATTTGTGCCACCTCCCCTACATCTGGGGAGACACCTCATCCTTGATTCACTTCACCTCTTTTGCTTGATTCTCTCCACCTCTTCACTTTTCCCAGAATATCTCCACACATCCTAGAACTTCTTATGCTACCCTTTATTCTCTCCCAGTAGATACCTCTCACCTTTTCACTGCTACTCACTCATTTACATACTCTCTTTTACAGCCTCTTGCTAAGGGCTTGTTCCCGCACACACCCATTCACTCCCACCCATTCACTTGTATATTTCAACACCTCCCCTCAAGTGAATAATCCTAGCACACCTGGACCCTATACCAAGTTTCCCTCTTACTTGGTAGCCCACCACCAGTGCCTCAAGTCCCTAACTCATAGTCCTTGACACTCTCTCTCTATGTGTCCAAGGCTACTACAAGTGCCCGTGACCTTGACTAAAGTGCTCACACATACATCTACCACATGGCCTACATCATCGGTAGCTCATAGGTGGTTTTACTCTGTTGGGGCAGGTTACATTGGGTTGTGGGGTTTCTCTCTCTTTCTCTCTCAGAAAAGATGATCTGACTCCACTTTCTTAGGAATCTCCATGAAGTTTGCCGATGTCATTCCTTCTTCATTGGGTTTGCTGTAGCAGTCTCTTGCCATGTGTCCTGGCTTCCCACAGCTGTGGCAAGTGAAGGTCCTTCCTCCTCCCCTACCTCGTCCTCGTCCTCGTGAGAATCCTCCTCGGGTGAAGAATGCTTTTTCCTCTCTAGTTGTTGGGTCCATCCCTTTCTTCTCTTTGACCTTGGTCTCTTGCTCTAGTAGAGCTCCTTCTATCTCATGCAGCTTCAATTCAGGTACGTTCTTTAAGGTTGCCACGATATTTTCATATTCTCCTTTGTCCACACTCTTCAGAAGCACTGCTAGTGTCTCATCATCCTCTACCTTCTTACCAATGGTGGCTGTTGCTTAATGCTTTTATATTTGAGTGCAATGAGTCCTAGTGCTTTCTCATTCCTACTCTTCCACTCATTCTCCCCAGTCACCTCTGGGCATTTATCTCTTCCCTCAACTAGCCCCCATAGATTTTTCCATGAGTAAATACATGGTCGTTGTTTGCCATGTATGAAACTGCTTCCCATTAAATTTAGCTATTTCTTGTGTCGTGCTCATGATGATGTGAAGGGGGTCTTACCTCTTGATCCCATTCAAGATTCAAGGGCAGTGTCTACCCTTTTACAACTCAAATCTGGTGTTAAATGATGATTACAACAGATTTATCAGCATAAATTTAGCAAAAAATACATAAAGTCAAGTATAGCTGATCTTGTATTGAATGGTTGGAGTATCAAACCATCTCCGATTGGAATTTGAAGTGATAGGGATCTGTAAACAGATACCTAATGGTAAATTTGAACCCTCAATTGCACCAAAATACAATGATTAATGTTGATTAATCAAGTGATTTAGTGAAATAATCCCTTGTTTTGTGTGCAAAAAATAGAGTGTGCGGGGAGGCCTGATCTGGGGCCTTAGAGTTCAAATGAGCTCAACTCCTTTCAAAGGCATGAATAGCAGTTAGTCTAGTAGAGGATCAAGCCAAGAAACAAAAGATTTGACTAAACATTGAATGCTTAATCTCTGTTTTACAAAAGTCACTTGCTGATTTGATGCAGAGCTTGATGCCACTTCTCCTTGAGAAATTTCACAAATCTGAGATCACCAGCATGTAGAGCACCCTTGAAAACCCCTAGGGTCGAGAGGAATTAGACCAATTTCTTTTGTGTGAGTGTAGATCTACGTTTTTCTTCAGAAATGAAGTGCCGACGAATTCGCAAAAAACAGCAGCTCCCGTTGGTGGTTTGGCGATTTGATGAGACTGGCTGAAGCGTGGGGATTATGGCTTCAAGTGGCTAGAAAAATTGGGCCTAATGTTGAGGGTGGAGGGAGATCAAGCCCCTCCATTAGCTAGGGGTGCAGAAAGCTTGTTGAAAAAGACTAAAGAAGGGTGATTATATCTTAATCATGCTTAATAGGGTGATTAGCAAGATAAATGAGCTCATAAATTTGATGGATCCTAAGCTAGGCTCTGGTACCATGTTAAAATGCAAGCAAAGTGATGAGCTATGGTGGATCAAATGCAAGAATCAACATCATTAGCAAGTGATTAGATGATGATTAAGATAAGATTAGTGAGCAATTAACTAATAGCTTAATGTAGGCATGGATACTCAAAAACCAGCAAATTACTCATTAGGCCAATGCCTCAATTTATACAAGTTTGTCCTTGATCTGCTCCATTGATTTGTTCCTTGATTTGTGCCACCTCCCCTACATCTGGGGGACACCTCATCCTTGATTCACTCCACCTCTTTTGCTTGATTCTCGCCACCTCTTCACTTTTCCTACAATATCTCCACATATCCTAGAACTTCTCATGCTACCCTTTATTCTCTCCTAGTAGATACCTCTCACCTTTTCACTACTACACTCACTCATTTACAGACTCTCTTTTATAGCCTCTTGCTAAGGGCTTGTTCCCACACACACCCATTCACTTGTATGTTTCAACACCATGAACCCACATGTGAAGTATCATTAAACTTGTGTGTAACAATGGATGCATCACTAATCACATACTCATGGACATCTAATACATCATCAATAGACGCATCACTAATCACATACTCATGGACATGTAATACATCATTAATTGAATGCTCACGATCCTTTAATAGACCCTCATGATCATCTAATGTATCCAAATGTTCCCTAGGAAGATAGGTAGGCATATGCGTATTATCACCCACAATGCTCGGTGCCATCCCTGCCCCTGAGATCATGTCCACATGATCAAACTTACACACATCAATACCATATACATCATCATCATTACATATGTGTCAATATCATCACCATGTGCACGTGTATTAATATCATCATGTGCATGTGTATTATCATGTGTACATGTATCAATATCATGTGTATGTGTGTGATACATCATCATCATCATCGTCTACATCATAATACAACGAATAGATCCATCCAGATGAATGTGAATCAATGAGATGATGACTAGTACGTCGTGGATGAGTCATAGAAACTATCGAGGCCCATGTGAACGCCACTGCGATAGTGACACATGTAAGCACCACACATGTTCTCCGGGGATCCAATCTTGTCACACCATGACTCACAGACTGCTCCCCCCACGAGTGAAAATCATGATCATCATCTACCATGTAGCCACGTACAATAATAACAACACCAAGATCACGATCATGCATCATCCATCCATCCTGAAACTCCTGATAAGTCATGCCGTGGTACATGCGGCAATGTCACCTACATCCTGAAACACCTCCACATTGCCTAAAAATCATCGGTTTTGGCCAAATTTCCTATCACATACTAGAAAAAAAACCCCAATGACAAAAATCCATGGGTGTGAACAACTCCACAAAAAAGCTCGGTAACAATGCCAATGTGGTCTCTGCATAATCTGCTTTCTGTTCAACTGTTTTTCCCTTTTTGCAACCTTTCCATGCTTCTTTGCAAGAAATCAGCAACAAGAATTGCATAAAGGATGAAAGATTGAACACGTACTTCAATTCTTGCACTCCAATCCCTTGCTGTAGGGGCTGATTTTGCACAAGAAATTTAACTCTACATACTTTCTTGATCAAGATTTGCAAAGACTTGCACAACAACTATTTCTTGATCTTTTTCCACGAAGACTTGCACAAGACCATAGATATTTGATGACAAATCCCTCACTAAAACAAGAAATCTTTTACGATATTCAAGAAAGTGTTGGTTCTAAGGTTTGTTGTAATATTATGCAGAAACTAGGGTTTATAATGTGATGAAATTAAAGATTGATCAAAGAAAACTATGATTAATGTTGAAAACAAGCTCAAAGTATAGCGTAAAAACGTTATTTTTAGTTAGTTTTTTTTAAGAGAAAATCAAGTTTTATTTCCAGATTTGCTTTTTATGTCATATATATATTGGATAATTGCCAAGCATAATAGCAAGCAAGAATTACCAACCTACCCTCCATGCTTCTCTATATCAATTAGCATATGCCCAAAAATGATTAATATTAATCCCATTACTAATCCACTCTCAACAAAGATCAAAGAAAATCTAAAAAACTATATAAAACCTAATCCAAAAATGATCTAAGCAAAGCTATGATACCAATGCAAGAAAGAGATATAGTGAGAGAATAGAACTCATTGATTGGAGTCCTCACAACTAGACTCAATGGCTCGAGTCCACACAGGTTACTCCTCGATGCCTAGAGTAGCCATAGGTTCATGAAGAAAGCCATGAAAGCTTGTATGAGAAGCTAATAACTCCAAGAAAAGTAACAATGTATAATATATCAAAAAAGTACCAAATACACAAGACATGTGTCTTTTATAGTCCTAAGGCACATGTGTAAATATTCCTAAGCCCCATGTGCCTAGGCCCATGCTCCATGTGCACATCATTTATGTAGAGACTGCCATGTAGCATGGATGTTGTAGAAATATTGTGGGGTTATCCCTCGCATGCACCCACATCTCCTTCCTTGCTTTTTGACTATCAAAAAGTAAATTGTAAAAAAACAGGCATTATTTTTTATTTTGAAGAATCTTTTTCCTTTCTTTTTGACTATCAAAAAGTAAATTGTAAAAAAACAGGCATTATTTTTTATTTTGAAGAATCTTTTTCCTTGCTTTTTGACTATCAAAAAGTAAATTGTAAAAAAACAGGCATTATTTTTTATTTTGAAGAATCTTTTTCCTTGCTTTTTGACGGTTAGAAAGTAAATTGTGAAAAAATAGGACATTAATTTTTCTAAACCATGATTTTGAAGACTGACCCAACCATTCAAAAATCTTCCTTGCTTGTCCTCAAAGCTAAAGCTAGACTATTCCCACGTCAATGTTCTTCAATACAAAACAAACTCCCTTGACTGCAACGACCAATCAATTTTATATCTTTTTCTGTGTGTGACCAATCAATTTACATCAATTTTCAAAACTGCGCGTGTCTTTTTGAGGAAAAAAAAACCGTCCTTTAGTGTATTTCCTTGGAAAAACCGGTCGAAATTTTTGCTCACCCAGGAAATTCTTAGCCCTTCCTTTTTCAAAGAGAAATAATGGCAATTTGGTAGACTTTTCGCTGATCAGCTGTCCCCATTGGTGGCTCTGAGTTGTAGAGAAGAGACAAATATCTCCCTCAGCTCCCCTTTCCCACCTGCCCAGCTGGGGAATTGGCTCCGATCAAGACTTCAAGAATTAATGCCTATTTAGTGGGAGGAAAGAGGCCAGGTATTTGCCTCTTCTCTACAACTCAGAGCCACCAATGGGGACAGCTGATCAGCGAAAAGTCTACCAAATTGCTCTGTTGCATAGGAGAGACTAGGAAGTAAGGAACCTCCTTCTGCTTCTCCTTTCACACTCAACAGTGAATGTAATTATAGAATGTGTTTATTATATGTTTAAAAATCAAGCTTGATTAAGCTCAAGGTGGATCAAAGCATATAAGAGACATGATTAAACATATTGATTACGATAATACAAAGAGCGATTAAGCTAATATCAAAACAATGACAAGTGATTAATCACAAACCCACATAATCTCATTACATTAGCTTGATCCAAGTACATGCTTATATAGCTCTCATCCACATGTTCCATGCACCCTTATGCCATCCTTGTGTTCATAAATGCTCACATTACATGTGCTACCTTGAACTTTCCATGTGCTACCCTTTTGACCCTTGACTTCACCTTTTACAAATGACCAAGCAAATCAACCTTTGCCAATGTACGCTTAGTCTATTCCTCTTTCTAATGTGCGTGCTCCTCCCCTTTCTCTATTCATGTTGCACCCTCACACATTGCTTTTCAACACCTCCCCTCAATGTGATGAGGGTCTAACACCTAACTTGTATTGACCTATCCTACACTCCATACTCATATGGTTGGAGCGGTCTGTCTAGGTTTCTCTATGAGCTAAAATGTTGGCTTTATCTTGACACTTTACACAGCTAGAGAGTGGGGTTACAACTAAGAGTTAGAAGCCATGCTCCTCATATCATCTAGAAGAGATGATCTGCATTGCCTCCATCTTGCGAGGCACTGTCTTCCTTCTTTGTCATTACATTGGCTTATTTGGCTCTCTTTTTTTGCTAGCAGTCCTTTGCTATGTGACCAATCTTATCACAATGATGATAGGTTATCTTTGTCCTTGTTCCTTCTCTAGTCCTCGATCCTGGTCCTCTTGAGAAGAGTGCTTTATCCTCACTTGATGTAGCTTGAACTATCTTCCCTCAAATCAGCTTCTCTTCTTCTATGAGGGCTGCTTCCACTCCTACAATTGTTGGATTTGGGAGGTTCTTCAAGGTAGCCACTAAGGACTCATACTCCTCAAGTGTCCTATTTTTTAACAATATGGCTATGGCGTCCTCTTCTTCTACTGGTGCCCCAATGCCAGTCAATTGTTAAGTTATACTCTTCATTTTGTTAAGGTGTACTAAAAGTGATTCACTATCCTTAATTTCCAAGCCAAAGAATTGTATTTTTAAGCTTATTTTTGAATTCTTTTTCTTTGCTCTAAACAATTTCTCTAGCTCATCCCAAGCACCCTTAGATGTATCTTGTGATACAATGTGATGGATAAATCCATCTCCCTCAATGATAGCTAATCCCTTTTCATTTCGGCTTAACCATTTTTTCTTTTCATTCCCTTCATCTTCCAGACATTTTTCCCTTCCATTTACAATCCCCCATAGCCCATCCTTCATTAACATGAATTTGATTTTAACTTGCCATGTGTGGAGGACTCCCGTTTGAAATTATCAAGAATAAATGAAGCCGTCATTTTTTGTTTAAGAAGGCCTTAACACTTGAGTAATACTCAAGATCAGTGGACTAATCTCAATACAAGAGTGATTTGAATGAATAGATTAGTGCTAATGCAAGGAATTAACCACATGAACCCTCAAGATCAAGCTCACTATTTTTATGCAAGAAACTGTCAGTGTTCAAGTGAGAAATTGACCCTTCAAATCAAGGGGGAAACTGAATGTGATGATAAATGTTTGTATAGAAACTCCCAAATTTGTGATTTGAGCTTTCACTTGTCCAAAATCACCAAAAGATGAGTAAGATATAGGCTCGTTCATAGAGGCTATTATGGAGATCAAGCCAATTTTTAAATTTGATTTATAGCCTTAATTAGCTCATGCAATGATGTAAGACTTGCTAGGCATACCATAAATGAGCTGAATTAGATAATTTTTATCAAAAGAGATGAATCCTCACCGTGCATGGCTAGCTTAACCCTAATTACTATGATTAAGAAACACTAATCTTATGGTGGGTGCAACCTAATTAACAACATAATGATGATGAAAAGATTATGCTAACTAAGCTTAAGACTTAAGCACAATTAGGTTACAAGATTGAGACTTGTACTCATAGAGAGGCTTGAGAGCTTGCTTCATTTTTCATTGCTTGAAATGGTCCCCTTTTATATAAGGAGGTACACTCTTGGGCTTGTACATCAATGTGGGATAAGTCTCCACTCTTCTCTCTAGCTCACATGTCACCTCAAATCTCAACACCCCCCCTTGATGGTGACTTGACCTATCTTTGAGGCCTAGAGGTCATCTCTAAGAGTGATGTCCCGCCTTGATAGAGACTTGACCTATCTTTGAGGTCTAGAGGTCTATTCTAAGAGTAGGGTTACAAATTTTGGCTATTTCTTCTACCTTGGCTACATCATCGGTACCAGAGGGTAGGACATACAATGTTTAAGAGGATATTTTTGGAGCTAGAGGGATCATTTTCTGCCACCACAAAGTGACCATCTTCCACATAGTTGTTTTCTTGATTCTATTTGGAGTAGCAATGTTCTTCCAAGTGCCCAGTATTTCCACATGCACTACAAATTATTTTTGGTTTACTTCTAAAATGACAATTAACAAAGATGTGACCAAGCTTGCCACAGTGATTACATATTAGAATTTGAGATATGATTGATTTGTCCTTTGAAATCTCCCATCCTTTGTATACAATTTTTTCCCACTTGAATGTGATTTGAATGGTTCTTTATCCTTGAACTTTGATTCTTGTTCAAGTAGAGATGATTCTACATGAGTTTTAGTGTTGGGCACATTTTTAAGTGTAGCAACAAGTGATTCATAAGGTTCTTTATCAACACTTTTTAAGAATACGGCAATAGATTCATCTTCCTCAATGACTTTCTTTAATGCACTAAGTTGCTTCTTGATACCTTTGAATTTACTGATGTGTTTTGCCATGGTCTCGATCTCCTTCTTGTCAAGTTGTAAAACTGCATGAGAATGTTATCTTTGAGCTCTTGAGTCGATGCAAAAAATCTTGTTGCCATGGTCTCGATTTCCTTCTTGTCAAGTTGTAAAACTGCATGAGAATGTTGTCTTTGAGCTCTTGAGTTGATGCGAAAAATCTTGTTGAGTTCTTGCCATGCCAACTTGGCATCCTTGATGCCAGCAATGTGACTAATAATAACATCATCAAGATTTTAGCGATGAGGCCCAATGCTTTGTTGTTTTGAAGTGGCTCAACCTCCACTTGTTCATCCTCAATAAGGTGCCAAATCCCCTTACGCATAAGCAAGTACATGGTCTTACTTTGCCATGTGAAAAACTCATCACCATTAAATCTTGAAACAACTTCAACACACTCCATACTGAGAAGGTCTTACTAACAAGATTTTATTTTTCTTTGTTAACAGTGTCTAATCTCGTACAAATTTGTCGTGAGAAGGTCGGGAATGCCTTAACACGTGATAATGATTCACGAGACGATCAGTGTCTAGTCAATACAAGAATGACAATGAAAAATTATCTTCAATTGGAATGCAATGAATTTTTATGTAAAAGAGAACTTCCCACAATGAATTTACACCCCAATTTTCCAATTTTGGACTTAGATTAGCGCAATTTCTGCTAGCACAGAACTAATGATAATGATTAGTGCTTAATTATAATGATTAAGAGATATAACTCTTGGAGCTTAATTATAATGATTAAGAGAGATAAATCTTGGAGCTTCGAATTGAGCTTGTGAAAGTGGATATTGAAGGGGGTTTTTATACTGGCTTGTTGCCCTTGATGAGGACAAGAGTCCTATGGACAAAGAATATCTCAATCCTTCAAAAAATGAGCGAAATTTATAGATTATAAGCGCTTGTTATTTTGCTTGCCTCGACCGATATACTATATTATTGGAGAAGCCCTTTGGTCAAGTTAGAGCTTATACCATGGCCTATCTTGGGCTAGAAGGGTTTGGCCCAATTTTTACAACATAAACAGAGAAATGAAGCAAAAACCAGTCACGCTACCAGCGTGGATTTCGACAAAATTAGGGCAAAGAAGACAAAACCCTCTTGTTTGTGGTTTAGCCTAGGGCTGAACAACAACCTTGTGAATTATCTTGGCTAATGAGTGAGAGGATGAGAAATGGTGAACATTTGAAATTTGGACTACAAATGGAAGAGTTGGATAAGGTTGAGATTAGTGAATAATTAGATGATTAATAAAGTGATTAGACTAATGTGAGCTAAGGCTAAGCTAATGGAGAGTGGTGGCTCTGATACCATGTCAAAAGAGATGAACCCTCACCATGTATGGCTAGCTTAACCCTAATTATTATGATTAAGAAACACTAATCTTATGGTGGGTGCAACTTAATTAAAAACATAATGATGATGAAAAGATTATGCTAACTAGAGTTAAGACTCAAGCACAATTAGGTTACAAGATTGAGAGTTGTACTCATAGAGATGCTTCATTTTTCATTGCTTGAAATAGTCTCCTTTTATATGAGAAGGCACACTCTAGGACTTGTACATCAATGTGGGATGTCTCCACTCTTCTCTCTAGCTCACATATCACCTCAAATCTCAATATATTTAAGCTTAGTTTATAGTGTTAATGAGTGAATGTCTTGATTTTTCACCTTCAGTAGTACAGAATTTCACCGCCTTCATTTTCGATTGTTGTAGCTCACACAGTAGACCAATCGAGGTGATATTCGATATGTGAGATCCTCATACCATGCTTTAAACACATCTGAAAGGAATTTTACTAATTCCTTGTGTATGCGACGAATGGTCTAATTTCTCAGTCCAGCTCTACTAGCGACGCACTTTGCATTTAGAATGTGACGAATTAACTCGATTCCTCGCAGTTGTGAAGTTGCCTAGGGATGATCAAAATGTGGCTAGAAGCTTTTGCCAAATGGTGGAGAGGATTAGAAGAACAAGGCTCATCAAATTTTGACCACAAAGAGAGAGAAAAGGGATAAGATGAGAATAGTGGATTTAATCAAGATTAACGATGCCTACTTCAGCTACTAGTTTGAGATGGGATGAGTTAAGAGGCATGACTCTGATACCATGTTAAAAAATCAAGCTTGATTAAGCTCAAGTGCGGTTCAAAGCATATGAGAGACATGATTAAGGATATTGATTAAGATAATATAAAAAGTGATTAAGCTAATAGCAAAACAATTACAAGTGATTAATCACAAACCCACATAATCTCATTGCATTAGCTTGATCCAAGTACATGCATATATAGCTCTCATCCACATGCTCCATGCACCCTTGTGCCATCCTTGTGTTCATAAATGCTCACGCTACATGTGCTACTTTGCACTTTCCATGTTTGACTTCACCTTTTACAAATGACCAAACAAATCAACCTTTGCCAATGTACCCTTAGTCTATTCCTCTTTCTAATGTGCATGGTCTTTCCCTTTCTCTATTCATGTTGCACCCTCACACATTTATTTTCTCAACATTATATCAATGCAAGTAATCACCCCCCTCCACTTACCAGGTGGTAACATTTTTCTTTCCTAAAGTCAATTCCACCATCATAGAATCAAGGTGTGATACTTTTTCATGTATACAAGTTTTCACAAAGTCATCACATGATGTAAGAGATAAAGTTTGCATGAAAGTGTGGTTGACAAGTTAAACATAAGGACTTGATAAATGTAAGATAGTAATTGTTGAAAAGAACATGGGTGCCCTCAAAGGACATGTATTTTTTGAGTGATTTTGGTGCAATATATCTTGGTTTCATTTTGAGTGACTTTGGTGGAAGTTTAAATTTTTTTATAATGATGGAAGTTGAATTTGTTAAATCAACTTTCCTCCTTCCATTAGTGGAGGATATTGATAAGTTTCTTGGACCACAAAGAAGCAATAAAATTATGAAAAATGTCCTTGGGTAAGAATTTTGAGTACCCACATGAAAAAATAACTTGGATAGTTGAAAGGGAAGCTCAAAGTCTAAAAGTTTGTTTGTTGAGAAAGTAAAGTAGTCATATGTATGCACATGTGGACATAACGCCATAGACATGATGATGAAAGTCCTTTTTTAGCATTTTAATGGTAGGTACTTGCCACCAAACCCATGATATGGTCAAAGCATGTATATATGAAGGATAATACAGAAGCACATTTATCATAAAGCATGATTTTGAAGGATCACACATATGGCACATTTGTCATAAAGCATGTACATTTTATGATAGTAGGTCTTTGTAGTACCAAGGTATTTTTTTTGGGGTTTCAAGCAAGTGGCCAAGATGTGGGTTTTAAGAAAGCTCCATCTCCACACATTTCTATTTCATTTGAAGGTATAATTGTGTTGTCAATAAAAGAACAGAAGATACTTCCTTCATAGAAATATCTTCTGAAGTGTTTTTGGGGTATGATACATGTGAAAGTCCATTTTTCATGGTATGTATGCATATCCCTACCAACCATCTGTCCACAACAATTTAAAATATTAGGAGTGACTTAAAGTTCATGATAATATTATGGAAAAAAGGAATGATTATCACCAACTTTCATGTTCAAACAGTCATCAATAAAATCACATATCTCTCTCTCATAATGCTTAAGAAACCTCACTAAAACAAATATTCCTTGTTGCCACGGAAAATAGATTTCACCAATTTGGTTTTGGCAATGTTAGGCAGGGTCGGTCTTATAGATGTGCCGAGCATTAAGAAATTGTGCAAGCAAGCTTGATAGGGTGAGCTACGTGACATTTCCAAATCGTCAAGAAAATGTAGTTTTGGCAATGTAAAGCAGGGTTGATGTTATAAATGTGCAGAGCATTAAGAAAATGTGTAAGCAACCTTGATAAGGTCGGCTACATCACATATCCACATTGCTAAAGGAAGGGAGTAGAGTCTTTCTTGTCAAAATATTAAAAATGTAGTTTTGGTAATGTAAAGCATAGTTGATCTTATAAATGTGCAGAGCATTATTAAAATGTGTAAGCAATCTTGATAAGGTGGGATACATGACATATCCACATTGCTAAGAAAAGGGAGTAGAGTCTTTCTTGTCAAAATATTAAAAAAGCAATGATAGCATTTTCTAGAGTGTTCTTGCAAAAGAAGGCCTTCATGGTATAATAAGATAAAGGCAAGATTTTAGGAGCTTAATTCAAATTTGGAGAATGGGGGTTGCTCAAGCAACCTAATATTTAGCTTCCACAATAATTGAGCTATCATGATATAATCAATGTTGAAGCAACTATATTCAACTTAAGTTTAGTAAGCCACAAGCTACGGAGGGGCCTAATTATTTCTTGTCCATCCTAGTAGGTGTCCAAATACCTTAAAACAAGGCTTGCAAGCTTGTTAAAGCCTTGTTCTACCCCGAACTTTCTAGATTGATCCCCCAAAGGTTTGAATAAGTTGTTTAATCCACCTCTTTGATTAAGGTGCATCTTTCTTGGAACCTTAGTAAATCATCGCTTACGTTTAAGAAAAGAAATTATGACAAAGAGAAGACTTTTCAAAGCCATTTACGTTTCTAAAAGAAGAAAGATGTTGGAAGTGGAGATTATTTTGGATTAAATAATGTGAAACCTTGCTTTTATTGAGAAGAGAAACCATTTAGTCTCATTAGAAGCTTACATGATATTGTCTTAGTGGTTAAGATATTGCTTTGTGAAGATACACATTGTATTTCAATTAGTGCGTGTGTGGATATATATGAAGTAATGGATACCCCCCTTTCCTTCGATTAAATGTCTTTTTGCTTACTTCCTTCACATGCTAAATAATTTAATTGCAAGATTAATAAGAGAGCCTTAGTAGATGTTTAGGTAATGATCTAAGAAGAGAAGAACAAGAGAGGCATAGATTAGGAGGAATACACACACACACAGAGTGGGCCCTAGGGGTGGACACTTGCCAATCACCTAGTGGTACCCACATAACCATGCCCAAAATACTAATGGCCTAGCTGGTTGGTAATAAATGAGGATTTATTGAGGTGTAAAATGGGTAGTACGAGGTTTTAGCTCCGCGCTTATGAATGTTTTAAATTTCTCTTGAATGTTTAAATTCTCTCATTAATTTGTCTTTGAAGGTATTGTTTTGCAATTGTAGGTTCTTTGAACTTTTCGTTAAGTGAAAATAATTTTTGGATTTCGATTTACGCGAGAAAACTTGAAATCTTTGCTTGTAGAAGGTATTTGCATTTGTTGTAAAACATGTTTTTTTGTGAGGAGTGTTCATAATCATTACTCAAGTATGTAGAACCCATGAAGAGGATTTCAAAGATACCTCCCTTGTCGAGAATCTAGTGGCACCTTACCTTCTGTAGTGTACCCCCATTCCCCTAACACACGTCGAGTGTACCTTTTTTGTGGGTATGTCGAGCCGGGGTCTAACATGGCCTTAGAATGCACCAGTTAGGAGGAAACCCATCGTGTGAGCGAACCCTAAGAGAGATAGACCTTTTTTTCTGTCGAGAGGTATAACAATAATAGGTGTGTGTGAGAGACAGAGAGTCGAGAGGTATAACAATAATAGGTATAACAATAATAATTGGAGCTAGACCTTTTTTTCTGTCTACGGAGTTGACTTTGAACTTGAAAAGAAAGAGAGTTGGGCTCATAATAATAATGTGGCCTATAATGTGGGGACAGAGAGTTGGACGGTGGGGAAAATGAGATTCGGGCCATTCGGCTACAGAAAGGATAGCTCGATAGCTCCACGCGAACACCCTCTTGTTTGCACCACCACCTCTCTCTCTCTCTCTCTCTCTCTCTCTCTCTCACTGGTGCGACGCTTCGAGCAATGCTTTCAGTTTTGCTGCTCTTATTGTGCTCTTCCTTCGGAATCAGCAGCGAGTCAGGAGGCATGGCGCCGTCTCCAGGCAGCGGAGACCTCACATGCATGCAGAGCGAGCATGAGGCTCTCTTGCAGTTCAAGCAAGAAGTGGCATATTACAACCAGTCGTGGGTCTGGGATAGCAATACAAGCTGTTGCCTGTGGCAAGGAGTGGCATGTACACCTGCTGCTGGAAGGGTAATCAGCCTCTCTCTGCCACACCTGAACATCACAGGTAATATCTCCCCGGCTCTTGGCAACCTTAGATTCTTACAATCCCTTAACCTCTCTTACAATCAATTCCATGGAAGACTCCCATCACAGTTGTCCTCCCTTTCTCATCTGCAAACCCTTGATCTCAGCTGCAACAATCTCTCAGGTCCCATCTCCCTCTTGTCTAGCATGCCCTCTTTGAAGAGCATCAACATGTCCAGCAATTCTTTTACTGGAGAGCTGCCCAGCTTTGAAAATTTCACCAATCTGGAAGAGCTTCGAGTATGCACTAATCATCTCTCTGGTCTTATCAAAACAGATGTTTGCCATCATGCACCCATGCTTAGGGCCCTTAATTTGTCTGTTAACATGTTCAGTGGGCATCTTGGCTCTGGGTTAGGGTCATGTATGCACTTGCAACAGCTTTCCCTGGGGTTCAACAGCATACAGGGCCGCATCCCACATGACCTGTACGGCATCACCACATTGTGCATCCTCTGCCTAGCCAATAACAACTTCACCGGAACTCTAGATGTTTCTGTGGGTAACCTCACCAGCCTCACACACCTCTTTCTCTCAAACAATAACCTGTATGGCCCTTTGCCCAAAAGCCTATCCCAGAACTCCAAGCTCATGGCGCTAGACCTATCTGTCAACAGCTTCACAGGCTTGTTAGATGTGGACTTCAACAACATGACACACCTACAGGAGCTTAATCTTTACAGCAACTTTTTCACTGGCAGCATCCCGGCCTCCCTCAGCAATTGCACATATCTGAGTTTCCTCGACCTTGCAATAAACAATTTCACTGGATCCATCCCTATGCAGTTCAATTCTTTGAAGAGCCTGACCTTTGTGTCACTCTCCACCAACAGGTTAAATGGAAGCTTGCAATCCTTTCAGAACTCCCACAGCCTGGTAAGCCTCATCCTTACAAAGAATATCTTCACAGAGCCTCTCCCTTCCTCCTTGTATGGCTTTGCAAATTTGCAGTTTTTGGCCCTAGCTTTTCTCAATTTAAGAGGGAGCATTCCACTGTGGCTGCAAAACTGCACCAAGCTGCAGGTCTTGGACTTATCATGGAACCAGTTACAAGGAGAGCTCCCCACATGGCTTGGAAGCTTTCAACATTTGATATACCTAGATCTGTCCAATAATTCACTCAGTGGCACCATCCCTTCAGAGCTCTTCAAATTGCCATCACTCGTACATAAGGATACCAACTTGACGGGCATGCAGACCATCATGGATCCTCTAGAGGTGAAGCGTCAAATTGGCTCACTTGACTTATTCTATAGCAAAGCTGTAGCTTTACCCCCTTCCATTCTCCTTGGCAACAATCGATTGACCGGTGAAATACCTTCAAAAATTCACCATCTCAGAGTGCTTTTATTTCTGGACCTAAGTCACAACTTTCTAGCAGGAAGCATTCCCGCATCTCTTGCCAACATCACAAGCTTGGAGCAGCTTGATTTATCATACAATAACCTTAGTGGCACCATCCCTTCAAGCCTTTCCTATTTAACATTTCTCTCCAACTTTAATGTTTCCTTTAACAACCTCTCTGGCCCTATTCCAGTCAGCAATCAGTTTGAAACATTCCCCGTCACAAGTTATGAAAGTAATCCGGGACTTTGTGGAGCAAGTAATCCAGGACTTTGTGGAGCTCCCATTTTATCTGCCTGCACAAATGGCAGTAACAGTAGTTCAAGTGCTTTTTCACATGCCCATACGAGGGGCCCAAGGATTATTGCCCTTCTAGTCGCAGTCTGTATCGGTGTCGGGGGGGTTGTAATATCGGTCACCATATTCTTGTGGATTCTCTCTGGGAGAACTGCTATTCATCAAGGATTTGAAAGCCCAAGGGAGATGGATAGTATCATGAGCCTCTCCGAGGCACAGAATGCCTCGCTGCAACTTCTCTACAATCATCAAATGCTAACTGTTGCAGACATTGTCGAAGCAACCAATAATTTTGATTCCACCAACATTGTAGGTTGTGGAGGTTTTGGTCTTGTTTACAGAGCAGATTTGGATGATGGCTCAAAGCTTGCAATAGAAAAACTCACAGGAGATGGTGGGCAGATGGAGAGGGAGTTCAGAGCTCTTTCCAAGTTTCAGCACAAGAATTTGGTTCCTTTGAGGGGGTTTTTAAAAATAGGGTATGCCGAGTTTCTCATCTACTCATACATGGAGAATGGAAGTCTGGATTACTGGCTACATGAGAGGAGGGATGGGGGGGGTAACTGCCTGGACTGGCCGACACGGCTGAAGATAGCACAGGGAGCTGCAGCCGGGTTGGCATACTTGCATCAGATCTGCAATCCCCACAGAGACATCAAGTCTGGCAACATATTGCTGGATGAAACGTTCGAAGCACATCTTGCAGATTTTGGCTTGGCCACTGAGACACACGTCACCACAGAGCTGGTGGGAACACTGGGCTACATTCCTCCTGAGTATGGTGAAATGTGGACTGCTACTCCAAGAGGTGATGTGTACAGCTTTGGGGTGGTTTTGCTTGAGTTACTTACAGGAAAGAGACCAGTAGACGTCTTTCGATCCAAAGAGTCTGCTGACCTTGTAGCTTGGGTGCAAGAGCTCAGGCACACTACCAATTTAGAGCAGATCTTTGACAGCTCGTTGCAAAGTAAAGGTCACGAAGAGCAACTGCAGCAAGTATTAGATATAGCATGCTTGTGTATTGACCAAGATCCATCTAGAAGGCCTTCCATAAATGATGTAGTTTTGCTTTTGGATGAGGTCAGACAAGACAAGCATGGAGGCAAGTAAGCATATTTCTTTTTTAGTCCACTACATGGACTTTTATACTGTTGTATATAGTAATTTTTCTCTTTCCCCCTACCAGTTAAAATAAAAGAGGTGTCTTGCCCGAGCGGCTCAGCTCATCACACACGACCCACGCTAACCGAGAGGTCGTGGGTTCGAGCCTTATCACTATCGGGATAGGGCTTTGTATAATTGAATGTAGCTTGGCTACATCCTTTCAGAAAGGGGGTCCTTATTTTCAAGGCAACCAAAAATTTCGACCGATTTGTTCAAAATTGAGCCGTGAAAAATATAGTAAAAGTACATCTTGACAAGGGGCAGGCCGAGCAATGGTAGAGGAAAACCTTTTTCCCCAGCTAGTGAGAAAAAAGACAAGTTGGAGTACAATCGGTTCCCCTTATTCAAAATCTCATTATGAACCAGTTTTCATTACTAGAAACCTATATATTTTATTAGTTTCTGTAAAGACAAGGGTAAACTCGATTAGTTTTTTTGAATTTTAACTCATGCAAAATACACTAAAGGACGGTTTTTTCTAGCATTGGGGTTGAGGCCATTCCGTGACGTGGAAAGGGGTGAGTTGGGGGAATTCCTAAGCAAGTTATGCGTGGCTCCACAAATAGACAATCACAATTTTAGAAATTGATGTAAATTGATTGGTCATAGCAAAAGATGTAAATTGATTGGTAGCTGCAGTCAAGGCAGTTGATTTGGTTATAGCAGAACATTGATGTGGTGGTGGACGGCCCAGATCTCGTACAATTTGTAATACTCTAGCTTGAGGGCAAGGAAGGAGATGTGGATGTAGGTGAGGGTCCAAGGATATACCCCCAGTGCAGTGCTAGAAGAAAACCGTCCTTTAGTGTAGTTTGTCAGAAAAAAACTATCTTTACTCAAATTGAGAAAAACCGGTTGTAATTTTGTCTAGCCTTGAGTTTAAAGATTTAAAATTTAAAATTTTAGTTATAAAACAAATTAATCAATGCATTTTTTTAATTAAAAAACAGTTGAGTTTAAAGTTCATTATTTTTTTCATTGGTTAGAAAAATAGTTTATTTCTGACACAGCCCATGTGCCCACAATATTTTTGCAACATCCATGCTCTGTGCATAAATGACTTTGAAGGGCCTTCTACACACTCGTCACATGATAAGAAAATATCATTATATTAAAAGCTCTTGCCTTGTCCATCCACCACATCCAACTATGTTATGTAGAGACTATAAATGCTTGCCTTTAAACACCCTTGTTCATCTATATGTTGCCATGTATGTTTACTTAGTAATTGTGCCAAGTAGACTTGCAATTTTTTGCCTTCTCAAGATGTCTTGTTAATACCTCATTTTGAAGGATGAAGGCTAAACTCACTATTACAGGTCCCCACCTCCCAAACAAACCAATTAGTTATTAATTATAAATTTGTGGAGTTTGGCCTCACAATTAGTTAAATCTTATGTTTCACTTGTCATGCGAATGCACATGGACATGCCTAATCCAAGGCTAACCCTGATAGGCAGCAAATAAACAACTAGATTAGGGCTCTAGCATGTGTCTAGGTGTGCAAAGAAGACATCCAAGTGGGCAAAGACCTTGTTGGCCGGATCTGAAGTGTGTATAGAGCAGGTCGGCATCATATAGAATTCTTTGGGATTTTCTATTGGTCGACCAGCCAGTCGACCAGTTCCTTGGGCATGCCTCGGGCCTATAAAAGGCTAAGCAATGCAATCATTTGAACCATCTCACTCCTTTATGGAGGTGATATAATAGGCTTTTGTTACTCATTTTGGAAAGGCCAAAGGCCACAAACATTGTACCTTTTTTGTACTTCATGAATATACTCAAAATACAACCATCTATATGTGTGTGTGTGTGTGTGTTGATTGTTCTTGTATCAAGAGTTCTTATGCAGTGTGCGTAGGGCTAAGATGAGATTACCCAAATCTTTCGTATGTTATAGTGATATTAGAGATTTGCCTTTTGATAAAGATATTCAGTTAAGAAAACAAAGGTTTTTTTTTTTTTGCTTGTGTGGTTGGTTTTCAGACGTTGTTTGCACTCCCATAGAACACCAAACCCCTACAGATCGATAGACTGCTTCCAGAAGCCAAGTCCTTAATGATGATACAAATGCCATGTTTGAGGAATTTATATGTATTATAGTACAACAAGGAGAACATATGAGGGTGTGTACAACTTCTATAAAGGCATTGTACCTCTTCCAAAAACCTCGACACCCATTCCCCCCCTCCACTCCTTTGCCAGTCGTCATCGAGATCCCTTCCCATACCCCTTCTTTAGCTATCTCCCTTGTAGAGTTAACACAGCAACTTCGTGCCTGTGTTACGTGGTTTATAAGTATGGGAGGTAGAGCTTCAAACACAGGTGATAGACCGTTGTGTTGTACATGAGGAACAACGTTGATCCATGGAGCACGAGCGATACCTTGTAGCTCTCGATGTAAGGACAATATCCGAGACTTCTTTGACTCACCTTCACGAAAGGGTGAATTTTAATAAGTATAACAGTAAAATCAATCCCACAACTTTGTATTCTCAAATTCATCAGTTTGAAGCCTACTTTGTTGTTGTTGGTAGGAAGCCAGACATAGAGAAGGTGGTGTTAACTAGTTGCTACATTGAAGGGGAAGCCATCTCTTGGTGGACTCATTGGACCCAGGCCGATTCCAATTACGGAGTTGTTGCCTATGAGGGGGACCAATTTGTCATTGACCTCAAGAAGCAGTTTCTAGCACTTCATTATCTTGAGTGATTAGAGCACGAGTATCGGGGATTGCGCCATAATGCACTACCAGTCTTCTAGTTTGCAAATAAAGTCATTCACCTAGATTTACAATTGCAAAAATCCAATGAGGTCAATTCCTCTATGGTTTAGACACGCAAATCTAGTGGGATGTGCACATGTTCGAACCACAGCCTTTTGATTGGGCACTTTTGCTTTGCATAAAGTGCCAAGATGAAATACAACAAAGGAAAACCAAAGCCCGGAGGAGCCAAGGCAATCACTAGTAGAGTGGATCTATTTTTGGCATGGGCTAGAACTAGACCTAGTGAGGTTCTCCCCCTCGAGAGCCTCTGGCTCCAAGAACTCGAACAATGGACCTCGTCTTACTCCGGACGAGAAGGATCTAACTAATAAGGTAGGTGGTAAGCTGAGTCCCAAAGAGCGTGAACAATACAAGGAGGAGGGGCGATGTTTCTTTAGTCATACAAAAGGACACACATTTAAGGATTTCCCTAAGAATACCCATGCTTAGACCACCAGCCCGGCCTCGACAGCTTACTTGGTGAGCTAGCCTCCCACACCGACCCCCTAGATTGTCACTAGTCCTCCAGCTCCCACTCCTAGGGTTGGTGCCATTGTGAGCTTGGGAGCTCGAAGATAAGTACAAGGGCAACCATGACTAGGAGTATGAGAAAAACGAATTATTCAAGAAATTTGGCTACATAGGTGGCCACAATAGTCATATTTGTGTTGATAGCTGCAGTACTTTACAGAGGACATGTTCACGAAACAGGCCGCTCCACGAGCATAGTTTCTCATTGAGCTCGATAGTTAAGAAAGGGGAGGGATTCAACACAGGCATGACATCAAGTTTGTGCAAGATTTCATGGTTTCCCCTCTTGTAGGTGTAGACATTATCTTAGGGATCTAACGTTGACTAGGACGAGTAAAGGCTCCCATGATCATTGTGTGAACTAGGGATACCTAACTTTTTGTTCATTATCCATATCTAGGCTAAACAAGAGATTTGGAAAGGTGCACCGTGTGCACCCAGATAGTTTACGAGTGCTTTGGAGAAGTACAAGGCCCTACATGACCGATTCTGGAAGATTTCTCTTCGAGACAACTTACCTCCTAAGCTAGCCTCCTCCATCTAGACCGGAGAGACCATAAAACTGAACTCCTCCCAAGTTTTGAACCCCCAAGTAAGTTTCCACACCACCTGAACAAGGCCATGGAGATGGAGTTGGACCATCAAGTCCATGAATTGCTACAATCTGGTTTCATGCGCTCTAGTGTGTCTCCACCATTTGTAACCTTCATCCTCTTAACACTGAGCAAAATAGGTCGCTGACGAGGGTTACCTAAAAATATTCTCTCCAAAAATGTGTGAAATCTAAAAAATGGCCTTTCATAAATGATGTAGTTTTGCTTTTGGATGAGGTCAGACAAGAACATCATTTTTGCTTTTGCATGAGGTCAGACAAGACAAGCATGGAGGCAAGTAAGCATATTTCTTTTTTAGTCCACTACATGTACTTTTATACTGTTGTATATAGTATTTTTTCTCTTTCTCCTGACCAGTTAAAAATAAAAGAGGTATCTTGCCCAAGCGGCTCAGCTCATCACACACGACCCACCCTAACCAAGAGGTCGTGGGTTCGAGCTCTATCACCATCGCGATAGGGCTTTTTATAATTGAATGTAGCTTGGCTACATCCCTTCAGAAAGGGAGTCCTTATTTCAAGGCAACCAAAAATTTCAACCGATTTGTTCAAAATTGAGCCGTGAAAAATACAGTAAAAGTACAGTTTTTTCTTGATGACAAGGGGGCAAGCCGAGCAATGCTACAGGAAAACCTTTTTCCCCAGCTACTACTGAGAAAAAAGACAATTTGGAGTTCAATCGGTTCCCCTTATTCAAAATCTCATTATGAACCAGTTTTCATTACTAGAAACCTATATATTTTATTAGTTTTTGTAAAGACAAGAGTAAACTCAATTAGTTTTTTTGAATTTTAACTCGTGCAAAATACACTAAAGGACGGTTTTTTCTAGCATTGGGGTTGAGGCCATTTAGTGACGTGGAAAGGGGTGAGTTGGGGGAATTAGCAAGTCATGCGTGGCTCCACAAATAGACAATCACAATTTTAGAAATTGATGTAAATTGATTGGTCATAGCAAAAGATGTAAATTGATTGGTAGCTGTAGTAAAGGCAATTGATTTGGTTAGCATAACATTGATGTGGTGGACGGCCCAAATCTCGTACAATTTGTAATACTCTAGCTTGAGGGCAAGGAAGGAGATGTGGATGTAGGTGAGGGTCCAAGGATACCCCCAGTTAGAAAAAAACCATCCTTTAGTGTAATTTGTCAGAAAAAAACTATCTTTACTCAAATTGAGAAAAACCAATTGTAATTTTGTCTAGCCTTGAATTTAAAGATTTAAAATTTAAAATTTTAGTTATAAAACAAATTAATCGATGCATTTTTTAAATTAAAAAACAGTTGAGTTTAAAGTTCATCATTTTTTTCATTGGTTAGAAAAATAGTTTATTTCTGACACAGCCCATATGCCCACAATATTTTTGCAACATCCATGCTACATGGCAGGCTGTGCATAAATGACTTTGAAGGGCCTTCTACACACTCGTCACACGATAAGAAAATATCATTATATTAAAAGCTCTTGCCTTGTCCATCCACCACATCCAACTATGTTATGTAGAGACTATAAATGCTTGCCTTTAAACACCCTTGTTCATCTATATGTTGCCATGAACAAACCAATTATTTATTTATTATAAATTTGTGGAGTTTGGTCTCACAATCAGTTAAATGTTATGTTTCCACTTGTCATGCACATGCACATGGACATGCCTAATCCAAGGCTAACCCTGATAGGCATCAGATAAACAACTAGATTAGGGCTCTAGCATGTGTCTAGGTGTCCAAAGAAGACATCCAAGTGGGAAAAGACATTGTTGGCCGGATTTGAAGTGTGTATAGAGCAGGTCGGCATCATATAGAATTCTTTGGGATTTTCTATTGGTCGACCAGCCAGTCGACCAATCCCTTGGGCATGCCTCGGGCCTATAAAAGGCTAAGCAATGCAATCATTTGAACCATCTCACTCCTTTATGGAGGTCATATAGTAGGCTTTTGTTACTCATTTTGGAAAGGCCAAAGGCCACAAACATTGTACCTTTTTTGTACTTCATGAATATACTGAAAATACAACCATCTATGTGTGTGTGTGTGTGTGTGTGTGTGTGTGTGTGTTGATTGTTCTTGTATCAAGAATTCTTATGCAGTGTGCATAGGGCTAAGAGGAGATTACCCAAATCTTTCGCATGTTACAGTGATATTAGAGATTTGCCTTTTGATAAAGATATTCAGTTAAGAAAAAAAAGGTTTTTTTTTGTTTTTGTTTTTTTTGCTTGTGTGGTTGGTTTTCAGACGTTGTTTGCACTCCCATAGAACACTAGACCCCTACAGATCGATAGACTGCTTCCAGAAGCCAAGTCCTTAGTGATGATACAAATGCCATGTTTGAGGAATTTATATGTATTATAGTACAACAAGGAGAACATATGAGGGTGTGTACAACTTCTATAAAGGCCTTGTACCTCTTCCAGAAACCTCGACACCATTCCCCCCCTCAACTCCTTCACCAGTCATCGAGATCCCTTCCCATACCCCTTCTTCAACTATCTCCCTTGTAGAGTTAACACAGATTTCCGTGCATGTGTTACATGGTTTATAAGTATGGGAGGCAGAGCTTCAAACACAAGCGATAGTTGTGTTGTACAGGAGGAACAACGTTGATCCATGTAGCATGAGCGATAGACTCACCTTCACGAAAGGGTGAATTTTAGTAAGTATAACAGTAAAATCAATCTTACAACTTTGTATTCTCTGATTCATCAGTTTGAAGCCTACTTTGTTGTTGTTGGTAGGAAGCCAGACATAGAGAAGGTGGTGTTAACTAGTTGCTACATCGAAGGGGAAGCCATCTCTTGGTGGATTCATTGGGCCCAGGCCAATTCCAATTACGGAGTTGTTGCCTATGAGGGGGACCAATTTGTCATTGACCTCAAGAAGCGGTTTCTAGCACCTCATTATCTTGAGTGATTCGAGGACGAGTATCGGGGATTGCGCCAACATGCACTAGCAGTCTTCCAATTTGCAAATAATGTCACTCACCTAGATTTACAATTGCAAAAATCAAATGAGGTCAATTCCTCTATGGTTTAGACACGCAAATCTAGTGGGATGTGTGCATGTTCGAACCACATACTTTTGATTGGGTACTTTTACTTGCGTAAAGTGCCAAGATGAAATACAACAACGGAAAACCAAAGCCCGAAGGAGCCAAGGCAATCACTAGTAGTGGATCTACTTTTGGCATGGGCTAGAACTAGACCTAGTGAGGTTCTCCCCCCCTCGCGAGCCTCTGGCTTCAAGAACTCGAACAATGGACCTCCTCTTACTCTAGACGAGAAGGATCTAGTTGATAAGGTAGGTGGTAAGCTGAGTCCCAAAGAGCACGAACAATACAAGGAGGAGGGGCAATGTTTCTTTAGTCATACAAAAGGACACACATCTAAGGATTGCCCTAAGAAGACCCATGCTTAGAACACGAGCGTGGTCTCGACAGCTTCTACTTGGTGAGCCAGCCTTCCACATCGAACCCCTAGATTGTCACTAGTCCTCCAGCTACCACTCTTAGGGTTGGTGCCATTGTGAGCTTGGGAGCTCGAAGATAAGCACAAGGGCAACCATGACTAGGAGTATGAGAAAAATGAATTACTCAAGAAATTTGGCTACATAGGTGGCCAGAGAGTTGTAGTCTTATTTGTGTTGATAGCTGCAGTACAGAGGACATGTTCACGAAACAGGCCACTCCACGAGGCTGTTTTTCATTGAGCTCGATAGTTAAGAAAGGGAGGGATTTAGCACAGGCATGAAAACAAGCATCAAGTTTAAAGCTCATCGTGCTAAATTAGTCCTCCAAGGGCATAGAATTTGTGCGAGATTTCATGGTTTCCCCTCTTGTAGGTGTAGACATCATCTCAGGGATCTAACGTTGGCTAGGACGAGTAAAGGCTCCCATGATCATTGTGTGAACTAGAGATACCTAACTTTTTGGTCATTATCCATATCTAGGTTAAACAAGAGATTTGGAAAGGTGCATCGTGTGCACCCAGATAGTTTACGAGTGCTTTGGAGAAGTACAAGGCCCTACATGATCGGTTCTAGAAGATTTCTCTTCGAGACAACTTACCTCCTAAAACACCCCCATCTAGACCGGAGAGACCATAAAATTGAACTCCTCCCAAGTTTCAAACCCCCAAGTAAGTTTCCACACCATCTGAACAAGGCCATGGAGATGAAGTTGGACCATTAAGTCCATGAATTGCTGCAATCTGGTTTCATGTGCTCTAGTGTGTCTCCATTTGTAACCTTCATCCTCTTGTGAATTTTGCTATTGTTTTCAAGATTGAGAACATGTGTGACCTTTGTGGATTTATAAATTGTTGTTGTTTGTGACATAAAATAAACTTGACTCACAAAATGGCATCGGAGTCTACACAACTTAAAGAAATATCAATCTTTTTTAAATAAAAAAATATTTTATAAATTTCATGAACGTAAGACACTTTTTTTAATGAACTTTCTTGGGGCGAATTCTACCACTATGCATAAATATGCACATTATATTAGAATACATAACAATATAAGCTCTATAATTTTCAAACAAAGATTCTACAACAGCTCCTCCGTCATCCAACGTTCTCAGTGTTGCAGCACACGTCAGAGACAATTGAGAGACTCATTTTCTCTAACATTTGTCATACATTATCTGAGGTGAAGACACCCCATTCAAATAACGAGTTGTTTTTAAAGCGGGCTACTGTCGTGGCATGCCTCAATGGTGCATCTGGTGTTGACAATCAAATGAGTGGTAGAGAAGTTGCCAAGGCTTTAAGAGTTCATCAAAGGAATGTCATTGCGGCCAATTTTTGGCTGCAACATGAAGCGGAGGAAGGATCACTTCCCTTGGATTCTTGTCACCGTCAATTGCATAGGGCAAGCACCATCACCAGTGAAATCAGGGAAATCGTGTTTCAGTTTTGGTCGGTGGAAACTCGCATCTCCCCAAACAAGAAAGATGTTGTTCGAAAGAGGATAGGCAAGAGTGCGCATGTACTGCATCCAGTGCATCTACTCGATTTGCCTCAGATTTGCCTCAGGTATATCACTGTGTTGAGAGTGTGTTGTAAGAGCTACACAATTGCTCGCATATGATTGATAGTGTATCCGGATATGCTCTTCTATACGATACTGATTTCTAAATGTCAGGGGTTTAGAGTGCTTGACAGTACTAAAATTTTGTATGATAGGACATTAGAGTGCTTTACCATGCTTCCAAATGTTTGCAAGTGCCTCACAGTGCATTACAATGCTTAACCATGCACTATAGTGCTTTACGAGCGAAGCTTTACAATTGATTTCAGATGCTTCTAAGTGCTTCATGGTGATTCCAAAAAATTCCAAGTCATGAGTGCATCTTAGTGCTTCTGAGCATTTTCAGACCACTTCTGAGTGCCCGACAGTGCACTATATTGCTTAACCATGCTTTATAGTGCTTGACATACTTCTTCAAGTGATCACAAGTGCTTCTAAGTGGTTCATAGTGGTTCCAAGTAATTTTATGTCATTCCAAGTGCATCTAAATGTTTCTGTGTGCTTCTAAGTGCCTTTTGTTGCTTCTGAGTGCTTAATAGTGCTTCAAAAAGCTGCTAGGTGCCTGAGAGTTCTTCCAAATGCTTCCAAGTGCTTATGCTCGTAATGGCTTAACAGAGCTTCAGAAGTGATAACAGGAGCTTTTAACTACTTCCAAGTGCTTGTAAGTGCTTATAAGCGCTTCCAAGTGCATCTAAATGTTTTTGTGTGCTTCTAAGTGCCTTTTGTTGCTTCTGAGTGCTTAATAGTGCTTCAAAAAGCTGCCAGGTGCCTGAGAGTTCTTCCAAATGCTTCCAAGTGCTTATGCTCGTAATGGCTTAACAAAGCTTCAGAAGTGATAACAGGAGCTTCTAACTGCTTCCAAGTGCTTGTAAGTGCTTCCAAGTGCTTGTAAGTGCTTGTAAGTGCTTCCAAGTGCTTGCTAGGGCTTCTAAATGCTTGCTAAGTGCTTGCTAGTGCTTCTAAGTGTTGCTTGCAAAACAAGTGCTTCCAAGTGCTTGCTAGTGCTTCCAAGTGCTTCTAAGTGCTTGCTAGTGCTTCCATGTGCTTCTAAGTGCTTGCTAGTGGTTCCAAGTGCCTCCAAGTGCTTCTAAGTGCTTGCTAGTGATTCCATGTGCCTCTAAGTGCTTCCATGTGCTGCTTGCAAAACAAGTGCTTCCAAGTGCTTGCTAGTGCTTCCAAGTGCTTCTAAGTGCTTGCTAGTGCTTCCATGTGCTTCTAAGTGCTTCCATGTGCTTCTAAGTGCCTCCAAGTGCTTCTAAGTGCTTGCTAGTGATTCCATGTGCCTCTAAGTGCTTCCATGTGCTTCTAGTGCTTCCAAGTGCTTCCACATGCTTTACTTGCTTCTAAGTGTTTCTAGTGTTTCCAAGTGCTTCTAAGTGCTTCCAAGTGCTTCCAAGAAATTCCATGTTATTCCAAGTTCATCTAAATGGATCCTCAGGCTTCTAAGTGCTTGCAAGTGCCTGAGAGTGCTTTATAGTGCTTTACAACCATTTACAAGTGCTGCCAGGTGTAGAAAGTGCTACTAAGTGCGTCTAAGAGCTTTACCCAATGAGTGTCATAGCTTTACACTAATTGAAAGTGCGTCATAATGCTTACCAATGCTATAGGTTGCTTCAGAATGATTTATAATGCTTGATAGTGTGTCTAAATTTATCTTCTTTGTCACAGAGGGACTTCTATATGCAATTCCAAGTGCTCATCCTAACATAAGGATGTCCCTCAGATGTTTTGAGGGTCTAAAGCCATACTTCGTACGCAAGTTGAAGGACCGCAACACTTGTGCTGTGAATACCATGTGCAGCTTGCCTACTTCAAGGAAGCTCTTAATCAGATGCGCCAGGGAAGATATGGGCTACATGGCCGGCCATGCAGTTACAGGTGCCTTGTTTGCAGTTCTCATGATGGAACAGCGTAGTGCGCGGCCTCCAATGCCACATTTCCAAGCTTAACAGACCTATGGGAGTCTGTATTGTGCCCATGGTTTTGACCTTGGAACGATTTTGTGTCGATATGGTGTCATTTTCTTTAGTTTATACTGTGGTTGCATTTTGTGGACTCTTAAGAAAGTGATGGTCTTAAAGTGCTTGTCTACTGAAGTGCTTGTCAAGTGGTTTAAAAGTGCTGGTCTAGACACTAAAAGTGCTTGTCAAGTGGTTTGAAAGTGCTTGTCTAGGTATTGAAGTCCTTGTCAAGTGGTTTGAAAGTGCTTGTCTAGATACTAAAAGTGCTTGTCCAGGTACTGAAGTGCTTGACAAGAATTTCTCAAGTGGTCTGAAAGTACTAAACATGTGCTTGTCTAGGTACTAGAAAGTGCTGGTCAGGTTATCTGAAAGTGCTTGTCAAGGTGCTTAAAGCGCTTGTCAAGTGGTCTGGAATGCTTGTCTAGGTACTAAAAGTACCTGGCAGGTGCGTACCATGTGGCCTCCAAGTGCTTGTCAACAGTGCTTGTGTAGGTACTTCAATTGTTTAGGAAATGCTGGTCAAGTGGTCTAAAAGTGCTTGTCTAGTTACTTAAAGTGCTTGTCTAGGTACTTAAAGTGCTTTTCAAGTAATCTGAAAGTGCTTCTGTAGATCCTAGAAGTGCTTGTGTAGGTAGTACTAGAAGTGCTTGTCAAGTGGTCTTAAAGTGCTGTCAAAGAGTTAAAGTGCTTGTCTACTACTGAAAGTGCTGTCAAAGAGTTGAACGTGTGAAATAGTGCTTCTTAGGAGGATGCATTGTGCTAGCTTGAAAGTTAGAACTTACAAGTTCTCCTCTGGGGGCATGCTATTATAGATTTGTTCAAATAGATCATTTGACAATTCATATACATTAGGCTCACCTTCTACCGAGAACATTGGAAACCTGATGCATCGCACCAGGTGGGAGTAGATAAAAGCAGGGGGCTTGTCATCCAAAAGAATGTAGGTGTCATCTTGGCCATTTACCTTGTCGGTAGAAGAGTCCCTCAAAACGACAAATGAGTTCTTTTGAATACGGTTATGCCATTCATCCCTTTCAGATTTGATGGTCAAGCGCTTGGTTTTAGTTCACTTCAAGATGTAGAAGTCTGCACCTGGCTCTTCTGCATTCACTGCTGCGAAGTTCTGTGGCCAACCATCAAGGCATCACTTAGGTCGTCATGGTGGCCAGCATACATGGGGCCTCCTGGTAACTCATCATCGATGAATGCTTCTCCATCGTTTTGAACATTGATAGTCAGTTGTATTCGCAAGTACTGCCACCTCTCAACGTGGTCATTGTTTACACATCTCCTCCATTGGCCTTTCATGCATGCATGGCAAAAGCAGGACAATGGTATGCACCGTAGCCCGTGCATATCTGATTGACTGCAGTCGTTGACACAGTGGAAGGATCGAGACCCTTTGATCCGCATGCAATCCCACGTCATGGAGGCAGTCCTCTGTACAATGGGAAAATGCCAACAAAAGCACTTTTAATTTGTTGTTTTACTCTTTGGACGCTTATACTTTCTTTCTTTAGGATCCAGGTTGGGGGTAATTTTCGGCAACGTGGGGGCTTCAATTTCTTTCATTTCCTCAACATTGTTCCGCACGATTCTCCAATTCGATCGTTGCAAGGCATCATCCCTGACATCAAAAGGGCACTCTCTGACAATTTTTGCTCTGTTAGCACTTTCTGCCCACTGCAACACAAAGTCAGCCACATCCTGTTTCAAAAATTTTTCCCACTGCCCCTTAGTCTACTTCTCCACTTCAGGAAGGATCACATAGCATGCAGGATCATTAGAGTACATTTTATACAATGAGTCATCTAGCACAAGTGTATTTGTCTTATTGAATTTCGGGAAAAGATGCCAGAAGGTATCCAGGTTTTTCAAGAACATTGGCCTATGAGGATTATCAAAGCACCAAGTGCAAACATGGCAAGCGGTTTGCAACAGCCATCCACTCATGCATTTCTTGGCTTGAGGCAAGCACTTATCCATGGCTGTCTCCAATTCCCTGCCTCTGTGGGAGGTCCACACAAATATCTCTGCAACCTGACTCAACGCAAGTAAGAACACCTCTGCATCCTGCCATATGTAATAGGTGATGTTCTCATCCTCACGGACTTTGGAAAAGTACAGCGTTGAGACATTTGGGGGAATCTCTGTCCTTCGCTTATTGTGCACGCACAAAAGAACCTTGTTGAAGTCAACAACGACTGTCAGGTCTCGAGAGTCATTGAAGTGTCGAAACTGATAGCGTGGAGGATAGTGCTCAATGTGCTCTACCTCATCAGTGGGGTGGTAGGGTTTTCGAGCCAACAACTTGAATTTTAACTATATGCACAACAATTAAGATGGTCAGGACCGCACAGACACTGAGACAAAGGACTTATATATTAAATTGCCACAAAATAATGCGGCTTGCATGAGCAAAAAGCTACAAAGTTGCAAGAAGCTAAAGTTTCTTGCATGCTCGGGCTTTGGAAAAAATTGGGTTAGTACTTTTCTTGGGGTCCCGAAGAGGCCCATCCTCCACATGCCTTTTCTTCTTCTTCCGCAGCTCTCCTACAACATATTGGAGGGTCTCTTCCATATCTGGGTCCAACTCCTCTTCAGTATGTACACCTTTGTCGACACGGCTTGGCTCTCCAGTTGGAGCACTAACATGACTTAATGTCTTAATGACATCAGTACCTGGGATAGCAATAGGAAATCAAGTTAGGAGCACAGGTAGTTAATATGATCACAATGATCATGGATAATCATGTCTGAGGATAACATGTTACAGCAACCAAAATTACCTTGTGTGATCTCAGAACCAAGTGTCTCCGTCAGGATGCCTCCATCACCAAGCACATCAGTTTTTTCAGCAGACAGACTACAACCCTCAAAGTTTTTGTATTTCATCATCAAGGCGTCTAGGTCGAAGGGGGCATCCACATCATGCATGGACGAGGTGGAAGCGGCCGGGTCCACCCCCTCACCAGCCTTTGGCTCACCTGAGACATAACAGACAATTACTGTACATATCAAAAGTAGCATGAATCTTGTCCTATGAAAGAGGCATGCCTTACCTATGGACTCCTCATATGCATTCCCAAGTGCCCAACATCTTGCTACAAGTGGTATCTCCCACGAACAGTCCGGAACAATGCACTTGGGCTCAGTCGCACAGACAATGGAAAAGCAAAAGGGGTGGTACTTGTGGTGGGCACATGGAAGATAATAAACGCCAACTGCATGTTTGCTTGACAGCAGCAGCTGGCCACAAGCCACACAAGATCCACCATTGAGGTCAGTGTCAGCACCTAGGACAGACTTGGCAGGTGGGGTAGGCACTAGAAGGGCTCTCCCCTCTCTTTTCAAGAAAGTGCATGCCTCCTTCACGAAGGAGGCCTGTCTCCTCAGCTCACATAACACATGTTCCATTTCCTCAACCGAAGCCTGCACATAATGAAAAACAACTAGCCATCAGAACTTTCAAGCATGTGTAAGTGGTTTGAGCACCTGTCAGTGGTCTGTGCAGTGCCCTAAGGTCTAAGCACCAGTGAGTGGTCTAAGCACTTGAAAGTGGTCTAAGCACTTGAAAGTGATGTAAGCACTTGAAAGTGGTCTAAGCACTTGAAAGTGGTCTAAGCACTTGCTAGTGATGTAAGCATTACAGTGGTATAACACTTGCAAGTGGTCACAGCACTTGCAAGTTGCAAAAGGCATGAACACTTACAAGTGGCCTTAGCACTTGCAAGTGGTATGACCACTTGCAAAAGGTATGACCACTTGTTGCAAGTGGTCTTAGCACCTTCAAGTGGTCTTAGCACCTTCAAGTGGTCTTGAACTTTGCTAGTGGCCTAGGCACTTGCAAGTGGTATGATCACTTGCAAAAGGTATGACCACTTGCAAGTGGTCATAGCACCTTCAAGTGGTCTAAGCACTTGTTAAACTTCTAAGAACTTGCATGATTTCTATGCACTTGCTAGTGATGTAAGCACTTACAGTGGTATAACACTTGCAAGTGGTCATAGCACTTGCAAGTTGCAAAAGGCATGAACACTTACAAGTGGCCTTAGCACTTGCAAGTGCTATGACCACTTGCAAAAGGTATGACCACTTGCAAGTGGTCTTAGCACCTTCAAGTGGTCTAAGCACTTGTTAAACTTCTAAGAACTTGCATGATTTCTATGCACTTGCTAGTGATGTAAGCACTTACAGTGGTATAACACTTGCAAGTGGTCTGAATACTTATGAGTGGTCTATGAACTCGATGACCTCTAAGCACTTGCAAGTGATGCAAGTGAAACAAGCACTTGCAAGTGGTGTAAATGCTACACCACTTTCAAGTGCTTGAATCACTTTGCAAGTGCATATATCACTTGCAAGTGCTTGGACCACTACTTAAAGGATAGAAAAATGCTTGAGTTTTCAAAAGTACCTACATAGTGGACACCTCCTCCTTCATCTCTGCAATAGACGTCACAGCACCAGAAGCCACTGAGACCACCCTCTCAAGCACTCCTATCTCAGTTTCCTTCATCTCTGCAATAGACGTCACAGCACCAGAAGCCACTGAGACCACCCTCTCAAGCACTCCTATCTCAGTTTCCTTCTTCAAAATGAGAGCTTCATTTTCTAGGGGAGATGCTTTTAATATCTTCATGTCTGCTCTAAGTCTCTCCATCTCTACTATAATTGGGGCATAGGCCGAATAGTTTAGTAGAACCAACCTTCGCTTCAGCAATATGGGCCTGCCCATCAAGATCTTCAGCAATTCTACCTAACCATTCTATGTATAGGGGCTGGGATGCAACCTCAGTCGGTTTTGCAGGGTGATTAGACACTGACAAGGCGTAGAAGTTAACAGCATGCTCTGTTTATCCATATAAGATAGAAACACCATAATCGGATATGAACTTGCTCACTTTGCAATTCAAACCTCCCCGTTGAGCCTTCACATTCTCCAAGACCATACCACCCACCACAGCCCATGCAATCTTGTGACTTTAGGGTTGAGCTTTAGCAGCTGCACAATTCTCAAAGGCAAACCCCCTAGCAAACTTTGTCATTAGTTCCCCATTAGAGGGGGCAGCCTGGTACACTTTCTGATACAAAAGACGGCAAGCATCGTATAGGTGATCCTGCACCATAAACAGGAAGACTTTGTCTTCTTCTTTTCGGGAACTTTGAAGACAGTCAGCCACTCCTCAGGTGGCAAATGCTCGACAGTAAGGTCTTTGGGCAGCTTGCCGCCGTACTCAGCATGCAACTCACCTGCTGAGTAGCAAAAACGGGAGAGCTTGGGGTACTCAGATGACGCTGTCAATAAGAGAACAAGCAAACGTTAGTTCTCAAGGGGAGCATGCATTGACAAGGAAACAATGTGCAAACAAAAGCCAATGGAGGAGATGTGTAAGAAGGATATGTGCATGCAGCAGACATGGAAGAGGAGCACAATACCTTTCCGAGCGGACTTTTCTATTGTGAGGGGCCGCATGTTGTATGGGAAGCTTCACATTGCTCTGGCATCGGAGAAGGGGTCTGCACGACTGAGTCAGCATCCGCAAAGGGTCTCTTGCACCTCCTAGGGGGGTGTTCTTCTTGGGGGTGGGATCACTCATCTCTGTGCACACGGTTGTGAAACGGTGAAACCGTGAGTGATGCGAGGCAACAGAGGGATCAATGGGCAGGAAGCTCGCTTGGTGAGAGGGAATGCATGAACGGAGCAGAGGGAGAAGAGGAGTAGAGGGAGAAGGGGGGCGCACGCGACAGGCCAAATCAATGCATGCTTTAAAGAGGGTGGCCTAATCCTTGCATGCTTTAATTTTATGATGGCCCACTATTTTATGATGGCCCACTATTTTCCATATTACTAATTTTAAAAACACTAAACTTCCCTCCTTTTAGGGGCTATTGGTGGTACCACCAAAAGGTGAAAAAAGTGGTACCTCCTATACATGCTTTCACCCCGATGCAAAACATCAACTTTTTCACAAAACTTGATGTTTTGCATCAAAGTTGATGCAAAACATCAACTTTTGTGAAAAAGCTTATGTTTTGCATAACGTTGATGCAAAACATCAAGTTTTGTAAAAAAGTTGATCTTTTGCATAGAAAGTTGATGTTTTGCATATAAAGTTGATGTTTTACATCAACTTGATGCAAAAATCAAATTTTCATAAAAGTTGATGTTTTGTTATCAAGTTGATGAAAAACATCAACTCTTGGCTGAGAAGTTCTTACTCAGCATTAAGTTGGCCGCAAATGTTGTAGCTAAAACACCCTTACCATGTGTAGTAACTAGTAGGATTAACCAGTAGGATTCGAACCCAAGTCCCAGCCTGATATTTTATAAAAAAGTATTTTGAAAAGAATAACGATTTGTTTCTTAAAGTGAGCTTTTTCATGCTTTCTAAACTCATTTAATAGCTAAAATTACCATTTAAACTCTTTTTGTCACATCAAGGACACATTTTATTTAAAAATGAGTGTGTAATTATTTTTCAAAATTAGATAACTTTTAAATAGCATATTCATGATATTTTAAAATTCATATATACGTAACGTACTCTTTTAAAAAAAGTATATATTATCAATTAAGAAATTGTGATACTTAAGAGTTTTAAAATGGATTTTAATACTACTCTCATCAAGAGCCAAATAGGGTTTTATAATTAAGATAATAACTGAATTAAGATAATAATTGTATCAAGATAACGCTTTTGTAATATAAAGCATATAAATAGTTTTTTGTATTTGCACTCTATAGCACATTCTCAATCACGCTAACATGGCAGATGACCCAAGGAGTCTTAGCTTCAAGTGTACACATAGAAGAAAAAAATATTTTTGTGGATAATGAAGACTAGAGGATGCCTCATCTACCTTCTCAAGGAAAGGCACATCAACTAGTGATGGTGTAGGTATAGATAGCATTTATTATGAGGTACCATAACTATGTCATAAGCTATATGTTTAGAAAATAGCTTCTTTTTACAGTTATATAAATTTTTTCCTGGATTGAAGATGGAAATAATAAACATTGTCTCTATTTTGGCATGTTTTTTAAAAACTTATTGTTAGTTTTTTTATTATAATCTCAAAGCAAAATGATTTTTTTTTAATGTCAATTTTTGTAAGAAACATGTAAAGTGGCCAAAATATTATCATTTTTTGGCTGTGTTTTATGCATGCATAGACCACTTTTTAATAAAAGGGGGTAAAAAACTGAACTTTTTTTTATGGAATCTTTGAAAGATGCCAAATGTTTCTCTTTTTCAAGAAATATTACCTATTTTGTCAGCTGTTTCTTTGTGAAAAAGAAGGATAGATCCGCCCGATTTACATAGATTATTAGGCACTCAACAGGTTGACGATAAAGAGCAAGTTCCCTATGCCTGGTGATTCCACCACTCTTTCACAATGCTGCAGTACCAAAAGGCATGCCTGACAGATTCCACAACCATATTACATCTTGAGCATTGACCATTAGTGAAACCTCTTTTTTGGAGCTTAGTTGCTAAAGGTAATCAACCCACCATGGTTCTCCAAAGAAATACCTGAACCTTGAATTCCAAATCACACTTCCACACTTCCTCAAATCTTTTGTCCAACCAGGAATCTGATTTTTGCAATTTCCAAAACTGATTGTATTTCTCCACTAAAGGATGTCTTGTTTTAAGTAACAGATAAAAGGAATCTGAGATTTGCATGTTGTTGGTGGTATTTGTGTGATTATTCCATATGCAGTTACAGTATAATAGGTATACGATACTGTTGTTTTAAAGATTAACAGGTTTAACGTAATTATAAAGGTTTTTTTAAGCACTATTTGATAAGTTGCTATACAAGTAATCATGTCTGATAGTCTATACCAAATTGTGAGCGAGAAGCGACCAATTTCCTTATGGGAAACGAATATTGGGAATCACATGTGCTGAAAAGGAGCTAGACATTGCTGAAGAAAATCCCACCCCATAGCAGTAGCAGATGCAGACATATAAAGCATGGCATAAAAGAGCCAGAAAGGTGTTGTACTAGTTACATGTGAGACTTTATGACTACCATCAGGTACGAATTATGGACGGGGACATCCCCAAAAACTGCATTCCAAACTGAGTGGGCCCACTACGAGTTTGTGGTCATGCCCTTTGGTTTAACAAATTCCCCAACCACATTTAACCACATGATGATGCAGATTTTTAGGGACTTAATAGGTAACTAAATCTTCATCTTTTTGGATGACATACTAATCTTTTCATCTACGGAAGCGTAGCACGAATTGACATAGAAAAAGTGATGAAATTGCTGGAAAGTAACGAGCTTTATATCAATGAGAAAATATTATAATTTTATCTATAGGAGGTTCATTACCTCATATATATAATTAGTGGCGAAGGCATTCGATTAGACCCTGCAAAGGTGGTAGAAATACTTAATTGGGAGATTCCAAAAACTACATATGACATTCGGTCATTTGTGGGCATTTTCAAGGTTCATTCCACCCACATTGACAAGTTTTCTGACATCTCACTGATCTTCTTAAAGGTGTCAAGACTCGAAGGCAATGGATTCAAATGACCCCTCAGGGTTTATAGGCTTTCAAGGACCTTAAGGTTGCATTATTTGAGGCCCCTTGTTTAGGATGACCCATTCTAGGTGATCTCCCCGATGATAGTAACATCATTATCGGAGTAATCTTGCAACAGAATGGGCATCCAGTCGCTTAAATGTCATGTCAGCTGATCCCTATAGAAAAGAACTACTCGGTATAAATGATCGGCAACCCTCGCGGGGTGATACATGTCCTAAAACATTGGAAGCATTTTCTTTATGGGCGCAAGTTTGAGGTTCGCACAAATCTGCAGGATTTGTGTTGGTTTCAAAAAATGCCAAACGTGAATTGGAGTGATCGTCAACACTACTGGAGCCAAATTTCCTAGCAATTTGGTGGAATGATCAAGTATCTTTCGGGCAAGGCCAACCCAATGGTCGATGCCTTGAACAGGAAAGGAACCGTGCCCCACACTGTCACAATAGTGACTTAATCTCTCTAATTACTCTTAATCATTAAAAGGACACCAGTGAAGGGTCACACCCTTGTCACATGGGTCATCATCAAAGGACATGTCTATTTAAAGAGACCCATCTATTGAATCAAAGGACACATCTCTATGTCTAAAGGACATAACTATTCATTCAAGAGTCACACTCTATGTGCCTCTTCATTTGTACCTTTTTAGGCCCTATTTAACAAGGCCTTATGTCTCAATATAACAACATAGCTTGAGAATACCCCATTCAATTTTAGCCCCTTTAACTATTTTTGCTAGATTTGTCCAAATATGCAATATGCCATAAGCCTTAAACAAAAAAAAAAAAGGGATGGAAAGCTCACAATCTTACGGAGGCAGCATAAGACAAACTCACGCATACGACTCCCTCTCCTCTTCATCCCTTGACGTGTGCATATGCAACCTCCTTCTACTGAGACTGAATTGACCCTTTCTACACGTTCCATCCCTTCGTTGAGAAACGACATGACTTTTTTTTAAAAAACACGTAATGTTTTTAAAAAACATTAAGGCTCTAAAGATTTAGCCTCAAACATTAAGGCTTGCCTTCCCACACACTTGCAAGGAAAAAAAAAAAAGGAAAAACGAAGAGATTGGCCCATGGCTGTTACAAGCGTATCAACAAAAAAAAACCCAACATTTGCTACCTGCGCGCCAGCCCTCTGTGCATCAATTCGTGGCTTATCTACCAACGATTCAGCCCCCCGCCGCCCCTTTCTGCACATGGTCTCTCACTCTCTTCTGGGAGCAATGTTTTAGTGAACCCCTTTGCTGCCCCTCCCAACAATGGCTTATGGTCAAGGAGAGTTCAAACGGGTCTAGACTCAAGTGCAACACCATGGCTCCTTGACTTTCCTGATGAACTTTGAGGTTATGTCTCTATCTAGATACAACATGATCTTGAATCAGCAATGGTTATATCAGTATGACCCTCTCATCAGTTTTCATAGTCACACCTTACCTTACAGTTTGTAAAAAAAAAAGCATGGACATTGATCTCCAAGGTGTTTGTGATCAACACTCCACACCAACCTTGTCCCCACTTCAAGCAAAGCAGTGGGTTCGAAAGGCAAGTTGTTCTTCAGCACTTTTAATGGTTTATTCCATAGAGGAGATGATGCCTGATCCGGATCATCCAATTGATCTACTTCATGGCCATTTACCACTAACTCGTGCTCCATATCAAGTCTCTTTTACTGAATCACAAGAAATTCAATGCCATCTCATGGAGCTCTTGGACAAAGTCCGTATTTGTCTCATTAAGAGCCCCTTTGGCGCAACAGTTTTGCTCGTGAAAAAGAAAGATATGTAAATGGCACTTTGCATTGATTATCGTGCCCTATCAAGAACAAATACTCTCTTCACTGGATTTATGAATTATTTGATCAGTTCCTTCATGCCAAAGTATTTTCAAAGATTGATTTAAAGTCCGGATATCATTAGATCTATATTCGTGAAGGTGATATAAGCACAAGACTACCTTCCACATGAAGTATGGAGGTCATGCCTTTTGGGTTAATCAATGCCACACCAACTTTTATTGGTCTCATGAATGACCTTTTTTTACCATTTCTAGATAAGATTATGATAATTCATCTCGATGATATCTTGGTTTTTTGTGCTTTTACCGATGAGAAAAAGTCTACAACAAGTTTTTCAAATATTGCGCGACAATGCAATTGTTATCAATCCACAGAAAAGTGATTTTTTCAAGACATCACTAGAGTATCTTGGGAACATTATTTCAACTAATGGTGTTTTCCTTGATTCTAATACCATATAAGTTATTAAGGATTGGTTGATGCCACATAATATTCATGATGTCAGATCGTTCTTAGCTCTTGCCAATTTTTATCATATAAATGCATAAGTTTTCTGATATTCCAACACGATTGGACAGAGGTTTTAAAGTTAGCACCTACTGTTGAATGGACAGATGATGTTTCTCATGCATTTGATAAGCTAAAGGTTTCTTTGACAATCCCAATAATGGCGCTTGTAGATCATCTTCCTTTTGAAGTCACATGATAGATGCTTTTGATATTACAACTGGCACATGTCTTATGCAACAAGGTCGAGCCATCGCTTTTGATAGCCATAAGCATTCATCACTTCAAACATGTTATCCACAATATATTATAAGGATTTCTTGGCAATTGTTCATGCTCACCAAGATCCATTATTTTTCACTAATGTTAGGTGGGAAGGCACATCAGTGGTATCGAAAGCTCAAGCCATAAGATAAAGTTAATTTCACTTTGCTTAAGAATGTCTTTGTGCTAAGCTTTGCTAGAATTAGTGACAAGTGGAGCCCAGCGGCATAGCTCTATATAACGGAGAGAGACATAACCCGTCACATCAACTTATACTCTTACTGCTTGATGTTGAACTCTTGGTGCAAGCTTTGGGAGAGGCTCACCCCAATGAACAGTTATTTATGTGCTTCTACAAGGGAGTACAAGACCCTAGAATGTATGACTAATGCATGACTATCTTCTCTTATCTAAACTAGCGACATTGGATGCGTGCTACAAATTGGCCATAGAATTTGAGGATAACATGTTAGAATTACCCAAGCTTGAGGACTGCAAAGAAAAAGAAATCTAGTTTGCCAATTAGGGTGGTGAAAGAGTGTATACTCATGGTTCCATGTTTGTCCTTTTATTGAAAATATGCAGACGGTCGAGACTAAGTTGCAAATGATTTTCGAGTGATTATGACTCCACAATTTAGCTCTTTTTTGATTTGAAGATTTATGCAGTGTATTCTCCCTCATAACATAAGTATGCATAAACTCTTGGTAAAGGAGCATCATGAGGTTCCTTATGCAGCTCATCCTCGTATTAACAAAACTTATCGATTGTTGGTGATCGCTTCCTATTATTGGCCTCAAATGAAGCAAGATGTTGTAAAGTTTGTTACAGCATGTTTCTCTTGCTCGCAAATAAAAGGTAGTAGACATTAGGGGAAATTTGGGCTCATTTTTGGGCCCTCTAAGAAATGCCACATCATAAAAAATGGGGCCATGGTAATTTTTTTTGAAAATCAACTCTAAATTTTTTGGAGGTTGAATATATAGAATCTACTCTTTAGGATCTTTCCATCAATATATAACATGATGGGTTTTGGACATGGCACATGGAAGATGTACAAAAAGTAGGTTCCAAAGTCATGATGTGGACCGTTATGGTAGCCTTTAAACTTGTTTTTGAGAAAAATGGTATATCTTGAGCTTAACAACTCCAAATGTTTTGGAGTTTGAAATTATGAAATCTAATTTTCATGATCTCTCTAATGATATATCATATGATGGGGTTTTAATGTAAGATAAAAAAATGTTCACCACGGCCCCCATTTTCAAGGCAAAGATGGCAAAAATTTCCTTAAAAGACCCCAAAATTTGCACAAATTTCCCCTAATGCAAGCTCCAGCAGTAGCAGCTGGTCTTCTTCAAGCACTTCACATACCAAATGAACGATGGGAAAGTATTAGTATGGATTTCATTACATCCTTACCTCGTTATTCAAAAGGTAATACATAAATAATGGTAGTGGTCGATAGATTTTCCAAAATGGCACATTTTATACATGCAAGAAGATAGTGCAAGCTTTGAAAATCTTTTCGTTATTTCTTTAATATATTTTAAACATACATGGATTGCTAAAGTTCATTATTTAAGATCGAGATCCTATGTTTATAGGACATTTCTAGACTTCACTTTTAAAGTCACTTGGCACAAATTTATAAATTCATTTAAACATATCATACACAGATGGATGACCAGATTGAAAGAGAATCAAATTATTGAAGAGATGCTCAAAAATTATATTCGGCCTTGTTTAGCATCTTGGGAAGTTTATTTACTATTGATGGAATTTTCTTATAATAATTCTCATCATACAACAATTGGTATGAGTCCTTTTCAAGCCCCTTATATTGGTCATACACAAATTGTGCCATCCAACTTTGTTCTTTAACACATGGTGGCATTATCTAAAGGATCAGTTAGTTCAAGAAATGCAAGTCATTCTTCTTCAAGTTCAAGGTCACAAGAAAAATAGCTAACTAACGTCGCCGACATGATTAATTTCAAGAAGGTAATATGGTTCTTTTGTTCATTGATCCTCATCGATATAAAATAGTGAAATCTATTTTTTCAAAGTTAATACCACATTAACATGGACCTTTTTATATTATTAAGAAGAATTCTCATTTGAGTTATAAGTTGGATTTACCACCTTCATGGTGGGAAAAAGTTCATCCGACTTTCCACATATCATGGATCAAGAAGCTTCTGTAAAGAGATTCTACTATTCTAGACATTTTAGATTATGTTCCAGAGATTGAAGATGAGCACATGATTTTGATTCCGGAGAACATTCTTCGTGTTCAACATAAAGAAACTTGACAGAAGATTATTACAGAATTCTTGGTACAATGGAAAGATTTGGATGATTCAGATTCAACTTGGCAAAGTAATGAACAGTACCTGAAATTACTTCAAGAGTTTTGTAGTCAATAATAATCACTTATATAGCCCTGGAACTTATTTTAAGTGGGAGGGAATGTCACGAGTGTGACTGAATATCTCTAATTACTCCTAAAGGACACCAGTGAAGGGTCACACCCCTGTCACATGGGTCATCACCAAAGGACACGTCTATTCAAAGCGTCTATTCAAAGAGACACATTTTTTGATTAAAGGACACATCTCTACATCCAAAGGATATAGCTATTCATTCAAGATTCACACCCTTTCATCAAGGATGCACCTCTTCATTTGTACCTTTTCAGCTCTTATTTAATAAGGCCTTGTGTCTTGATGCAACAACACAACTTTTCGCTTTAAGCATCTTTACTCTCAAGGTTATACTTTTTATCATGTCTAATAAATTACTAATAGGCTGAGAAGTCCTCACATACATCTAAGCTGCATGGATGGATCTTGCTGGTACCGGACTAGATGAGATGAAGCACAAGTACGTAGAGTCTATAGAATTTTGCACTCAGTGGGAATAGGCATTGGTGGACGCCATAAGACCGTGCCACTTTTTGATACGCGATGATAAGCTTTTCTACAAAGTTTGCCTTTATATACTAAAACATTTCCAAGGAAATCGTCTCCACAACTCCCATGATGCCATTAATGGTAGTCATAGGGGCATAAACTCGGCTTTGGAGAAGTTAGGTTAGCATATTTATGCCTAGAATGAGGCAAGACGTGTTCACTCATTCGAAACCTTGTTTGGTTTTTCAAAAAGTGGAAGCTTATTAATGAGAAGAAGATAGGGTTGTTACAATCATTACCTATTCTTCAAGGACCTTTTTAGGATATCTCCATAGATTTTTTGTGAGACGAACTAGTCTGGGTAAGTGTAATATGCAATGTTAAATGATTGTCGATTGTTTTAGTAAGTTTGTTATTATGCTTATTTCTTGTAGGGCTAATGTTACTACTCAAGATGTTGCTAGGTTGTTTATCAAGAATTAGTATCCCATAGGTGATATACCTAGGACCATTATGTTGGATCAAGGTGCCAAGTTTACTAATTATTTCTAAAGAGAATTATTTGAAACTTTGGCACTAAGTTGAGTTTTTCTAGTTCATTTAACCCACATACTGACAACTAAATAGAGATTTACAATCATCGACATGCTGAAGTGTTATGCTCATGACCAGCAAGGTAAGTGGGAACAATTTTTGCCTTTAGTTTAAGCTGTGTTGAATGACTCTTTTTCTTCAGCTATTGGAAGAGGGCTCCATATGAGGTAGCATTTGGAAGACTATTATGGTCGTTGTTGTTGACTAGGATGTCATCCTCAGTGCTGCCTGAAGCTAATAGATTAACGGAATCTATGAAAGATAGGCTGGCTAAAGCATAGGAGGCCTATACTCGATAGGTCAACAAGGGCAGAAGAGATGTGATCTTCTTAGAAGGAGATTGGATATATCTCAAGATCATGAAGCATAGGTTGAAATAGGTGGGCAAGCAATGCCCAAAGTTATCGTTTTGGAGCTTTGGACCCTTTCCCATTCTAAAAAAGATTAACGAGGTTTTTTTGAAGCTGAAGCTACGTCATGCAGTTGGACCATGCATGACGTGTTCCATGTTAATTGGTTGAAGCCTTATATTGCACCTCCTCTCTTTCATGTTTCCACGATGAACATAAACCAGACATAGTGGATGAAGCTCAAGTTATGGTTCCAGAACAAATACTCTTGCATCATTTCAAGCACATGACTTCAGCCAAAAAGAAAGACAATTCCTCACGAAGTTCGGTGTAGCTTGACAGGAACTTCTTCGAAGATTATTCAAAGAAAGATAATTCCTCACAAAGTTTCAAGACTGAGGGACACATGAAGCGGTGTGGCTTGACAAGGCCTTCTTCGAAGATTATTCAACATTATTGATAGACTTCTTGGAGGCATTGTTGTAGCTTCCATCAAGCTAAGCAGAAGGGGATGTCACATGCACCCTGTACTTAGTAGGTGAAGGACCTAGAGTGATAAAATCGCTCCCTTGTGAGCCTCCACTCCAAGACAAGTCAACCAAGGCTCCACTCTAAGCATCTAGGGTCAGCTGTCTCATACATGGTCCAAGGCTAGGTGTACAAGTCTTGTACATGGTCTTGGTCAAGTGTGTAAGTCCCACACATGAAGCAGTGCCAATCCGTGCTATGAGTCACAAATGATAACGGGTGTTATGGGCATTGATAGGCTTATAGCCAAATTCAAGGCACCTAGGAAGTATGCAGATGCATGTATAATTGCATACAGTGTAGGGCCATGGGTTTACCCATGTTGCCCTAAAACTTGGGCCATGTGGGGCATGGATTTGGCCCATAAATCCCATAGCATATAGTGGCTGGCCCTTATAGGGCATAGGCCTAGTCGACTAGCCCCTAGGAGGCAAGGGGGTAGGCTATCAGAGCTAGGCCTAGAAGGCATGGGCAGCCAGTCGGCTTTCCTGTGGGATCCCTCTGCCCCCTCCGCGCACTGGTAGCTGACAGCGGAAGCAGCCCCCTCATGCGCGGGGCAGGGTTTCTCACTTGGGGCAGTGCCCACGAATGTCCGGGCATGAGACTAGGCTGGTGGTCACTCCGAAAACCGAAACCGAGAAAATTTTCCATGCCCGAAAAGCGGGGACGATTCCACCTTTTTGAATTTTCTTAACGATTTTTTTTTTCTAACGAAATTAATCTAAACTATCCTTCACCTAAATAAACAAGATAGAAGGAAACTATCACTGATATAATTTGATCATTTGAGTAATTTCAATGCTTTTTTCTTGATCAAGATTAGGCACAACCGTTGATCCACTCAATTGAGAAATTTATGAGGGAATGAACTAGCTACTCGAATCCTAGCGTAATCCTAAGATTTTTCAGTTTGATTATTAAAACTCCACTGATTCCAGCCTAACCCCATCCGGCCCATGGGTTAGCCACCACCCTACCCCACTGGAGGCGGTAGATCCAAACAACTACTCACCCACCCATAATTGAAATGCCTTTCTTAACTTTAGCTTTAGAAAACAGATACACACACACTCCTCTTTAAAACTTTAATATAAAGATAATCCATTGACAACACAAATATGATCACAGATTTCATAATTCAAAATTTCCATTCAGTCCCTTGTTTCACAAAAATAGTACCAATAAAATGCATCATTTCACCTAAATATCTCTCTTTTTTAACTATTAACTTTGTCCTTAGTCAACTCTTCATCTTATGTGAGTATTTACTCATTTTTGGGGGATTTTTCTTTTATTCTTCTATTTATCTCCTCCCTACATTTGGATGAATCTTATTGGTCCATAGGAACCTTAATTTAAAATTTCAAAAAAATCTTCACCCCTAGGATAATACCTCTTGTGAACAGATTATACTTAATTTCTAATGCACCTTCTGGAAATCTTTTTGAACTTCTATTTCAAGGGAACTTATTTTAATAAGATAAGATATTTTTCTATCCAAAAATATTTAAAAACTAAATTACCACTCTCTAGAAGATTTTCTCTCTCTAGGCCAAAACTGGTAGAAACAAGATCTTTTATATTTCTGAAGAGGGATTTGATTACACGGAAAGATGCTGGACATCTTGAGAGCCTGGGGAGGAATCTTACATTTCCCATGTAGGGCCAAGCACAATAGGCAGTCAACATTTATGCAAAGCCCTACAGTAAGGCATCTAGTTATTTTGGTTGCCCCCAGCATGAGAAAGGCGCCTCTTTTCACACCGTTGGATATTTGGTCAAATACATATATGCAAAAACACAACACAATGAATTTTTTTTAATATTAAAAAAAGAGTTTAAAAAAGGGAAAAATGAAAAAAAAAGTGACATGGCAATGCCACGTGGTAGGATAGCATTGTAGGGCCACCTTACAGGGCTTGTAATGTCGCGATAGCTTTTGGAAAGCAAAAGATTAAAAGCTTTTTAAATACTAAAAAGAGAGAGCTTTCATTATTAAAAAGATATTTTTGGGCTAAAGTACTTTTCTCAAAGTGCTTTTCGGAAAGAACTATAAATTCAGCTATTCTCTCATTGTTGAGACATGTGCAAAGATAAGAGAGCTCTCTAGCTATATAAGAACTTGTACTCAAGACTCCTCCAAGGGGTTTTATCCAATATGTAAGATCCCGATCTCCACCGCGCAAAACGGATTCGAGGTACTAGCAGCGGAAGTAGCACATCTTGCGTGGGCCAGGGTCCCACGCTCGAGGCCTCGCCCACGGATATCCGGACAAGAGACTAATCCGTCGGTTTTTCCAAAACCGAACCCGGAAAACCTTCCCTTATCCGAAAAACACGGGCGATTCCACCAGGATAACTTTTACTCTAACGTAGTCAAGACCATTTCTGATCAAACTGATCCGACTGCATCTATAAAGATACTTGGTCAGATCAAGGAAGAAACTTGCACTTGGATCATTGGAATCAACGCTTTTTTCCCCATCAAGAGGCACAGCCGTTGATTCCTATCCATAGAACAATTACTATCCGGATTTACTTTATCTATCGTAGTAACAGAAATTGAGTTTCGATTTACGGATCCATCAGTCCAGCCTAACCCCATCCAGTCCCATGGGTTAGCCAACCTCCCAACCACTGTAGTGATGGGATCCAATTAGGAATTTGGTTAGGTTTTGTCCCGGGTACCAAGGAAAAGAGTTCCAAGGCCCCCTAGCCGGAAGTTTCATGCACATAAAACTAGTCGCACCACTTACACACCCAGTATGAAATTGCCTTTTTCTCAGCATCAACTAACTTAAAAACAATCCTTTAATGAAACCATTATGTCACTGATGACAATCCTTGAATTCTCTGGTTGAATCCATATTTCCAATCATTCATTCATCGGTGTACTTATGGCATCATTGGCAACCAGAACGCTCACCACCTGTTCACTCAGGGGCCTTTTCCATAGTTCCTAGCTCATAGTAACCGGCAATATATTCATATAACAGAATGGAATCTCCGTGAAGATCAGCAAGATCAACCCACAGATCCATATAAAAGAGCCATGGACTCATCCGTTGAGGACCAGCAAGGTCAATCAACTAGATCCATGCCCGATTTCAGAAAACAACTCTTATTCCTTGATCCAATATCTTCCACGACGCACGTGTGGGTATCTTCGGCGACCCAGAGCCCGAGCACCGTATGGTCAGCACCCTCTAGGATCCTTCGCAGGTGACCTAGCGCTTCACTCATAGGCTGCTTCCTTGGTCCCTAATCCACCGTATCGGAAGCTCACCATTTAAATCGAACCAAGGCTGGTCAAGACCTCGGCCGAGACCTTGCTACGCGAGACGTCCTCCATTGACTCTCCGTTAGCAGTTGCAACTTTATCAGTTAGGTCTCCATGACCTTAATCCACAAGACGGTCATAATGCTTCCCCAGCATTCTCGACATAAAACAGTCATTTACAAACAGTTCACAAAATACAGTTTCTATATCGAACTCTCGTCTTTCCATTTTATCCTCCTTAGTCCACATTACTTATTCCACATTCCATTCATATGTATTCATCATCATCCATTCACTCATATCGATGACACATTATTTCCCATACACATTCACATTCATTATTCTACATACACATCCATGCATACATCCATTTTCACATCCTCATTCATACATCCACATCCACATACATACATCCACATCCGTATCTACATCCATACATCCACATCCACATCCACATCCACATTTATATCCATACATCCACATCCACATCCACATTCACATTCATACATACACATCCACATCCACATCCACATTCACATTCATACATACATATCCGTATCTACATCCATACATCCATATTACATCCATTCTCGCCCTAACACATTCCATATACATCTTATCATATCCTATCACATCTCATACACATCTTATCACATCTTATCACATCTCATACACCTCTTATCACATCCTATCACTTCCCATTCACATCTTATCACATATTATCACATCTCATACACCTCTTATCACGTCTTATCACATTTCATATCTTTTTATAGAATACAAGAGAATTCTTATATTTGAGATAAGATTTCTCTACATTTTTATTTATGCATAAATTCCATTTAAGGAGACTAATGCTTTCGAATTAAAAATCAATCTTTTATGCATCTTCCTATGCATAATTTCATTTTAAATGAAAATGACACTTTTGAATTAAAATTCAATCTTTTATGCATAAATTCAATTTGGATGAGAATTGACATTTTTGAATTAAAAATCCATCTTTTATGCATCTTCCTATGCATAAATTCAATTTGGATGAGAATAACGCTTTTGAATTGAAATTTTATTCTTTTATGCATCTTTCTATGCATAAATTCAATTTAGATGAGAATGACAATTTGAATTAAAAATCAAACTTTTATGCATCTTCTTATGCATAAATTCAAGTTGGAAGGAATTACACTTTTAGAATAAAAGAATTTCTCTTATGCATCTAAGTTATGCATAAAATCCATTTATGATGAAAATAACACTTTTAGTATAAAAAGAATATCTTTTATGCATACCTCTATGCATGAAATCCAATATGATAAAAGTAACACTTTTACAATAAAATAATCAACTTTTATGCATACCTTTATGCATGAAATTCAATTATGGTAAAAGTCACACTTTTATAATAAAATAATCAACTTTTATGCATGAAATTCAATTATGATAAAAGTCACACTTTTACAATAAAATAATCAACTTTTATGCATACCTTTATGCATGAAATTCAATTATGATAAAAGTCACACTTTTATAATAAAATAATCAACTTTTATGCATACCTTTATGCATGAAATTCAAATATGATAAAAGTCACACTTTTATAATAAAATAATCAACTTTTATGCATACCTTATGCATGAAATTCAATTATGATAAAAGTAACACTTTTGATATAAAAATTTATCCATTATGCATACTTCTATGCATGAAAATAAAAATGATAAAAGTAACACTTTTGGTATAAAAATTTATCCTTTATGCATACTTCTATGCATGAAAATAAAAATTGATAAAAGTAACACTTTTGATATAAAAATTTATCCTTTATGCATACTTCTATGCATGAAAATAAAAATGATAAAAGTAACACTTTTGATATAAAAATTTATCAATTATGCATACTTCTATGCATGAAAATAAAAATGATAAAAGTAACACTTTTGATATAAAAATTTATCCTTTATGCATACTTCTATGCATGAAAATAAAAATTGATAAAAGTAACACTTTTGATATAAAAATTTATCCTTTATGCATACTTCTATGCATGAAAATAAAAATGATAAAAGTAACACTTTTGATATAAAAATTTATCCTTTATGCATACTTCTATGCATGAAAATAAAAATTGATAAAAGTGACACTTTTGATATAAAAATTTATCCTTTATGCATACTTCTATGCATGAAAATAAAAATGATAAAAGTAACACTTTTGATATAAAAATTTATCCTTTATGCATACTTCTATGCATGAAAATAAAAATTGATAAAAGTAACACTTTTGATATAAAAACTTATAATTTATGCATAATATAAAAATTCAATTTCTCCATGATTACAATGAAATTCTTTCAATTAATCTAGGATGATAATTCCTAGAATATGGTAGGAAGTCCTCTTTTCATGATTTGAATGAAATTATTTTATGTGTAAATTTTTATAAAATTTTGCCATAGCTCCGCTGCTATGACTGATAAATCTCAATTATTTTAAAAGATAAAGCTTATCTTTAAGGGAATGATTAGAATGATCCCTAATTGGATCATTAATCCATAATGGATTGAATAAAAAATAATCATGAAATAAATAAACTAAAAGCATAGAAAAGAAACCATTAATTTGGTCTCAAGCATAGATTAATCTTGGATTAAAAAAAAGCTTTATGAAAAGCTTCATTTGGATTGAGAATGGATCATGAGTATGACCATTCCTTGAGTGAGAGAGAGAAATTACATAAAAACCATTAGAATTAAGCATAAATAGAAATTTATGTAATTCTTTACTATCATTAATCAATTAACTTCAATAGCATTCATCAAATTATGTAACTCTTCACTACTAACATCAATTAACTTCAATAGCATTCAAAAACCATTCCAATTAAGCTTCTCAAGCTTGAGAGGGGTTGAGAAGAGAGAAACATTGAGAAATTATAGAAAAGATCAAAATTCACCATTTACCTTACAAAGTGCTTGATTCTTTGTTCACGGTAGAGGCCCCCAACCAATCAATTGGTTTAGTATGTTGATAGAGCCACCAATGGGGATTGAAGAAAGAGGGAAGTGTCAAAAACTAGTGAATTATTAATGAATTCACAGTTCTTGGCTTAGGTGGAGTAGAGTAACAGTGCATAAAATGCTATTATTTTTCAACAAGCGGGAGGCTTCTATTTATAGGAAAAATTGAGCTCCTAACCAAACAAACTGATTCTAGAATTTTCCAAATCAATTTGGTCAATATTTGACCATTTTTAGGTCAGTTAAGTTAACTTTTTGGAACTAGACTTGAATGAGAAGAGAGGAGAGATGAAATATCTTAATTTTTATGAGTTTAAAACTCATTCAAGCATGTGAACTAGGCGCCTCATTGAAGGCCCTCCTCTTCCTTCCAGATGTGTCAAAAATGGAATCATTACACCCAAAATATCTCATATTTTTATATTACTCATAGTTTCTTACTAATAAACCTTGTACATTTTTAACTCTTCATCTTATGTGAACATTTAAGGGACTCACCTTCCTTACCTAGGTGTCAAAATGGAATCATTATACCCAAAATATCTCATATTTTTAATATTGCTCATAGTTTCTTACTAATAAACCTTGTACATAGTCAACTCTTCATCTTATGTGAGCATTTACTCATTTTTGGGTATCTTTTTTTACAAAATTGGATTTATCTCCTCCCTACACATGGATTGATGCTATTGGCCCATAGGAACCTTAATTGGACCATAATCTAAAATTTCTGAAAATCTAGACCCTTAGGCTAAGGTCCTTTATACCCATTTCCAATTAATTCCAATTGCACATTGGAAAGTTCTTTCTGAATTTCTGTTTCAGGGGAATTCATTTTAATAATATGAGAAATTTTTCTATCTAAAAATATTCAAAATCTGAATATTCTCTCTCTAGAATATTTTCTCTCTCTAGGTTAAAACAGTTAGAAATAAGATCTTTTATATTTCTGAAGAGGGGATTGATTACAGGGAAAGATGTTGGACATCTTGAGAGGCTGGGGAGGAATCTTACACAATATAACTTAGACGGGGGGTCGGTCCAAGGCTATTTTGAACCCTAGTGTGGTGTCTTCTCTATCTACTCTCTCTCTTTTGTTTATTTTCAAATTTTCTCAAGGTTTTATACGTGAATTTGTTGTTTAGTTGAAGATAAACTAAGTACCCATGCCAAGCCACAACCCTTACAAAGGCATGTTTCAGTGGTATCAGAGCAAAGGTTATATATCTCTCAATGAGGAATAACAATCTTTACACGGTGCTTTTTTCTTTTTCTCTTCAAACAGTGGGAAGCACTCACCAGTGGGAAGCACTCACCATCAACAAGAATAGGACCAAGCCACCAAAAGTGGAAAGTAAACCCAAGAACCCATATGGTTAAAGAAACTCTGACCAATTTGGAAACTGTTCTCCAAGATCCCGAATTGATGAGAAATTTTGAGCAACTATCTAAGAAGATCAGCAAATGAAGAAAGGGGATGAGAAACCAACAAAAAAGGATGCGGCTGAGAATCCAATTTCTTCATCAAAGGTATCTTCCTCAAAGAGATCACCCAGTCCTCCACCTTCTCATGGAAGGAAAAGGAGCCATCCCAATCAGTCCACTCTCATCATGGGAAAAGTTGACATAGTGGGAAAAGGTACAGGAGCCCATCTTCTTCATCAAGTCTTTCATCTTCCTCATCACCATCATCACATCTTATTCTTCTTCCCCTTCCAGGGCACCCACTCCATGTCATGGAAAGAAAGGTAAGTGCAAAGCTAAGGAGTTCACGAGGAGGAAGAATAGTGTGGTTTACACCATATGATGGAGCTTATGGTTATACACATACAAAGTCCTCACTTTTATCCGCCAATTTGATATTGCTTTTGGTTCCAAAAACTATTTGGAGTCATCCAAGATATCTTATAGAGACATCCAATTCATGGTGGGGTGCACTCATGGTTGAGGGAACATCTCCCAAGAAATGGAAAGACTTCAAGAAGTTCTATGATAAGTTTTTATGTAAGAATTTTGAAGATGATGTCCACCTTGCATGGGAAAGATTGTGGATGGAAATAGGCAAGACAATTGATCACTACAACAAGAAAATCACATATCTCAAGATTACTCCTTTTAAGAAGATTTCTAAGAAGTCTAAGTTAAGAAAGTATCGGGCTGATTTGAGATTTTGTGAATGTATGCCCAAATGATACAATCCAAGATTTGATGCATTCAACTTCAGTCTGCTGCTAGGGTGGTCTACTGGTGCATGAACCAAAGAAAAAGAAAAGTATTAGAGATCAAAAGTCTTCAGTACTTGAGACGCATGAGAACACCAAGAATAGGTTTCAGGCTATGAAAATGAGGGGTTTTCCAAACACCTACAACGGAAAGCACAACTTGACCAAAGAGCAAATAGAGGCTTTAGACACACACGTGTTTGTGAGTAGTTTAGGCTCTCTCTCATAGTGTGTGTGTGTGTGTGTGTGTGTGTGTGTATAGACATCTCTCTTTCTCTCTCTCTTAGTGTGTATGCGTGTGTGCACAACACAAACATACACACTCTCTCTCTCTCTCAGTGTCTATGTGTGTGTGTGTCACACACACACATGCGCATTCTCTCTCACTGTGTGCTTGTGTCTATGTGACACAGACACACATATGCACTGAGAGAGAGAGAATTCAATATTTGCACCCTTGTCATTTGTTATGATCTAGTCCCCAACTTCTTATATTTTGTGAGGCCTCTTTTATGAGGAGCATCCAACATCCACTGTGTGTCTATGTGTCACACAGACACACATATGCACTGAGAGAGAGAGAGAATTTAATATTTGCACCCTTGTCATTTGTTATGATCTAGTCCCCAACTTCTTATATTTTGTGAGGCCTCTTTTATGAGGAGCATCCAACATCCAAGTTCAGATATTGTTTGAGGGTTAATGATATCTTTGTTGAACTCTAGTTAACCTCTTGTTAGGTATCACACTCTCACCATTTGATGTAATAAAAGTTCCCATTCGCTCTAGTTTGTAAGGCCCCCTTTATGAAAAGCAGTTGTGTTTAAGTAATCCAGCATCCAATATCATTTGGTCTTCAAACGAGCTCATGTGTAACTAGGATGGTAGAAAGAGATTTGAAAAAGTGTGATTAGTTGCTAGACTAGTGTGCATTAAGGATATCCTTTGGACTAGAGGGAGAGGGTTGCAACCTAGGCACATTGTTTAAGGGTTGGAATTTTTTTTTTTTTGCATTGTTTTACTAAGGTTTTTACCTTAGTATTTTTTTCGTTAGTTTTAGACCCTAGTTTCTATAAAAATTCTATATTTAATGGTTTGCAAGAAATATTTCTCTCTTCTTTTAAAAAATAGGCATAAATTTAGAAATTGTACCACTAAATTCAATGGTTTGCAAAAAAAATCTCTCTTATATTTAAAAAATGCCAAAAATTGACAAATTGCACAAGATAGACAAATATTCAACGATAATATATATATACATATATATATATATATATATATATATATATATATATATGAATTTTGAACAAATTTGCATAAAATTTCAGTATGTACAAGATAGACATTTTTCAAAAAGTTATTGCATATATTGCTTCGTGTATGTACAAGGGTGGAGTACTATTTACCATTTTTCAAATTTTCCTATCTTAAAATTACTTAAAAATTATCCCCAAATGGTTTTAAGCACTCTAAACTAATCAAATTTCACTTTTAAAAAAAAGAAACAATATGAAAAGTTTAATTCCACCTATTAGATCACTTAACTAGGATAAAGAAGGGCTGATTTTAAGAATGAGAGAGGGGGAAAGCCTTTCCAGCAAGGCATAGCATCAGATTATCATTTCAAACAAAACAAAAATTAGAAAACCATTAAAAGAGTAAAGAAAAATATAAGATTTCTAACTTACATGAATTTTGGGAGCTTTCCTTTGGCTTGATGGTTTGAGGGATCTACTCTTGTTTGCAACAAGAGTGGCCACCAAATCTTTAGAAGAGGGAATGGTCATAAACTAGTGAATTATTAAGAAATTCACAATTCTTGGCTCTTGGGAGGAGTAGAGTAACAGTGCATATAAAACACTATTACGCTTCAACAAAGGGGGAGGCTTCTATTTATAGGAAAAAGTGAGCTCCTAACCAAGCAAACTGATTCTGGAATTTTCCAGATCAGTTTGGTCAATTTTTGACTAGGTCAGTTAAGCTTACTTTTGGAACTAGACTTGAATTAGGAGAGAGGAGAGATGAAATATCTAAATTTTTGATAATTTAAAACTCCACCACACATGTGAAATAGGCACCTCCTTCATGAGGGGAGAATTCCCATTGTGAGGTATCAAAAATCTATTTTTTTAGTATTTCCTTTGGTCCTTAGTCCACTCTTCATCTTATGTGAGTATTTACTCATTTTTGGGGAGGATTTTCTTTATTTCTTCTATTTATCTTCTCCACACATTTGGATGAATCTGAATGGCCCCTCAAAACCTTAATTTCAAATTTTCAAAAAATCTGGACCCCTAGGCCTCTTGAACAAATTATACTTGATTTCTAATGCACCTTCTGATTTTGAACTTCTATTTCGAGGGAACTTATTTTAATAAGAAGAGATATTTTCCATCCAAAAATATTCAAAATTTAAGTATGAAGCCACAGATGCTAAGAGAGGAAGATGGAATGGGTTGAGAGAAGACCTGAGCAAAAGGTATGGAAAGGTAGATACTCCAAAGCACTTGTGGAGAGAGTTGCTCAAGACCTTGGGAAAGAACAAGATTCCTCCTGAATTTCTGAAGAAGGACAAGTTCATTGAATTTTTGAATGAAAGGATCAAAGAGGTGGAGATGAAAGACCCGCCCACATTTATAGAGGCGATGAAGGCTACTGTGTACCAGGAAAGGAAGTTGAGATGGAAGGTTGGCTTGTGTATGCCACTCATTAGACCAAGTAGACCTGCTATGTTTGATTTCTTGATGTATGTCCTGCTAGAAGCAATGTGTAAGTTGTGGATCACTTTGTTGTGAGTGATCTGTCAGAGGATGCAAATGATTGCTTACGTATACCCACATTTGATTGCTTACGTATACCCACCCACATTTGCATAGGCAATGAAGACAGTTGTGTACTAGGAAAGAAAGTTAAGACGGAAGGCTAGCTTGCGTACTATGCGACTCATTAGACCAAGTAGAGTTTCTATGATTGATTTTCTTGATGTATGTCCTCCTAGAAGAAGTGTGTAGGTTGTGGATCACTATGTGAGGGATCTGTCCAGAGGATGCAAAGGCAATGGGTCAGCATGTTTGTGAAGTGACAGAAAGTGTAGGTTGCATGTCCGTGGACCCAGACTTGGAGATAGTAGATGCTATCATCAAGGAGATGATGGTTTGTATAGAGGTTGGTGAGTCTATTGTGGAGGGCCAGGTGATCCCTAGTATTGTGGAGGTGTCATTGGAACCTGAGATGAAGATTGCTTCATCAGAGGATGCTAATGTAGAGTTTGGAGGTTTATTTGAATGTGAGACAGAGAGCCTCTCAAAATTGCCTTTCTGTGATAACACAGGTGATGATGGTGCTAGCATGGTTAAGAATGCATATGCGCATGAAAATATGAATAATTATGTGGTTAATGATGCTTTGTCGGAAGACATCTTGGAGAGTGTCCATGTTTTGTTTGATGAATCTGTGAATCTAGGTGGTTGTAAGTAGGTTGATGCCTATGTGGGTACTTGAGTGTGTGTTGATGATGATGAGATACTGGATGATGTGAGAAAATTAGAGAATCAGGAAGATGTGGTTGCTGACCAGGAGATGTAGCAAATTGTTGATTTGGGTTGTCTGGAGTATAGTATTCAAGATGGTCTGGCTGGGATTTTTTTTGGTGATGGTGAGGATGTATTGGGGGAATGGAATGAAGGTCTGATGGAGGAATAAAGAGTTGCAAAATGTTTTGAGTTGGATGAAGAGCTCAGAGCTAACAAGAGTGAATTATTTGAAAAGAGTTTGTGGACAGTAAGTATGCTTGGATAGAGCATCCATTCGATAGGGGAAAAACTCTGATGATGTCTAAAGATCTTTGCAGGTGTTTGATCTAGGTGGATGGATCAATTGTTTAGCTGGAAGGATTTGGAGGATGGTGTTGTTCCCTTTTAATCTAAGAGGGTGTAGATATGCTCGATGTTAATGTTGATCCTGTTAATAGAGTTGTATAGAGTGGTTTGTGAAAGAGAGCAGTGTGAAGCACAAAGGAGGCAGTGAAACACTTTACACTCTCAGTGTTTCACCTAGGGGGTGGGCAATATGTGAGAAAAATCTCAAGCCCATCCTAAACATGATGTATATATAGATAGAATGTATATAAGCCAGTGTGTAATCAATCCCTGATGATAAAAGCAACATGGCAACCAAGTGTATTTGCGCAGGTGCTCGAATGAAAAAAGAAAGTGCATGGAAGAACAAGGAAGACGAATGGCGTAACCTTCTAGAAGAAATCAAGGCGGGACGGGTTGAAGAGAAACAATTGGGGAAGATTTCAGAAAGAGACACTCCGAGAGAGGTGGTGGGTGTGTCTTGCCAAGAGATACTCTTAGTGGTGGCAAGAGAGACCACTAGAGGGGAGAGAGATTGCAGTGGAGTGTGTCTCCTAAAGACCGTTTTGTTTAGTATGTTGAAGTTGCAGGCTAGAGTTCCTACAAATTTTTTTTAGTTTGTAGAGAAGACCAACGTAGTGTGGGAAGACTTGTTTGGGTCAAAGAAGAGGGAGTGTTGGAGATCGAAGAATTGGCTAGGAGGTGTGTCCCCTGGGTTCTCTATGCAGCATCTCTGTTTGAGACTTGACCCAGTTCAATTTCTCCTTGATTGTGGCTGTTGAAGTCAATGCTTTGAAGTGTTGTCGTCGGGATCTAACTATTAGGGATCCTTGAGTTTTTTGTGTTTTCTTCTTATGTTTGTGCCCACGTCTTAAGGCTTTGTTGAGACATTAATGTTTTTGTCTATCTAAAGAAGATAGAGAGTTTGATTTATGTCAGTTGTGTGTCAGTCGGTGAATGGATACATAGTCTTTTGTCTATCTAAAGAAGATAGAGAGTTTGATTTATGTCAGTTGTGTGTCAGTCGGTGAATGGATACATAGTCTTTTGTTTTGATGTTTTTTGGTGGTGATGAGTGAGTTATTTTGGTTGAGTTCTTGAGGATGGAGAGTCTGTGTATATTAATCTAAAGTTTTGTGAGCTGATTCTGAGTCAGCAAGCATCGATGAGAAGGTATAGAGTTAGTTGTGTGTCAGGCTGAGCATTAGATAGGATCATCTAAAGGTGTAGAGGGTTTGGTTTGGATTTTCTAGGTTTGAGGGAAGTATTGGTGAGTCTAGTCTATCTATTAGCTATCAGCACAGGCAGCCAGTTTTGAGTTGTGGACTGAAGGCATCTCAGAGAACTAACAGGAAGTCAGCTGAGCTGAGGGTTTGTTGTGTTGGATCCATGATTGGTTTGAGTGTTTTGAGGCTCTAGAGATGTTAGTGATGGACACAGAGGAGAGAGTTGAGGTAGCTAAGTCAATTGGGCCTACTTCAGACAGTTGAATCAATTTTCAATCGGATTTAATCAGGAAATTGTTAGTAGGAGCTAGTAGAAGATCAGAAGAGGATCAGAAGAGTGATCAGTGAGGTCCTAGTATTGTGGTTTTGAGGTTAGCTGATGTTGGAGGATTATAGAGGATCCTGGAGGACTCGTTTTGGATTGGAGTCAGCGTTAGCATTCTGAATAGGTTTACAATTAGCTTACAGTCAGCTGTGTGTCAAGATGGGAAAGCTTCTAGTCAGTTGTGTGTCAGCTAGGGAGGATTCTGGTCAGCTAGATGTCAGATGGGCTATGTAGGTGGAAGATCATAAGTGTTGGAGGTCAATGTTGACTCGAGAGGACAATTGGAGGAGTCAACAGCTGAGTCTAATTGGAGTGTATAGGTCCTCGAAAGTGACATCTAGAGGCTGAGGACAAGTGTCGAGTTGATTGGTGCCCTTGGAGCTAGGATATGGGTGTCCCCTAGTTCTGATCCTTTACATTTTCTTCTTGTGTGTCTGTTGTTGGTGGTGTTATAGAGGCCATCACCCAGTGACCACACAATGTGTACCAATTGGTACAATGTAAGAAGAGAGCCCTAAGTGTGTTGTCCTCACATTGTAGTGATCATACTACATGAAGAGCAGTGTTGGAGTGTTGTGTTCTTTGTTAGGAATCTCTTATAAGTCCACATAAAAGAGGCATTCCAAGGAAGAAGAAGAAATAGCGCAAGTTGATAAACATTAGATTGATAAATGAAAACTTACTCGTCTCAATAGAATGTTGTCCAAGACAACAAAGAGCAAACCAGAGTGACAAAGACAGAAGAAAACAAGATGTATTGTTTAAGAAAAGCTTGCCACTTAATTTGATGATTTAGGGTTTAACAGAAGAGGTCACACCTTAAGTAAGTGTGACACTGCATGATGACGTAAGAAGCAATGGTGCTAGATTCATGTGGCATGCAATGATGATGATTGAATGCATGAGTGACATGTGTCTATCACTTGTGTTGTGAAAGAATGTAGGTGGCCAATGCATGCTTGCTCATGTAAAGACTGTGTGATAATGCACGTATTCCCACATGCATTATTTATAGCATGAGTTTCAGAAACTCTAGGATATTTTTCCATGCAGCTATTTTCTTACACTCTTGCTCATTGCTCAACGGTGCGACCAGTGTTGGCACTTCTCCTAGTAATAATCTTCCCAATACTCATCCGTTGATAGTCTCCAACCCTTTGCCAATTTTAAGGTGAGTTCTCAAGTCTTATCGGTCTTAGAATGTTCCTTTTCATAATTGAAAAATGTTTGTGAGCGTCATTCCTTTACTTATGCAAATCATGTATATTGTAATTTAGTACAACATGAATATAAGGGTTCACTCGCAAACATCCACCCTAAATCATGGTGTACTGGCTTGCAATTGTGAATGTAGAACTGTACGACCGATCGCGTTCTAATGAAAAACTGTAATATCATGAATTTTTGTAGCCAGTTGTTAGTGGTTGCATATTTGGGTCTAAGCAAGTTAACGTAGTATGTTATTTATGTTTGTTAGCATATTTTAAAGGCTTCTTTAACTAGCATAGAATATAGTAGTTATGTGGGGTGATATTATAATATCCTAAAATGTGATAAATCTTAATGGTATATTTACCATGTGTGAAATGTCACGTTAAGTTTTCTACCACTATTCTTAATGATGATGAGGAGTAAGGGAATCGAAATGTGAATCATAAGTCCTACTCGTGTAAAAGTAACGTTTTGAAATTTTTGTGGGCACCACTCCACGGGGCTTACGTTCTGTTTGTGAAAGGATGAAACAGCAGAGGAAAAGAGTAGGCTCTCCAACTGAGTGGAGAACACCAAAGCGAGCAAAGAAATTTGAAACAACAAGCTCTCCAGCAGAGCAAAGAACACCAAAGCAAGTAAAGAAATTTGAAGCAGCAGGCTCTCCACCAGTAGAGCAAAGAACACCAAAGCGAGCCCGAGCAGCCCCTCCAATCGAGGTGGAGTCAGACAGAGAAGAGGAGAAGACGCTGAAGAAAGACAACTCATAGAATGTGTTCTCTTTCTTTCTTCTCATTTATATAATTCTGATATTGATGTTTCTTGCATGTCATTTTTACAGCAAGATGGAAGGCCCCTAAGGTATATTATCCACTTCAAACCGCTTTCTGCTTAACAAAAGAGGATTTCCACACATAGTACGGCCTCAACATAGAAGGCAAGGACCCAAGGCTCTTAAGGGATTTAGATGTCTCCGAATAATCTGATTGGTTGTTAGTATTCAAGTACACGAGTATTCAAGTACACGAGGGAGACAAGTGCATATCGGATTAAGTGCAGTAGTATTCGAGCAGAACAGATTTAGAATGTTTCAAATGATATTTTACAACAAGGTATACCAGAAGCATCCTACAAACATGGAGTTTAACGTCTTATTTGCTAGAGCATATGTGTTGCAGTTCAGTCCAAGTGTTGTCAGAGGAAAGGCAATGTCTTTTGCTTGGGCTGTTGTTGCTGAAGATCACAACAATGATCTTCGACGGAAAGGAGGATATTTTGATAGCTATTTCCTTCGTTTGGAAGGTAAACAATGGTGGTGTGGACAGTGTCGTGGAGGACAACAAAGGGGCACAACTCCAAATTGAAGAAACTCCTAACTCAAGAGCAGTAGCAAGCAGGAGCTTAAGTTTCCCGCATGCAGATTATATGTCTGAGGCCTTGAAGATGAAAGCATTAATTGAAGATGTAGAAATAAGAATGAGAGAGGCCAAGGATGCATATGCAATTTGAGAAGAAATTGGAGGCTACAAAAGTTCAGAAATTGAGTGAGGAGAAATTTGCCGACCTCAAGCTGTTAAAAGAACAAATGGAAACAACACAATCCAAGTTGGCTTCCTTGCCTGATGAAGACTCCGTCTCACAAGAACCACACTTAGTAAGCAGCTAGCAACACAGGAGTTGATGTTGCTCTTGGAGGAGGATCAACAGATTTTGTGGACCTATCTATGATTATGGTGAATTTATTAGTTTTTATGTTTTTTATATTTATTGTATGTGTGTACATTTTGATTGACTACCTTATGTGTGTTTTCTATATGGATATTGATTTACTGCAGGTTGATATGGAGCTACAAGCTGATGTAATCAAGGAGCTAGAAATGTAGCATGCTTTGCTTGTAGAGATGCTCAGTAGAGTCGAAGCAGGCTAGCAAGTGTGCCTCTTCCCATCTCCAACTTCTCTCTGGTCTCCCACACCATAGACAACCTTATTATAGTAGCAAGAAAGTGTGCTGGGTGTAGGCAAGATTTCAACGTCAATGAAACCTTGATGTTGGTGGTACTTCCATGCAAGCACGCATATCACTCAATGGTGCTTTGCATCATTATGCACTCTTAGGGATCAATGTATATTTCCCCATTGTACTATGGTGATTCCACGTAGTGCTCATTTGAGTGTGGTTTGGAGAGCAGGTAAAGACCTTTGTTTCATTTTTACATGTATATAATTTGTTACCAATATGCTAGTTAACACTCACATGTATGGTAGTAGTTTTGATAGGATCTAGTATGCTAGTTAACAGTCACTAACATGCTAGTCAAAATGTGATGTCATGTGAATCAGAATGTAAATGAATGATATGGGATGAGAGTGGATGTATGTGAAAGAATGGATGTGAATGTGTATGTGAAAGAATGTGATGTGGATGTGTATGTGAAAGAATGTGATGTGATGCCTATCCTAAGCCATCATTTACATTGAATTTCTTAATAATTCAATTATTTTTGGCCTAATCCTCTCCAAAATGAATTGGTGGCCACTATTGCTTCAAACAATAGTAGAACCCTCAATCCCTCAAGCCAAAGGAGAGCTTACAAGCTCCATGTAAGCTAATTTTCTTACTCTGTTTATAAATTTTCTTACTTTGTTTATAAATTTTAATGAAAAATCTATGGTTTTCTTGATTTTTATGTTTTACAAATGATTGAATTAAATTCAAATGCTATGTCTTTGATGAAAAGGCCACCCCCTTCTCTTCTTTACATTCCAGCCTTTCTTAATCCTAGAAAGATTAACTAAGTGAGATTAATCAAACTCTTCTTATTGTTTACTCTCTTGAATTTAGAAAATTGTGTAGATTAGAGCTCTATAATTCTAAATTGGGTTAATTAAATTAAATGAAGAAAGATAAAAATGACAAATGGTCAGTCATACAAAGGAGATTATGGCAAAAATTTTCCATAATTTTATGAAAAAGAAAGTTTGTTTTTATGTTATTCCAAAAGAGTAATTCCCACCATTTTTACATCTAAAAGAAATATTCTAATTACTCCATATACATATTCATCTATGAATATGCATGGATATCACTGATATTAATTATTAAAATTTATTTGTATGCATAGAAAGATGCATAATGGAATTTTTTTATAAAAGTGTTATTCTTATTACATTTGATTTCTATGCATAGAAAGACGCATAATGGAATTTTTTTTATAAAAGTGTTATTCTTATTAAATTTGATTTCTATGCATAGAAAGATGCATAAAGGAAATTTTTTTATTACAAAAGTGTTATTCTTATTAAATTTGATTTCTATGCATAGAAAGATGCATAAAGGAATTTTTTTTATATTAAAGTGTTATTCTTATTAAATTTGATTTCTATGCATAGAAAGATGCATAATGGAATTGTTTTTATAAAAGTGTTATTCTTATTAAATTTGATTTCTATGCATAGAAAGATGCATAATGGAATTTTTTTATAAAAGTGTTATTCTTATTAAATTTGATTTCTATGCATAGAAAGATGCATAAAGGAATTTTTTTATTACAAAAGTGTTATTCTTATTAAATTTGATTTCTATGCATAGAAAGATGCATAAAGGAATTTGTTTATCACAAAAGTGTTATTCTTATTAAATTTGATTTCTATGCATAGAAAGATGCATAAAGGAATTTGTTTATCACAAAAGTGTTATTCTTATTAAATTTGATTTCTATGCATAGAAAGATGCATAAAGGAATTTTTTTAAATAAAAGTGTTATTCTTATTAAATTTGATTTGTATGCATAGAAAGATGCATAATGATTTTTTTTAATAAAAGTGTTGTTCCTATTAAATTTGATTTCTATGCATAGAAAGATGCATGATGGAATTTTTTTATAAAAGTGTTATTCTTATTAAATTTGATTTCTATGCATAGAAAGATGCATAAAGGAATTTTTTTATTACAAAAGTGTTATTCTTATTAAATTTGATTTCTATGCATACAAAGATGCATAAAAATTTTTTTATTATAAAAGTGTTATTCTTATTAAATTTGATTTTTATGCATAGAAAGATGCATAAAGAAAAAAATTTTATTATAAAAGTGTTATTCTTATAAAAATTAATTTTTATGCATAAATAGATGTATAAAGAAATTATTTTTATTTTAATAGTGTTATTCCTATTAAAATTGATTTTATGCATAAATAGATGAATAAAAGGATTTTTTATATATAAAAGAGTTATCCCCATTGAAGTTGATTTTTACGCATAAATAGATACATAAAGAATTTTTATATCAAAATTAGAATTCTCTTTAATTCCATGTTTAAATTCAATGAATATTTGATAAATGAATAATTAAATACTCTAAGAGAGAAATTTCTATCGTTTTATATTCACACAGATTGTAAAAAGAAAATTCAGAAAATCTATCAAGATCGAAATATTTAGATAAATGATTAATTTATTCCTCATTGGAATTCGTAACTATTTTAGAAATCAGTTAATTAAATATTCAAAGAAAGAAATTCAGTAAAATAGTAACTGAATTACGAAACATTTTCGAGAAAGATAGTTCAGGAAAAATCTTATCCGACTGGAACCTTGAATCAAACTATGACCAAGACCAAAAACTCTTTCGTCAGTTTGGAGGAAAGAAGGTGTGACCTGTTTAGAAAAATACACTCAAAACTCCCGCCAAATCTGAAAATAAGTTTGAGACTCTTCGAATTAATCTGTGGATCAAGGTTATAGAATTCGAGGAATTCTGGTATGAAATTCAGAATTTCGATCAAGAAGTTCTCGTGAAAATGGATATGGATGTGTATGTGAAGAATAGATGTGAATGTGTATGTGAAGAATGGAAGTGGATGTGTATGTGATGAAAATGGATGTGAATGTATATGTGAAGAATGGATATGGATGTGTATGTGAAGAATGGATATGGATGTGTATGTGAAGAATGGATGTGATTGTGTATATGAAGAATGGATGTGGATGAGTATGTGAAAGAATGGATGTGGATGTATGTGAAAGAATGGATGTGGATGCGTATGTGAAAGAATGTGATGTGATGTGACATGAATATATGTGGATGTGAAGTGATAGATATGAATGTATGGATAGATGTGGGTAATCGTACATGTGAACGATTGGATGGATGTGGATGAATGAGATGAGATGTGTATGAATGAGATATGATGTGGATAGAAGTGATGTGATATAATGTGGATAGAATGTATGTGATGGGATGGTGATGAGAATGAATGTGATGGATATGAATGAATGTGATGTGATGGATGTAAATGGATGTGATGGACGTGAACAGATGTGATGTGATGTGAATCGGGATGTGAATGAATGAGATATTATGTCATGTGAATCGGGATGTGAGTGAATGAGATGTGATGTAAATTGGGATAGATGTGAATGGATGATATGTGATGTGAATGAATATGATGTGATGAGATGTGGAATGGGTAGATGCGAGTGGATGAGATCTGATGCAAATAAATGAGGAAAGATGTGATGAGATGAAAAATGATGTGATGAGAATGGGAATACATATGAAATAAATGAGGATTGATGTGGAACAATGTGGAAAGACAAGAGTTCATTTTTAAATGACTGTTTTATGTCAAAAATGCTGGGGAAGTGAATTCGGGCATGGATCTGGTTGATTGACCTTGCTGGTCCTCAATGGATGAGTCCATGGCTCTTTTATATGGATCTGTTGGTTGATCTTGTTGATCTTCAACGGAGGTTCCATTTTGATTTTTATAAGTGAATATATTGCCAGGTACTATGAGCTAGGAACTATCAAAAAGGCCCCTGAGTGGACAGGTGGTGAGCGTTCTGGTTACCAATGATGCCATAGGTACACCGATGAAAGAAAAATTGGAAATTAGGATTCAACCAGATATTTTGGAGGATTATGATCAGTGATACTATAGTTTCATTAAATGATTGTTTTAAAGATAGCTGAATTTGTGAAAAAGGCAATTTCATATTGGGTGTGTAAGTGGTGTGACTAGTTTTAAGTTTGTATGAATATCCGGCTAGGGGACCTGGGAACTCTTTTCCCTGGCACCCGGGACAAAACCTAACCAAATTCTGGATCTCATTATTCTCTTTAAAAGCATAGTTTTTGGCAAAGTCGATCACAGATACAACCACACCATCAGGAAAATTTTGAATACATTCTTTAAATTGTTGTGCTTGCCACCGAGAAACGTAATTGTGAGTAATGAAGAAACGTAGCTTGGATTTCAAAAGTGCAAGAAACTCCCAACACTGCATCTCTTTGTTCAAAAGATCTTTCCTCTTCCTTTTGTTTCCTTCTTTTTGTCCATAGTCTCCACAAATGCAAATACCTTCACAATCATAGAATTCCCTCCCTTTCTTGTCTCCAAAGGGCAGCATGCCAAATTCTTCACACCACAGTTTTTGCATTGCCTCATCAAGCACTTTTTGTTATGGAAGGACTCATCCTCTTGCAAAAACTATGGTGTGAAGAATATGACTTCCACAACTGTGTGACACCATTGAAGGTATGCCCTATAGATGAGCATGTTTTGTTGGTACCATCTCCAACACAAATCTCACAACTGCATGGACATCCACACCCATGGAGACCAAACTTCTGAGAGCACATGTGATCAAGAAAGACATTTGCACGTGATATTCACAGCAACATGTATATTTGTCCTTCACTCGACGAACAAAGAAAGGCTTCAAATACTCAAATGAACGCAATTGAATTTTTCATTCTGGATGAGAAGCTTTGAATCTACTAAACAACTTAACCTACAGATAAAAAAGCCAAAAAGATGTATTACTTAGCGTGAAAGATGTGCTACTTGGGTTGAAAGATATGCTAATAGCACAATAGATATGCTACTTAGCATGACCTAAAGCAGGAAAGATATGCTAATTAACATGCAAGATATGCTAATTAGCATGAAAGATATGTTACTCAGAGTGAAAAATATGCTAACTAGCATGCATGATATGCTACTTATACATTACTTAGCATGACTTGAAACTAGCAAGATTAAATAGATGTGCTACTTAGCAGGAAATATATGCTAACTAGCATGCAACATATGCTAATTAGCATGAAAGATATGCTACTTAGGATGCAAGATATGCTAACATCATGATTTTCATGCTACTTAGCATGAAAAATATGTTACTTATAGTAATAAATATGCTAACTAGCATGTACAATATGCTACTTAGCATGAAAGAAATGCTAACTAAATTGAAATATATGCTACTTAACATGAAAGATATGTTGCTTTGCATGAAAGATATACTATTTAGCATGATAGATATACTACTTAGCATGATAGATATGCTAACTAGCATGAGAAATATGCTACCTAGCATATATGAACTTTTTATGCCAGTTAGTTAGTATCATTTAGGCTAATGAGCAGATGATAAATATGCTAATTAGGCAAAGAATGTGCCCATAAAATGAATTAGTAAGTTGGTTAACACTTGAAACTAGAACAATTAAACATAATATACATGTGGCTCGTCGAGTCATGGATTGGGTGTTTGATGTAACTTTTCTTTCCTAATCTTTTTCTATAACCACATTTATGCTTCCAACATGCCGCCAATGAGAATAAGCCATTACCATCATCTGAAGTGGCTTGGACACGAGACCTTGCCTTGTACAAGGATGGCTTGGAAACCTGTAAAACCCTTGCCACCTTAGCAATGGGCATGTCTTCAATTGAGTTCGTGTTTTCTACATATTTGTGTAACATAGACCTTGTATATTATAATTAAGTACAACACGATATAAGGCTTCACTCACCAACATCCACCCCAAATTACATTGTATTGACTTACAAAATACAAGGTAAGTATAGCGCGAATCTGGAATCCTACATCTGATTACCAGCCCATAAATGCATTCTAATGAAAAGTGTAGTTTTGCGAGTCTTTTAAGCCTATTACTAGTGGTTGTTGTGTATTTTTACAACATAGACCTTGTATATTACAATTCAGTACAACGCGATATAAGGCTTCACTTGCTAACATCCACCCAAATTGCGTTGTACAACATAGACCTTGTATATTACAATTCAGTACAACGCGATATAAGGCTTCACTTGCTAACATCCACCCAAATTGTGTTGTACGGGCTTGCAATATACAAGGTTAGTATAGCACAAATATGGAGCCCTACTCCCAATCACTAGGACAATTGGTAGTGGTTGTTGCATATTTGTGCAACATGGAACTATACAATCAAAACCTACATTGTAATGAAAAATTGTAGTATCGCGAGCTTTTGAGGCTAGTTTAATACATACTAGTGCAATATAGACCTTGTATATTGCAAGTCAGTACAATAATGTGATATAAGGCTTCCCTCACCAACATCCAACTGTTAGGCAAAATTTTGAAAGTTTGGGCTTGTGTACATATGGGATGCATGGCATGTAAAAAAGCTTTGCCCTGAATGCCCTGGCAGATGTACAGAGTGGATCGTTTTGTAGTAGGCTAGTACAGGCATGGTTTTTTCTCGGAGAAGGTGCTTGAGGTTTGAAGTTTTTTTCATTGTAGCTGTGCGAATGGCCTTGAGGAAGGTTGGTCTCCAATGTGTGGAAAGCTTGCGGAAGGTCTTTGATGTTGACGGCCTTTGGGCTTTGACGCATGCATGTTGGAACAGGGTGATTTCATACTTTTTTCCGAGCTTTTGGTAATGCCTCCACTTGAAAATATATGGGAACCCCAAATGTGAGGATGAGGAAGAGTCGTCGTGGGCTGATTTTGGATGTTATTCTTTGGCGCCAACTGTGTGTAGATGTTGGCCATTTTTAGTAAACACGTGAAGGTGGATCGCAGCGCATGGGCAATAGCCATGTTTGGTAATTTACGGTGTAGCTAATGAAGTATGTGGTGGCTCTGCAAAAAGGAGGGTGGCCATCGCAGCGGAGGTATGAGGTCGCCACAGTAAAGGGAGTGGTGGCGGGCTGGTAGCACGCAGGTAGAAGGAGAGGTGAAAAGAAAACGCCGACTGAAGCTGCGAAGACAAGGAAGGTCGGCTGGTGGCAACGAAGGAAAGGAGTTTGTTGCTGAGTGGGCCGCCTGGGGTAATGGTGGGGTTGGCCGCCTGGGGTAATGGTGGGGTTGGCCGCAGAGAAGTGAGTAGGGAAGGCGAGGTCGTGAATGGAGCGTGGACAGTAGAAGAGAAGAGCTCGTCGTCTGCAGAGAAGGAGTTGGTGGTGCCGACTGGTGAGTGGGCCGCCTCTGGTAATGGGTGACGTCTGCACAGCGACGAGGACAGTAGAGGAGCAAAGGTCGGCTGTGGGCAAAAAAGAGAGGAGACGGAGGATTTGCAAGGACACAGGGGGGGCTGGCGACTTGCTGGGAGGCCGCCTCTGGTTGCAGTAGTGGCTGGGTGTGATCCCATGTATGCAGCAGTAGCTGCAGAAGAGAAGGCGGGTGTTGAGGGAAGCTGAGTAGAAAAGGTGGCGGTGTCAACTGAAAGTGAAGGAAAGAGGAGGCTGGCGCCGACAGCAAAGAACACGTGCATCAACAATGGTGTGAGGCGAGGGGGAAATGCAGAGTGCAGTGAAGAGAGAAAGGAAGACGGCGACGGCGGCTGGCAGTGAAGGAGAGAGAGTGCAGCGAAGCTCAAGAAGGTGGCGTCGACTCTACAAGCGTGGAGACAGAGAAGTGCTGTGCGCTGGCGATGACAGAGATGGGTTCTTTTTGTTTGTTTTTCTGCCAGTTCTCGGTGGCTGGTGTGTGGTGATGCCAGAGAGTTTTTTTCTTGTTGGGGTGCAGCTCGTAGCACCATGGGGGACAGCCTTGTGAGTATACATCTTGTGTGTTGATGTGAAGGTGTATGTGAGATGGTTGTGTGAGTAAAAGCTTCTGTGTCGAAAGAAGCTCTATGGAAGTGTTTGACTGGGAATTTAAGGATGAAAGATACTGGTGATGTATCTGGCTATGGTTGTGTGTTGGTATCCTGTGTGTGTTGATTTGCAGGAGAAGGTGTGATTGACGTGTTTTGGTGGTGTAGTCCACGGGTTTACACTCTCACAGCGCACTTTGTGCCAGCCTTCGATTACCTCGTCATCATGCACACATTGGAAGTGTATGTGTTGTTGGGTGATTGCTTGTCGTCTATGGTGCCCCTATTTTGTGCTATTTTTCTGGTGTGGGTGGTGTGGTGTGGTGAGCTGTGTGAGAAGTGTTCCAGCCAGTGTGCTGGTGGTGCCCCAGGTTGCTAGTGATTCCAAGGATTGGGGGAGTGGGAAGCTATAGAGGCCTGTTTCCTGTTCTTTTTTCCGCTCCACACCAACCTAAATCGCATTGTACTAACTTGCAATATACAAGGTATCTTTAGCTCAAATATGGAACCCTACTCCTAATCATTGGCTCATAGTTGTGTTTGCTTAAATTTTAACAATGCAAATCAGTATAGCTTAAATATGGAACCTTGAGATAGATCACTGTGTAGCCATATTTGGTAGTCATGTGTGTGAACACACTAGGACCAGTCAGGGGCACTTTTTCCCTCTTTAGGAGGGTTTCCCCTCCCATGCTAGTATACACACCAGTACACGTTCATTATCAATCTATCATCTCATTATATTCTCCCTTGGGCATCTCCACTATGTGTGTGTGTGCGCATTCTTGTAACCGTATTTCTAACATTTGGTATCAAAGCATACGCTCCTTACTCCTGTGCTATTGCCTACCCTTCACCTCGAGTCACTTGTCTTCTTAAATAAAATCAAGGAGACCTTTTGGGAGAAGAAAGAGGATCGTGAAGTGTGTAGCACTTTGTACCACAGTTTTGCGGTTAGATTTTCATTTCGGGCACGTTTTGAGGGCCGTCGTCGTGTGCTTTTTGATTTTCTGCAAGGAGCAAATTTTCATTGTTCTTCATTGAATTCTGGAGTAGTTTTGTGTCAAATCTACTACAGATGGGTGTGCAGATACATGAGAAAGCATCTACACGCTTCACTTTAGTGACATTGATCTCTACATCTTCTGAGTAAAATTTCTACTCACTATACTCTGCATTTCTTTCATACACCTTACCGGTCTCCATTGTCAGTGACCTTATTAGCAGTAGCCACCTTGGAGCACTCAACACCTTGTAGGTTGCATGATTACTTACTTGGGTACTATCATAAATGGTAGACAGTGATGTATTTCTTATGTTATCCACGCTTAGGATTATGTGGAGTGGCTTTTGCTGACGAGGTTTCAGATGTCAAGTGCAATGCATGTGCATAGGTAGAAACTAACAAAGAGTTCCTAATGCATGCGCTTGAAAAATGCAAGCACCTATATGCGTCACAAAAAGAAAATGGAATGTTGTGAAAGTAAAGCATATTGATGGGTTCTTCAAGTGATAGGTCGTACCTTGGGCCACTGTTACCACCACCAAGGTCCCCCTATACGAAGATGTACTTGAAGGGGGTAGTTGTTGGCAAGGTTCCGAAGGAACTCCACTCTCTCTCCCTTTAAAAAAATAATAAATAATAAAATGGTGGTAAAAGTGAGTGCATATATATAATGAGCCAGTGCTTGACACGAAGCTGGACTATGCCTTCGATGGAAAAATCTCAGGTGACCCTTAACAAGCAGGACTATGCTAATGGTTGAGAAGACCATTAGCGCGACAATAGATAAATAAGAAAAGGACTATGCCCTCTGTCCAACAAAACAAAAGGCAACTGTGACTTATATTTACAATTTGTACATGAGTACTCTAAATTTAGTTTTATAGAAAATGATTACCAGATACTTGCCAATGTAGTTGTCGTAGAGCTATAAGGAATATTGTGTTCCTATGAATGCCTTGTAGGGGGGCCAAATTTCTATATCCACCATAGTCTCAAACATATGTCCAGGCAAAAATATGAGACGATGGAAGTAGAAAGCTGCTTGATCTGAGTTAGGCCCTATATTTAGATCATAAAGTAACTCTTGATGAGCTCCCCATATTGTACCCTTGTGAGGCAAATCTATGAGAGTGATTAATAACTGTATGAACCGGATGGTAGCCACAAAAGCGAAATCTAGAATCTGCCTCCATACATAATAGCATACCTTGAAATGTTGGTGCATTTCTTGGATCGTTGTTGTGAAGGTGGAGGGTTTAAACTTTGGATAATTAAAGATACAGTGAGGATTCATGTCCCTCTTATCTATGAATTCCTTCCTTGTCCATCATCTAGGATATGGCATATAACATGGATCAACCCTTAATCTACATGGGAAGTGGAAGTTGGTATAGGTATATTGTTCTACTTGTAAGTACTGTTGCCGCCGCCACTCAAGTTGTTCACCTCCCATCCCTGATTCTTTTCACTGTACTCTGGTGGTAAAGCATATCCACCTCTTCCTTCTATTGGATGATCTTTCTTCCATTTATCAAATGCATGCTCTGTACGAAATGACACTAGTTGCGCATCCAATAGGTCAGCTAGATGAAGGGTTCTTGAACTGTGTTTGATTGGCTATGGGCACCCATAAATCTGTAGCCTTCCAGCTCTCCTGTTCTATGTGTTCTTTCATATTACCCACAGGTGGATAAGATAAGTATGCCTTTTTTTAATCATTTTGGCTGTGGGAGTCTCTACTCCAAGAGAAGGATCATAAGGACAAGTAGGGTCAAAAGTGATTATCTACATTAATTCTTGAAAAAATAGTTGGGGATGTAACCATGGATTCCCTTCTCTAATCACTTACAAGTAGTCCTTATCTAGTAGAAACTCAAAGACATCCTCTCTTGTAAATATATGCTCAATATTATGAGTTGCCATTGGAATGTCCTTAAATACTCTGTACCTACATTGTTCAATTGGTACCCCTGCAGAAGTGTTGGGATTAGCTGTTTGCTCCTCTTCCATAATTTCTAAGCCACTTGTACATTGTGAAAGAGCTGGAGCTTCTAAGTGATTTGAATCTAAAAAGCAAGGATAGGTTAATTTTTGTAACATTTGTTCATTTTCCTATAGGCTTCTTGCAAGATCCCAGAGGCCATGATATTTATTTTGCAACTCCTGGATTTCTTGTGAGTCTACCTGTGGATAATTGACCAAATTGACATAGACTCCTGAATCTGCATCATCTCAAAGCATATTATTTTGCAACTCCTGGATTTCTTGTGAGTCTTCCTGTGGATAATTGACCAAATTGACATAGACTCCTGAATCTGCATCATCTCAAAGCATATTATTTAAATAGTTGTATATGTTGTGGAGAATTTTGACAAATCCCAAGGGATGATAAAAAGAGTTATTTTTGCCTAGCAAGTGCTGGTAGACGGCCCTCACTTCTTGCACACCATACACTTCTAACCACCACACACTCTCTTTAATCCATGCTGATTAGCTTTGAAAATTGTATAGTTCAAGAGGAGTTGACAATTCTAATGGTGAATCACTCTCATTCCATACATGTGTAAGCAAAATGTTCCTAGCCCAAGCTCTGAAATTGAGGACAAATGGATGCATAGGCAAGAGGCGAATAATCTCTGACATCCTACACCCTATAATCACCATAGAACAAACCAAAGACTAGAGTGGGCACTACATATTGTGACAGATATGACATTAAAGTCTACATATTTTCTTGTGTTAGGTTCAAAAAATTTAACCGCAAGGTAACTATTAACACATTGAAGCAGCTTAGTAGCATTTCCACTATTGTGTATATGTTCTTGGGTGCCATTAGTCGTTTTTGCTGACTATAGAAAGTAATTTTCTATCAAGCTAATATCCTAGATACTGCAAGGTCTTTCTTCCATGATTCTTTCCAGAGTGTATTCCAAGTTTCGTACCTCCTTAACAGCCACTTCCTTCCTACTTTCCCAGTGTTCCCTTTCCTAATGAAAGATATCATGAGTGCCTAGCATCTATTGCTCCATGTTGGTGAAGAGAATATGTATTTCAGTTCCCACCTTTTTGGTTTGAGTATCACAATTTTGAATTAGGGTCACAATAACTGCTGCTCTACAAACTCCACATTGATAGCATGTGCTTCTTGAGCTTCTAGACTGACATTCAATCTCTAGAACAATTGCTCCAATTCATAAACTTCCCATTCAAAATTATGTGCCCATCTTTTCCTTTCATCTGCTAAGTATTGAGCCAGTGGTACCTGCACATCTTCTTGAGGTGTATCCGTTTTGATTTGTAGGCTTGTTTTGACTGCTTGGTTGACTTTTAGATGTGCTTTGGCCAAGAGAGGTAGAGAAGATAGACATGTTATAGGGATAGGTTAATTTATTTAGTTGCTTCCTCTTATCCTCATCCACATCTAGGTTTTTAGGCTTATCCTAGAAGTGATCATGAATACCTTCTTCTAACTCTATTTCTTCCTCCTCCTTTAGTATGGGGCAGTTAAGGTGAATGAAATCAAATTCCCTTGAACCCTGTGCTTCTAGATTTTCTAAATGGGTGCACAATAGAAGGTATAACTTCCATATCCCCAAAGGTTGGTAAGACTTGATATTTCTAATCTTTAGATAATTGAGCAATACCTTGCCTCATAGAGCCCATATTCCAAGTTATGCTATTAGCTACATAATCCCTAGGACAAGGAGAATCAAATGAGAGATTTTCTGGCAAACCTAAGGAGATTATCTCTTCATCTCCTATGAATTCCTGAGAATGCATCAAGACTCTCACCCATGCTCTGAAGTTAAGTACTATAGGATGAATTGGAGCCACAAAGATGTTTTTAACATTTTCCGATTTCAGGTCATTGTGAAAAATGGCCATTACTAATGTAGGTGTATTGTGTCTAGACATCCTTTGGACCACCATCCACTCTATATCCTTATGTATAAGGTCAAACTCAAAATCTTTTTCAGTGAGGGACATAAGAAGAGCTGATGTGAAAACGGATTGGGTTTGTATATCCTTATGACCTTATGTATAAGGTCAAACTCAAAATCTTTTTCAGTGAGGGACATAAGAAGAGCTTATGTGAAAACGGATTGGGTTTGCACAGGGTTTCTAGGTGTGATTGCCAGTTGGCCTGCATGGTTTGCAATAGTTTCTAGCAGCGTACCTTGGTCCTATTCTCTTTGGGAGGACTCTCCTTGATTGAGTTCTGCTAGTCGTAGCTAAGAGGAATCCAGCTCTTTGCTCTTTTCTTACTTCCACTTTGAACCTGAGGCATTCCTTTCGTGTTTTTTGTAGTTGAAAAGAAAGTGCCTTATACTTCTCAATACTGCCTTCTTTTCTTCTTGATGTTTCTCCAGTTGTGTGATGAAGTTTTCTTTGGCTTTACGAAGTTGTTTTTCCATTTTGTCACAAAACGAGCAGTCAGCCTCTGTGCATTGAGTGATTACTCTGCTAACTTGGCTTTTGTCTCTTTGAGTTGTTGTTGAGAGGTGCTCGCTGCCTCGTGTAGCTAACTTCTTTCACTTTTCACAGCGACTAGCTCCTTACCCGTTGCTTCTTTCTCTTTTGTCAAATTCGCATTTCTCCTTTCAAGTCACTCCTTATCTCCTTGAAGTTTATTGCAATTAATTTGCAGTCCATAATGTAGATGTTCTTTCTTCTTCTTCTTCAAGATGTGCAAGGAGGTCAACTATGAGTTGAACGTATTGTTCAATCTCCTTTACACTTGCCTCCAACTTGGTAATACGTTCCTTGTACTATTGCATAATTTTATCTTTGTTGTCTACTTTCTACTCGTAAAAGATTTTTGCAATTTCCACTAAGGATTTTGTTAACCTCCATAGCTTTTCACCTGAATCCTCCTGTGAATCCTCACTTTCCAATCCTAGCAGAGTTACTACCTGTTCTTGAATCCTATCCACCTCAGGATCTTCATTGTTTTCACTTCTATCTTTCGAGTCACATTCTCCCTAGTATAGCAGACTCGGCAAGTGGTCCATTTGATGCCTCATCAATTTTTTGCTCCATCTCCTTGAACAAGAGCCAAGTCATAATCTAGATTGGCAAATGAAGCCAACTGGGCCTTCCTCTGGCAGACGCACTCTGCATCTCTCTCTCAACCACAGCTTGTCCTCATTATCCAAATGTGCCATGAGAGTTGTTAGGTCGGACTCTCATAATCTTCTTAGTTGAAATAGACGATCACCAAATGTGGTTGGCACAAATGCATAATCATGCGTCCTACAAAACAAAGAAAAAATATGTTAATATTCTTGAGTACAAACAACTTACTTGACATAGAAGGAGACTCTGATAACAAATTAACTTACTTGTTCAACCTGGACAATGAAAACATAAGCTCACCCACATCCCTCCGCTCGAACACATAAAATTTACAGAGAACACAACAATGCATGGACAAATCCCCTTAAAACCCTGTAATAAAACACAAAATTAGGAAGGACAAAGAATCATAAGAAACTATAACATCCCAATGAGAACTCACCTGTAGAAATGCAGTCCATCCAAGCATTGTGTCGATTATTACCATCAAGAATATGCACCATTTTTCGGCTCAAGTACGGACCCCAATCGGGGTCAAGTGCAAGAGATTCCTCAAATTGTTGATTCACAGTCCTTCAATGCTCATCCCAAGATTCCTCCCTCTCTTGTGTCAATGGTGTCTCCTCCCCTTCCAAGTCCATAATTGATACTGTGAAAGCTCCCATGCTCTCAATGTACCCACCTAGTTTTTTGAAGCTTCGAGTAAGAGACTTACCTGTTGAGGGAGAAACCTTTCGGATTGCCTCCGTCTGGATCATCCTACAAAGAGGAACAAGTGGAGGTGGAGACCTAAATTTGACTCCTATCCTATCTAAGAAGGCTTGTGGAGTAGATGTCTCAAGAACCAAAAATATCAACCTTATTTTTTTTCTGCTTGCTTCCTTCAGTTTGGGTTGTGACAACTGTTTCTTCTTGATCCTCTAGTGGATGTGTGTTCTCTTCCCCCTCTATCTCTCTCCCAGTATCCTCAGTATTCTCACCTTCGTCCTCATTATCACCACCTTGAGTATTCTCACCCTCATTTTGATCACCTTTATTTTCCTCAATTGCCCCCACTACGTTTTGTCCATCCTCCTCATTTCTTTCATCACTATGTAGATGCTCCCTATCCATATCCACCTCCAGGTTAGTGTTATCTATGATATGTACCGCTTGCTCCGTAGTAGGGTTTGAGGAGGCAGCCTGCTCCAAAGTGCTGGAAAAATCAGCTTGCCTCCTTGTGTGTCTCGATGAGCTCTCACCTGGGCCAACCTGCACACTCTTTTTCCGCTTAGCAAGAGGTAACTCATCCATTTTTGCACAACAAGAACCTTTCAAGAAAGATGCTCTAGTGAAATGACTCGAACTCATTTGAAAACCAGATAGCCACCATGCAAAAATACAAGAATCTTCAAATAGTATTCTACTCGTATTGTATAATTAATTGATTATCTTAACAAGTCTATGCATAATATAGACAGTAGTAAGAGAGAGTCTATGCAATGTGTTTGAGCAATGTGTTTGAGAGAGCACCATATAGATAGCATGTTCTTACACTACTCTCTCTAAATTTCTGCCGCCGGGGGGATCCAAGGGGGACCGGCGAACTCAAAATGGTGATGATTTTTTCAATGGTCGACAGCAAAACATCCTATTATTTTGTGCGCTGAGCGCACAAATTCATTCAAGAAAAATAGCAAGAACTAACGCCGCACATCTCATACTGTGTGTGGAGTGTGGCGGCAGCAAAACATCCTATTATTTTGTGCACTGTGCGCACAAATTCATTCAGGCAAAATAGCACAAATTCATGGATGATACCTTTCTGCGTCTCTTTGTTGGGGAGAAAGATTGGAGTGGGGAGAGGGCCCTATGCATGAGATCAGCGTTTCTTTGCTGGGGAGACGTATGATGCTTCATGATCGCTTCTCTAGGTGTGTGTTCGAGGGAAGATGCTTTTGTGCCGACTACTAAAAGCCTTAAGTAATTGCTTCATAAGAAGTGGCCAACTACTAAAAACCCTAAGTTAGGCACTGGACAAATTTTTTTATCCTAACACTAATGAATTTCAACACTAAAATTTAAGAGTTTGGTCAATATTTTTTCGATTTTTTTAAATCTAGCTAGCACAGTTATGCTATGGTAGAGTTTTTGAAATCTAACAGGAGATTATGAAAAAGCGCAAGAACTAACACAAAGAAAATATGTGTGTGTGTGTGTGTATACATACACACACACACACACAAACATATATACATATATACAACATGTACTCTTTTTGATACTGACTATTTTTGCAATAAATATTTTTATTTGCTTCTACCCATAGTCTTAAAATGAGCTTGGTAAAATTGTATTATGGCTGGTATATGCTATTGATTAGAGCAAGAACATCTAGTATTAAAATATTTTTGGCTAATATTCAATGTAAATTCCTTAATTGTTGTTGTGATTGCATTATGCAGGGAGGCTCGTGTTTTCCTCCATTCTGGGTGCATGCATCCGAGTCCCCTTCTTGAATGGCAAATGTCTTGTGTCAATCAACATGATCCGGGGGAAGCTTGGAACTATTAGTGGGATAAATGTGGAGGCCTTACTTGAAATTGGAGGAGAGTATGAGCCCATTTGTCCTTTACACTTGTATGCGGGGATTGGAGATGAGGCATATTTTTTACCTGGAGCATTCATTGTCCTCTGTATATATTGCCAAATTAGAGAATTATTTTGAGACCCCAGAACAAGGCCCCTCAACTATATTTCCTCCCGGTTCTCGAAAGAGTACTCCAATGTAAGTGGCATTAACTTTGACTTTGACATTTTTTGTTTTGCATTGTGCATTGAATTAGAGAGCATTGTGCTTTGCAGTGACTTGGACACTGAAGAGATAGAAGAAATCAATGTCCAGGCACATGGGTCATTGTTTTGCAAGAGGAGGTAGAGGTCTCTCCTGTGGAAAAGTGCTTTCAACATTTGGAAGAGGAAGATGTTCAGTTTGATAGTGCGGTCTCTTGCTTTCAAATAATCCGCATGTTACCTCCTACTGATGTCTTGCACACTTTAATCCATGATTGTGATTACAAAGGCAAGGTAAAAGAGCTTCCCAAGGTGTACCCAGAGTTCAGTACGTACGAGCTTGAAGGTGGGAAAGGTATGGAAGGGATGGAGCAAAAATACGAGGGCAACATTTGGAAAAAGCCACAAATGCAAGCTAGGGCCAATAAAACTTTTGTTCTTAGGAAGAGCTTCTGCGGGGGAACCTTCCAGTGCATGAATGAGCAGTGCTCCTTTCGGACACATATGAATCAACCAAACAAAATCCATTGGAATGGGTAGCTGATAAAATCTCCAAAAGATGGGAATGGGTAGCTGATAAAATCTCCAAAAGATGGGAATTTAGCAATTGGGAGCTTCGAGAACCTTGAGTGTTTTTTCTGCAAGCATGTGCCAATGTGTCTTAAAGAATGTCCTGCTTGTGTCTATTATTTTATGCCAAAAGAATCAATGCACAGCAGACTATTTATTCATTATGGCAAACATACACACATGGTTTCCAAGGGAATGTGCCGAGCATCGATACGAAATATCAAGGCCTTTGTAGCACGTGCAGTGGGCATCGACCACAACGCTGGGCCCAGAAAGGTACAAATGATTGTGGCAAGGGAGGTGGTTCTAAGAGCGTTCACTGATGATGACAAGGCACAAGGAGAATTCATGATAGAGAGGGAGCTGCAAGAGATGTCGCAAGAGTTGCAAAGTTTGATAAATGTCAAAAAGTACGTAGGAAGTGCAATTTAGCAAAGAATAGTATGCAATTATCATCTTTAATACACTAAGTATGCTTTATGAATGCAGGGTAAAGCAGATGGTAATGCAAACACGAAAAACAACACGGCCTTGGGTGAAGGATATGAAGCCATTCTTAATCCAAAAAGAACATGCCATTTTGAGTTCTTCCATGGTTCTTGATTTCCATTGCAAGCCACCACTACTACTGAGCGTTGCTTTATCTTTAAGATGTCTACTACTGGACCTGGTTATGGGATTGACATTGTTCGCCGAAAGGACAAGGATGGTAATGGGGATCTTCATCAAGCATGGGTCTACTTTGATCATGTGCATACTGGATGGCATACAATGGGAGCACATGTTTATGACCACATGTAAGTTACAAGCGGTAGAGAGCATTGCTTGTTTTGTGTCTTTAATATAACCCTGTTTCCATTTGTGGCATGCAGGATTGGTGAGCTATTGGACAATAGCAACTTGTGAATTTAGAGAAGAGGATGAGGATGCTCAAGTCATGTTTTGGGAAAACATGAATTTGGTAATGGTGGAGCACACAGGGAAGATAGCAAATTTTTTTGGGTTTATGGGCGGATGAGGCTGGCGCTAACTGGAATGCAGTGAGACGTGTCTTCAACGACGACAAGGAGATGATTGAAAGGAAAAGGTCATGTTTATGGCATTGGGAAGACAACCTTTGTGTCCACACGCAGAGGTACATCTATAGCCCACATGAAGAAAAGCACAGGGAGATGTGTGAGAAGTGGAGGACTGCCCCAAACAAAGAAAGTGCCCTTCAGCAATTTTGCAGGATACGAGCATGGTGGGCAACTGGCAAGGCAGCTGATAGAAACATCCCTAAGCTTGTTAGCTGGTTGAGTTGGTGGCACTATAGGGTTATTCGATGGGGTCATTTCATTTTAAAGGTAATGTTTGTAAGAGATTATTCATTGTATTATTGTGAGCCTCCTACTTATGTGCACTGCATTGTTTTTAATCAATTTCTACCACTCTCTTGTAGGATGGAGAGCCTATTGTCAATGCTCTAGTCCCAAGAACAAATATGTTGGAGACCAAGCATGCAAGCTAGTTGGCAGGGGAGGGGTATAGGCAAAAGATTAGTCTTTATGATGCTTGTGTGACAGATCTAATCAATGCTTACTTCCAATGTACCAGACAACTGGCTTTCTTGGAAGGAAAATACACAGGTTGTGGGCCTACATTGGAGCTTTTGGTTGAGAGAGCTCTTTCTCGACAGAAAGCAAGTCCATCCCCAATAGCTACCTCACGAGCAATGGATGATGCAGTGGCGGGGACCCCTATGTTTTCAAATAGGGTAAAATTCAAGGGTGAGAATAAAACTATTCGAGCCAAAAGGCCACTACATGACTCGACAGAAGAAAACTTTGGCAACTCTAGCCATAGGCCTGAGTTTAACTATGTGACAAGAGAGAGGTTAGAGCCTGCAATAGAGGTCGATGTGTTCATGTGTGGAGTTCAGAGATAGAGTGGCCAAGAAAAGACCATATCTTGCATGCAAGCACATATACTTTGTGTTCTTAATGATTCTTGGACAGGATGTGAATAACAATATGCATATTCATCAAGTTTGTATTTCTGAGAGAATTGTAAAAGACATGCTAACTAAGTCTATTAGAAGTCATCCTCGACAGCTTTAGGAACCTGCAACCTACTTTAGTTGAAATATGTATGGGGGTCATGTCATACCAGCTGAACCGTAGTACGAGTTTATTAGTGATTGTTTTGGAAATGTTTTGGTTATTTTATAAATTTTCCTATCTATTGTCTTTTGTTTGCTAATGGCTCTCCAACATTGTGAATACTATAGATTAGCGAGCCAAGCAATATGGGTTTAATAGTGATTTTTTGTCTCTCCACCATTGGTTCGAAAAAAAATTTATTGCAATGGTCATTTTAGAACATTTCATGTCTTCTTTGTTTGATTGCTACAGAATTGCACTGTGGTTCCACTCTTCTCTTTAACATTGCATGCTCGCTTAACATCATACCATGCCCCTACCTGCTCACTTTCACAAGAACTTGAGCTCTACTCATTGCTTTGTGCTCGCTGCTCTTGGCTCGCTTTTTGACCACCCCCATTGATATGATATTGCCTCACTCGCTTCATCTAGATCCACACTTGAGCTCCAAACTCAAGTGTCCACATCGCCTCGAGAACCATGCTTGGACCTCAAGTCTCTTTGGCTTGGAAATGATGACATAAAAGGACTTCAACAACATATGCTCAAGCAGAAGTTTCAAAGCTTCATGATTTCTTACCCTTTATCAACCTTTTGATTTCCTATTTTGTATGAGTCAAGGGTTCTCTTCTCGGGTTGTCCCCCAAAATCTAAATATTTTGGATGTCTTTTGGAGTTTTGGTAAAGCCTTGATGCTGTAAAAGGAAAATGAAAGATCCTTGCCCCCTTCACGTAACGAATTCGGGGTTGCTAGCAGTGGAAGTAGCACTTCTTGTGCGCAGGGCAGAGCCTCTCACTCGAAGCCTCGCCCACGGATATCTAGACAAGAGACTAATCCCTCGGTTCTTCCAAAAGTGAACCCGGAAAAACTTCCCTCGCCCAGAAAGCACGGGCGATTCCTCCATGATATTTTTATTCTAACGTAGTCATCAAGATCCTTAACTAACCGAACTAATCCGACCGAACCCGTAAGTCACATGGTCAGATCAAGGAAAAGACTTGCACTTGGATCATAGAGACCAACGCTTTTTTCCTCATCGAGAGGCACAGCCGTTGATTCTTTTCCATAGAACAAGGACTATCCGGGATTTACTTCATCTATTGTACCATAACAGAATTGAGTCTCATTTTAGGGATCCATCAGTCCAGCCTAACCCCATCCAGTCCAATGGATTACCCAACCGCGCAACCACTGTAGTGATAGGATCCATTTAGGAATTTGGTTATGTTTTGTCCCCGGGTACCAGGAAAAAGAGTTCCCAGGCCCCCTAGCCAGCGCTTCTTGCAAACTTGAAGATAGTCACACCACTTACACACCCAATATGAAATGGCCTTTTTCATAGATTCAGCTGTCTTTAAAACAATCAGCTGTCTTTTTCATAGATTCAACTGTCTTTAAAACAATCTTTTAATGAAACTATAGTATCACTGATCATAATCCTCCAAAATATCCGGCTGAATTCTAATTTCCAATCATCTCTTCATCGGTGTACCTATGGCATCATTGGCAACCAAAACGCTCACCACCTGTCCACTCAAGGGCCTTTTCAATAGTTCATAGCTCATAGTACTCGGCAATATAATCACATAAGAAAATCTAGGACTCTCCGTTAAGATCAGCAAGATTAGCCAATAGATCCATATAAAAGAGCCATGGACTCATCCGTTGAGGACCAGCAAGGTCAATCAACCAGATCCATGCCTGAGTTCAGAAAACAACTCTAACTCCTTGTTCCATTATCTTCCTCGATGCACGCGTGGGTATCTTCGATGACCCAGAGCTCGAGCATCGTATGGTCTCTCCGTTAAGATCAACAAGATCAGCCAATAGATCCATATAAAAAAGCCATTGACTCATCCGTTGAGGACCAGCAAGGTCAATCAACCAGATCCATGCCCGAGTTCAGAAAACAACTCTAACTCCTTGTTCCATTATCTTCCTTGACGCATGCGTGGATATCTTCGATGACCCAGAGCCCGAGCACCGTATGGTCAGCACTCTCTAGGATCTCCGTTTCAGCTATTGCAGCTTTATCACTTAGGTCTCCACGACCTCATTCACAAGACGGTCAAAATGCTTCCCCAACATTCTTGACATAAAACAGTCATTTAAAAACAGGTCATAAATACAGCTTCTATAACGAACTCTCGTCTTTCCACATTGTTTCACATCAATCTACATGTCTTAATCCACGTCCAATCATATGTATTCCCATAGTCCTTCATCCATTCTCATCCAATTACATCATATTCCATCTCATCACATCTATCCACATTTATCCTTATCACATCTCATCCATTTGCATCTACCCATGTCCACATCTCATCACATTGCATTCATTCACATCTCATCCATTCATATCTACCCCGATCCACATCACATCACATCACATCCATTTCACATCACATCTCATCCATTCACATCTATCCCGATTCACATCACATCCATTTCATATCACATCTCATCCATTCACATCTATCCCGATTCACATCACATCACATCACATCCATTTCACATCACATGTCATCCATTCACATCTATCCCGATTCACATCACATCTATTTCACATCACATCTCATCCATTCACATCTATCCCGATTCACATCACATCCATTTTCACATCACATCTTATTTATTCACATCTATCCCAATTCACATCACATCTCATTCATTCACATCTATCTCGATTCACATCACATCCATTTCACATCATATCTCATTCATTCACATCTATCCCGATTCACATCACATCCATTTCACATCACATCTATCCTGATTCACATCACATCACATCACATCCATTTCACATCACATATCATTCATTCACATCACATCCATTTCACATCACATCTCATTCATTCACATCACATCACATCTCATTCATTCACATCTATCCTGATTCACATCGCATCTTATCACATCCATTTCACATCTCATCTCATCCATTCACATCTATCCTGATTCACATCACATCCATTTCACATCACATCTCATTCATTCACATCTATCATGATTCACATCACATCACATCACATCCATTTCACATCACATCTCTTTTATTCACATCTATCCCAATTCACATCACATCCATTTCACATCAGATCTCATTCATTCACATCTATCCCGATTCACATCACATCACGTCACGTCACATCCATTCATATCCATCACATCACATCCATTCACATTCATTTATATCACATCCATCACATCACATCCATTCATATCCATCATATTCATTCTCATCACCATCCCATCACATACATTCTATCCACATTACATCACATCCACATCTATCCACATCATATCTCATTCATACACATCCCATTTCATTCATCCACATTCACATGCATGACTATTCACATCCATCCATTCATTCACATTCACACCTATCACTTCACATCTCATCACATTCACATCCACATCCCTTTACATCACATCACATCCATTCACATCCACATCCCTTTACATCACACCCACATCCCTTTACATCACATCACATCACATCCATTCACATCCACATCCCCTTTACGTCACATCACATCTCATTCAAAATCCTCATTCACATCCATTTACATTACATCACATCTTATCGCATCCATATCCACATCCATTTACATCACATCCTTTCACATAACCTCACATCTCATTCTCATCTCATCATTCACATCCACATTCATTTACATCACATTCTTTCACATACACATCCATATCCATTTACTTTACATGTCATCCTTTCACATAACCTCACATCTCATTCTCATCTCATCATTCACATCCACATTCATTTATATCACATTCTTTCACATACACATCCACATCCATTTACTTTGCATCTCATCCTTTCACATAACCTCACATCTCATTCTCATCTCATCATTTACATCCACATTCATTTACAGCACATTCTTTCACATACACATCCACATCCATTCACTTTACATCTCATTCCCATTTAGTAGCTTTTTCTACTTCGATACTGATGATGGGACTTTTTCTAAATTTATGCAAATTGCTTGGCCTAGGTAAAGGTTCTTTTTCTTGAGATGGCTATTTTCATATTCTTTCTTAAATTCCTCAAGTGAAATATGTTCAATATTCTTCTTTTGAATAAAAGAATTCATGGGATTTACAAAAATCAACTCTACCCATATTTCCCAATAATGCTCAAAATTTCACTTTTGATAAATATTCATAAATTAAATTATACTAAAAATTTATCTTTTTTCCATTTAATTTCTTGGATCTCAAATATCATGGGAATTTCTCTTTTTACATTTAATTGATTGAATTCTAAATGTCATGGGAATTCCTCTTTTATCATCAAATAAATTTATCTAAAATTCCTCTTTTCTTTAATAAAATTATCCATTAATTCAATATGCCAAGAATTCCACTTTACTATTTAAATGATTGAATTCCAAATGTCATGGAAATTCCTCTTTTATCATTTAAATATTTCTCATGCATAAAATAAATTTATCTAAAATTTCTCTTTGAATTTTAATAAAAATATCCATTAATTCAATATGCTAAGAATTTCACTTTTTCCATTTAAATGATTGAATTTCAAATTTTATGGAAATTTCTCTTTTATTATAAAATTACCACAATTTTCTCTTTTCTTAATTATTTGATTATGCATAAACCTTAAAAAGTAGTTTTCCATTGAATGTGATGAAAATCATTCTTTTAGCATAGGATGACCAATCCTAGAATATAGTAGGAAGTCCTCTTTTCACGTTATGCATAAAAATGAATTATGTATCAATTTCTTAAAAATTTTACCATAGCTCCGCTGCTATTTCTGATAATTTTAAATATTTTTGAAAAGAATAAACTTAGTAATACAATTATGATAGTATAACTATCCTCTAAACTTAAATCCAATTTATGGATTTAAATCATAAGATTATCATAATTTTAGAAGCATAAAAGTATAAAAAGCCACTTTCTTAACCTCTAGCTTCACAAGCCTAGAGTTTGATTTGTGAATTGAGAATTTATCAATGAGAAGCATCATTTGAATAGAGAATTGGTCATAGGAATGACCATTCTTTTGGGGAGAGAGAGAGAGAGAGAGAGAGAGAGAAACATAAAAAGCATCCTAATTAAGCATAAATGTAAACTTTTCTTAATTATTCATTATAACTCTTAACAATTTAAAGCTTGATTTGTATTATAAACACTTAATTTAGAAACTTCTCAAGCTTGAGAGGGGTTGAGAAGTGAAAACATTGAGAATAGTAGACAAAAACCATAAAATTACACTTTACCTCTTGTTTTTGCTTGCTTCTCTATCTTAGAAGAAGCCCCCAACCAATCAATTGGTTAGTGTGTCGAGAGGAAAGCTCCAAGGAAGGTTGACAAGAGAGAGAAGCTCCAATCTCTCCAAAGTGTAGAGGATTTTTAAGGGATAATATAAAATATTTATATTTTAATGTAATACTGGCATGGTATAGTTCACAAATGAGAATACAAAAGAATGAGGGTCTATTTATAGGTGAGGGAGGCCACTAACTAAGTCAAACTAAGTTCTAGAATTTTCCAGCTTCAGTTTGGCTGAATTTGGACAAGATTTTGATCAGTTTGGCTCCCTTTTTGATTTGGTTTGAGCCAGGAGAGAGGAGATATAAAAATATCTTAATATTTTTGATTTAAAAACTCATTCACATGTATGAAATAGACGCCTCCTTGAAGTCTCCCCCCCTCCTTATTACCAAGGTGTCAAAAATGTATCATTATACCAAAATATCTCAATTTTTTAGTAATATAGTTTTTAACTAATAAACCTTGTACTCAGTCAACTCTTCATCTTATGTGAGCATTTACTCATTTTTGGGTATTTTCTTTTATTCTTTCAATTTATCTCATCCCCACACTTGGATTAATCCAATTGGTCCATGGGAACCTTAATTGGACCATAATCCAGAAATTTTTGAAAATCTTGACCCTTAGGCTAAGGTCCTCTATACACATTTTCAATTAATTCCAAATGCACATTGGAAAGTTCTTTTTGAAATTCTGTTTCAGGGGAAACCATTTTAGACACTAGGAGGATTTTTATATCCAAAAATATCTCAATTTTAGATTATCTCTCTCTAGATATTTTCTCTCTCTAGGTCAAAACAGGGTAAAACAAGATCTTTCTTTTATTCCAGAGAGGGGAATAATTTCAAGAACAGAAGAGGAGGTTCTTACTCCTTTACACCTCAAAAGATGGAGGGAGGAATCTTACAGAAAAGATATATTCTTATCCCAGTTAGGAGTCTGGAGAGGTGACTAAGTGATAAACTCAGATTCGGTCTTAAGCCGATTGAGGGAATAGTTATGGCATGGGGCTTGCACATGGCTAGGTTGCCTCTCTGCAGTGATGTGATGGATTTAGAGGTTGGTTTCTTCTTTTGCGTTTGGATCTCACCACCTTCGCTCCAAGGGGGCTGTTGGAATTATATGAGCCTCAGTGGTGTCTTTTCTATCTTTGGTGTGAACACTAGGTGTGAACCACCTCTTAGTAAGGGTCAGAAGATAAGGCCTTAGTTCCTATAAATATATTGTACATTGTGTGAGTATTATCATTTAATACAATCATTGTGTTCATGTGCAATCTCTCTCTCACTTGAGCTCTATTGCACACCTTCTTAAGAGAGCCTCGGCCCTAGCCACCCCGCCCACTCCCTCACCATTCAACCATCACCAATTTCTTCCGGACCTAGGAGGTGGAGGACACCGACATAGTGGATCTTGTGGACCCTCCACGAGAGCTTCTCTAGATCTACCTCGCCTGAGATGAGTTACCTTGGACCGAGCCTTGGACCGAGCCTATGCACTCTAGCGTGCTCAACGCTCTCAACCCCCCTGTCAGCCACCCACGATCACCTCATCAGCTCCAGATCCAGGACATGCTCCACCGCCATCAAGCTACCTTTCCACGTGACATAGCTAAGGGAGGCCTCTCGGCCATACTCATCAGCCCCATGCTTGACATTTTGGAGAGTGGTATACCATCTACTTGGAGCTGATGTTGCTCCCATGTTTTTATGTACTTAGTATTCCATGATGAGTTTCCATGGACAGTTTTGTATCACCCTAGTGAGATACCATTGGGTCTTTAGTAGATGCTTAATATATCTTTCTCTCTCTCTCTCTCTCTGTCTCTCTCTCTCTAGACATGGTCACCATCACCATGGATTGAGCTTCCATATCCATCTCCACTAAAGCTTAGAAATGTTGTGAATGGATTCCCAAAGGCCTCTATCTTGAGTAATTTCCTTTCATTTTCAAGGCTTTGGACACAAATGGTGAGTTCTTGATCATCTATGGGTTGATTTCCATGCGTTGTCCATTGATTTGCATGAAGAAAGCAAGAAAATAACATTTCTTATTGCTAAAAGCTTGATGTTTCACCATAAGGGAAAGATTTTCCACATTCTTAACCCCCATTGATCAATAAATCATCTCATTGAAGCTTCATTGATAGTTTCTTAACTTTTGAGGGTTTTTGGCAAAGCTTTCCATAGCCATGGAAGACACATACATGCCTATGTTGCCATTGGTTGATTGCATTTGAATCTACATGCATAAAATGGGTCTCTTGAAGCATTGGAATGCCTTTTCATACTTCTTTAAAGCATCCACTTGATTCTAATCAATGTTCACATATTGAGAGCTTCATTGAGACCTTGCATTCCGTTGTTTCCAAGCTAATGGTAACCATTGATTTCCAATTAGCATTGGACACTTGCATTCTTGTGGTTTTGTTGGCTTTGTGTTGTGATATTGGAGAAGCTACACTACATGGTATCATGCAATAGATATGATGATGAGGCATAAGCATATGCCATAAGTTATAGCATGAGTCATGCTTGATTTGTAAGTGGATTCATTCCAGCTATTTGAAGCTTAACACATACCACTTCACTTTTTACCTCACATTTTCAATTCATAGAATCTACAAATATCTGTGAGGGTACCCTTGGTGGCATTGGAGAAGAGGCCAAGGGAGAGTGTGTCTTAAACTCTTTGTGCCGTATTGCTTTGGAAAAGTGGTGCAAATGGGGATTAGGTACATGGATGTGAAGACATGGCCCCAACCCTTGCCATCATATCATAAAACCTTGGTAAGGAGGTGGTAAGACTTGACTGGGAGATTAGCAAGTAACGCTTCATCAACACACATTGGTTGGTATTGGCATTAGGATAGATTTGGCAATGGCTATGTACTAGAAATGTTCGTGGTTTTTTATTAGGATTCTACGGTTGCCCAAAGGTCATGCCAAAAATTTTCCAAAATTACTTGGGAACACTTGATGAACATGGATTAATGTATTCTTGATCAATGAATTATTTCTTTGTTGAGCAAAGGGAGTGAATGCACAAGTGCCACAACCAAACGAATGCTTCGGATGGATGGTTTTGGAATTTTTGGCAATCTTAACAGTTTTACAACATAGGAAAAAGCCCTAATTCAATAGAAGATATTTTGGATTGCAGAAAAATTAGATATAAGGTTTCATCCCCCATTCCACGATCTCTCTTTCTAGTCCTTAACCTATCCATTAAGACACCTGGACAATCGACTAGGTCACATTATATACCAGCTGCCCTATTTTTAACAATTTTTGATCCACTTAGACTGAACCAAAATTGACTTCATTGTTACTCTTTAACATTATATAGAGCCAAAGAACTCCCAAATCAGACATTATTGTGGGGGTTTAAGGAACAAATTGCTATTGTTTGACTGTCTATAGAAAAGTCAAAACAAAGAGTAAGTACATCTTTGACCATATTAAAGGTGATCACATACATGGATTGTACACTCTGACATCTCTCCATAGAGATACAAATCACTCAAATCGGAGTTCAGGAGCTTATCCAAAGGTGAATTGACATTTTTAAGATGATGCTGAAGTCCAAACCCAAAGGAAACTATAAAGAAGCCCTTGAGCACGAGGCAAGCACATTGGATATAAGGCAAGATGTTCAAGGAGCTATGCAAGAAGATACCAACATCAATGTCAATGAGGGAATGCATCAAGAGGCTAACGTACCATATATGCCTTATGCTTTGCAAATGCCTAAGGATGGCGGGGCATGAACACCATGATGTTCTTCATGTAAAACATGTTTGATTTCAATTTATGGTAGGTAAGTTTGACTCTATTAGCAAGGAGTTGCATGATGGACTCACTAGTTTGAAGCAAGATGTGGGCAAGGGCAAAGAAACTTATGGTGCACGTATAATGCATCCATATGTATAAAACACAATTCAAGCAATGGGACCACAACCTTATGGGTCTTTTGTAGGTGCCATACATGCAAATGCATCGTACACTCCTCAAGCTAGTATGCATCCTGGGATCGAAATCATGGATCTATGCTTGGAAAAAGGAAAACTCCTCCGTCACATTTTCAAAGTGGAACAAATGTACCAGGTATGACTGCATGGTGGCTCTTCAATGCAACAAAGGATTTTAGACAAGGGAAAAAGTGTAGTTTTGGAAGGATGGGAGGTCTTCACTTTAATAAGAGGGGTCATCACTTCAATGAGATGGCATGCCATCACTTCAACGAGAGGGGTCATCACTACAATGAGATGGGAGATCATCACTTCAATGAGAGGGATCATCACTACAATGGAATGGAATCTAGTCATGGTATGCCACATCATTTCAATGAGATGGGGATCAATCGTGTTAGACCATTTGAGCATAGACCACATGATCATCATCGAGGTGGTGATGAAGATTTTAAGGGAGTGAAGAACAAGATTACATTCACTAAGTTCAAAGGTGAAGACTCGTCCAATGAGGAGTTTGAAGAATGGATTGATAAAATGAAGCTTTACTTTGAGCTTAGCCCTCATAGTGATAGGGCCAAAGTGTTGTTTTCTACTTTGCATCTAGAAGGCTATGCCCATGTGTGGTGGCTGCACTTGAATGCTCACGACTACATGATCACTACTTGGGTGACCTTTAAGAATGAGATGAGGAGAACATTTTTTCTAGACCTTAATAGATCAAGGATGGTGGAGAAATGAGATGATCTCACTCAAACGGGCCATGTCAAAGATTATGTCCACAAGTTTGTGAAGTTTTCACTTCATGTGGAGGGCTTGAGTGAGGAGTAAAAATTTAGAAAGCTCATCAAAGGGTTGTAAAACAACATTAGGGTTGATGTAGATGCTCAAAGACCTAAAACCATCAAGGATGGCCATGCTTCTTACCGAGATCTATGAAGCAAAGTATGCACATGGGAACAGAGTAAGGCAAGGGTTTAGGGTTGATTTGGCACTTCAACTATGTGAGCAAATCCTCAATTGGTGTTGCATCTCATACTAGCCCTTCTAGGTTCCATGTCATGTATGGAAGAGGTGGGAGAGAAATTTTAGATTTGGTTCATCTCTTCCTATGCCTTCAAATGTTGATGGAAAGCAAGTTAATGCTAAAGGGAGCCAACAAGAGCAAGGTTATAGGTGAAGTTTGTATCAATGACTTGAAGAGAAAAGGTTTGTACCTCAAGTGTGGTGAGAAGTGGAAAAAAGAGAAAGTTAATGCTAAGTGAGCCAACGAGATAAATGTTATTAGGTCAAGATCACATCAACAACTTGAAGAGAAAAGGTTTGTGCCTCAATGGAAGGTTTGCAAAGCCAAGAAGATGACTCTAAGCATGATCCTTACTTAACCTTGCAATGAAGGAACAAAGGAGGATGTGGATGACTATGAAGAATGCTTTAAAGATGCCAATGAAGTGGATGAAGTAGAAAATGAGAATGAGTTTCCTTTTGATCCCGATGGGTCAAAGAAGATGGGACTTGACTATGATGATGGTTTTCCACTGCCAATGTGTACACGTTGATGAGATAAGGACAATTTGGCCACTATGTGCAACATATCTAGTGATGCCTAAAGGCACAAGTACATTGAGGCTCAAGGTGCCATGCATAAATGGAAGAGTGGCACATGTTTTGGTTGATAGCGGGAGTACACATAGCTTCATGAACACAAAGTATTTGTGTAGTCTCAAATTACAGCCCATAGCCTTACCCTCATGGCATAAAGTTTAAGTGGGTAATGTAGCAAAAATTGATTTCACATTGGTACGCAAGGATGTGGTACTCACAAAGGATTATACTTGCAAGGCTGGTTTTCTTGTCTTGGACATGGGTCCCATTGATATCGTATTAGGATATGTGATTGTTGGCAACTCTTGGGTTATTTAGCATGAATTTATAGCAAGGGTATATGAGTTTCATGCATGGGAATGAAGAGCTTACATTGGCCGCCTGCGAATCATATGTCAAGAATTAAGATGATTAATGTTGGTTTTCATGGTGGATCAAAGAAGATGATGAATCTCATGATGAAGGCAACATTAAGCTAAACAAGAAAGGTTAAGACTAATCACATAGGATTAGGGTTAATGGCAACATAATGATGATAAAGTGAAAGTGAGTGTTGTACACTTTCATTAGATATCAGCCTCTTATATAGGCTAAAGTATAAGAGATTAGGGCATGATTAACCCTTAAGCAAAACCCTAAGAAAGTCTTGACAAGAGCACCCATTACCTAGGTTTAAGGAAAAGTAAGATCTTCCACTTGAGCTAGGCACCTAGAATATGCCTCCTTGGATACTACATTAACCATAGTCTAACAAATGTATGATAGCTATAATACCTATGAACCATATGCACTTATCCCCAATGTCACATGTAATATTTTGGTGTATTGTTTTGAACACCCTCCCTCAACAAAATATCCATGGCTACTAAGATGACAATGCTAGCTCTAGTTAATGTTTACAACTCTGGTTATATAATGACCATCCAAGTGCCCGTTAGGTCTTACTCATGGTGGTTTACAATGCCAGAAGTTGATGAGACATGCTAGGATTCTAGTTAAGCTTACATTTTGCTTAGGATAGAGAAGTCACTACAGGTAGGCATGCCCTACTAGTCTCAGCAAGTGACATCCAAAATATTCAGATTTTGGGGGACTACCCAAGCAGAGAACCCTTGACTCAAAACATAAATTGAACTAAAAGTGGAGGAAGAATCTCCCTTCGATGGCAGTGTAGATCATTTTACGCGGAAATGTTTCCAATAAATGGAAGCTTGGCTCATCCTTTTAGACCTATGGGCCAGGGCAGAGTAGCCGAATGTAGATGTGAATGTCGATGCCGAACACATATGCCTTGAGACAGGCATCAATGCTAAAAGATCTAATAGCTCCATGAAGGAAGCATAGGATGTGGTGGTCTCAACATCATTGTTTGAAGCACCTATTAGTGCCTCCTGTGTCCCCTCCTTGAAGGAATTAGACCATTGAAAGAAAGAATGATCCATTGAATCTCTTACCAAAGATTGATCTAAAAGATATCGCACATATTGTGGATGATGTTGATGAAGAATTCCTCCATGCTTTAGTTCTTTGTAGAATCCCACCGATAATGATGACCAAACTGAAATCATTCTCTTGGTGATGTATCTTTACTTCATGTCAATATAGATGTAGCTCTTAGTATTCATCCTTGATTTCATTGTGTTATGAAATACATGTAGGTAAAGATAAAACATTTTGTCAATGTGTTCAAAAAGCCTTACATGACCATCCCTTTCAGAAGATAATGCAGCAAATATGCATAAGGGGGTCTTATTGTTATCCATGACTAGTTCCTTGCCCTTGTATAATTGATTAATGAGCATGATCAATGATTATCATGATGCATATGAGCTCATAAATCCCGTTGTTCAAAACAATGCTAATGCAGATTTATACCCAATTTTGGATTAACAAATTGACCACTCAAATCAAGGGGAAAATATGATTTGATGCTTTACAGAGGTTTAGCAACACTTGAATGTGAGATATGAACCATTAATGGCCCTAAAAACCTTAGATGATTAGCACTAATCAAGGTATTAGTAAATGTGATTTTGTGTTGATTGAGCAGAAAATTTAGCCGACCACTGAGATGGTGAAGATGGTCACCTAGAAGCTGGGAAGAAGCTCCAATACTTGGCTTGGTCAATGGTTGTGACTAGAAGAAGAGATCAAGGCTACAATGGTTGTGGGTGTTGAGGGAGATGAACTAAATGTGATAAAATAGTAGAAAAAAGATTAAGCACTAGTCATAATTAGTGTGAATGATAAGTTGAAGCTAATCAAGCTGAGAGAGAGTAGATCTGGGCTCTAATACCATGTTGGTTTTCATGGTGGATCAAAGAAGATTACGAAGCTCATGTGATGAAGGCAACTTTAAGCTAAACAAGACAGGTTAAGACTAATTAATCACATAAGATTAGGGTTAATGGCAACATAATAACAACATAATGATGATAAAGTGAAAGTGAGTGTTGTACACTTCCATTAGATATGAGCCTCTTATATAGGTTGGAGTACAAAAGATTAGGGCATGATTAACCCTTCAACAAAACCCTAAGAAAGTCTTGAAGAGAACACCCATTGCCTTGAAGTGAGAAACCATTACCTAGTTTTGAGGGAAAGCAAGATCCTCCTCCGCTTGAGCTAGGCACCTAGAATATGCCTCCTTGGATACTACATTAACCATAGTCTAACAAATGTATAATGGTGTGCTATAAAACCTATGAACCATATGCCCTTATCCCCAATGTCACGTGATATTTTGGTGTATTGTTTTCAACAATTAATACAACACAACTCAAGGGGAACTAAAGAATGTGGGATGCATTTATTGGGCATAAGAGAATGGGTCCTTTGCAACCATACATTGGTGGAATTCTTGGTAAAATGGTGAGGATTACATAGGGAAGAAGCTTCTTGCCAACCCGCCTCCTCATTGGAAGGGATTGATGGGTTATTGAATGCATTTGAGGGGTCCGATGGGGCTTAATAATAGTGAATTAGCTTGCTGGAGTTTCCTGTAAATTCACTATGGACGGCCCTATACCCTTTGGTTTTGGATGCATAGTGCTTGGCAGCTTCACAAGGCTTATTGGTATTATGGCGTGGATGTTATGGCTTGTTTGAAGGCATTTGGGATATTTTACATCCATATACATGTGTTCTTAGCTCCACATACATGGCACGAGTATGAGAATGATGTTTGACATGAGTATTTGGTGATATAGTCCATCCTCTTGGGTGGGGAGGGTCATACTACGAGGCTTAGAGGGAGCTCCTATTTTCTTGGATGATGATCTCACGAGGATGCAGCTAGAGCATAGGACAGCTTGCATGCCACGAGTCTTACACGCGAGGAGAGAAGGCAAGAAGGCCTTCTATCAAGATGGTTGGGTCATCATTGATGGCCGGCCCATGGATTAGCGGTTTGGGGCCTATGGGACACAGACCAGGCCACTGACAGAGATACACATGGCAGTATGGAACTGTAATGGTTCACTATGGGTGTAGCCTGGATGACTAGAGCATGTTATGGTGGGGAGAGACATCACACTTCTGACAGAGACACATCAGAGCCCAGAGAGAGGGCTACCTCGAGTAGAGGGATTCCAGTGGGAGTCAGCATACAGGAGGACCACACGCCAGGGTACCTCGAGAGGGTCGGGGGGAGTAGCAAGCAGTTCTATTCAGACGGGAGCTACATGGGAGACTGAGAGTGGTAGCACTGGACCTAGAGGCCAAATACATGTGGATCAGCTTACAACTCTCACAGGACAGGGTTATATACATAGCCCTATGTATATAACCCTGGACCTAGAGGCCAGATACATGTGGATCAGCTTACAACTCTCATAGGACAGGGTTATATACATAGCCCTATGTTACTTTCCTCCATCAAGATCCTCCTATGTCATTACAAAGGACATGCCACAGGAGGAGGAGACAGGAGCCTCACCATACACTTGTCTGTCAAAGGAGATTATGCATTATTCTACACTAGGGGAAGTATTTCTTACGGGTGTCAATGCCCACACACAGAGCAGACAGTGTGAGGTGTATGACTATGATGACATGGAGATCCTCCACCCTGTGGATCCAGAGGAGATAGGGGCTAGTCGGGCATCAGAGGACACTGGACCAGATAGAGGACATTATGGGGACCACTTACTAGAGTTGGGAGCCAGGCATCGTCTCGTTATTTATAACGGGATGCTACAGTGGTCGGGATCAGGAGGGCTGACATGCTTCCCACATGGGGGTCATACACGGACCGGAGGCACGGTGGTGGACTACATTATGGGATCTTTGGAGGCATCACAGCTTGTTACCTCATTCTCCATCCCACCTCGTCCTATTGGGGCAGATCATACATACTTGGCATTTTCACTAGCCGGATCACCAGTATCACCAGCCCCCCACATAACGATGCCACACACTACCATCTACTTCACACATGACATGGCAGACATATACACTGGCAGAGTAGAGGATGGGCTCCTACTCATGGATCCCCTGGCACCTATGGATACCATTACAGCCCAGCTGGCATCACTCCTACACACGGCTGCATTACAGAGCTTCTCACATCGTGTCCACTCAGGAGAGCCTGCGAGATCTAGGACTATGCCCCAGAACAGATGGTATGATGACGAGTGCAGAGCCCTATACTCACGACTTCGCATACAGAGAGCCTTGGGATCCATCACAAAGTAGGAGTCAAGGAGAGAGATGAGGAGACTTACTCGGCGCAAAAGGCGGGCCTTTGTAGAGATACAGGAGCTAGAGATCTTTCATTTCTTCATGAGTAGAGATAGCCCTATCTCATGGCGGCATTTCAGAGAGCCCCGAACACCGACACCCATTTGCAGACCCACAGACATGGCACACATATGCAGAGGGCCTATACCACGCCCCACAACAGCCACCTATACCTCAGCCCACAGGAGCCTCGACCTACCACAGCTAGCTTCTTTACCCACTCGTCGATGGTAAAAAGGAAGCTATCCGCCGCCTACAGCATGGACGGGCCACCGACCATATGGGCCTACAGGGCGAGCATCTCATATACGTAGGACGCCATGTGTTGGCCAAACTCTATGGTGCAGTGCTGGAGCAAGAGCTTAGCTTATATGCTGAGCGAGCAGGTTTACGCTCATCAGGGCAGGCAGAGGCTTCAGGAGAGCTTTCTCTACCACTGACCATGTATTCACTTTGAGATGTATGATTGATCAGGCCAGAGTGAGGAAGAGAAAGCTCTATTGCTGCTTTGTGGATTTTCGCAAGGCATTTGACACAGTACCACGAGAGAGGCTCTTTCAGCGCCTGCAGTCTCTTGGCATACGAGCAGATATGACATGGGGCATCTATGCATTATATGAGTAAGTTTTTGGGCGAGTCAGATGCCCAGGAGGTATGTCCGAGACTATTGCTAGCACCATTGGTGTGAAGCAAGGATGCCCACTTTCCCCCACGCTATTTGGGTTATACATTGATGAGGTGGCTGACTTCATTACACGGGGAGGCGGAGATGGAGTTGATCTAGCAGGTACCTCAGTACATATTATGCTTTATGCTGATGATATTGTATTAGTGTCTGAGTCTCCAGGAAGTCTACAGAGCAGCATCTACATGCACTCCATGATTTCTGCACACAAAGGGGTCTTCCTGTGAACCTTGGGGGGAAAACCAAGGTTATGGTCTTTCATACATCGAGACAGGGCAGGAGTCAGCTGACATTCACTCTCGCAATATGCCACGTGGAGGTGGTGACATCATACGTGTACCTAGGGGTTACCTTCTCTGCAGCAACAGCCACACACTTCACCATGGGTTCAGCAGCCAGAGCCAGATTGACACGGGGATATGCAGCATTGGCTATGCTAGAGAGACAGTGCCACCAGGCACATTTTCAGGAGCCCCGGATGAAGGGGTGGCTATTTGACACATTAGTCACACCGGCATTGATGTATGGAGTAGCAGTATGGGCGCCAGACTTGCTACCCATTGATGGACACAGATAGAGAGACCACAGGCCCTCATGACGGCACGCATGATATGCAGCAAACCGTCAGTACCTCATGACATTATCCGAGCAGAGTTTGTTGCGCCTCCTATGATGGTAGAGGCCATATTCCAGACTATATGCCTGCTAGACATATTCAGAGAGATGCCACAGGACAGATTGTCATACAGAGCTTTTGAGGCATCTAGACAGCTGGCTGAGGCAGGAGACAGAGGATCATGGTATGCACAGGTCACACATTGGTTCTCAAAGCATGGCCTAGACATGGATCATCTACCACCATTCCAGTATGACAGGGATGCACCACATATCCGTCTCTCTCATAGTGAGAGGAACAGAGTATTGAGACACGACCTATGGCAACTCTATACACGAGAGACATGGATATCACCTACACAGCCTCTTCCACCGAAGATGCTATACTACAGAGATCACTTTATGAGTATCACTGATGATGGATTTATAGAGAGGCCTAGATACATGGAGGGATTTTTACCACACGGCTCCTGAGTAGCTATTGGTCAGCTTAGAGTCTCATCACATCGATTGGAGATCGAGACTCGCAGAGCAGCACGGATCCCCTGAGAGGAGAGGGTATGCAGATTATGCAGAGAGGAGGTGGAGAGTGAGGAGCATTATGTATGCAGATACAGAGCATATACAGATGCAGCATGGATCCCCCGAGAGGAGAGGGTATGCAGATTATGCAGAGAGCAGGTGGAGAGTGAGGAGCATTATGTATGCAGATGCAGAGCATATACAGCCATCAGAGAGAGATATCCCATTTTATTCAGAGAGCCACATTCCCTACGCCAAATCTTTGAGGCAGCAGACTAGCGCATACTGGGGAGATTCATTCTAGACAAAAACGTCACAGAGAGACATCATTACAGACTCAGACAGCTCCAGAGGGGGGACGACAAACACAGATTACTACATTTTTCCAAAGATCCACCCCACTCCCAGCCCCTACATAGTAGGGAATTTCTCTCCAGAGAGCAGAGACACTCAGAGCAGCCCGCAGGAGACAGAGGACACCTGGCTTTCAGACACCACGCCTATACCAGAGAGAGATGATAGAGATCAGAGCTCAGTTTCACAGAGAGGGTGCGGAGCGACTGGCTCGCTTCAGAGCAGACCCAGGCATGTTCTTCAGGGAGCTGTGGACACCCCCTTCATTGATGTATACCATTCTATACCCCCACCCAGTATGGTACATGATGGAGCTAGCTAGGTTGCATATCATGATTGTATACTCCATGCATATAGCTTTGCATTCTCCTAGTAGTAGAGCTCCATCACCTCCCCCACTCATTGTACTTATTGCACACCCAGATTCAGCTTTTTTAGTTCAGTACTTTTTCATTTTGTTGGGATGACAGAGGGTACCCCACACAGGTACACTGATTTGTCTCATAGGCCGAGTTCGGTCTTTTGGAAGACGTTAATAAAATCTCTCTCTCTCTCTCTCTCTCTCTCTCTCTCTCTCTCTCTCTCTCTCTCTCTCTCTCTCTCTCTCTCTCTCTCTCTCTCTCGGCTAATCACTCTAAGCTAGGCTAGTCTAGGTAAAGCTAGGATAATCTAAGTTAACGTCGGTTTAGCTTCCTTTCAGACCCACAACTAAGTATCAATGCTAGGTTAAAATGGAAGACCAAAGTGTTAAAACGTGAATTGAGCCAAAGTCACATAACCCCCAGGATCAAATGGAAAGGATGGGGAAGTACTATCTTGAAGATGAGACTAACCATGTAACCACTTGGATCAAAGAGAAATCCAAGCCCTGAAAACTCCAAAACAATGGCTCCTTGACGACCTAGATCACATTGAAAATGTAGAGAACCATCATCAATGATGAGGCTAGCTATGCATCCTTTGGGTCAAATTGATAGCCATGGTATAAATCCCGAATCTATATGGCTCCTTGACAACCTAGATCACATTGAAAATGTAGAGAACCATCATTGATGATGAGGCTAGCTATGTATCCTTCGGGTCAACGGTGGTATAAATCCCAAATCTATGGAATCAATATAGAAATAGCACCTTGGTCAGAGGGAAAACTCACAAACCCATCCTAGTAACCATACTATGAATTTGGCATCCAAGGTATCCACCAAATGAACCCATAACTCATGGCTGGAATATCCAGTGGTCCTGGCACGCACAGATGAATCACCAGGTAGGCCAAAACCAAGATGTGCATCTGCAAGATATGGCACATAATTAAGTTCTATACATCCCAAGTAGCATATAATGCATCCCAAGTAGCATATAATGCATCCAAAGACAAATGTCTTGGCTCCAAATAACATAGAACCATGTTGATATCCATGGGAACCAAATGAACATGACTCATAGTAGTTGGTATCATGTAAGAACAAATGTCAACCAATGTCATCAGCCCTCAAACCATCAAAGACATGATCCACTACATCATCATATGTATGAGCATAATCTATACAATGTAACATATTCTCATGTGCAAGACCATCTACATGTATATGATCATTCAAAGCAAAAGCATGATCAACACGATCATAAGAATAATCATCATTACTTACAATGTATCCACACATGAGAAATATGTAGCATCATCCACCAAGCCACTAACCATGTGGCCCTCACAGTCTCTGAAGTCGTCATCATAAGCATGGTATGTCTCCATCAATGGTGTCCATATATGACCCATATCCCCTGATAGGGAAACCTCCATAATCACTGGATATACGAAAATCAAATACAAAGCTCTCAAGATCTATGTGCATAATCCCACTTCTCCTATGAGGCCTCACCCATATCCCCCCCTGATAGGTCAACCTCCATAATCACTGGATCTAAGAAAATGCCTAAATAAAATACAAAGCTCTCAAGATCTATGTGCATAATCCCACTTCTCCTACAAGGCCTCACCCATATCCCCCCCTGATAGGTCAACCTCCGTAATCACTGGATCTAAAAAAATGCCTAAATAAAATACAAAGCTCTCAAGATCCATGTGTGGCATAATCCCACCTCTCCTACGAAGTAGCACCTCCACAAAGTCATCACTACCCTCATGTACAATTCCCTCACAATGCCTGACTACTCAAAGACATGAACTATATCCACACAAATGCTGCCAAGGAAAGCTATGAGGACTAGGATTAGTGGAAAAATTATGAATGCTTCCACTTGTGAAAATCCTAGAAGAGTAGCCTAATACATCTAACCAGGCCTATGTTCCGCAGGTCCGACATATACTCCGACATATACTCATAGGTATCCCATGTGTTAAAATGCAAGCAAAGTGATGAGCTATGGTGGATCAAATGCAAGAATCAACATCATTAGCAAGTGATTAGATGATGATTAAAATAAGATTAGTGAGCAATTAACTGATAGCTTAATGTAGGCATGGATACTCAAAAACCAGCAAATTACTCATTAGGCCAATGCCTCAATTTATACAAGTTTGTGCTTGATCTGCTCCACTGATTTGTTCCTTGATTTGTGCCACCTCCCCTACATCTGGGGAGACACCTCATCCTTGATTCACTTCACCTCTTTTGCTTGATTCTCTCCACCTCTTCACTTTTCCCAGAATATCTCCACACATCCTAGAACTTCTTATGCTACCCTTTATTCTCTCCCAGTAGATACCTCTCACCTTTTCACTGCTACTCACTCATTTGCATACTCTCTTTTACAGCCTCTTGCTAAGGGCTTGTTCCCGCACACACCCATTCACTCCCACCCATTCACTTGTATATTTCAACACCTCCCCTCAAGTGAATAATCCTAGCACACCTGGACCCTATACCAAGTTTCCCTCTTACTTGGTAGCCCACCACCAGTGCCTCAAGTCCCTAACTCATAGTCCTTGACACTCTCTCTCTATGTGTCCAAGGCTACTACAAGTGCCCGTGACCTTGACTAAAGTGCTCACACATACATCTACCACATGGCCTACATCATCGGTAGCTCATAGGTGGTTTTACTCTGTTGGGGCAGGTTACATTGGGTTGTGGGGTTTCTCTCTCTTTCTCTCTCAGAAAAGATGATCTGACTCCACTTTCTTAGGAATCTCCATGAAGTTTGCCGATGTCATTCCTTCTTCATTGGGTTTGCTGTAGCAGTCTCTTGCCATGTGTCCTGGCTTCCCACAGCTGTGGCAAGTGAAGGTCCTTCCTCCTCCCCTACCTCGTCCTCGTCCTCGTGAGAATCCTCCTCGGGTGAAGAATGCTTTTTCCTCTCTAGTTGTTGGGTCCATCCCTTTCTTCTCTTTGACCTTGGTCTCTTGCTCTAGTAGAGCTCCTTCTATCTCATGCAGCTTCAATTCAGGTACGTTCTTTAAGGTTGCCACGATATTTTCATATTCTCCTTTGTCCACACTCTTCAGAAGCACTGCTAGTGTCTCATCATCCTCTACCTTCTTACCAATGGTGGCTGTTGCTTAATGCTTTTATATTTGAGTGCAATGAGTCCTAGTGCTTTCTCATTCCTACTCTTCCACTCATTCTCCCCAGTCACCTCTGGGCATTTATCTCTTCCCTCAACTAGCCCCCATAGATTTTTCCATGAGTAAATACATGGTCGTTGTTTGCCATGTATGAAACTGCTTCCCATTAAATTTAGCTATTTCTTGTGTCGTGCTCATGATGATGTGAAGGGGGTCTTACCTCTTGATCCCATTCAAGATTCAAGGGCAGTGTCTACCCTTTTACAACTCAAATCTGGTGTTAAATGATGATTACAACAGATTTATCAGCATAAATTTAGCAAAAAATACATAAAGTCAAGTATAGCTGATCTTGTATTGAATGGTTGGAGTATCAAACCATCTCCGATTGGAATTTGAAGTGATAGGGATCTGTAAACAGATACCTAATGGTAAATTTGAACCCTCAATTGCACCAAAATACAATGATTAATGTTGATTAATCAAGTGATTTAGTGAAATAATCCCTTGTTTTGTGTGCAAAAAATAGAGTGTGCGGGGAGGCCTGATCTGGGGCCTTAGAGTTCAAATGAGCTCAACTCCTTTCAAAGGCATGAATAGCAGTTAGTCTAGTAGAGGATCAAGCCAAGAAACAAAAGATTTGACTAAACATTGAATGCTTAATCTCTGTTTTACAAAAGTCACTTGCTGATTTGATGCAGAGCTTGATGCCACTTCTCCTTGAGAAATTTCACAAATCTGAGATCACCAGCATGTAGAGCACCCTTGAAAACCCCTAGGGTCGAGAGGAATTAGACCAATTTCTTTTGTGTGAGTGTAGATCTACGTTTTTCTTCAGAAATGAAGTGCCGACGAATTCGCAAAAAACAGCAGCTCCCGTTGGTGGTATGGCGATTTGATGAGACTGGCTGAAGCGTGGGGATTATGGCTTCAAGTGGCTAGAAAAATTGGGCCTAATGTTGAGGGTGGAGGGAGATCAAGCCCCTCCATTAGCTAGGGGTGCAGAAAGCTTGTTGAAAAAGACTAAAGAAGGGTGATTATATCTTAATCATGCTTAATAGGGTGATTAGCAAGATAAATGAGCTCATAAATTTGATGGATCCTAAGCTAGGCTCTGGTACCATGTTAAAATGCAAGCAAAGTGATGAGCTATGGTGGATCAAATGCAAGAATCAACATCATTAGCAAGTGATTAGATGATGATTAAGATAAGATTAGTGAGTAATTAACTAATAGCTTAATGTAGGCATGGATACTCAAAAACCAGCAAATCACTCATTAGGCCAATGCCTCAATTTATACAAGTTTGTCCTTGATCTGCTCCATTGATTTGTTCCTTGATTTGTGCCACCTCCCCTACATCTGGGGGACACCTCATCCTTGATTCACTCCACCTCTTTTGCTTGATTCTCGCCACCTCTTCACTTTTCCTAGAATATCTCCACATATCCTAGAACTTCTCATGCTACCCTTTATTCTCTCCTAGTAGATACCTCTCACCTTTTCACTACTACACTCACTCATTTACAGACTCTCTTTTATAGCCTCTTGCTAAGGGCTTGTTCCCACACACACCCATTCACTTGTATGTTTCAACACCATGAACCCACATGTGAAGTATCATTAAACTTGTGTGTAACAATGGATGCATCACTAATCACATACTCATGGACATCTAATACATCATCAATAGACGCATCACTAATCACATACTCATGGACATGTAATACATCATTAATTGAATGCTCACGATCCTTTAATAGACCCTCATGATCATCTAATGTATCCAAATGTTCCCTAGGAAGATAGGTAGGCATATGCGTATTATCACCCACAATGCTCGGTGCCATCCCTGCCCCTGAGATCATGTCCACATGATCAAACTTACACACATCAATACCATATACATCATCATCATTACATATGTGTCAATATCATCACCATGTGCACGTGTATTAATATCATCATGTGCATGTGTATTATCATGTGTACATGTATCAATATCATGTGTATGTGTGTGATACATCATCATCATCATCGTCTACATCATAATACAACGAATAGATCCATCCAGATGAATGTGAATCAATGAGATGATGACTAGTACGTCGTGGATGAGTCATAGAAACTATCGAGGCCCATGTGAACGCCACTGCGATAGTGACACATGTAAGCACCACACATGTTCTCCGGGGATCCAATCTTGTCACACCATGACTCACAGACTGCTCCCCCCACGAGTGAAAATCATGATCATCATCTACCATGTAGCCACGTACAATAATAACAACACCAAGATCACGATCATGCATCATCCATCCATCCTGAAACTCCTGATAAGTCATGCCGTGGTACATGCGGCAATGTCACCTACATCCTGAAACACCTCCACATTGCCTAAAAATCATCGGTTTTGGCCAAATTTCCTATCACATACTAGAAAAAAAACCCCAATGACAAAAATCCATGGGTGTGAACAACTCCACAAAAAAGCTCGGTAACAATGCCAATGTGGTCTCTGCATAATCTGCTTTCTGTTCAACTGTTTTTCCCTTTTTGCAACCTTTCCATGCTTCTTTGCAAGAAATCAGCAACAAGAATTGCATAAAGGATGAAAGATTGAACACGTACTTCAATTCTTGCACTCCAATCCCTTGCTGTAGGGGCTGATTTTGCACAAGAAATTTAACTCTACATACTTTCTTGATCAAGATTTGCAAAGACTTGCACAACAACTATTTCTTGATCTTTTTCCACGAAGACTTGCACAAGACCATAGATATTTGATGACAAATCCCTCACTAAAACAAGAAATCTTTTACGATATTCAAGAAAGTGTTGGTTCTAAGGTTTGTTGTAATATTATGCAGAAACTAGGGTTTATAATGTGATGAAATTAAAGATTGATCAAAGAAAACTATGATTAATGTTGAAAACAAGCTCAAAGTATAGCGTAAAAACGTTATTTTTAGTTAGTTTTTTTTAAGAGAAAATCAAGTTTTATTTCCAGATTTGCTTTTTATGTCATATATATATTGGATAATTGCCAAGCATAATAGCAAGCAAGAATTACCAACCTACCCTCCATGCTTCTCTATATCAATTAGCATATGCCCAAAAATGATTAATATTAATCCCATTACTAATCCACTCTCAACAAAGATCAAAGAAAATCTAAAAAACTATATAAAACCTAATCCAAAAATGATCTAAGCAAAGCTATGATACCAATGCAAGAAAGAGATATAGTGAGAGAATAGAACTCATTGATTGGAGTCCTCACAACTAGACTCAATGGCTCGAGTCCACACAGGTTACTCCTCGATGCCTAGAGTAGCCATAGGTTCATGAAGAAAGCCATGAAAGCTTGTATGAGAAGCTAATAACTCCAAGAAAAGTAACAATGTATAATATATCAAAAAAGTACCAAATACACAAGACATGTGTCTTTTATAGTCCTAAGGCACATGTGTAAATATTCCTAAGCCCCATGTGCCTAGGCCCATGCTCCATGTGCACATCATTTATGTAGAGACTGCCATGTAGCATGGATGTTGTAGAAATATTGTGGGGTTATCCCTCGCATGCACCCACATCTCCTTCCTTGCTTTTTGACTATCAAAAAGTAAATTGTAAAAAAACAGGCATTATTTTTTATTTTGAAGAATCTTTTTCCTTGCTTTTTGACTATCAAAAAGTAAATTGTAAAAAAACAGGCATTATTTTTTATTTTGAAGAATCTTTTTCCTTGCTTTTTGACTATCAAAAAGTAAATTGTAAAAAAACAGGCATTATTTTTTATTTTGAAGAATCTTTTTCCTTGCTTTTTGACGGTTAGAAAGTAAATTGTGAAAAAATAGGACATTAATTTTTCTAAACCATGATTTTGAAGACTGACCCAACCATTCAAAAATCTTCCTTGCTTGTCCTCAAAGCTAAAGCTAGACTATTCCCACGTCAATGTTCTTCAATACAAAACAAACTCCCTTGACTGCAACGACCAATCAATTTTATATCTTTTTCTGTGTGTGACCAATCAATTTACATCAATTTTCAAAACTGCGCGTGTCTTTTTGAGGAAAAAAAAACCGTCCTTTAGTGTATTTCCTTGGAAAAACCGGTCGAAATTTTTGCTCACCCAGGAAATTCTTAGCCCTTCCTTTTTCAAAGAGAAATAATGGCAATTTGGTAGACTTTTCGCTGATCAGCTGTCCCCATTGGTGGCTCTGAGTTGTAGAGAAGAGACAAATATCTCCCTCAGCTCCCCTTTCCCACCTGCCCAGCTGGGGAATTGGCTCCGATCAAGACTTCAAGAATTAATGCCTATTTAGTGGGAGGAAAGAGGCCAGGTATTTGCCTCTTCTCTACAACTCAGAGCCACCAATGGGGACAGCTGATCAGCGAAAAGTCTACCAAATTGCTCTGTTGCATAGGAGAGACTAGGAAGTAAGGAACCTCCTTCTGCTTCTCCTTTCACACTCAACAGTGAATGTAATTATAGAATGTGTTTATTATATGTTTAAAAATCAAGCTTGATCAAGCTTGATTAAGCTCAAGGTGGATCAAAGCATATAAGAGACATGATTAAACATATTGATTACGATAATACAAAGAGCGATTAAGCTAATATCAAAACAATGACAAGTGATTAATCACAAACCCACATAATCTCATTACATTAGCTTGATCCAAGTACATGCTTATATAGCTCTCATCCACATGTTCCATGCACCCTTATGCCATCCTTGTGTTCATAAATGCTCACATTACATGTGCTACCTTGAACTTTCCATGTGCTACCCTTTTGACCCTTGACTTCACCTTTTACAAATGACCAAGCAAATCAACCTTTGCCAATGTACCCTTAGTCTATTCCTCTTTCTAATGTGCGTGCTCCTCCCCTTTCTCTATTCATGTTGCACCCTCACACATTGCTTTTCAACACCTCCCCTCAATGTGATGAGGGTCTAACACCTAACTTGTATTGACCTATCCTACACTCCATACTCATATGGTTGGAGCGGTCTGTCTAGGTTTCTCTATGAGCTAAAATGTTGGCTTTATCTTGACACTTTACACAGCTAGAGAGTGGGGTTACAACTAAGAGTTAGAAGCCATGCTCCTCATATCATCTAGAAGAGATGATCTGCATTGCCTCCATCTTGCGAGGCACTGTCTTCCTTCTTTGTCATTACATTGGCTTATTTGGCTCTCTTTTTTTGCTAGCAGTCCTTTGCTATGTGACCAATCTTATCACAATGATGATAGGTTATCTTTGTCCTTGTTCCTTCTCTAGTCCTCGATCCTGGTCCTCTTGAGAAGAGTGCTTTATCCTCACTTGATGTAGCTTGAACTATCTTCCCTCAAATCAGCTTCTCTTCTTCTATGAGGGCTGCTTCCACTCCTACAATTGTTGGATTTGGGAGGTTCTTCAAGGTAGCCACTAAGGACTCATACTCCTCAAGTGTCCTATTTTTTAACAATATGGCTATGGCGTCCTCTTCTTCTACTGGTGCCCCAATGCCAGTCAATTGTTAAGTTATACTCTTCATTTTGTTAAGGTGTACTAAAAGTGATTCACTATCCTTAATTTCCAAGCCAAAGAATTGTATTTTTAAGCTTATTTTTGAATTCTTTTTCTTTGCTCTAAACAATTTCTCTAGCTCATCCCAAGCACCCTTAGATGTATCTTGTGATACAATGTGATGGATAAATCCATCTCCCTCAATGATAGCTAATCCCTTTTCATTTCGGCTTAACCATTTTTTCTTTTCATTCCCTTCATCTTCCAGACATTTTTCCCTTCCATTTACAATCCCCCATAGCCCATCCTTCATTAACATGAATTTGATTTTAACTTGCCATGTGTGGAGGACTCCCGTTTGAAATTATCAAGAATAAATGAAGCCGTCATTTTTTGTTTAAGAAGGCCTTAACACTTGAGTAATACTCAAGATCAGTGGACTAATCTCAATACAAGAGTGATTTGAATGAATAGATTAGTGCTAATGCAAGGAATTAACCACATGAACCCTCAAGATCAAGCTCACTATTTTTATGCAAGAAACTGTCAGTGTTCAAGTGAGAAATTGACCCTTCAAATCAAGGGGGAAACTGAATGTGATGATAAATGTTTGTATAGAAACTCCCAAATTTGTGATTTGAGCTTTCACTTGTCCAAAATCACCAAAAGATGAGTAAGATATAGGCTCGTTCATAGAGGCTATTATGGAGATCAAGCCAATTTTTAAATTTGATTTATAGCCTTAATTAGCTCATGCAATGATGTAAGACTTGCTAGGCATACCATAAATGAGCTGAATTAGATAATTTTTATCAAAAGAGATGAATCCTCACCGTGCATGGCTAGCTTAACCCTAATTACTATGATTAAGAAACACTAATCTTATGGTGGGTGCAACCTAATTAACAACATAATGATGATGAAAAGATTATGCTAACTAAGCTTAAGACTTAAGCACAATTAGGTTACAAGATTGAGACTTGTACTCATAGAGAGGCTTGAGAGCTTGCTTCATTTTTCATTGCTTGAAATGGTCCCCTTTTATATAAGGAGGTACACTCTTGGGCTTGTACATCAATGTGGGATAAGTCTCCACTCTTCTCTCTAGCTCACATGTCACCTCAAATCTCAACACCCCCCCTTGATGGTGACTTGACCTATCTTTGAGGCCTAGAGGTCATCTCTAAGAGTGATGTCCCGCCTTGATAGAGACTTGACCTATCTTTGAGGTCTAGAGGTCTATTCTAAGAGTAGGGTTACAAATTTTGGCTATTTCTTCTACCTTGGCTACATCATCGGTACCAGAGGGTAGGACATACAATGTTTAAGAGGATATTTTTGGAGCTAGAGGGATCATTTTCTGCCACCACAAAGTGACCATCTTCCACATAGTTGTTTTCTTGATTCTATTTGGAGTAGCAATGTTCTTCCAAGTGCCCAGTATTTCCACATGCACTACAAATTATTTTTGGTTTACTTCTAAAATGACAATTAACAAAGATGTGACCAAGCTTGCCACAGTGATTACATATTAGAATTTGAGATATGATTGATTTGTCCTTTGAAATCTCCCATCCTTTGTATACAATTTTTTCCCACTTGAATGTGATTTGAATGGTTCTTTATCCTTGAACTTTGATTCTTGTTCAAGTAGAGATGATTCTACATGAGTTTTAGTGTTGGGCACATTTTTAAGTGTAGCAACAAGTGATTCATAAGGTTCTTTATCAACACTTTTTAAGAATACGGCAATAGATTCATCTTCCTCAATGACTTTCTTTAATGCACTAAGTTGCTTCTTGATACCTTTGAATTTACTGATGTGTTTTGCCATGGTCTCGATCTCCTTCTTGTCAAGTTGTAAAACTGCATGAGAATGTTATCTTTGAGCTCTTGAGTCGATGCAAAAAATCTTGTTGCCATGGTCTCGATTTCCTTCTTGTCAAGTTGTAAAACTGCATGAGAATGTTGTCTTTGAGCTCTTGAGTTGATGCGAAAAATCTTGTTGAGTTCTTGCCATGCCAACTTGGCATCCTTGATGCCAGCAATGTGACTAATAATAACATCATCAAGATTTTAGCGATGAGGCCCAATGCTTTGTTGTTTTGAAGTGGCTCAACCTCCACTTGTTCATCCTCAATAAGGTGCCAAATCCCCTTACGCATAAGCAAGTACATGGTCTTACTTTGCCATGTGAAAAACTCATCACCATTAAATCTTGAAACAACTTCAACACACTCCATACTGAGAAGGTCTTACTAACAAGATTTTATTTTTCTTTGTTAACAGTGTCTAATCTCGTACAAATTTGTCGTGAGAAGGTCGGGAATGCCTTAACACGTGATAATGATTCACGAGACGATCAGTGTCTAGTCAATACAAGAATGACAATGAAAAATTATCTTCAATTGGAATGCAATGAATTTTTATGTAAAAGAGAACTTCCCACAATGAATTTACACCCCAATTTTCCAATTTTGGACTTAGATTAGCGCAATTTCTGCTAGCACAGAACTAATGATAATGATTAGTGCTTAATTATAATGATTAAGAGATATAACTCTTGGAGCTTAATTATAATGATTAAGAGAGATAAATCTTGGAGCTTCGAATTGAGCTTGTGAAAGTGGATATTGAAGGGGGTTTTTATACTGGCTTGTTGCCCTTGATGAGGACAAGAGTCCTATGGACAAAGAATATCTCAATCCTTCAAAAAATGAGCGAAATTTATAGATTATAAGCGCTTGTTATTTTGCTTGCCTCGACCGATATACTATATTATTGGAGAAGCCCTTTGGTCAAGTTAGAGCTTATACCATGGCCTATCTTGGGCTAGAAGGGTTTGGCCCAATTTTTACAACATAAACAGAGAAATGAAGCAAAAACCAGTCACGCTACCAGCGTGGATTTCGACAAAATTAGGGCAAAGAAGACAAAACCCTCTTGTTTGTGGTTTAGCCTAGGGCTGAACAACAACCTTGTGAATTATCTTGGCTAATGAGTGAGAGGATGAGAAATGGTGAACATTTGAAATTTGGACTACAAATGGAAGAGTTGGATAAGGTTGAGATTAGTGAATAATTAGATGATTAATAAAGTGATTAGACTAATGTGAGCTAAGGCTAAGCTAATGGAGAGTGGTGGCTCTGATACCATGTCAAAAGAGATGAACCCTCACCATGTATGGCTAGCTTAACCCTAATTATTATGATTAAGAAACACTAATCTTATGGTGGGTGCAACTTAATTAAAAACATAATGATGATGAAAAGATTATGCTAACTAGAGTTAAGACTCAAGCACAATTAGGTTACAAGATTGAGAGTTGTACTCATAGAGATGCTTCATTTTTCATTGCTTGAAATAGTCTCCTTTTATATGAGAAGGCACACTCTAGGACTTGTACATCAATGTGGGATGTCTCCACTCTTCTCTCTAGCTCACATATCACCTCAAATCTCAATATATTTAAGCTTAGTTTATAGTGTTAATGAGTGAATGTCTTGATTTCTCACCTTCAGTAGTACAGAATTTCACCGCCTTCATTTTCGATTGTTGTAGCTCACACAGTAGACCAATCGAGGTGATATTCGATATGTGAGATCCTCATACCATGCTTTAAACACATCTGAAAGGAATTTTACTAATTCCTTGTGTATGCGACGAATGGTCTAATTTCTCAGTCCAGCTCTACTAGCGACGCACTTTGCATTTAGAATGTGATGAATTAACTCGATTCCTCGCAGTTGTGAAGTTGCCTAGGGATGATCAAAATGTGGCTAGAAGCTTTTGCCAAATGGTGGAGAGGATTAGAAGAACAAGGCTCATCAAATTTTGACCACAAAGAGAGAGAAAAGGGATAAGATGAGAATAGTGGATTTAATCAAGATTAACGATGCCTACTTCAGCTACTAGTTTGAGATGGGATGAGTTAAGAGGCATGACTCTGATACCATGTTAAAAAATCAAGCTTGATTAAGCTCAAGTGCGGTTCAAAGCATATGAGAGACATGATTAAGGATATTGATTAAGATAATATAAAAAGTGATTAAGCTAATAGCAAAACAATTACAAGTGATTAATCACAAACCCACATAATCTCATTGCATTAGCTTGATCCAAGTACATGCATATATAGCTCTCATCCACATGCTCCATGCACCCTTGTGCCATCCTTGTGTTCATAAATGCTCACGCTACATGTGCTACTTTGCACTTTCCATGTTTGACTTCACCTTTTACAAATGACCAAACAAATCAACCTTTGCCAATGTACCCTTAGTCTATTCCTCTTTCTAATGTGCATGGTCTTTCCCTTTCTCTATTCATGTTGCACCCTCACACATTTATTTTCTCAACATTATATCAATGCAAGTAATCACCCCCCTCCACTTACCAGGTGGTAACATTTTTCTTTCCTAAAGTCAATTCCACCATCATAGAATCAAGGTGTGATACTTTTTCATGTATACAAGTTTTCACAAAGTCATCACATGATGTAAGAGATAAAGTTTGCATGAAAGTGTGGTTGACAAGTTAAACATAAGGACTTGATAAATGTAAGATAGTAATTGTTGAAAAGAACATGGGTGCCCTCAAAGGACATGTATTTTTTGAGTGATTTTGGTGCAATATATCTTGGTTTCATTTTGAGTGACTTTGGTGGAAGTTTAAATTTTTTTATAATGATGGAAGTTGAATTTGTTAAATCAACTTTCCTCCTTCCATTAGTGGAGGATATTGATAAGTTTCTTGGACCACAAAGAAGCAATAAAATTATGAAAAATGTCCTTGGGTAAGAATTTTGAGTACCCACATGAAAAAATAACTTGGATAGTTGAAAGGGAAGCTCAAAGTCTAAAAGTTTGTTTGTTGAGAAAGTAAAGTAGTCATATGTATGCACATGTGGACATAACGCCATAGACATGATGATGAAAGTCCTTTTTTAGCATTTTAATGGTAGGTACTTGCCACCAAACCCATGATATGGTCAAAGCATGTATATATGAAGGATAATACAGAAGCACATTTATCATAAAGCATGATTTTGAAGGATCACACATATGGCACATTTGTCATAAAGCATGTACATTTTATGATAGTAGGTCTTTGTAGTACCAAGGTATTTTTTTTGGGGTTTCAAGCAAGTGGCCAAGATGTGGGTTTTAAGAAAGCTCCATCTCCACACATTTCTATTTCATTTGAAGGTATAATTGTGTTGTCAATAAAAGAACAGAAGATACTTCCTTCATAGAAATATCTTCTGAAGTGTTTTTGGGGTATGATACATGTGAAAGTCCATTTTTCATGGTATGTATGCATATCCCTACCAACCATCTGTCCACAACAATTTAAAATATTAGGAGTGACTTAAAGTTCATGATAATATTATGGAAAAAAGGAATGATTATCACCAACTTTCATGTTCAAACAGTCATCAATAAAATCACATATCTCTCTCTCATAATGCTTAAGAAACCTCACTAAAACAAATATTCCTTGTTGCCACGGAAAATAGATTTCACCAATTTGGTTTTGGCAATGTTAGGCAGGGTCGGTCTTATAGATGTGCCGAGCATTAAGAAATTGTGCAAGCAAGCTTGATAGGGTGAGCTACGTGACATTTTCAAATCGTCAAGAAAATGTAGTTTTGGCAATGTAAAGCAGGGTTGATGTTATAAATGTGCAGAGCATTAAGAAAATGTGTAAGCAACCTTGATAAGGTCGGCTACATCACATATCCACATTGCTAAAGGAAGGGAGTAGAGTCTTTCTTGTCAAAATATTAAAAATGTAGTTTTGGTAATGTAAAGCATAGTTGATCTTATAAATGTGCAGAGCATTATTAAAATGTGTAAGCAATCTTGATAAGGTGGGATACATGACATATCCACATTGCTAAGAAAAGGGAGTAGAGTCTTTCTTGTCAAAATATTAAAAAAGCAATGATAGCATTTTCTAGAGTGTTCTTGCAAAAGAAGGCCTTCATGGTATAATAAGATAAAGGCAAGATTTTAGGAGCTTAATTCAAATTTGGAGAATGGGGGTTGCTCAAGCAACCTAATATTTAGCTTCCACAATAATTGAGCTATCATGATATAATCAATGTTGAAGCAACTATATTCAACTTAAGTTTAGTAAGCCACAAGCTACGGAGGGGCCTAATTATTTCTTGTCCATCCTAGTAGGTGTCCAAATACCTTAAAACAAGGCTTGCAAGCTTGTTAAAGCCTTGTTCTACCCCGAACTTTCTAGATTGATCCCCCAAAGGTTTGAATAAGTTGTTTAATCCACCTCTTTGATTAAGGTGCATCTTTCTTGGAACCTTAGTAAATCATCGCTTACGTTTAAGAAAAGAAATTATGACAAAGAGAAGACTTTTCAAAGCCATTTACGTTTCTAAAAGAAGAAAGATGTTGGAAGTGGAGATTATTTTGGATTAAATAATGTGAAACCTTGCTTTTATTGAGAAGAGAAACCATTTAGTCTCATTAGAAGCTTACATGATATTGTCTTAGTGGTTAAGATATTGCTTTGTGAAGATACACATTGTATTTCAATTAGTGCGTGTGTGGATATATATGAAGTAATGGATACCCCCCTTTCCTTCGATTAAATGTCTTTTTGCTTACTTCCTTCACATGCTAAATAATTTAATTGCAAGATTAATAAGAGAGCCTTAGTAGATGTTTAGGTAATGATCTAAGAAGAGAAGAACAAGAGAGGCATAGATTAGGAGGAATACACACACACACAGAGTGGGCCCTAGGGGTGGACACTTGCCAATCACCTAGTGGTACCCACATAACCATGCCCAAAATACTAATGGCCTAGCTGGTTGGTAATAAATGAGGATTTATTGAGGTGTAAAATGGGTAGTACGAGGTTTTAGCTCCGCGCTTATGAATGTTTTAAATTTCTCTTGAATGTTTAAATTCTCTCATTAATTTGTCTTTGAAGGTATTGTTTTGCAATTGTAGGTTCTTTGAACTTTTCGTTAAGTGAAAATAATTTTTGGATTTCGATTTACGCGAGAAAACTTGAAATCTTTGCTTGTAGAAGGTATTTGCATTTGTTGTAAAACATGTTTTTTTGTGAGGAGTGTTCATAATCATTACTCAAGTATGTAGAACCCATGAAGAGGATTTCAAAGATACCTCCCTTGTCGAGAATCTAGTGGCACCTTACCTTCTGTAGTGTACCCCCATTCCCCTAACACACGTCGAGTGTACCTTTTTTGTGGGTATGTCGAGCCGGGGTCTAACATGGCCTTAGAATGCACCAGTTAGGAGGAAACCCATCGTGTGAGCGAACCCTAAGAGAGATAGACCTTTTTTTCTGTCGAGAGGTATAACAATAATAGGTGTGTGTGAGAGACAGAGAGTCGAGAGGTATAACAATAATAGGTATAACAATAATAATTGGAGCTAGACCTTTTTTTCTGTCTACGGAGTTGACTTTGAACTTGAAAAGAAAGAGAGTTGGGCTCATAATAATAATGTGGCCTATAATGTGGGGACAGAGAGTTGGACGGTGGGGAAAATGAGATTCGGGCCATTCGGCTACAGAAAGGATAGCTCGATAGCTCCACGCGAACACCCTCTTGTTTGCACCACCACCTCTCTCTCTCTCTCTCTCTCTCTCTCTCTCTCACTGGTGCGACGCTTCGAGCAATGCTTTCAGTTTTGCTGCTCTTATTGTGCTCTTCCTTCGGAATCAGCAGCGAGTCAGGAGGCATGGCGCCGTCTCCAGGCAGCGGAGACCTCACATGCATGCAGAGCGAGCATGAGGCTCTCTTGCAGTTCAAGCAAGAAGTGGCATATTACAACCAGTCGTGGGTCTGGGATAGCAATACAAGCTGTTGCCTGTGGCAAGGAGTGGCATGTACACCTGCTGCTGGAAGGGTAATCAGCCTCTCTCTGCCACACCTGAACATCACAGGTAATATCTCCCCGGCTCTTGGCAACCTTAGATTCTTACAATCCCTTAACCTCTCTTACAATCAATTCCATGGAAGACTCCCATCACAGTTGTCCTCCCTTTCTCATCTGCAAACCCTTGATCTCAGCTGCAACAATCTCTCAGGTCCCATCTCCCTCTTGTCTAGCATGCCCTCTTTGAAGAGCATCAACATGTCCAGCAATTCTTTTACTGGAGAGCTGCCCAGCTTTGAAAATTTCACCAATCTGGAAGAGCTTCGAGTATGCACTAATCATCTCTCTGGTCTTATCAAAACAGATGTTTGCCATCATGCACCCATGCTTAGGGCCCTTAATTTGTCTGTTAACATGTTCAGTGGGCATCTTGGCTCTGGGTTAGGGTCATGTATGCACTTGCAACAGCTTTCCCTGGGGTTCAACAGCATACAGGGCCGCATCCCACATGACCTGTACGGCATCACCACATTGTGCATCCTCTGCCTAGCCAATAACAACTTCACCGGAACTCTAGATGTTTCTGTGGGTAACCTCACCAGCCTCACACACCTCTTTCTCTCAAACAATAACCTGTATGGCCCTTTGCCCAAAAGCCTATCCCAGAACTCCAAGCTCATGGCGCTAGACCTATCTGTCAACAGCTTCACAGGCTTGTTAGATGTGGACTTCAACAACATGACACACCTACAGGAGCTTAATCTTTACAGCAACTTTTTCACTGGCAGCATCCCGGCCTCCCTCAGCAATTGCACATATCTGAGTTTCCTCGACCTTGCAATAAACAATTTCACTGGATCCATCCCTATGCAGTTCAATTCTTTGAAGAGCCTGACCTTTGTGTCACTCTCCACCAACAGGTTAAATGGAAGCTTGCAATCCTTTCAGAACTCCCACAGCCTGGTAAGCCTCATCCTTACAAAGAATATCTTCACAGAGCCTCTCCCTTCCTCCTTGTATGGCTTTGCAAATTTGCAGTTTTTGGCCCTAGCTTTTCTCAATTTAAGAGGGAGCATTCCACTGTGGCTGCAAAACTGCACCAAGCTGCAGGTCTTGGACTTATCATGGAACCAGTTACAAGGAGAGCTCCCCACATGGCTTGGAAGCTTTCAACATTTGATATACCTAGATCTGTCCAATAATTCACTCAGTGGCACCATCCCTTCAGAGCTCTTCAAATTGCCATCACTCGTACATAAGGATACCAACTTGACGGGCATGCAGACCATCATGGATCCTCTAGAGGTGAAGCGTCAAATTGGCTCACTTGACTTATTCTATAGCAAAGCTGTAGCTTTACCCCCTTCCATTCTCCTTGGCAACAATCGATTGACCGGTGAAATACCTTCAAAAATTCACCATCTCAGAGTGCTTTTATTTCTGGACCTAAGTCACAACTTTCTAGCAGGAAGCATTCCCGCATCTCTTGCCAACATCACAAGCTTGGAGCAGCTTGATTTATCATACAATAACCTTAGTGGCACCATCCCTTCAAGCCTTTCCTATTTAACATTTCTCTCCAACTTTAATGTTTCCTTTAACAACCTCTCTGGCCCTATTCCAGTCAGCAATCAGTTTGAAACATTCCCCGTCACAAGTTATGAAAGTAATCCGGGACTTTGTGGAGCAAGTAATCCAGGACTTTGTGGAGCTCCCATTTTATCTGCCTGCACAAATGGCAGTAACAGTAGTTCAAGTGCTTTTTCACATGCCCATACGAGGGGCCCAAGGATTATTGCCCTTCTAGTCGCAGTCTGTATCGGTGTCGGGGGGGTTGTAATATCGGTCACCATATTCTTGTGGATTCTCTCTGGGAGAACTGCTATTCATCAAGGATTTGAAAGCCCAAGGGAGATGGATAGTATCATGAGCCTCTCCGAGGCACAGAATGCCTCGCTGCAACTTCTCTACAATCATCAAATGCTAACTGTTGCAGACATTGTCGAAGCAACCAATAATTTTGATTCCACCAACATTGTAGGTTGTGGAGGTTTTGGTCTTGTTTACAGAGCAGATTTGGATGATGGCTCAAAGCTTGCAATAGAAAAACTCACAGGAGATGGTGGGCAGATGGAGAGGGAGTTCAGAGCTCTTTCCAAGTTTCAGCACAAGAATTTGGTTCCTTTGAGGGGGTTTTTAAAAATAGGGTATGCCGAGTTTCTCATCTACTCATACATGGAGAATGGAAGTCTGGATTACTGGCTACATGAGAGGAGGGATGGGGGGGGTAACTGCCTGGACTGGCCGACACGGCTGAAGATAGCACAGGGAGCTGCAGCCGGGTTGGCATACTTGCATCAGATCTGCAATCCCCACAGAGACATCAAGTCTGGCAACATATTGCTGGATGAAACGTTCGAAGCACATCTTGCAGATTTTGGCTTGGCCACTGAGACACACGTCACCACAGAGCTGGTGGGAACACTGGGCTACATTCCTCCTGAGTATGGTGAAATGTGGACTGCTACTCCAAGAGGTGATGTGTACAGCTTTGGGGTGGTTTTGCTTGAGTTACTTACAGGAAAGAGACCAGTAGACGTCTTTCGATCCAAAGAGTCTGCTGACCTTGTAGCTTGGGTGCAAGAGCTCAGGCACACTACCAATTTAGAGCAGATCTTTGACAGCTCGTTGCAAAGTAAAGGTCACGAAGAGCAACTGCAGCAAGTATTAGATATAGCATGCTTGTGTATTGACCAAGATCCATCTAGAAGGCCTTCCATAAATGATGTAGTTTTGCTTTTGGATGAGGTCAGACAAGACAAGCATGGAGGCAAGTAAGCATATTTCTTTTTTAGTCCACTACATGGACTTTTATACTGTTGTATATAGTAATTTTTCTCTTTCCCCCTACCAGTTAAAATAAAAGAGGTGTCTTGCCCGAGCGGCTCAGCTCATCACACACGACCCACGCTAACCGAGAGGTCGTGGGTTCGAGCCTTATCACTATCGGGATAGGGCTTTGTATAATTGAATGTAGCTTGGCTACATCCTTTCAGAAAGGGGGTCCTTATTTTCAAGGCAACCAAAAATTTCGACCGATTTGTTCAAAATTGAGCCGTGAAAAATATAGTAAAAGTACATCTTGACAAGGGGCAGGCCGAGCAATGGTAGAGGAAAACCTTTTTCCCCAGCTAGTGAGAAAAAAGACAAGTTGGAGTACAATCGGTTCCCCTTATTCAAAATCTCATTATGAACCAGTTTTCATTACTAGAAACCTATATATTTTATTAGTTTCTGTAAAGACAAGGGTAAACTCGATTAGTTTTTCTGAATTTTAACTCGTGCAAAATACACTAAAGGACGGTTTTTTCTAGCATTGGGGTTGAGGCCATTCCGTGACGTGGAAAGGGGTGAGTTGGGGGAATTCCTAAGCAAGTTATGCGTGGCTCCACAAATAGACAATCACAATTTTAGAAATTGATGTAAATTGATTGGTCATAGCAAAAGATGTAAATTGATTGGTAGCTGCAGTCAAGGCAGTTGATTTGGTTATAGCAGAACATTGATGTGGTGGTGGACGGCCCAGATCTCGTACAATTTGTAATACTCTAGCTTGAGGGCAAGGAAGGAGATGTGGATGTAGGTGAGGGTCCAAGGATATACCCCCAGTGCAGTGCTAGAAGAAAACCGTCCTTTAGTGTAGTTTGTCAGAAAAAAACTATCTTTACTCAAATTGAGAAAAACCGGTTGTAATTTTGTCTAGCCTTGAGTTTAAAGATTTAAAATTTAAAATTTTAGTTATAAAACAAATTAATCAATGCATTTTTTTAATTAAAAAACAGTTGAGTTTAAAGTTCATTATTTTTTTCATTGGTTAGAAAAATAGTTTATTTCTGACACAGCCCATGTGCCCACAATATTTTTGCAACATCCATGCTACATGGCAGGCTGTGCATAATGACTTTGAAGGGCCATATACACACTCATCACACGATAAGAAAATATCATTATATTCAAAGCTCTTGCCTCTTCCATCCACCACATCCAACTATGTTATGTAGAGACTATAAATGCTTGCCTTTAAACACCCTTGTTCATCTATATGTTACCATGTATGTTTACTTAGTTATTGTGCCAAGTAGACTTGCAATTTTCTGCCTTCTCAAGATGTCTTGTTAATACCTCATTTTGAAGGATGAAGGCTAAACTCACTATGACAGGCCCCCACCTCCCAAACAAACAAATTATTTATTTATTATAAATTTGTGGAGTTTGGTTTCACAATTAGTTAAATCTTATGTTTCCACTTTTCATGCACATGCACATGGACATGGACATGCCCAATCCAAGGCTAACCGCCGTGATAGGCATCAGATAAACAACTAGATTAGGGCTCTAGCATGGGTCTAGGTGTGCAAAGAAGACATCCAAGTGGGCAAAGACCTTGTTGGCCGGATCTGAAGTGTGTATAGAGCAGGTCGACATCATATAGAATTCTTTGGGATTTTCTATTGGTCGACCAACCAATCGTCCAATTCCTTGGACATGCCTCGAGCCTATAAAAGGCTAAGCAATGCAATCATTTGAACCATCTCACTCCTTTATGGAGGTCATATAATAGGCTTTTGTTACTCATTTTGGAAAGGCCAAAGGCCACAAACATTGTACCTTTTTTGTACTTCATGAATATACTGAAAATACAACCATCTATGTGTGTGTGTGTGTGTGTGTGTTGATTGTTCTTGTATCAAGAATTCTTATGTAGTGTGCGTAGGGCTAAGATGAGATTACTCAAATCTTTCGCATGTTACAGTGATATTAGAGATTTTCCTTTTGATAAAGATATTCAGTTAAGAAAAAAAAGGTTTTTTTTTTTTGCTTGTGTGGTTGGTTTTTCAGACGTTTGCACTCCCATAGAACACCAAACCCCTACAGATCGATAGACTGCTTCCAGAATCCAAGTCCTTAGTGATGATACAAATGCCATGTTTGAGGAATTTATTATAGTACAACAAGGAGAACATATGAGGGTGTGTACAACTTCTATAAAGGCCTTGTACCTCTTCCAGAAACCTCGACACCCATTCCCCCCCTCCACTCCTTCGCTAGTCGTCATCGAGATCCCTTCCCATACCCCTTCTTCAGCTATCTCCCTTGTAGAGTTAACACAACAACCCCGTGCATATGTTACATGGTTTATAAGTATGGGAGGTAGAGCTTCAAACATAGGCAATAGGCCGTTGTGTTGTACAGGAGGAACACCGTTGATCCATGGAGCACGAGCGATACCTTGTAGCTCTCAATGCAAGGAAAATATCCGAGACTTCTTTGACTCACCTTCACGAAAGGGTGAGTTTTAGTAAGTATAACAGTAAAATCAATCCCACAACTTTGTATTCTCAGATTCATTAGTTTGAAGCCTACTTTGTTGTTGTTGGTAGGAAGTCAGACATAGAGAAGGTGGTGTTAACTAGTTGCTACATCGAAGGGGAAGCCATCTCTTGGTGGACTCATTGGGCCTAGGCCAATTCCAATTTACGGAGTTGTTGCTTATGAATGGGACCAATTTGTCATTGACCTCAAGAAGCTGTTTCTAGCACCTCATTATCTTGAGTGATTCGAGCACGAGTATCGGGGATTGCGCCATAATGCACTACCAGTCTTCCAGTTTGCAAATAAAGTCATTCACCTAGATTTACAATTGCAAAAATCAAATGAGGAAAAAAGAGGTCAATTCCTCTATGGTTTAGACACGCAAATCTAGTGGGATGTGCCCATGTTCGAACCACAGACTTTCGATTGGGCACTTTCGCTTTGCATAAAGTGCCAAGATGAAATACAGCAAAGGAAAACCAAAGCCCGGAGGAGCCAAGGCAATCACTAGTAGTGGATCTATTTTTGGCATGGGCTAGAACTAGACCTAGTGAGGTTCTCCCCCTCGAGAGCCTCTGGCTCCAAGAACTCGAACAATGGACCTCGTCTTACTCCGGGCAAGAAGGATCTAGCTAATAAGGCAGGTGGTAAGCTGAGTCCCAAAGAGCGTGAACAATACAAGGAGGAGGGGCGATGTTTCTTTAGTCATACAAAAGGACACACATTTAAGGATTGCCCTAAGAATACCCATGCTTAGACCACCAGCCCGCCGGCCTCAATAGCTTACTCGGTGAGCCAACCTCCCACACCGACCCCCTAGATTGTCACTAGTCCTCCAGCTCCCACTTCTAGGGTTGGTGCCATTGTGAGCTTGGGAGCTCGAAGATAAGTACAAGGGCAACCATGACTAGGAGTATGAGAAAAATGAATTACTCAAGAAATTTGGCTACATAGGTGGCCAAAGAGTCGCAGTCTTATTTGTGTTGATAGCTACAGTACACAGAGGACATGTTCACGAAACAGGTCGCTCCACGAGCATGTTTCTCATTGAGCTCGATAGTTAAGAAAGGGGAGGGATTCAGCACATGCATGACATCAAGTTTGTGCGAGATTTCATGGTTTCCCCTCTTGTAGGTGTAGACATCATCTTAGGGATCTAATGTTGACCAGGACAAGTAAAGGCTCCTATGATCATTGTGTGAACTAGGGATACCTAACTTTTCGGTCATTATCCATATCTAGGCTAAACAAGAGATTTGAAAAGGTGCACCGTGTGCACCCAGATAGTTTGCGAGTGCTTTGGAGAAGTACAAGGCCCTACATGACCGATTCTAGAAGATTTCTCTTTTGAGACAACTTACCTCCTAAGCCTCCCCCATCTAGACGGAGAGACCATAAAATTGAACTCCTCCCAAGTTTCGAACCCCCAAGTAAGTTTCCACACCACCTGAACAAGGCCATGGAGATGGAGCTAGACCATCAAGTTCATGAATTGCTACAATCTAGTTTCATGCGCTCGTGTGTCTCCATTTGTAACCTTCATCCTCTTAATAGTGTTGTGAGCAAAATAGGTAACTGACGAGGGTTACCTAAAAATATTCTCTCCCAAAATGTGTGAAATCTAAAAAATGGCCTTTCATAAATTATGTAGTTATGCTTTTGGATGAGGTCAGACAAGAACATCATTTATGTTTTTGGATGAGGTCAGACAAGAACATCATTTTTGCTTTTGGATGAGGTCAGACAAGACAAGCATGGAGGCAAGTAAACATATTTCTTTCTTAGTCCACTACATGTTCTTTTATACTGTTGTATATAGTTTTTTTTCTCTTTCCCCCGACCAGTTAAAAATAAAAGAGGTATCTTGCCCAAGCGGCTCAGCTCATCACACACGACCCACGCTAACCAAGAGGTCGTGGGTTCGAGCTCTATCACCATCGGAATAGGGCTTTGTATAATTAAATGTAGCTTGGCTTTGCATAATTGAATGTAGCTTGGCTACATCCCTTCAGAAAGGGGGTCCTTATTTTCAAGGCAACCAAAAATTTTGACCCATTTGTTCAAAATTGAGCCGTGGTGGAAAATACAGTAAAAGTACAGTTTTTTCTTGACAAGGGGGCAAACCGAGCAATGGTATAGGAAAACCTTTTTCCCCAGCTAGTGAGAAAAAAGACAAGTTGGAGTACAATCGGTTCCCCTTATTCAAAATCTCATTTATGAACCAATTTTCATTACTATAAAATATTTTTGTGGATAATTAAGACTAGAGGATGCCTCATCTACCTTCTCAAGGAAAGGCACATCAACTAGTGATGGTGTAGGTATAGATAGCATTGATTATGAGGAACCATAACTACGTCATAAGCTATATGTTTAGAAAATAGCTTCTTTTTACAGTTATATAAATTTTTTTCTGGATTGAAGATGGAAATAATAAACATTGTCTCTATTTTGGCATGTTTTTTAAAAACTTATTGTTAGGTTTTTTATTATAATCTCAAAAAGTAAGCAAAACAAAGTCTTTTTTTGAAATGTCAATTTTTGTAAGAAACATGTGAAGTGCCCAAAATATTATCATTTTTTGGCTGTTTTATGCATGCATAGACCACTTTTTAATAAAAGGAGGTAAAAAACTGAACTTTTTTTATGGAATCTTTGAAAGATGCCAAATGTTTCTCTTTTTTTAAGGAAATATTACCTATTTTGTCAGCAATAGTGTTTCTTTGTGAAAAAGAAGGATAGATCCTCCCAATTTACATAGATTATTAGGCACTCAATAAGTTGACGATAAAGAGCAAGTTTCCTATGCCTGGTGATTCCACCACTCTTTCACAATGCTGTAGTACCAAAAGACCTTTCGGGCAAGGCCAACCCAATGGTCGACGCCTTGAACAAGAAAGGAACCGTGCCCCACACTGTCACAATAGTGAGTTAATCTCTCTAATTACTCTTAATCATTAAAAGGACACCAGTGAAGGGTCACACCCTTGTCACATAGGTCACATCAAAGGACATGTCTATTCAAAGAGACCCATCTATTAATCAAAGGACACATCTCTATGTCTAAAGGACATAACTATTCATTCAAGAGTCACACTCTTTCATCAGGGATGTGCCTCTTCATTTGTACCTTTTTAGGCCCTATTTAACAAGGCCTTATGTCTCAATGTAACAGCATAGCTTTCCGCTCTAAGCATCTTTACTTTCAGACTTATACCTTTAATCATGTCTTATAAATTACTAATGGGCTGAGAAGTCCTCACAGTGGTATTAGAGCAAACAAACTCCAATATGATGCCCATAGCCAAACCCTAACCCTAAAAATGAACTAGCCTTAACCCTAAAATTAGCCTGGCAGGGTTTGTATGAAAGAGGGGGAGAGAACACCCCATTCAATTTTGGCCCCTTTACCTAATTTTGCTAGATTTGTGATTTTTCCCCAAATATGCAATATGCCGTAAGCCTTAAACAAAAAAAAAAGGGGATGGAAAGCTCACAATCTTACGGAGGCAACATAAGACAAACGACATTTACCACTAAAAAATTCAATGCCATCTCATGGAGCTCTTCGACAAAGTTTGTATTTGTCTCATTAAGAGCCCCTTTGGCGCGCAACAATTTTGCTCGTGAAAAAGAAAGATAAGTAAATGGCACTTTGCATTGATTATCGTGCCCTATCAAGAATAAATACCCTCTTCACTGGATTTATGAATTATTTGATCACTTCCTTCATGCCAAAGTATTTTCAAAGATTGATTTAAAGTTCGGATATCATTAGATCTATATTCGTGATGAAGGTGATAAGCACAAGACTGCCTTCCACATGAAGTATGGAGGTCATGCCTTTTGGGTTAATCAATGCCACACCAACTTTTATAAGTCTCATGAATGACCTTTTTTAAAACCATTTCTAGACAAGATTGTGATAATTTATCTCGACGATATCTTGGTTTTTTGTGCTTTTATCGATGAGAATAAGAGGCATCTACAACAAGTTTTTCAAATATTGCGCGACAATGCAATTGTTATCAATCCACAGAAAAGTGATTTTTTCAAGACATCACTAGAGTATCTTGGGAACATTATTTCAACTAATGGTGTTTTCCTTGATCCTAATACGATATAAGTTATTAAGGATTGGTTGATGCCACATAATATTCATAATGTCAGATCGTTCTTAGCTCTTGCCAATTTTTATCATACAAAAGGTTCATAAGTTTTCTGATATTCCAACACGACAGAGGTTTTAAAGTTAGCACCTTCTTTTGATGAATGGACAGATGATGCTTCTCATGCATTTGATAAGCTAAAGGTTTCTTTGACAATCCCAATAATGGCAATTGTAGATCATCTTCCTTTTAAAGTCACATGATAGATGCTTCTAATATTACAACTAGCACATTTCTTATGTAACAAGGTCGAGCCATCACTTTTGAGAGTCATAAGCATTCATCAGTTCAAACATGTTATCCACAATATGTTATAAGGATTTCTTAGCAATTGTTAATGCTTATCAAGCTTGTAAACATTATCTCTTAGGAGAAAATTTTGTTGTGAAGAGAGCAAAATTCCATATGGCTATTGAATGTGTTCCTGATCTTTCTAATGTGGTTTCGGATGCTCTTAGCAGAATTCCTCAAGCCTTAAAAATGGCTATTTCTTCAGTTCAAATTGATATTCTAGCAACTTTTATATATCAATATTCAGACGATTGAGACTTTGCAAATGCTTTTCGAGTGATTATGACTCCACAATCTAGATCAATATGCAGACGGTCGAGACTAAGCAATTGTTAATGCTTATCAAGCTTGTAAACATTATCTCTTAGGAGAAAATTTTGTTGTTATTTATGAAGAGAGCGAAATTCCATATGGCTATTTAATGTGTTCTTGATCTTTCTAATGTGGTTTCCGATGCTCTTAGTAGAATTCCTCAGGCCTTAAAAATGGCTATTTCTTCAGTTCAAATTGATATTCTAGCAACTTTTATATATCAATATTTAGACGATTGAGACTTTGCAAATGCTTTTCGAGTGATTATGGCTCCACAATCTAGATCAATATGCAGACGGTCGAGACTAAGTTGCAAATGATTTTCGAGTGATTATGACTCCACAATCTAGCTCTTTTGATTTGAAGATTTATACAGTGTATTATCTCATTGATGGATTATTTTATTATCAGGATCACATTTGTGTCCCTCATAACATAAGTATGCTTAAACTCTTAGTAAAGGAACATCATGAGGTTCCTTATACAGCTCATTCTCGTATTAACAAAACTTATCGATTGTTGGTGATCGCTTCCTATTATTGGCCTCAAATGAAGCAAGATGTTGTAAAGTCTGTTACAGCATGTTTCTCTTGCTCGTCTCGCAAATAAAAGGGAGAAGACATTAGGGGAAATTTGGGCTCATTTTTGGGCCCTCTAAGAAATGCCACATCATAAAAAATGGGGCCATGGTAATTTTTTTGCAAATCAGCTCTAAATTTTTTGGAGGTTGAATATATAGAATCTACTCTTTAGGATCTTTCAATCGATATATAACATGATGGGTTTTGGACATGACACATGGAAGATGTACAAAAAGTAGGTTCCAAAGTGATGATGTGGATCGTTACAGTAGCCTTTAAACTTGTTTTTGAGGAAAATGGTATATCTTGAGCTTAACAACTCCAAATGTTTAGGAGTTTAAAATTATGAAATCTAATTTTCATGATCTTTCTAATGATATAATGTAAGATAAAAAATGTTCACCACGGCCCCCATTTTCAAGGCAAAGATGGCAAAAAATTCCTTAAAAGACCCCAAAATGAGCCCAAATTTCCCCTAATGCAAGCTCCAGTAGTAGCAGCTGGTCTTCTTCAACCACTTCACATACCAAATGAACGATGGGAAAGTATTAGTATGGATTTCATTACATCCTTACCTCGTTATTCAAAAGGTAATACGTAAATAATGGTAGTGGTCGATAGATTTTCCAAAATGGCACATTTTATACATGCAAGAAGATAGCGCAAGCTTTAAAAATCTTTGTTATTTCTTTAATATATTTTAAAGATACATGGATTGCTAAAGTCCATTATTTAAGATCGAGATCCTACGTTTATAGGACATTTCTAGACTTCAATTTTAAAGTCACTTGGCACAAATTTATAAATTCATTTAAACATATCATCCACAGATGGATGACCAGATTGAAAGAGAATCAAATTATTGAAGAGATGCTCAAAAATTATATTCAGCCTTGTTTAGCATCTTGGGAAGTTTATTTACCATTGATGGAATTTTCTTATAACAATTCTCATCATACAACAATTGGTATGAGTCCTTTTCAAGCCCCTTATAGTGGTCATACACAAATTGTGCCATCCAACTTTGTTCTTTAACACATGGTGGCATTATCTAAAGGATCAGTTAGTTCAAGAAATGCAAGTCATTCTTCTTCGAGTTCAAGGTCATGAGAAAAATAGCTAACTAACGTCGCCGACATGATTAATTTTGTTCGTTGATCCCTCATCGATATAAAATAGTGAAATCTGTTTTTTCAAAGTTAATACCACATTAACATGGATCTTTTTATATTATTAAGAAGAATTCTCATTTGAGTTATAAGCTGGAATTACCACCTTTATGGGAAAAAATTCATCCGACTTTCCACATATCATGGATCAAGAAGCTTCTGTAAAGAGATTGTACTATTCTAGACATTTTAGATTATGTTCCAGAGATTGAAGATGAGCACATGATTTTGATTCCGGAGAGAACATTCTTCATGTTCAACATAAAGAAACGTGACCGAAGATTATTACAGAATTCTTGGTACAATGGAAAGATTTGGATGATTCAGATTCAACTTGGCAAAGTAATGAATAGTACCTAAAATTACTGCAAGAGTTCTGTAGTCAATAATAATCACTTATATAGCCCTGGATCTTATTTTAAGTGGGAGGGAATGTCACGAGTGTGACTAATATCTCTAATTACTTCTAAAGGACACCAGTGAAGGGTCACACCTCGTCACATGGGTCATCACCAAAGAACACGGCCTTAGTAAAACACTATATAATCATTAGAGATCATTTAACTAATTTATTATCAACTTTGAGGAACAAGATTGAGTCATTTGCACATGACCAAAGCTCGCATCCATTTTGAATTCTCAACCCCTTAATCAAGCCTTACAAAAAGTAGCTAATTTAAGGGATTAAAGAGAAGGGAATCTCTCAGCCAATAGCCCATGAAGAAGCCCATTTACTAAGCATAAAGATCACTAATGAATTTCCCTAATCCCTCCATCACTTTACTTATGAAGGCATGTCATAACCGTTTTCTAAATCCATTTTTCCTTGATTGAATTGCCCTTTGTTTCCCAACAAAGATTCAATAATTGTTGTGTCATAGATTACTTTACCCTTGATGAAACCATGTTGACTTTTGGAAATCATGTTTTCATTAAGGGGATGGCAAACATTTTGTATACAACAGTGAGCAAGGTGATGGGTCTCTAGTAGGTCAAAGATTCACATATAGTTTGTTTTGGCAATAGTTTAATGATGCCCTCCTTTACACATATTTCCATTACTAGATCTAAAAGTGTAATATCGGATGTGGAGATGAGGAAAAAACTCAAGAACTCCACAGATAGTAAGCTATCCCATCCATGAGAATTTGCTTCTCATTTTCCAATTTCTTATGAGTTATGAGCTTGCTTAATGGGTCTTTCCACCCACTTGGCTTGATTAGAAGATACCCTTCTGCAAGATCATTTTTCCTTGTTTCTAGTCCTTGAATAGCTTTAAGGGTTATCTCCTCAAACAAGTTGTCCTTCTTAATAGATAATTGTTAATCATCAGCTTTCTAGAATTGGAAGGTCCATTGGATCACCAAAGGACATCTTCCCAACCCCATATGCACATATTATGATCTAACTAGGTAGAGTTAGTGTCCAACTAGACCTTGAGAGAGTGATCCAATTGGCTTTCTTCCCTAAGTACACCCTATCTAGCCTAAAGGAAATATTAGCATACTAAATACTGAAGTATGTGTGATCTTTCTCTAAACACCAATCTCCTAGACCCCACCCAACTAATCCTCTTCTACTAGCCAAACCCTCCCACCAATGAGATTTCTTAGATCCCAGATCAATAGAGCTACTGGATGCATGCTTCTGTGCCATATTAAAGTCTCACATAAGAATCCATGGGTGAGGTCCATTCAAGTTTGTAAGCCATGCCCATAACTCCTTTCAATGTGTTAACTGTGTTAGTTGTGTAACAAACTTACACATTCACATACCGTAGGAGTTGCTCCACATCTTGAATCTCTACCACAAGAACTCTCCCATTTGGATGGTTTGCAATAACAATAGGTTTGAGCTTCCTATTGATGATGGTCAGGACCCTAAATATTTTTCCTATTGGTCCCTTTTCCAAACTTGTTATGCTCTTGAAGAGCTCAAATATTCTAGGTAGGGCTAACCTTCTTGAAGAGCTCAAATACTCTAGGTAGGGTTAACCTTCTTAGACCCTCTTACCTTTCCCCTTTTTCACCAACCCTCACTACTGGTGATACTAGCCGCCCCCTTCAACTTTGTCTTACTTATCTAGACTAGAGGGTTTAAAAGGGAGGTAGATTTAGAAAAGTTTCCCATACAAGGCATGCTAGCTTTGGTCCAAGAAAGGGTCCCAAGGGATAACATGCATTGAATTTTTCACCCCATGACCAGCAAAGTTTTGCCCAAGAATTTATCTCATAGAAGAGGGCTAGGAAAGCAATACATTGAAGAAGATTTTCCTCAAGAATTTAGCTCACAAAAGAATACTAGTAGAAAATACATTGAATCCATAGATATAATGTTAGAGAATTGGATTTAATGTGCATAAAATCTTTTCCAATCCAAGACTGGGGGACTTTACTAATGCTCATTTTATCATCACATGAATAGCACTATCTATAGGGTCCACAAAGTCTTGAGGAAAACTTGCATGTACCTAATGCTCCTTATTGGCCTTAAACACCTTGAAGTATCATTGCCCTTTGTAGCAGATACTTTGAAAACCTAGGCAAGCTTAGTTTTTGGCAAGTCAATTCTTTACCCAAAACATTATATGTTGCTTCAACATTCACCCCACATCTCAACCCCTCTTGCCTTATAGAAATCTAAAAGGCATCACCAACTACTAACTCTCTCTCTCTCTCTCTCTCTCTCTCTCTCTCTCTCTCTCTCTCTCTCTCTCTCTCTCTCTCTCTCTCTCTCTCTCTCTCTTAACCCTAAAATTGTGATAAGAAGGTGACATCAAATCATTAGCAAGAAAGGTTTTTTCTTCTCATCTTTTGTGTAAGCTGTGTTTTGTGTGCGAGTGAATTTTATTACCCATATACATATTTTCTTATACAATTAAATTCCATCTAAATTCAACCAAAGAGTGTTTCATTTATTTTTTAGCATTATAAATTTTCATAGATCAAAACATAAAGCATCTAGGTGAGTGGACATCCTTTATATGCATGAGTTGCAAGCTACAACATCATATCAAGCATGTGTGAGTGGACATCATTTATGTGCACAAGTTACAAGCTACCACATACTATCCATCTCAGTGAGAGTGGACATTCTTTACATGCATGGGTTGAAAAGTATAACGTAAAAGAAACCATTAATCTCTTTGTATTATATAAGGATAATGCTGATTTGATGCCCTAAACTTACATATGGTGGCTCCAAGAGGTAGACATATGGAAATTAGGACTAAGTGTCATGATGTAGAAAGTTGAGAATAACCAAAGCCTTTGTAATAACCACCATCATGCCCATACTTAGCAAGGAAATGCCATAACTTGCAAAGATACCCTTCTGTACTTGGATTTCATGTCTATACTTAGCAAGGCTGTGATATAACTTACAAAGATATAACCATTAGCAACATCTTAATTTAATACATTGCAAGATAAAATCCATTGACCCCATCTTCTTGCATACATGATTTGCCTCTTGATTGTTTCCATTCATTATGAGATAATGTATTATATATACTTGGGCACCCAAAACTCCTAAGTTAACTAACTGAGTTTGGATGGGGCCAGATTTCACATAAATGTTATTTCTTTAGTGCCTTTGCATGACACTTACTCTTCACTCTCATGGAGTGCATCTAGTTATCCCAAAATGCTAGATTTCACATAAATGTTACTTCTTTAGTGCCTTTGCATGACACTTACTCTTCACTCTCATGGAGTGCATCTAGTTATCCCAAAATAGGGTTAATATCCCCTACTTGATGTAGGTTTTATCCTTGAAATATGGTTTATGACTTGACTGCTTGATTGCTTATGAAAGATCCCTGCCCCCTCTGCACAACGAATTCGGGGGTGCTAGCAGCAGAAGTAGCACTTCTTACGTAGGGGCAGAGCCTCTCACTCGAGTCCTTGCCTGCTCTACGGATATCCGAACAAGAGACTAATCCCTCAGTTCTTCCAAAATCAAACCTGGAAAAACTTCCCTCGCCCAGAAAGCACAGGCGATTCCTCCAGGATATTTTTATTCCAATGTAGTCAAGAGCCTTAACTAACAAAACTGATCCGACCGAACCTATAAGTCACATGGTCAGATCAAGGAAGAAACTTGCACTTGGATCATAGAGACCAATGCTTTTTTCCTCATCTCGAGAGGCATAGCCATTCATTCTTTTCCATTGAACAAGACTACCTAGGATTTACTTCATCTATCGTACCATAACAGAAATGAGTCTCATTTTGGGGATCCATCAGTCGAGCCTAACCCCATCCAATCCCATGGGTCAGCCAACTGCCCAACCGCTGTAGTGATAGGATCCATTTAGGAATTTGATTATGTTTTGTCATGGGTACCAGGGAAAAGAGTTCCCACACCCGTAGCTAGCGCTTCAAGCAAAGTTCAAGATAGTTACACCACTTACACACCCAATATGAAATTGCCTATTTCACAGATTCAGTTGTCTTTAAAGAAATCTTTTAAGGAAACCATAGTATCACTAATCATAATCCTCCAAAATATCTGGTTGAATTCTAATTTCCAATCATTCTTCATCGGTGTACCTATGGCATCATTGGCAACCAAAACGCTCACCACCTGTTCACTCAGGGGCCTTTTCAATAGTTCCTAGCTCATAGTACCCGATAATACATTCACTTATAAAAATCCATATGGACTCTCCGTTGAAGATCAACAAGATCAATCGATAGATCCATATAAAAGAGCCATGAACTCATCCGTTTTGAGGACTAGCAAGGTCAATCAACCGATAGATCCATATAAAAGAGCCATGGACTCATCCGTTGAGGACTAGCAAGGTCAATCAACCAGATCCATGCCCGAGTTCAGAAAACAACTCTAACTCCTTGTTCCATTTTCTTCCCCGATGCATGCATGGGTATCTTCAGCAACCCAGAGCCCAAGCACCGTATGGTCAACACCCTCTAGGATCCTTCGCAGGTCACCTAGCGCTTCACTCATAAGCCGCTTCCTTGGTCCCTCATCCACCGTATCGGAAGCTCACCATTTAAATCAAACTGAGGCTGGTCAAGACCTCGGCCGACCTTGCTACGCGAGACGTCCTCTGTTGACTCTCCGTCAGCTCTTGCAACTTTATCACTTTGGTCTCCACGACCTCATTCACAAGATGGTCAAAATGCTTTCCCAGCATTCTTGACATAAAATAGTCATAAATACAATTTCACAAGATGGTCAAAATGCTTTCCTAGCATTCTTGACATAAAACAGTCGTTTAAAAACAGGTCATAAATACAATTTCTAATGAACTCTCATCTTTCCACATTGTTCCACATCATTTCTTATTATTCCACATTCTTCTACATCAATTCACATTGCTTAATCCACTTTCAATCATATGTATTCCCATCATCCCTCATCCATTCTCATCCAATCACATTATATTACATCCCATCACATCTATCCTCATCACATCTCATCCATTCTCATCTACCCATATCCACATCACATCACATCACATCTCATCCATTCACAACTATCAAATGGACTTACTTCCATGAGTGACTTAAACTTGAGCTTTGGCTTAGTACCTATGTTGATAAGCTTTGTGTAATTTTCCAGTGGGCTATCTGTGTATACCTCCAGGTATATCCTTATAGCTGGGATGAATGGAGTGATTTCCATGAGTGTCTTACACTTGAGCTTTGGTTTTGCAAAGGATTACTTATCTTGATGAACTCTTCATAATAATCTACTAGTGGTGGAAAGACTTGCATACCTCTTGTGTTGTGTCTAGTACCACTTTGCAGTGAGTAGCTTGTGGGTTTGCATCATGTAATGAACCAAGTGCTAAAAATAAGGAGTCAACAAACTATACACAAGATGATTGGGCATTCATTACGCTATTAGGAAGAATTGAGGCTAAAAAAAGGGCCCTCTAAGAACAATCGTCATCAATTTGTTAAAAAGGGGGCTAGGTGAACTTTTTATATCTTACGTCAAAACCCCCACATTTGGTATACCATTGGAAAGCCCTTCAAAAGTGGACCACCTTTGAAAAATTTGGAGTTGATATGCATAAGTTATGCCTTCCCCACTAAAAGGTAGATTCCAACTGTTGTGACACCCACTAAAATCTACATTTTAAATCAGAAGTCATAACTTGAAAATCATTGGAATCTACCTTTTAGTGGGGAAGGAATAACTTATGCATATCAACTCCAAATTTGTCAAAGGTGGTAAATTTTAAAATCTACTTTTGATTGTCTTTATGGTACATCACATGTGGGGGTTTTGATGTAAGGTTCACAAGTTCACCATGATCCTCTTTTTTCTAGTAAAGTGATGACATGGATCTTCTTAGAGGGACTTTTTTTGAGTCCAAATTTTTCTTAATGACTGTAGTTATAATCCTTCTATCCATGATGTATCAATGTCAAGTGATAGATCAGTATCCTATAAAAGGAGTTGTTAAGGTTTCTCTCACTACTGCAAACAATTAAATAATCACTCTTCAAAAGTCTTATTTATGCCAAGCATAAAAAAGAACTTGCTACTATCAGTCTCTACCATTGCTAAGGTAGGCCTAGTGGTTAGATATGTCAATGAAGGTGTACAGTTCATGACTGGAGTGATGGAGACATCACTACGGTATCTAGTTTCCTAAGCCATGGGCTTTACATGTTGGACATGTATGAGAGATTGGCACATAATGCTTGTTTAGTTAGTGTCACATATGATATAAGTGATGTAGAGCTATGCCATGCCTACTTTGGTCAAGGAAAGGGATGGTGTTAATGTTGTTACCACATGTATGTGAGGGGTGCTAGGCAATGTAGAAGGCATCATTTTTGAATGATATATCAATTACGGCTATTCAAAAATCATATCTTATACACAGTGATGTATGTGGTCCCATGAGGACACCATCGATAGGAGGATATCTCTACTTTGTGACTTTATGTATGATTACTTTAGGCACACTTGGGTGTATCCGTAAAGTTAGAGGTTTTTACATGCTTTAGAAAATTTGTTTCTATGGCTAAAAATGTGTCTACATGTAAAGTCTACACCCTTCGTACATATTGAGGGGTAGTGCTGAAGTCTGGAACCTGAAGTGGAAGAAGGTGACCTCGCTGAGCCTATCTGCCTATCGTCTCATATCCAAGCACGGGTCCTGAAAGAGTGCTCCAAGCCACGGCACCCCATGATGTAAAGATTTGGTCACCCCAAAGGTGGCTGTATAATCGCAAAATCCATTGCCAGATCTGCTGTGCAAGAGTGCAATCCCAGAGGCAATGCCTCTGTGTCTCCTGTGGGTGTCCATAGCTGGAGCAATCTGGTGGTCTGCCACCAGATCTGCTGTGCAAGAGTGCAATCCCAGAGGCAATGCCTCTGTGTCTCCTGTGGGTGTCCATAGCTAGAGCAATCTGGTGGTCTGCCACCAAACTGAGCCAAGTGCCCACCGCACTGGCTCTATGAGCAACTAGCCCACTAAAAGTATGCTTGGGCTGTCTACTATTCCAAATGCGCTGCCATAATACAGCTCAAGAACTCTGCTGAAATGCCCTCACGCCGCCAATGCTCTACAGTAGCTGGACTAGCCTATCTCGCTGTGTGAGCTAGCAAAATATATCTGCCAAGCTGTGCCGAATACTGAAAGAACGACGTGGGCGGTCTCTCTGCCGAGGCAAAAGGGTCTCTCCACTGCCACTCGCCTGGGTCCCACTGTAAACGAGCCAATGGTGGCCGGGCCTCCCATGCCCAAAGACACCACTCAGAGTCAACGGTGATGGCCTCCGGGTCTGGGTCAACATGCCAAAGTCTGCCACAAGCTCCTACTACTCGAATCCACTGAAAGATGCAGTCAACCACAAGCTCCGACTCAGTCATGACTCTATGAAATCGTCCACCCTCACCCACCTCAAAGAACAATGTGGTAACCAAGTCTCTGGCACTACTGCCTCAATATCACTAATCATCTGCAGAACACCCCTCAAACCTGCAAGCCTCAAACTCTGCTGCTCCTCAGGAAGCTGCCAAACACATATCCAATCACCAAGGCACCGAGCAGGTCCAGTAGTCAAAGCTCCCCAAGAGACATGCAGTCTGGATCCAACCATGTAGCCTCTATCTGTCTGAACCTGTGGATTCCAAACCACGGTTATCTCATGATCTCCTCAGTGCAAGAAGGAGGAATCTGGATCAAAGCAGGGCGTAGCTGCTCCCATGTCCTCAACAAACTACATGCAAATCTGTCCTCAGTCCTCTGCGGCGGCGAGAAACCAACTCTGTGCATCTCTGTGAAAATCCATCGGACCTCTGCTTGCCACCACGGGCCTCCTGTAGAGCTGGAGTGCATCTACCAAGTCTGTGTAAGAGGATCTCCTTCCAAGGCTCAGCGCCTGGTAAGAGCCCTGGAACAATAAGCTTGCCCAAAAGCGCTCGGCTTTGGCAAGCTGGGTCCACAATCCCTAGACCTCCTTGTGCTGTCAGCAAAGTGATAACTGGACAAGCAACTTTGGCCCTGGCCGGCCCTCCGTTTCTCCCAGACCACAGAAAAGTCCTAATCAGGCGCGCTGAACCTGGCTGATACATGAGCCTGAGAATATCCAACAGGAAGTAATGTACCACACAATGTCGGAGCCAACCCACTTTTGTGTTTCCCTAGCTCTTCCCTATCTTTTTCAAGTCTTTCAATTGTTTTGCTAGCCCCACGAAGCATGTCTGCATGTTCGTTCTCCTAGTGGTCGTCGTCTCATCTAAGGCATATTTTACCACGATTACTCTATCTTTACTATCTTGTAATGTTACTTGTGTAGTTTGGAGCATGTGAGTAACTGCATTGACATTTTTGCTTGAAGCTGCCACCATTGTTGGCATACAACTAAATGTGTGTGTTGACATTGAGCCTAACTATAAATTAATTTAGGTCATTTCTTGAGTTATTTTTGTGTATTGAGATAGAATCACCACAACAACGTGAATAGGTCATTTCTTCATGGACAAACACAACCTTATCACCTTGTGGTGATTTGTGTGAAAGTCATGGAATAAATGTAATTTGCACCATTAAGACATTTTGAACATGTTTTTTAGGCCTTTTGTTGAGTTATTTCTATGTATTATGATAAAATCACCACAACGCAAACCTTTGTGCATGAACACAACCCTGTTGTGTTGTGGTAATTCATATGAAAGTCATGGAGTTAATGTTATATGCACCATTAAGACACTTTCAACACGTTATTTTAGGCCATTTCTTAATTTAGAATTCTTTTATATTTTATCCTCATAGCTATGATCATTAGCTTTGCTATGTTCATGTTTAATTTTTATTCACAGATAAAACTTGATGATTTCATGATTCAAGTTGAAGACTCCACATCCCAACATTGGTTTATTGAGTCCCTCTTGAACCATTTGAAGGACAAGAGGGTACTAAATCTTCCAGTTACACCACCTAAAGCCTCAATGAGGGCTAAGAGAACATTTTTTGTTATGGGTGACTGTGTGGCATGTGGTTTTGCAATGGACAAAAATGATCTGGTGGGTCTATACATGCTTCCTTGTATACGTATCTACCACCTTCTTTGCTCTACCCTTGCATGCAAAACAAAGAACAAATGTGTAGCTACTAGGTGTAAATGATCACTGATGCTGTAAAGAAGTTAGTGTTTGCCACATCTTCTAAGGAACACACAACAAAAGAATGTAGCAGTACTCTCTATATTAATTATTGTGTGTACATGCTTACTTTGTCATGTTTGTTAGAATCTTGAGATTTTAATATTGCATTATTAATTTTTTCTATGGATTGCATAGGTGAAACTAATAGTGCATATATTATACATTAACCTTAACAACTCTTTTGATGCATTGTTTTTTTCAATGATCTCTCAAGCGAGATCATCTCTAAGACCTAATAACATGGTAGAGCTAGAGCAAGAGGAATTTTATGATCCCTCCTCCCATAAGAGCAGCAAGGACCAAGACGATGGCTTGCCAAGGGAAGAGGACTTGCAGCAAGGGATCTTTCAAAAGTGCATGGAGTTTAATAAAGGTGGCATAGATTTGGATGGGTGTGATGAAGTAAAGAATGGGCAAAAATTTGAGGAATTAAATGAAGACAAGGATGGGCAGGTTCTTAAGTGACCGACTGAAGTGCATGTTGGAGTGGATTTTTCACAGGAGACTGCTGCACATCATGGCATTAGATTGGCTAACATCCCCTAATAAGACCAAATTGAAAGTCTTGAGAATGTGAAGAAGCAAGCGATGAAGAAGCAAGTGCAGTGATAAAAAATTTGCTTCAATAGAACCACCCCCCAATATACACAAAAAAATGTTTTCAACCCGTTCTAGTATCCCTAAGCCAAAATGTCACAAGCAATTATAGTTTTGCTACTATCTTACATAATATGTTTATAAAATTGAGACCAATTTCCATATTGATCAAATTCTAATGCTTTTCAAATCAATGTTCCAACATCATATTTATGAAGTTGAAAAATCATTCAAAAACTAGCTCATCTGTATATCAAAAACTTACTCGTCTGTATATTAAAAAAATGATTTACAACAAAGTTTCATAACTGAAGATTACTAAGAATATTTCAATAATCTTCAGAGGGGGATGTGGCAGACTGGGAGGTGGGAGTTTGGGTGGGATCTTCCATAGGAGATTGGGAGGATTGGGTGGGATCTTCTATAGGAGTTTGGTAGGCTGCTTTAGATTGTTGTGTTGTGTTGAGATATGGTGTTGAGATATGGAGCTCATCTGGTGTGACGGTGGACATTGAGATGACCCACCTAGGGGATATGCCCCACACTTACGCCACTGGCATGGTTGGTGAGATTAAGGGAGATTTGCATCCACCAGTGGCATGACAGGCTGTGTGACAGCCATGTTTGGATTACTAGAGACTGGCATAGTTATAGCGCCAGCTCATGTAGATGGGTTCACACTATAGAGAACCCTAGTATGTTTTGGTTAAGTACTTTTCACATATAGTATGGACTCTTATATTTTGTATGTGGTGTGTTGAGAGAAGAAGAATAAAGAAGAAAGAAAATTCAGCCTTCCACCTCTCTCTCTTGTGCTTGTCTACACTCTTTGTGTGTGTGTGTGTGTGTGTTTGGTAATTTCTTGCAAGAAGCTCTCCCTCTCCCTCTCCCCCTACTTCTTTTCATGCCGGTGGTGGATTTGGAGGAACGGGATTCCTAGGACCATGTGCCGCAACGTAGTTCATAACAAGGTAATCAATTTCCTCTCCCCAAAACTTCCTAGCATCTAAACTTGAATAGGGTCCCAACGATGGACTCTACAGGAACAATATAAAGTGGGATAAGAGTTTAATGCAGAATATATAAGAAAATAAATACTAATTTAATAGAACCTACTGTTCATCTTGTAGTAGCTGAAAATTCCTCTGCAGGAGCAATTTCACATTTAGACAAACCCTCCATCCACATAAGTGGTAGTTAGGTTGTATTGGAACTTCTACTCTACTTATTTTATATTCAAAAAATTATCTTGAGTCAAAGCCTCCTAGGAATTCAACATTTTCTTGATAGACCTCAAAAATAAGCTCATTAAGTATTCCATATTTAAAAGTTTTAAGAGGTTGGAGTTGCCAATATTTCTAATAGAAACACTTACAATTGGACATGTCTGTGGTAGCCTGCCAACATCGAGTTGTCTAAGTAACAGACTCTCGCGTGAAGGTCAAAGACCAAGCTCCAATGGCTTCTACAAAAACCTACAAAAAGATCATTAATGAATTTACCGTGTATACAAATTATACTGGTACTTACATTTCGTGGGGTAAGCCAACAAAACCACATCAAGGGGATCAGATCAATCTTGCAAACTCACAAAGGAACGGGCAGAACGATTGTACAAATAAATGTCTCTAACTAAAATAAGAAACACTCATGAAAGAATAGGCAGCACGATCGAATCTATGACCTCATGTTAATAGTTTTGCAAAACAGCTACATCATGTAGAGAAAATGCAAAAAATCTAGTTTCTTGTGCAACATATAAACATATATCAAACCTAGGGTTGAGAAATTGCAGCACCTCTATGTTTCGTGCATCAAGGCCATCCAAAAATTGTTATCTTAGAGTCCTCCATCATAATTCTTCAAGGTGTTCATAGCTGCTTATTGTGCTTGTTGTTTAGACACTTGTTCTCTTTCTACAGGTCTACCCCTCGATTTTGAGCCAAAATGAGTGTCGAGGTCATGGGCCACTTCTTCTACTCTCACTCCTTCCCTCTTTCTTTTTAGGGGAGGAATCTCTAGAATATTTCTCATTCCCAAATCAAGAACAGGGACAGGACATGAGAGACGGTCGTATCTATAGCAGTGCGCGTCTTTGTCCATGACAGTCACGTGATGTGCATGCATTGCCATGATGTAGCTATCTTGGAAAAACTCAATCATAAAATCCTTTGCTACTTAAAGGTAGGAAAGGGTTGAGGCCTGCCACCGAAAGTGGAGTTCATACTGCTCGGCAGATGCCACGAACAATTCTTTGGAAAGGTAGCTTGGCAATACATAACTACATACATTTCATCGCTTGTCTAAGCTCCTTCATCATGGCACTGTATTGGTAAAGCCTTCTTTGTCTGGATCTTTCCTATAATTTGGAGGGCTTTGAGGATGAACCCATCTTCTTTCCTAGATTGGGGTCACCAGTTGCCCTCCTAGCAGTCTTTTTTGTTCGGGCCATTTGAAACTACCTCATAAAAGGTAGTAGTGGAAAAAGAGAAATTCTATATAAATCACCACAATGCAAACAAGTCATTTCTCCCATGCCGAAGGAGCACTATCATGTTGTGGTGATTTGTGAGAAAGTAATAATATAAACATTATGAAATAACAAAAGCAGATATTTTGGAACATTACGATTTGTGAGAAAGTAATAGTATAAACATTATGAAATAACAAAAGCAGATATTTTGAAACTAAGCCTGCGAGAACAACGAAATTAAGAGGTGTCATGAGAGAAGGGAGGATTGGATAGAGAGATCTCGTAGAACCTGCTCTGATTAGGGTTCATCTTGTTCTCCATCAATCACCAAACCACTAGAAGCTCCTTGTCACATTATTCCTGCGCCGGGCTCGACCTGCACAGGAGACCATCAGATGCTCCCCCATGTTGCTGATGCCAATAGAGCATTGCCCGGATGGGGGGGGGAACATAGGCCACGATTGATATTCCTCGAACTCTGAATCCTACCACCATCACACGAGTTGCTTCAATGCCACCCCTTCCAGTCATGGTGGACATGACCCCTGGCATGCATAGGTTGGCATGGCACGTGTCAACGTGACTCTCTTATATAGATGGCCGCATTTTTGGAAGACACTCTAATCTCCAATCCTCTCTGATACTCTTTCATCCCACTTTAGCAAGAAACACATGTCTTCTCATAAAAAAGCAACATTTTCATGGGGGAGAAGGAAATCGGGTGGCTCCTCATGCTGCTAGACAAAGACAAGAATCTTTGATAGGACTGCAATTTGGGCGCATAATGGTGAAGAAGGAGACCACCTTCTATATAATACTCAGCAAGAAGATCATTAAAGTCCAAAAGGTAAACTTTATTTCTCTCTACCCATTGAAATGTTGTGAGATTGGATTCAAGTTTACAACTCCTGAGCTTTAATAGGTCTCTGTCATGGCCCCTGCCCCTCAACTGATGTTCTCAGAGGTTGGATTAGGTCAAATTGGTGGCCTAGGAGTGCAGAAGTGCAATTTAAGCTGAAACAAGAGCCATTGTCTCATGCATATCTGGTCAAAATATAATCCTCCTAGAATCTCATGTCAAACCAGCACAATCCTTGAGCTGAAACAAGAGCCATCGTCTCATGCAATTTAAGCTGAAACAAGAGCCATTGTCTCATGCATATCTGATCAAAATATAATCCTCCTAGAATCTCATGTCAAACCAGCACAATCCTTGAGCTCTTCATCTCTTGCCAAAAAGTCAAACTGGCACTATCCTTCATCTCTTTATCTCTTGCCAGAAAGTTAAACCGACGCTATCCTTTTTACAACAATGCATATATCCCAATCACCCACAAGAGCTTGACTGGAAAGAGCTCCTGTTGTTGGGGGAAGCTGATGGGTGTTCTATTAAAATATGGAATGTAATAAGACCAGACTTTATGTGGAATGCATGGATTAGTAGAAATATGATGTTATTAAAAAAAATTTAATATGCTCCAAGGACTGAATAGCTCTTGATTCTGCATATGCAGAGTGCAGTAAAGGATACGATGGAATTGTTACTGTGGGGCTAAGATAGAATAATTAAACACATTTATGGTGGGGATAAGATGGATGATGATGGGGATAATACAATGAAACAAATCAGAGTTACAAAGTCAAAGTTGATTTACAAGCAGAGGAAACTAATGGAAATTGTGATTGATGAATAGAGATGAAGAATTAATGCATTATATCACAGACCTCATTGTGGTTCAGGCTTCTCTGTGAATCTGCAGTGGTATGATAAGGAGTTAAGCTTCTCCGTGAAAAAAAAACTTTTTGTATTTAGTCTGTTGTTGGACTGGTTTCTCCCCTCTTTTTACTTAATATAAATTTTAAGGTTCGTTAAAAAAATGATATTCTGAATGAAATATTTTTATGTATCAAGATAGAATCAGCACACTGCAAATAGGCCATTTCTACGTGCACAAAGACAAAGTATCGCGTTGTGGTGACTCGAATAGGCCATTTCTACATGCCTACAACACTATCAACCCTTATGAAATAAGAAAAATAGATATTCTAAATGAATTATTTTGTGTATTAAGATATAATCACCATAACATGAATATACCATTTCAACATGCACGTTGATAGCCCTAATCGCATTGTGGTGATTAATTTTGAAAGACAGTAAAGGAATAACATTTCAAAAACATAACATTTTAAATACAGTATAAGAGTTTAGGGTGCATGCCTTACCGTAAGTATAGCACATGAGTTCAAATGAAGGGGTCTTTAAATTCAAAATTTTAAGGTAAATTTACAGAAATACATTTATAGAAGGGTTTTTTTTAAATACCGCTTAATCGCATGTGATACATACCGCTTAATCGCATGTGATACATAGGGTTTCTTTTTTTAAGTACCGCTTAATCGCACGTAATACATAGGGTTTCTTAGTTGTACACCCCTCGAGGCAAGAAGCATGGAGATAAAGGGCATGTGCATTTTGAGAGAGGGGAGCGAAATGTTACATCAAGGGAGAAAAGAAGAAGTCTATGCATTGCCAAACATGGGTTATAAATAAACAAATCTACACAAAAACAGTGGTGTACGACTACATGATAGATAGTAGTATTGTGTCACATCGACAATAAATTTGCACGTGAGATAGGTGGGATAATGATGACATGGACAAGCTTCTGCATGTGTGAAATAGATGTGGCAGTGGTGCATTAAATGATCATGCATATGTGATAGATATGGGTGCCTGATGTGATGATTCTGGATAAGTTATTTATGTGTATTAAGATAGAATCATCACAATGTGGAGTGGCCTATTTTTGGGTGCAAGGACACAGCCTTCTCGTGTTGTGGTGATTCTAGATTTAAAAAAATTATCATTGGGAGAAATTCGGACTCTGAAATGGGCCTCTAACTAAATATTAAACAAAGAAAGCATGAACCAATTAGAGTGCAAGGATGTAGTAGTTCATTGGGGCTGAGTCATGAGCCAATCATCATCATCAATGAAGAGAGGGATTAGGCATGAGTTTCCTTAGACAAGAGATTCAAATGATGTGTAATGATCCCCCTCAAAATTTCTACTTTAAGTTAGATGGTAGAAAGGTTGAAACTAGATTGTAATTGCACCTCTTTGAATACAACAAGAAGACAACATTACAATCACAAAAAGATTAACTATATTGATGGAAAAAGATGGAAAACTGTATCAAAAGAAGAATTTAGTTAGAGGACTTGGAATGAAATTGATAATTAGTTAACTGTATCGTGAAATATCATTGATATAATGCATTTGAGGCCGAATGAAATTGATCATTGATATGGAGATCAAGGGATATATATTTATCATCCTCTTCATTAGAAACAAAATATGCCTCTTGATCAAGATTTTAGGAAATGATCACAAGATAATAGTCTTCCCTTAGATTAAAAAGTTCTTGAAGATTAGATATCAAAACATAGTGGCGGCCTCCTATAGGAATCGATGGAGCACCTAGAGTAGGGACAACGTCCACTTCCTCGGTGACAGACTTATTGCACTCTTCATGAGAAATTGGCAAAGTTTCACACCTGAGCCAGCCAATATCAAAAATTTGCTTCTCACTTTCCACCTTGGCCTCATCAATTTCTCGGTTATAGACTCACTCTTCTTGAGAAACTGGAAAAGTTTCACACCCGAGCCGGTCAATGTCAAACATTTGACTCTCACTTTCTTCCTCGACATCATCAATTTCTTCCTCTACTTTGACAAGTTCATCTTTATATTTTTCAACCTCAATCATTTTTTTCTTGACCTCATCATCAGTATCTTTATTGCAAAAGCTTATTGACCTCATCACATCAGTATCTTTCTTGACCTCATCATCAGTATCTTTATTGTAAAAGCTTATTTTCTATTATCCTCTAAAAACCCTCTACAAATTGAAGAGATTGGAGCTTCTCTCTCTCTTCAATCTTCCTTGGAGACTCCAACAACGTACCAAACCAATTGATTGGTTGGGAGCCTCTACTATGATCAAAGAATCAAGTAATTAGACGAGGTAAAGTGTGGATTATTGTCTTCTTTTTCTTAAATCTCCAAATGTTTCTCTTCTCAACCCCTCTCAAGCTTGAGAAGCATTAATTTAAATGGTTTTTGAATACTATTGAAATTCTTTAATGTATTGTAATGAAGAAATACATAAATTTTCATTTATGCTTAATTTATAATGGTTTTTTAAGCATTTCTCTCTCTCCCCCAAAGAATGGTCATTCCTATGACCTATTCTCAATTCAAATGAAGCTTCTCATGAAGCATTTCTCTAATCTAAAAGTAATTTCTATGCTTGTTTAATTGGAGGCCAAAATAATGGTTTTTTAATACTTTTATGCTATTTAATTTATGGTAAAATTAAGAATCAATCCATAATTGGATAATGATCCAATTAGTGGTTATTCTAATCACATGAATAATACTAAACTTTATTCTTTCAAATTTTTTGAGAATTATCAATAATAGTAGCGGAGCTATGGTAAAATTTTTAAAAAATACACATAAATCATTTTCATTTATATTTTGAAAAGAGGACTTCCTACCATATTCTAGGATTAATCATCCTAGATTAATTGAGTGATTCTCATTATAATCATGGAAAATTGGTTTTTATGTTTATGCATAAATAGTTAATTTTACAAAAAAGAGGAAATTCTAGTAATCCATTTTTTATGTTAAAAGAGTAATCCCCACCATGACAATGGAAATCCATGTATTCCAATGAATTAAGAGAAAAAATTGGAATGCTAAAATAATGTATATCTTATTTAAAAATTAAGGAAGGATTTTAGTTAAATTTATCTTTTTGTATTGATAAATTTTAAATGATGAAAGAGGAATTCCCACTATATTGGAATCTAAATATTTAAATGAGGAAAGTGTAATTCCTAGTGTAAAGGAATTAATGAACATTTTTATTTAATGTTTAAGAGAAAATTTAGTTAAATTTATCTTTTTGTATAGATAAATTTAAATGATGAAAGAGGAATTCCCACCATATTGGAATTCAAATATTTAAATGAGAAAAGTAGGATTTTTAGCTTAATGTAATTAATGGATTTTTTATGTAAATTTTTAAGAAGAATTTTGGATAGATTTGATTTATGGTAAAAGAGGAATCCCCATGATAATTGGATTACACTCATTGAAATGAGAAAAAGAAGGATTTCAAGTTTATTAAAAAAATAGGTATTGATATTTTAGTTAAAAGAAGAATTTTTATGATATTTAAGAAAAGACGGATTTGAATTAAATTTTAGTGTCAAAAGATGAATTTTCATAATTCTACCTAATGAATTAAGGTTGAGAAATTATGTGATAGAAGGAATATCTTTGGATATTTTAATTGGTAAAATCACTAAATAGATATTTACCCAAAACTAGATGTTTATCTGAAGGGAATCTTTGTAGAACTAAACCGAATGAATTTGGTTAGACTACGTGAGGGATAGACAGTAAACTTGATTTTCCTCCTCTCGATCTGAATCAGATAAAAACGTTATGACCAATTCCAGTTTTCAAATACAAAGAATAGACTACCGAAACTAATCTAGTTTTCCTTGACCAAACTCACCAAGAATCTAGTTAGACAAATGGATAAAATGATGGGTAGATTACCCTCATGAGAGATCAAGGATCCTTATTATTACCAAACTAGGAATTATGGAAAAAGGGTTTTTGGAACCGATCTCAAACTGGAATTTTACTTGCATTGGAACCTTTGTTTTTTTTTAGTTCAAAGGACTGTTTTACGCCAGAATGCTGGAGGAAGCATTTAGCTTATGTTTTTCTAAGAGGAGGTTCGTTGGAACAGTTTGGCAAGGAGTCATCACTGGACGTTGCTCGTGACAAAGCCTGCCGAGGTTTTGACCAGCCTCGGTATGGTTAAAATGGTGCACTTTCGGTATGATGGGCGAGGACTGACAAAGCGGTCCCTGAGTGAAGTGTTAGGACACCTAAGGAGGATCCTAGAGGGTTCTGACTAGGTGATGCACGGGCTCACGGGTCGCTCTAGGACACCCATGCGTACGTTAAGGAAGATTTCGGATGGACAAAAAGGAAAGATTTTGGGAACCAAATTTTGATACTGGATCTCATTGGTTGGCCAGCTGGTCTTCAACAGAGAGTCCAGAGGATGTTATTGTAATACAATGGACTCAAAATTTTGAAAAATGATGATCAAAAATATTATGATTTCTATTGAAGGATTGTTTTAAATCTGTTATAAATGGTAATTTCATATTGGGTGTGTACGTGGTATGCCTACCTTAATTTTACATGAATCGCTAGCTAGGGGGCTTGGGAACTCTTTTCCTCCGTATACCCAGGCAAAAACCCAATCAAATCTTTATAAAGGAATCCCCCCAATACAGTGGTGGTCAGCCTAACCCATGGGCTGGATGGGGTTAGGCTGGATCAAAGGATTCCTGAGAAATAACTAGATACGATTAGTTACGTTAATTAGGTTAAATCCTGAGAAGACCTTGTTCTGTGGGAGGGGATCAGCACAGGCTATGCCTCATAAATGAGGAAAAAAGTAGGTTGTGCCTCGTAAATGAGGAAAAAAGCAGTGATTCCGTGGACCAAGTGCAAGTCTCTTCTTGATCTGACTATGTGACTTCAGGTTTGGTCATATCAGTTCATCTAGTAAAGACTTTGACTCGTTAGAGTAATTCCCCGTTAGAAGATTTTTCCCAATTGGCGGAATCGCCCGTGCCTTCCGGGGGCGAGGGGAGTCTTCCCGATCTCGGAGGGGCCACTCGGGCTAGCCTCTTGTCCCGGATATCTACGGGGGCAAGGCCCCGAGTGTGTGGACCCCGCCCTGCCTGAGAGGCCGACGCTGCTGCCACCGCGCCGGCAGGAGCCCTGGAGCAGGCTGGGGACCTCACAACAGCTGGTATCAAAGCTTTGTTGAAAGCTAATAAGGATAAACAAATTCTTATCAGAAATTAATAAGATAAAAACTCATAAAAATGCATTTTCATAATGTATTTTCATTCGTAAGCTTCTTAATGAAGAATTTTCAATCAAAGAAATTGTTTTTATAGATGGAAGTTCCGTACTTATCTGGTATTCCCGACCTCACCCAGTCACAAGACATGACTGCGTTCGCCTTTGAGCATCTTATCTCTTCCGCTTCAACTCGAACAAGCCGAGTCAGACTCGCACGCCATTTTGAAGATTTATATTTTCCTGACCCAACGGAGAGATGACAACATAAGTGGTTTGCAAGGTAGTATGTCCAAGCCTCTTGCGAGGACCAGCGTGCAACGCTAAGGCAAAACCTCTCATTGGCCATGATTCTGATAAAGTTGAAAGTGGTGCATAGTGTCATTCTATATCATTCAACACCTTGAAATTTCAGACTCTCGTGCCAAATCTATAGACTCCTTAGTCGCTCTATTCCTAAGGAGAAGATAATAGCTCCCTTGGCAGTAAGTGAACATTTGTATCAGGGCATCTAGTACCACCATCTTATGCGTCTCTCGAGGAGATTTTGATTTCTAGTGCCGAGCTGATCTATGTACATATTGAAACTTTTATATAAATAAATAAATGTTTTCTGGAGAAAAATTTCCTACTGTATAAGTGATTGTTTATGGAAGAACTGATAAAGAAAAATCTATTATCGGCCATATATCATAGATCTCCAATAAGATCATTTGTCTTGTTTAAGAAATTGTTTTCCAAACCTCTTAAGTCTTAGGATCTCATGGACGATATCAAAAATAAAAATTTAATAATATATCATTTTTGCAGAATCATGAGATAAGGAAATCGTGGCTGTCAGCCACACCCTCTCTCTGAAGATGATGAGCTTGACCACCCTGATGTTCCCAAGGCTAGAACTCAGCCAGGACCCTTCAAAGGAGAAGGGGAGAACCTAGGCGAGGCTATGGAGAAATGGGTGGAAGCCATGGAAGAATATTTTGACGTCACCGGCTACAATGAGCGAAGCAAAATGGCTCTTACCAGGCTGAAGATAGTGGAAACAGCCAGGGTGGCATGGAGGAACCATTGTGACACCAATCGTCTGGATAGGAATACTCGGTCCTAGAATGACCTTAAAACCTATTTAAGGAAGAGATTTTGTCCCCCTAGATTTTTGGAAACCAAAATGAACGAATTCTTAGAGCTAAAGCAGGGGGCAAAACTATCGAGGAATATCACCATGCCTTTGCTCTTCTACTCAAATATTCACCACCTCTAGATGAAGAGCAACTCATGGCTAGGTTCATTCGGGGAATGAACGAATCCTTGGACACACTGGTAAAAAATGCCAAGCCAGTGTCCATGGCTGAAGCTGTCAGAATGGCGAAGGACTTTGCCAAAGCCTTCATCCTAAAAGTCCCGCGCCAAAGCCAGCTCCCTCATCCTTCAAGAGATTTCAAACTCTGGGAAGTTCTTCCAACTTTTTGCCTCCAAAGACACACCAAGGTCCTAACCAGAATGTGGAGAGGGGAAGCTTCAGAAATGAAGGAAGACCTTTCCCCCGCCGAAGTACATTCTCAGGAACTCCAACTCTCTCCAGAATGCAAAGGAAGAACTTCAAAGCGAGAACAAATGCTTCGGCGGATGTCAGGGATTTGGAAACCAGCTCAAGGATTGCCCATCTCCTTCAGTGGGCCAAGGAAGCCAGGGTCCTAGAGTTTAGAGACCGACTCCTTTTTATCAGTCCAATCCATGCCAGAATCAAGGTAACCCAAGAAGAGTGCCAGCTCAGCCTACAGCCTCCATGCAGAGCAGTTTTCGAACTCCCTCCCAGAATTGGAATAACCAAAGAGAGAGAGTTCCACCTCAGACTGCAGTAGCCAAAGCAATCACCATAGCTGAGGAAGTAGAGGAAGAGAAAGGACAGATCTATGTAGCAATAGAGCATCACTGGAATAATCGTCAATTCTCAATCCTCCAAACTCCAACAGAATACCAGGGTAAGCAATCCAAGCTTTTGATTGATTCAGGAAATACTCGTTCTTTTATTTCCCCAGGATGTCTGCATAAATTAGTCCTAATTCAAAAATCAGGGAAACCTATGCAAGTGGAGTTAGCCAGTTGGGAAGATTCCTTTCACTCACCTTGAGACTGACCTTATTCAGTTTAGCCTAGATGGGAACGTAACAGAATACCAGCTAGAGTCCTACCCCTAGAAATATATGATGGAATCCTTGGAATGGATTGGCTCCAAAAGAATCAGGCTGACATTCATTGTTCACAAAGGATCCACCTCTTTCCTTGACCTTCATGGGAGTAAAGTTCAAGGAATTGGAATTTTTGGATCTCCAGTGTTGTCAAGGCTTCCAAATTATGAAAAGGGCTCAGAAAAGAGGCAAGCTGTGTATGTTGTTAAAATGAATCCAGTAGAAATAAAATGCAAGGCTAAAGAACCAATGTGGTTAAGTGAGTATGCAGATGTATTTCCTAAAGAGCTGATTGAGATGCCTCCATCTCGTGAAGTAGATCATGAGATGGAATTAACCCCCGAAGCTCAGCCAGTAGCCTAGTGTGCTTACAAAATGCCAGTCCCTGAAGCCATAGAACTTAAGGAATAGTTAAGACAACTGTTAGAGCAGGGATTCGTCAAACCCAGTGTCTCACCTTAGGGTGCACCCATTCTCTTTCAAAAGAAGAAAGATAGAACGTTAAGATTTTGTATTGACTACAGAGGACTGAATCAATTAACAATTAAGAATAAGTATCCTATTCCTAGGATTGATGAACTTTTGGATCGGTTAAGTGGGACCCACCAAATGTTCACAAAGATAGATCTCAAATCCGAGTACTACCAAATCAGAATCAAGGAGCAGGACATCCCAAAGACAACTTTCAATACTCGCTATGGGCATTATGAGTTCACAGTCATGCCGTTTGGATTGACTAATGTCCCGGTGACATTCAATCGTCTTATGTAGGATATTCTCAAAGAATACTTGGATGATTTTGTTCTTGTCTTCTTTGATGATATCTTGGTATACTCAAAGAATGCTGCAGACCATGAAGATCATGTGCGCAAAGTCTTAGAAATCCTAAGGAAACACCAACTCTTTGTAAAAAAGAGCAAGTGTTCCTTCTCTATTGACCAAGTTGAATACTTGGGATTCATAGTGTCAAAGGATGGGATTTCTCCTGATCCCGCAAAGATCCAAGCAGTAGTTGAATGGCCAGAACCCAAGTCAATAAAGGAAGTCAGAGGATTCCTAGGGTTAACCAAATGGTATAGGATCTTTATACCTAGGTATGCTCAGATAGCATCTCCTTTGACTAACCTTCTCAAGAAAAGTAGACTTTTTTCAGTGGACTACAATGTGTCAGAGTGCCTTTGACAAGCTAAAGACAGCCTTAGTAACTAACCCTATTCTTAAATTGCCAGATTTTACCAAACCCTTTGAGGAGGTAGTTACTGATGCCAATGGATTTGCCTTAGGCGGTGCTCTATTGTAGGAAGGTCATGTAGTGGCCTATGAATCCAGAAAACTCAAAACACATGAGAGAAATTATGTCATCCATGACTTGGAGTTACTCTCAATAGTGTATGCTCTGAAGTTGTGGAGACATTATCTTTTGGGACAAAGGTTCACCTTGATGAGACAGATCATCAAAGTTTGAAGTGGATCTTCACCCAAAAGAATCTCAACATGCATCAAAGGAGATGGATGTAGACCCTGCAGGATTTTGATTTTGAAATAAAGTATCGGCCGGGGAAAGAAAATGTGGTTGAAGATGCGCTCAGCAGAAAAGCCTCCTTGCTTTGCAATAACAGTGGTGTCAAATCTATTGATCAATGAAGCAAAGGAGAAAATCTTGCAGGACAAATTCTTTGCCCCTATTGCTACCCTTTTAATGCAGGAAAGTAAGACTCCTCACGAAATGAGTCGAGTTCTTGGTGGATACAAACTGGATGAAGGATGCATGTATTATAATAATCGGCTATGTATCCCCAATGATACGGGAATAAAGGGAAGAATTCTGAGAGAAGCCCATGATAGCCTAATAGCTAGACATCCAGGGTTTATAAAAACCTATATGTCTGTGAAGAAAAGTTTCTTCTCTCCAGGACTCAAAAAGGATGTACTTGATCATGTGCAAAAATGCTTGATGTGCCAAAGAGTCAAGGCAGAGAGAGTCAAGATGCCAGGGAAACTGCAGCCTCTAGACATTCCACAGATGAAGCGAGAATGCATCAATATGACTTTGTCATTGGATTACCTTCAGTGCAATGAGGTTGTTACAACTCCATTTTTGTGGTAGTTGACAAGATGACCAAAGTTGCCCATCTAATTCCAGTGAAAGAAACATACTCTGTAGTGGATGTTGCCAGATTTTTCCTTAAGGAGATCTTCAGATTGCATGGTTTACCCAGGAGGATAGTAAGTGACTGAGATCCCAAATTCACATCGAAATTCTGGACTGCGTTCTTTGAAGCAGTGGAAACTTTCTTGGATCTCAGCACAGCCTATCACCCCGAAACAGATGGCCAGACAGAAAGGGTGAATCAAGTAATAGAAGATATCCTTCAGTCATGCTGTGGCAGGGAACCCAAGAAGTGATTAAGTCATCTGCATTTGGTCAAATTCGCTTACAATGCTTCTTATCATCAGAGCATTGGGATGAGTCCTTTCAAAGCTTTGTATGGACAAGATTTCCTTACACCATTGACATGGTCTGATCCATTGATCAGAGTCAAAATATCCAGACAAATGCTTGACGACATGGACCAACAGATGCAATCAATCTGTAAAGATATAAAGGCAGATGCAATCAATCCGTAAAGATATAAAGGCAGCCAAAGATAGGCAAAAGCAGTATGCTGATAAAAAGAGATCTAAGAGAGAGTTCAAAGAATCAGATATGGTCTTCATCCGAGTATGACCAAAAAAAAGTTTCTTATCCTTAGAAGGGAAGTACAAGAAGCTCTCTCCCAGATACTGTGGGCCGTATGCTGTCATTAAGAAAGTGGGCGATCTAGCCTACAAACTTCTTCTGCCTCCCCATCTCAAGGTACATGATGTATTCCATGTGAGTTTGCTTAAGAAGTATGTACCTAGCCCGAGTCACGTGCTTGACGACGATGAGCAATTGATCTCTCCGACTCAAGGCCAGATGGTTCTCCAACCTGATGGAATCCTTGACATTAGGGAGAAGATCCTCAGGAGCAGAGTCCTCAGAGAATTCTTAGTAAAGTGGAAGTTCTTCCCTCTAGAAGACGCCACCTGGGAGAAAGAAGAAGAGTTGGCGAAGGATTACCCCCACTTTACGAGATGAAGACATCTCGCATTTTTCAAGTGGGAGAGGATGTAAGATTCCTCCTCGGGCTGAATATTGATTAAGCCTCTACTTCAATCCCTTGTAATCATTCTATGTTTCTGAATACAAGAAAATATTATTTTTCCTTGTTTTGCCTAGTGAGATAAAAATTTCTAGAGAGTGGTAAATCAATATTGGGATATTTTTGGATAAATAAATTCTACAAATATTAAAAAAATATTTCCTTGAAACAAAAAATCAAAATAGATTTTCCAAGGTGCAATTGAAAAATTGATTTAGAAGACCTTAGCCTAAGGATCAAGATTTTCAAAAAAAATTTAATTATGGTCCAATTAAGGTTTCTATGGACCAATAAGATTAATCCAAGTGTTGGGACAAGATAAATCCAAAGAATAAAAGAAAATACCCAAAAATAAGTAAATGCCCACATAAGATGAAGAGTTGACTAAGTACTAGGTTTATTAGTTAAAAATTATGAAGTATTAATAAAAAAATGAGATATTTTAGAGTAATCATTCATTTTTGACACATGGGTAAGGAAAAGGGGGCCCTTCAAGGAGGTTCCTATTTCACATGTGTGGATGAGTTTTAAACTAAAAAATAATAGGATATTTTTATCTCTCCTCTCTCCTAGATCAAACCAAATCAAAAAGGGAGCCAAACTGGTGCAGAACTTGTCCAAATTCAGCCAAACTGAAGTTGGAAAATTCTAGATCTTAGTTGGACTCAGTTAGTGGCCTCCCTCACCTATAAATAGACTCTCATTCCTTTGTATTCTCATCTGTGAACTAAACTATGCCGGTATTACTCTAGGTTAAGCTTATTTTCTATTATCCTCTAAAAACCCTCTACACATTGAAGAGATTGGAGCTTCTCTCTCTCTTCAATCTTCCTTGGAGACTCCAACAACTTACCAAACCAATTGATTGGTTGGGGGCCTCTACTGTGATCAAAGAATCAAGTAATTTAGGAGGTAAAGTGTGGATTATTGTCTTCTTTTTCTTAAATCTCCAAATGTTTCCCTTCTCAACCCCTCTCAAGCTTGAGAAGCATTAGTTTGAATGGTTTTTTAATACTATTGAAATTCTTTAATGTATTGTAATGAAGAAATACATAAATTTTTATTTATGCTTAATTTATAATGGTTTTTTAAGCATTTCTCTCTCTCCCCCAAAGAATGGTCATTCCTATGACCTATTCTCAATTCAAATGAAGCTTCTCATGAAGCATTGCTTTAATCTAAAAGTAATTTCTATGCTTGTCTAAATGGAGGCCAAAATAATAGCTTTTTAATACTTTTATGCTATTTAATTTATGGTAAAATTAAGAATCAATCCATAATTGGATAATGATCTAATTAGTGGTTATTCTAATCACATGAATAATACTAAACTTTACTCTTTCAAATTTATTGAGAATTATCAGTAATAGCAGCGGAGCTATGGCAAAGTTTTTGAAAAATAAACACATAAATCATTTTCATTTATATTCTGAAAAGAGAAATTCCTACCATATTCTAGGATTAATCATCCTAGATTAATTGAATGATTCTCACTATAATCATGGAAAATTGATTTTTATGTTTATGCATAAATAGTTATACGAAAAAGAAGAATTTCTAGTAATCCATTTTTTATGTTAAAAGAGTAATCCCCACCATGACGATGGAAATCCATGTATTCCAATGAATTAAGAGAAAAAATTGGAATGCTAAAATAATGTATATCTTATTGAAAAAATAAGGAAGGATTTTAGTTAAATTTATCTTTTTGTATAGATAAATTTTAAATGATGAAAGAGGAATTCCCACTATATTGGAATCCAAATATTTAAATAAGGAAAGTGTAATTCCTAGTGTAAAGGAATTAATGAAGATTTTTATTTAATTTTTAAGAGAAAATTTAGTTAGATTTATCTAAATGATGAAAGAGGAATTTCCACCATATTGGAATTCAAATATTTAAATGAGAAAAGTGGGATTTTTAGCTTAATGAAATTAATGGATATTTTTATGTAATTTTTTAAGAAGAATTTTAGATAGATTTGATTTATGGTAAAAGAGGAATTCCCATGATAATTGGGTTACACTCATTTAAATGAGAAAAAGAAGGATTTCACGTTTATTCAAAAAATGGGTATTGATATTTTAATTAAAAGAAGAATTTCATGATATTTAAGAAAAGATGGATTTGAATTAAATTTTAGTGTCAAAAGATGAATTTCCACCATAATTCTACCTAATGAATTAAGGTTGAGAAATTATGTGATTAATTAGAATTAGTAGAAAATTATAATTTTTCCTCTTTTTTCAACTAGTCTCTGCACCCCTAGCCAGTGGGAGGAGCTCTCTCTCCTTGCACACTTAAAATTAGACCCATTGCTTCTAACCATACATAGCCAACCCATAGGAGCTCCAGCGAGTTGAAACAGAAGCGCAAACCGACGGAATGAGGAGAAATCACGTTTTTCTTCAGTGCAGTTTTTTCTGAGAAATTTACAGATCTTGTCTTCATCCAATCAAATTGCTCTAATTCCCCATAGCTCCAAGGGTTTTCAAGCATGCTCTACAAGCTGGTGAAGTCAGAATTCAATTTGATCAAGTCTATAGTGAGATCAAAGCTCTTCATCAACTCTGCAGGTGACTTTGGTAAAACAGAGATTAAGCATTCAATGTTTGGTTAAATCTTGTGTTTCATTCTACTACTGGTTTTATTGGTTTTTCTGGTTTTTCTCAAAACAGAGAAGGGGGTTTGACAAAATTGGTATGTACACACCTTGGATGGTGTTGATATGCAACATTGAGCTTTTTTAGGTGTCAATGCAAGTTTTCCACACTTGATTGAACCACTACATTGCAATTTAAAGCCTTGGAAAGCATGCCAAAACAGGGTATCTTGGACTATGTGAGCCAGTTCATTTTGGATGCATATAGTTTGATTTTCTACATCAAAAGTGAAGTTCATTGTGTACTTTGGAGTATCTGGAATACTTATAGGAGTGTGGTTGAGCTGAAGAAGGCTCGTTTATAGATTTGGAAGTGTGCGGAAGGTGCATTTGCATTGAGCAAATATGTCGGATAATCCAGTACAAATTGTGGGTGAAAAGTTAGATAGGAAGAACTTCCATGCATGGAAGTACAAGATCAAAAGCTTTCTGAAGGGAAAAGGTTTTTGGAATCTTATTACAGGTGCAGAGCCAGATCCGAAACTACCCCGACAACCTACATAGCTCATTAAGTAATGGTCAGAAAGAGCATACAAAGTTTTGCATTACCTGTCTATATGTATTTCGGATGCCATACTCATACATATACATGATGCTGAGAATCCCAAGGATGCATGGGATACATTGGTAAAGCTGTTTGATGATACAGACACTAGTACTCTTCGCGCAAGTCTCAGTTGTTGCGACGACAACAGATTCATAATGTGAAACGGAATAGAAGGAGCATCCATGATTATGTACGAGATAAAGAAGTATGCAGATGCATTGGCAACAATCAATGCCCCCATGCCTAATGATGATTTGGTAGACATTACCTTGTGTGGTCTTAGTAAAGGAGTATAAGTCTTGATATATCCATCTTGGTTTGGAGTACAGGTTTACCAAATTTTGATGAGTTGGTTTCACTCTTGCTTGTTGAGGAAATCAAACTCAGCGACTCCTTTCAAGATGCATCTACTAGCCATGATGATAATGGCAGAAATCAAGCGTTCTACTCATAAAGAGGATTTAGAGGCAGGGGGAGATTTGCATCACGTGGTCGTGGTAAAGGTTGTGGATGGCAGGACAGGTCACCACAACAAAATTTTCAGCCTACATATGGTGCTAGAGGTGGTCATGGATATACACCTCAGAGAGGCAGTGGTTATGTTTGTGAAGCCTGTCAGTTTGGAAAGCAGGCGAGGTTGCCATTTCCTAGAGAAGGCAACATGAGTAGCAGGCCACTTGAGATATTACGTAGCGATGTATGGGGTCCTACACAAAACCCATCCATTAAAGGCAGCTTATACTATGTGACATTCATTGATGATTTCAACAGAATGACATGGATTTACTTTTGCAGAGAGAAAAGTGAAGTGTTGGGAAAGTTTATGGGTTTCAAAGCTTTTGCAGAGAAGCAATATGGCTCTTGGATAAAATGTTTGAGGAGAGATGGAGGTGGTGAATACACCTCACATGCTTTTGAGCATTTCTTGAGAAAGCATGGTATAAGTGTTGAGATTCAAGCTCGATGTCAGTGTGAGCCAGCTATGCTATGTGCTGGCAGATTAGGTAGGAACATGTGTGAGACATAAATGACCGTGTGTCCAGCTAGTCATGGTGTGTGGACATTAGCTGGTTAGTAGAGTGTGGACACAACTCATTGTGTGGTGTGTGGATTATGGATTAGTGCATTATGCTTTGTGTGAGTGTGGACATGGCTTCCCTCTATGGTTAGGGTTTGCAATATACATTAGGGTTTGCTCCTGTGTGTGTGTCTCCTCCCCCTCTACCGATCTTTCAACATGGTATCAGAGCCTTGTGCTGTTTATTAGGGTTTATGAGTGAGTGAGTGAAGAGGGAGAAGAAGAAGCTGTGAAAAGAAGCTGTGAAGCTGCCATTGGAGCTGTGAAGCTTGGAGCACACCAAATACTATCAGATCTGAGAGCTTGGCCTATCGGGTAAGGTCTTCTAAACATCCTTGAGCGGATTGCAGGTGAAACAGGCAAAAGCAAAGCAAAATAGAGCAAATCAAAGCAAAGCAAAATTCTGGTTTTTGAAGCTTTCCATTAAAGCTTGACAACATTGATGTATGGTGGAAATACGCGTGATTCTGGCAAAAGACATATGTATTTGACAAAGAGGGATGTATTGGATACCCATGTGCAAGCCTTGAACAAAATTTGGAGCACTTTACATGCATTTAATTGAGTGAAATTACTGGTTTTTTGAGCTCACACAAAACAGAGAAAAGGAAGCCAAAAATTGATAAAATTGGAGCATGTATTTGGTAAAAATCAAAGCATTGATGGGTCACACATATGCCTAGGTGTGTTGGGCACTCAAATACATCATCAAATAGCACTTCAATCACTCCCAAAGAGCCCATTTGCAGGCGGCGCAGCCAGACAGGAGAAAACAGGGCAGATTTTGATCACTTTGACTACGAGGAGGTTGAGTTCTCACTTGGTGCTTGATATCTTCCACAAATTCCTTAGCAATTGGATGATTTACATCTTGGAGAAGAGGGCTATGTGATTTGTTTGGTCAATGATGCTTAATTGAGCTGGGAATGAGCTGATTAAAACAGGCTGTCCACTGGTTGCAGAGAAACAGAGCATTTTAATCGAGCAATTAATCTTTAGTGTTTTACAATTGGACAAATTCCTCTTACATGGAGTTGATGGACACTATTGCTAAGCCAATGAATGCCTGGTTTCTCAATTTGGTGAAATATTGAAGGAATTAGAGCCAAATCATTACTGGTTTTTCTGGTTTTTCTGGTTTTTCCAAAAACAGAAAAAGGGGTTTTCAAAAATTGATAATTATACATGTTAGATGGAGTTGATACTCAACATTGAGGCTCATTAGGTGTCAATGCAAGTTGCCTAGACTTGATTGCACCATTACATTGCGATTTGGAGCCTTGGAAGGCGTGTCAATTCAGGGTATTCCGCACTACGTGAGTCAGTTCATCTCGGATGATTACAGGTTGATTTTCTACATCAAATTTGGAGTTTGTTGGCTATCTTGGAGTATCTGGAACATTCATTGGAGTGTGGTTGAGCTGAGGAAGGCTCATTTACAGATTTGAAGTGTGCGGAAGGTGTACGCATTGAGCAACATGTCGGATAATCCAGTTCAGATAGTTGGTGAAAAGCTGGATAGGAAGAACTTCCAGGCATGGAAGTACAGGATAAAGAGTTTCTTGAAAGGGAAAGGATTTTGGAATCTCATTACAGGTGCTGAGCCTGAGCCTGAGCTACCTCGGCAACCTACACAGCAGCAGCTTATTGCTCATAAGCAATGGTCAGAGAGAGCATTCAAAGTGCTGCATTATTTGTCTATATGCATTTCTGATGCTATGCTCATACACATTCAGGATGCTGAGAATCCCAAAGATGCATGGGATACTTTGGTCAAGATGTTTGATACAGATACGAGTGCTCGCAAGTCTCAATTGCGACAGAAGATACACAATGTGAAAAGGAATAAAAGGAGCATACATGATTATGTGCAAGAAATCAAGAAGTTTGCAGATGCATTGGCCACAATAAATGCCCCCATGCTTGATGATGATTTGGTGGATATTACCTTGCATGGTCTTGGCAAGGAATACAAATCCTTTGATACATCTATCTCCGTGAGGAGTACAGGTTTACCCGACTTCGATGAGTTGGTTTCACTCTTATTGGTTGAGGAAATCAAGCTCAGTGATTCATTTTTGGATGCATCTTCTAGCCATGATGATGGCAGAAATCAGGCTTTCTACTCGCAGAGAGGCTTTAGAGGCAGGGGGAGATTCACATCACGTGGACGTGGTGGTAATGGTTGTGGATGGCAGGATAGACCTCCACAACAGAATTTTCAGCCTTCATATGGTGCTCGAGGTGGTCGTGGATATGCACCACAAAGAGGCAGAGGTACCCCCCGTGGTAGAGGACGTTGGCAAGGCCAACAAAATTCTATGCAAGATGTTGAATGCCATTATTGTGGCAAATATGGTCATATGGCGAGAGATTGCTTTCGCAAACAGAATGATTTGAGAGGGGGAAGAGCACAACGTGGTGGTCATTATGGTGGAAACTATGCACAACATGGTGGCAACTATGCATCAAGTAGCAATGATGGAACTGCAAATCATTTGTTTGCCATGAAGCATGTTGTGGGTTCTATGACAACAAATGCTGAGAATGATGATACATGGTATATGGACTCAGGAGCATCAAACCATATGACATGTCATGGTGAATGGTTTGAGCACATGAAGCCTATGGATGTAAAAGGCTATGTGGAAACAGGTGATGATACCCAGCATGTCATTACACATGTTGGAAGTGTACCATTGGTCATGCATAATGGTCAGACAAAGTCTATGTCAGATGTGCTGTATGTGCCTTCAATCACTAAAAGCTTGGCCTCAGTTGGTCAAATGGTGGAACAGGGATTACAGGTTCGCTTCAATGAGCATGGATGCTTCGTTGAAGACTTCAAACATGGATGTAGAGTGATTGCTAAAGGCAAGAAAGAAGGAAGACTGTTTAAGCTGGATGCTGGAATTCCTGAGCTAAAATCAGCCATGTTCTCAAAGAGCAGAAATGTGGTACAGGATATTGATATGTGGCACAAGAGGATTGGACATGTCAATATACAGAGATTAAAGAACATGCAAACAAGAGGCATTGTCAATGGATTGCCTAGGTTCAAATATGATGGACATATGCATGTTTGTGAAGCCTGTCAGTTTGGAAAGCAGGCAAGGTTGAGGTTTCCTAGAGAAGGAAATATGAGTAACAGGCCACTTGAGATCGTACACAGTGATGTATGGGGTCCTGCACAAAACCCATCTATCAAAGGCAGTTTATACTATGTTACATTCATTGATGACTTTAGCAGGATGACATGGATATACTTTCTGAAAGAGAAGAGTGAAGTGTTGGAAAAATTCATGGATTTCAAAGCTTTTGCAGAAAAGCAGTATGGCTGTTGGATTAAATGTCTGAGGACAGATGGAGGTGGTGAATACACCTCAAAAGCTTTTGAGCATTTCTTGAGGAAGCATGGAATAAGGAGACAGCTGACTTGCAGGTATACACCTCAGCAGAATGGTGTGGCTGAGAGAAAGAATAGAGTTATATGTGAAGTGGCAAGGGCAATGCTTAATGAAAAGAGCATGCCAGATTACTATTGGCAGAAGCATGTGCTACTGCAGTTTATATATTGAACAAAACACCTACAGCAGTCATTCATGGAAGCACGCCAGAGATGCGGCTCACAGGTTACAGGCCAGACATTGGACATCTTAAAGTTTTTGGATGCATAGCTTATGTGCATGTGCCTGATGAAAGAAGAAGGAAGTTGGATCCTAAGGCAGAGAAATGTATATTTGTTGGATATGCACATGATCGAAAGGCCTACAAGCGTTATAATCCACAAACTAGACAAGTGGTCATCTCACGTGATGTGGTGTTTGATGAGCTTGCTAGTTGGTATAAAGCAAAAGATGAGGGTGTTATTGAGTCACTTGAGGCTGATGTACATGTGAACTTGCCACCACAAGCAAGTTCTAGTTCTACTACTATGTCTGGGCCAGCAGCAGAAGCTGAGAGTAGCAGTGTACGTCCATGGTCAGGACGTTTGAGGCATGAGAGTGTAAGCACTGGGAGTAGTGCTATGGATAAAGGCAAAAAGAAAGTCGAAGGAATTGGAATCACAGGATATGAGTCCTCTAGTTCTGAGAGTTTGGATGAGGAGCTTGGCATACCTGTTTTACGCACACCTGGTGCTAGACAGGATAGATATGTGCCACCACATGCTAGAGTTACAGGTGTACAGAGTGACTCTCCGCAGGCATTGCGGAGATCCCAGAGAGTCAGATATCCTGTTGAATGACAGATTGACATATAGAGATTTTGCTATGCACTATGCATACATGACATCTATGGTGAAGCATGTGGAACCTACATGCTATACAGAGGCTATTGGAGAGCATGTATGGGAAAAAGCAATGGATGTGGAGATGGACGCATTGGTCCATAATGATACATGGGATTTGGTTGCACTACCAAAGGACAAGAATGTTATTGGATGTAAATGGGTTTACAAAGTGAAGTGCAAATCTGATGGTTCTATTGAGAGACATAAAGCTAGATTGGTAGCAAAGGGTTATGCACAGACCCATGGATTGGATTATGATGAGACGTTTAGTCCAGTGGCTAAGATGGGCACAGTGAGAGCAATCATTGCTATGGCTGTAGCTAATGGCTAGGAAATGCATCAGATGGATGTTAAGAATGCATTTCTGAATGGAGATCTACAAGAGGAAGTATACATGGCACAGCCAGAAGGGTATGTACACCCTAGATATCCCACTCACGTATGCAGGTTGAAAAAGACATTGTATGGTCTGAAGCAAGCACCACGTGCTTGGAGTGATAAGATGAGCAGATATCTTATCTCACTTGGTTTTCAGATTTCTACAGCAGATTCTTCACTGTATGTGAAGAAGACACAGCATGGGATTGTTTTACTAGTCATCTATGTGGATGACTTGATTATTACAGGTGATCATAGTGTAGATGTGATGCATGTCAAGAAAGCTTTGAGTGGGCAATTTGACATGAAAGATCTTGGTGAGTTGAGATACTTCCTTGGAATTGAAGTGGTGAAAGATCATGCAGGTACTTGGTTAGTACAGCGCCAATATGCATTGGATATGTTGGCAAAGTATGGCATGACAGGGTTAAGCCTATGAGTACACCATTGGAGCAAAATGTGAAGTTGCGGGCTGATTATGGCGAGGAATTGGATGATCCTTCTATGTACAGGAAGATGGTTGGTAGTCTCATATATATGACTATCACACGCCCGGATTTGAGTTATGCAGTGGGGCTAGTTAGCCAGTTTATGCAGAGCCCCAGGAAACCACATTTGGATGCAGTGAGACGCATCATGAGATATGTGAAGACCACAGCACATTATGGTCTATTTTATGAGAGTGGTAAAAGCTTGGACATACATGGCTACACAGATGCTGATTGGGCAGGTAGCGCATATGACAGGAGGTCTACAAGTGGATATGCTTTTACACTTGGAAGTGCTGTGGTAAGTTGGAGTAGCAAAAAGCAACCTACAGTTGCTTTATCCAGTACAGAGGCTGAGTACAGAGGTGCAGCCATTGCTACTTGTGAGGCTATATGGTTAAAGAGTCTCTTGGCAGATTTATGTGAGCCTTGATGGGAATGTTGTCATTCATTGTGACAACATGAGCAGTATACAGTTGGCAAAGAATCCAGTGTTTCATGTGAGGACCAAACACATAGAGGTCCATTATCACTTTGTCAGAGAGAAGGTGCTGGATGGTACAGTTGATCTTCACTATGTGAAGATTGATGAGCAGGTGGCTGATATCTTCACGAAGCCACTTAGCAGGGAGAAGTTCGAGTACTTCCGGACTATGTTGGGAGTACATGGGATGAGCTTGAGGGGGAGTGTTGAGAGCCTTGATATCCCAAGCTCATCTACATCTTCATCGGCAGTACATCATGAGCTTGAGAGGGGCTGTTGAGATTCAAGCTCGATGTCAGTGTGAGCCAGCTATGCTATGTGCTGGCAGATTAGGTAGGAACATGTGTGAGACATAAATGACCGCGTGTCCAGCTGGTCATGGTGTGTGGACATTAGCTAGGGTTAGTAGAGTGTGGACACAACTCATTGTGTGGTGTGTGGATTATGGATTAGTGCATTATGCTTTGTGTGAGTGTGGACATGGCTTCCCTCTATGGTTAGGGTTTGCAATATACATTAGGGTTTGCTCCTGTGTGTGTGTCTCCTCCCCCTCTACCGATCTTTCAACAATAAGAAGGTAGTTGACTTGCAGGTATACACCTCTACAAAATGGTGTTGCTGAGAGGAAGAATAGAGTCATTTGTGAAGTGGCTAGGGCAATGCTCAATGAAAAGAGCATGCTAGATTATTATTGGGCAGAAGCATGTGCCACTGCAGTGTATATACTTAATAAGACACCCACAATAGCCATACATGGAAGTACGCTAGAGATGCGCCTTACAGGTTTTAGGCCAGACATTGGACACCTCAAAGTGTTTGGATGCATAGCTTATGTACATGTGCCTGACGACGAGAAAAGGAGGAAGTTGGATCCTAAGGCAAAAAAGTGTGTGTTTGTTGGATATGCACAGGATCGTAAGGCATACAAATGTTACAATCCACAAACTAGACAAGTGGTTATCTCACGTGATGTGGTGTTTGATAAACTTGCTAGTTGGTACAAAGCAAAGGATGAGGGTGTCATTGATTCTCTTGAAGCTGATGTGCATGTGAACTTGCCACAAGCAAGTTCTATCTATATGTCTGGGCCAGCAGAGTCTGAGAGTAGCACTGTACGTCCATGGTCAGGACGCTTGAGACATGAGAGTGTGAGCACTGGGAGTAGTGCTGTGGATAAAGGCAAGAAGAAGGTTGAAGGAATTGGAATTACAGGTTATGAGTCATCAAGTTCAAAGAGTTTGGATAAGGAACTTGGCATACACGTTTTACGCACACCTGGTGCTAGGCAAGATAGATATGTGCCTCCACATGCTAGAGTGACAGGTGTTCAGAGTGATCCGCATGCATTGCGGTTGTTTGACAGGTTGACATATCGTGATTTTGCTATGCATTACGCATATATGGCCTCTTTGGTGAAGCATGTGGAACCTACATGCTATACAGAAGCTATTGGAAAGCATGTATGGGAGAAGGCAATGGATGTTGAGATGGACACATTGGTTCATAATGAAACATGGGATTTGGTTGCATTACCACATGACAAAAATGTCATTGGTTGTACAAAGTGAAATGCAAGTTAGATGGTTCCATTGAACGCCACAAAAAGCAAGATTGGTAGCTAAGGGTTATGCACAAACCCAAGGCTTGGACTATGATGAAACATTTAGTCCAGTGGCAAAGATGGAAATAGTGAGAGCAGTCATTGCTATGGCTGCAGCAACAAATGGTTGGGAAATGCATCAAATTGATGTGAAAAATGCATTTCTAAATGGTGATCTACAAGAGGAAGTTTATATGGCACAGCCAGAAGGATATGTACACCCAAGATATCCCACTCATGTATGCAGATTGAAGAAAGCTTTATATGGTTTAAAGCAAGCACCTCATGCTTGGAGTGATAAGATGAGTAGATATCTTATCTCCCTTGGATTTTAGGTATCTACAGTAGATTCTTCACTCTATGTGAGAAAACAGATCATGGGATAGTCTTACTTGTCATCTATGTGGTGGATGACTTGATTGTCTCACAGGTGATCATGCTACAGATGTGATGCATGTGAAGAAGGCATTGAGTAGTCAGTTTGACATGAAAGACTTGGGTGAATTGAGATACTTTCTTGGAATTGAAGTGATCAAAAACCATGCAGGTACATGGTTAGTGCAACACTAATATGCATTGGATATGTTGGCAAAATATGGCATGATAGGGTGTAAGCCAATGAGTACACCTTTGGAGCAGAATGTGAAGTTACGGGCTGATTTTGGTGAGGAGCTGGATGATCCATCTATGTATAGAAAGATTAGTCTCATTTACATGACTATCACACGCCCGGATTTGAGTTATGTTGTGGGGCTAGTAAGCCAATTTATGCAGAGCCCCAGAAAACCTCATTTGGATGCAGTGAGATGCATTATGCGATATGTAAAGACCACTGCACATTATGGTATTCTTTATGAGCATGGTAAAGACTTGGATATACATGGCTACACAGATGCAGATTGGGCAGGTAGCTCGTATGACAGGAGGTCTACTAGTGGTTATGCCTTTACACTTGGAAGTGCCGTGGTGAGTTGGAGTAGCAAGAAGCAACCTACTGTTGCTTTATCTAGTACAGAGACTGAATACAGGGGTGCAGCCATTGCTACATGTGAAGGAATATGGTTAAAGAATCTCTTGGCTGATTTGGGTGAGTCTAATGATGGCAAGGTTGTCATTCATTGTGACAACATGAGCAGCATACAATTAGCCAAGAATCCAGTGTTTCATGCGCGGACTAAATACATAGAGGTCCATTATCACTTTGTCAGAGAGAAAGTGCTGGATGGTACAATGGATCTACAGTATGTGAAGACTGAAGAGCAGGTGGCTGACATCTTCATAAAGCCACTTAGCAGGGAGAAGTTTGAGTACTTCTGTACTATGTTGGGAGTACGTGGGATGAGCTTGAGGGGGAGTGTTGAGAGCCTTGATAGCCCAAGCTCATCTACATCTTCATCTATGGCAGTACATCATGAGCTTGAGAGGGGCTGTTGAGATTCAAGCTCAATGTCAGTGTATGCCAGCTGTGCTATGTGCTGGCATGTTAGGTAGGAACATGTGTGAGACATAAATGATCGCGTCCAGCTGGTCATAGTGTGTAGACATTAGCTAGGGTTAGTAGTGTGTGGACATAACACAGTGTGTGTCTTGTGTATTATGGATTATGGCTTTATGCATTGTGTGAGAAGGGAGATGGCTTCCCTCTATGGTTAGGGTTTGCAATATACATTAGGGTTTTCTCCTGTGTGTGTGTCTCGTCTCCCTCTACCTGTTTTTCATCAGTGTTATTGTTGTAAATTCTGGGACTGTTGTTGTTGCTGCTGTTGGCCATAATTCTGATTACCTATTCGGCCACCTCCTTGACCATGTCCATGGCCTCCTCTACCTCGTCCTCTTCCTGAACTTGTGTAGAAGGCCTGTTTCTCTGAACTGTTTTTGTTTTGTGAAGACTGTTGGTCTTCACCCAAGCTCTTCTCTTCTATAATCAACATAGACACCAAATCTGTGAAATTGGGAATGTTTTCCCAAGTCTGAATAGACGTCTTGAATGCCTTGTATTGTGGCCTGAGACCACGTAGACAGACTTCCACCTTGTCATCATCATCTACTGAAACACCAATAGATGCAAGGGATTCCACAATACCCTTTATCTTCAATGCATAGTCATTCATAGACATACTCTTTTTCTCCACAGTATGAAGTTCATTCTTCAACTATATCTTTCGTGCCTTGGTATTGGTTTCATAGAGTTTTACCAAGGTGTCCCACGCCTCCTTGGGGGACTTGGCATCCTGATGAATGTGCCCAATCATGGTGTCTTGTATACTGATATAGAGCCAATACATAACTTTTCTGGCTACTTGGTTCCAATCCTTGAACTCTTTCACATCTGAGCAGTCGGATTGATCTCCGGTATCTCCGGTACCTCTCCATGCTCACCTTCTATGTAGTCCCAATAACCCTTTCCCATCAGGAAATTTGTCAACCTGAACCTCCAAGCATGGAAGTTGTTCTTATCAAGTTTCTCAACAACAATCTAGTTTATGCCATCATTTGACATCTTGCCAGAAACAGCACTCTGGTTTGTCCTGCACAAACTGCTGTATTTTTTGCAGCAGTACTGTACTATACTCAAATATCACAACTAGTGACCTCAATGTGCATACATACACCCAATGGCAACTGTTGAACTCCTTGCAACACACACAGTGTCTACACAGTCAATCTATCTTCGTGCAATTCTTAAAACAGAGTTCTGCAGAGAATCGATGACTTACCTGCAGTGCTCGAAATTGCCTGCTTTCTGAAAAACGGAGGTCCTGACGTGCCCGAAACGCATTTTTGGCCTGAAAATTTGGTCCAAAAAAACAGAATAGTTGCCCTATAGCTTTACTCCCATAAAGAAAGCTCCTCAATTAGAGATCATTTATCGATGCCTCCCGTAGAGCTCCCGACAAGGGTGTAGTCGCCAACACAAATAGGGAAGAGTAGTTGAAGCTCTTACCCTCGTACCACTTTATGTGCTTCTCTTGCTTGCAGCTCAGCCCTTAGCATGAACTAGGCTCTGATACCATGAAAAGATGCAGGGGAGAAGAGAGCTTTAGCTCTTGCAACACACACACACTCACAAAACCCTAATTTGAGTCAACACCTGATGGGGGTGTTGAGATATCGAGCTCATCTAGTGAGGCAGTTGACACTGATGACCCGCCTGGGGGATAGGCCCCACACTTACACCACTGGCATGGTTGGTGAGATCATGGGTGATATGCGGCCAGTGGGATGACAGGCTATGTGACAGCTATTCTCGAGAGACTGACATAGTTATAGCGCCAGATCATTTAGTTGGGTTCACATTATAGAGAACCCTAGTATGTATTTGGTTGAGTACCTTTTGTATTGTGTGTACTCTTATCTTTGTAATATGGTGTGTTGAGTTTTGAGTGAAGAAGAAGAAGATTTTCAGCCTCTCACCTTGAGAAGCAAATTCAAAGAGAAGTGGCACACATTAAAGAACAAGCAACCATCCAGGCTCAATAGCTACAGAAGTTCCAGAATACCTTCCAGGCTAAGAAAGAAGAACTACAAGGTAACTTGAAATCACTATTTGTAACCCTTAAGGATGCGCTCAACAAAGAGTTCTCCAACTCCGACAAGAAAGAGAAAAAAGTAATAAAGTAAATGCAAAAAACGTACGAGCACTAAATGTTGTAATTGATATCAAAGCACTTGTCTTTGATCCATTTTAGTTAATTTTGTATTTTTCCAAATCTATAAATTTATTTTTTAATTTTCCCTTACTCGTCAAAAACCTTGAGAAAATGCATTTTGAGAATTTTCTTGACCAATTTCGGAGCAAATTTAACCATACTTGACTAGTTCAGGCTTATTTTCTTGATATCTAAGAATTGTTGTAATTTTTGTGCATACTTGGAGCTACTTTTTTGCGAACCCTAGTTTCTATGGGAGAAAAAGTCTTACACAATGAGCTTCTATTTACCATTTCTTTGCACATTTTTTAGCATTTCTAGCACTTGCAAGCATGCCATGGTGATTATCTTCACTCCCCACACCTATGAAGCTGGTAGTGATTTTCCCACAGGCCCACGGCTACATTTGATCAAGATCTTACATAATGGGGGCAAATTATTGGAATTATCTGAGCCTCAGTGGTGTGAAAGGTCTTTTCTATATTGGTGTAAACACTCTAGACCTGTTAGTGGAGGATGACAAGATAAGGCCTTAGTGAATATAAATACATTGTACATTGTGTGAATATTATCATTCATCATGCAAACTTCAAGATAGTCACACCACTTACACACCCAATATGAAATCGCCTTTTTCATAGATTCAGCTGTCTTTAAAACAATCTTTTAATGAAACTATAGTATCACTGATCATAATCCTCCAAAATATCTGGTTGAATTCTAATTTCCAAATCATTCCTTCATCGGTGTACCTATGGCATCATGGCAACCAGAACGCTCACCACCTGTCCACTCTGTTGGGTTTTATGCTATGTATGCACCCAGGGGAGTGTTGGTGATCATTAGTAGGTTACTGGGGCACTTTTTACTTCAATTAGTGGAGGTTTTTTCCCCCAGTTTTAGCTTAGTTTCACTTATAAAGGTTTATAAGTGATTTGGTCCACCTGGCACTATTTATGGCCGGACCATGTGAACACACTATTAGGTCACATCCTTTTATGTGGCTATTGTACTCCATTTTATCACAATCAATACATGAGCAATCGTGTTGCTCTCTCTCTCACTCTCACGTTTTCTGTTAGTGTGCCTTCCAAACCCTAACCCTAATAGCTCAAACCCTACATTTGGTATCAGAGAAGGTTCGCCTAGCTGTCTGTACAGGTCATAGCCGTCACTTCGCCTGTTTTCAGTTCAACTGCAGCCACTCTCTCACTCGCCATCAGTGCTCGTACAGGCCATCGCCATCAGTTGTCCGTACAACCAGTTCGCCACCAGCTGTCCGTACAACTAGTTCGCGACCAGCTGTCTGTACAAGTGTGCCACCAGCTGTCCTTACAAGCCATAAGCTGCCCCCCATACTGGTTTGCTTGCTCTGTCTGTACTGGTTCGCCACCATCAGACTGCCCTGCTCCGTACAGGCACCTGCTCTGCTCCGTACACTGCTCCGTACAGTAGGCAATAAGTACCTGCTGCGTGTACCTATAGCTCCGTACAGTCGTTGTACAGTCGACCAGTACTTTGCTCTGGACAGTCTGTTCCGTACAGTCGACCAGTACCTTCTATTGCTATTCCGTACAGCCTACAGCCGAGTGTACCTACAAAAACACATTTTTATAAGATTTACATGTTTTAAAATTTGGGCATTTTCTCTGTGAAAGTTTTCTGGCAGATATAGGGAGGTTTTCTTGCAAAGAAATCTCTACAGGCTTTTGCAAGGCTTTGGGTGCAGTAATTTTGGGCACTTTGGCACAGTGTGAGCCACTTTTGTTGCTCTACTCAGTCACAGTGGTGCATTGTTTTGCACATTCAAAGGATTGAGAGTGCAAGCATATTTGGGTCAGTTGTACTCATCAGTGGAGTACAGTTGCTTTTAGGGTTGTTGCTTTTGGGTTTTTTGATACACCGGTACAGCATTGTGCACTGGCATAATGGCAAATCAACAGCAGAGTGATGTGTTCACGTACTTGTCTAAGGAAGACAAGTTGGATGGCATGAATTACTCCTTGTGGAGTTTTATGCTGAGAAATGTGCTCGTGGCAAAAGGTCTTTGGGATTTTGTTAGTGGTGATGAACCACGTCCAGGTCCATTGGCTCCAGAGACTCCTCCTTAAGGGGGTGCTCGTGGAAGAGGACAACAGGCACAGGCACCAGGTCAGCCACTGCATGTTCAAAGAACAAATGCTCAAAAGACATGGGATGCCAAAGATGCACAGGCCTTACCACTTATTGCATTATACCTCATATTCGTTCAACTGGCTCTTCACGGAATGCATGGGTGACTTTGGAGAGCAAATGTATGCTGCTCGTAATGAGGCACGGATCTCATTTTTGAAAAGAGAGCTGGAAAATCAGATGATGCATGAAGGAGATGATATGTCTAGCCACTTGAACAAGCTGCAGGATTTGAGAGAGCAACTCATCAATGTGGATGAGATTATTCTTGAGACACAGCTTGTATCCACCATCTTAAACTCTTTACCAAGATCCTACTTGGCTTTTCATACCTCTTTGAACCTTAGCATGAGGAATGCTATTGAACCCCTAAAGTATCAGGAACTTGTTGCTCTCTTGTTACAAGAAGAGCAAATCAGGAAGAACATGAACATGAACACAAGTGCTGAACAAGCATTTACGATAGGTCAAAAAGGGAAAGGCAAGGTTCAGCCAAAGAGTTCAAATCAAAATTCAGGTGATGGTGGTTCATCTCAGGATACCAAGAAAGGTGAGGACAGCCCAAGAAGAAGGGCAAATGCCATTACTATAAGAAGCCAGGTCACTAAATCACAGAGTGTAGGAAGAGGATTGCCAAAGAGAAGGCAAAGTAATCTGGGATGTCTATAAACGATGCCTCTAAAGCTCCTCTGGAGACTGCTTCTTTTGTTGAAGATAAGGATTATTGTTTCTACACATGTAGTTATGATGCCTCTTGGTCTTCACAGGCACTCAGTGTGACTGAGCATGCATGTACTTGGTATTTTGATGGTGGTGCTTCAAAGCATATTACATCTCGCAGGGATTTGTTTTGTAATGTTTGTCCTACCCCTGTTGGCAAAACTGTTCACAGTGTGCCAATAATGCTTCATATCCACTTTGTGGCATTGGGGAGATTCAGCTCATAGCCATTGATGGCTCTATTCTTCGCCTTACCTTCGCCTTATATGTACTAGGGATAAAGAAGAATCTATTGTCCATTTCTTCTTTAGCACAGTGTGGTATGCAAGCCAACTTTGATGATGACAAATGCATGGTCAGAGACAAAGCTAATGCCTTGACCTTGATGCTTACTGGTACATTATGTCATGGACTTTATCAGTTGGATGCATTTCAGCCAGTGGATCAGTCTACTTATAATGCATTCACTCTTACTCCAGCTATGGTTGATGCGGAGTTATGGCATGCTCGCATGGGGCATGTAAATTTTGGTAGTCTTATGCTTATGCAGCGACATAACATGTTGACAGACCTACCTCTTATGGAGAAGCCTCTAGATCACATATGTGAAGGATGTATTTTGGGAAAAATGCATCGGTTTTCCTTTCCACGTGATCAGGCTCTACGAGAAGCTGCAAAGTTGCAGCTTATACACAGTGATCTTTGTGGTCCCATGCAGACGAAATCATTAGGAGGTTGCTTCTATTTTGCTACATTTATTGATGACTTCTCTCGTATATGCTAGGTCTATCCATTGACACGGAAATCACAGGTATATGATGCATTTTTGGCCTTTGTAGCACTTGCTGAAACAGAGTCAGGATGCAACGTTAAGACTCTCCGTTCTGACCGAGGGGGGGAATATGTGTCACACATGTTGAATTCCTTTCTTGAGAGTAGAGGTATCAAGCATCAGTATACTACTCCTTATACTCCTTATACTCCACAGCAAAATGGGGTTGCAGAAAGGAAGAATCGGTCACTCATGGAGATGGCCAGATGTATGTCAAAGGTATCAAGCATCAGTATACTACTCCTTATACTCCACAGCAAAATGGGGTTGCAGAAAGGAAGAATCGGTCACTCATGGAGATGGCCAGATGTATGTCAAAGGAAAAGAAGCTACCGCATGTCTTTTGGGTGGAAGCTGTTATGTGTGCTTGTCATATTTTGAATCGATGTCCCACAAAGACATTGGTTTCCATTACTCCTTTTGAGGCTTGGCATGGCCGCAAGCCTCACACTTTCGTACTTTTGGGTGTCTTTCATATGCACACATACCCAAAGAGTTGAGGAGGAAGTTGGATGATAAAGCCACAAAATGTATTTTTGTTGGGTATAGCCGTGAGAGCAAGGGCTACTGGTTATATGGCCCACTATCCAAGAAGATATTTACTAGTCAAGATGTGATTTTTGATGAAAAATCAGAAATATCCATGGCTAGTTATGATGCAAATTAGGCTGAAAATGATGTGTTTGAAGGTCTACTACCTATGGAGTTTCATTCTATAGTTGGTGATCCAACTCATGAGGGTGCAGGACAACCAACCAATCATGAAGGTGGTGCAAAAATTCAGTAGCAAATTGAGCCAGAAGTTGAGCCACATATGGGGCAACATGCTCCACAGGTCAGACATATACCTAGATGGTATTTGAGGACATTACAGGACAGCCATCTAGAGGGTCCTCTTGCTGGCCGTACTCGTAGGGAGACACGAACCAGTGAGCATGCACACATCATGGATTTAAATATGGTTATAGCAGCGAGTTTACAGGATGATGATGAGCCTAATTCATTTGTGGATGCACGAGACAATGTGTATTGGAACAAAGCCATGCAAGATGAACTTGATTCTATTAAAAGGAATCAAACATGGGATTTGGTTGATCTACCCAAAGGCAAGAAAGTTATTGGTACTAAGTGGGTCTATAAGTTGAAAAGACATGCAGATGGATCCATTGACAGGTACAAAGCCCGTCTAGTTGCAAAGGGCTATGCATAGAAGAAGGGCATTGATTATGAGGAGACATTTGCTCCTACATCCCTTATGTCGACACTTAGGAGTGTCATTGCATTGGCTACACATTGTGGTTGGGTTGTTCATCAGTTGGACATCAAGACTCCTTTCCTACATGGGGACCTCGAGGAGGAAGTTTATGTACATCAACCCATAGGTTTTGCAGAACATGGTCATGAAGGGAAAGTATGCAAGCTGAAAAAGGCCTTGTATGGTTTGAAACAAGCTCCACGAGCTTGGTATGCAAAGATAGATGCTTTCCTACTCACTCAAGGCTTTGTGAATAGTCCATCAGAAGCCACTTTGTATGTAAAGAAAGAACAGAAAGATCTGCTAGTCATCAGTCTTTATGTAGATGATCTTTTGCTCATGGGATCAAATGATGACAAAATTGCAGCTTTTAAAGAGATACTGCAAACAACAGACATTTGACATGTCTGATTTGGGGCTCGTACACTACTATTTGGGCATACAGTTTGTGCAGGATAATAGAGGCATTGGGTTGTTGCAATCTCGGTATGTTGCTAAACTTCTGGAAAAGTTTAAATTTCAGGATTGCAAGCCTATTAGCACTCCTATGGAGCCTGGGATGAAACTGTCACTACAAGATGACAGTATTTTATTTGATGCCACTACATATGCTCAGGCTGTTGGGTGCCTTATTTACTTGTGTACTACACGGCCAAATATTCCGTATGCCGTAACTCAGTTGAGCAGATTCATGCACAGCCCGTGATTGTCACATTGGCAAGCTGTGAAGCGTGTATTTCGGTATTTGCAGGGTACCTTGTCTCTTGGATTGCTTTATCCTGAGGGGGGTGACATGCAGCTATATGCTTATAGCGATTCAGATTGGGCTAGAGATTTTGATACCAGACATTCCACTAGTGGAAATTGTTTCTTTCTTGGCTCTTCATGTATTTCTTGGCTAAGCAAGAAACAGACCACAGTGGCCACTTCGTCTTGTGAGGCAGAGTATAGAGCAGCTTACACTACTATCGTTGAGTGTGTTTGGTTGCATCGTCTTATGACTGATATGGATATTTCAATGGAGGATCCTACACCTATCTATAGTGATAGTCAGAGTGCCATTACCGTGGCCAGGAATCCTATGTTTCATGCTTGCGATTGAGATTCACTATCACTTTGTTCGGGAGAGACTCCAAGCAGGTGATATCAGTCTGATTTACTGCCCTACAGATCAAAATGTGGCAGACATCTTCACCAAGGCACTACCACATCCGAAATTCAAAGCATTCCGCACTGCTTTGAATTTGTTTTCTTTTGGTGGATGATGTACAGTGATCACATATCACTCCAGGGGGGTTTGTTGGGTTTTATGCTATGTATGCACCCGTGTATGCACCCAAGGGAGTGCTAATGATCATCAGTAGGTTATTGGGGCACTTTTTACTTCAATTAGTGGAGGTTTTTTTTCCCAGTTTTAGCTTAGTTTCACTTATAAAGGTTTATAAGTGATTTGGTCCACCTGGCACTATTTATGGTGGCCGGACCATGTGAACACACTATTAGGTCACATCCTTTTATGTGGCTATTGTACTTCATTTTATCACAATCAATACATGAGCAGTCGTGTTCATCTCTCTCTCACTCTCACATTTTCTGTTAGTGTGCCTTCCAAACCCTAACCCTAACAGCTCAAACCCTACACACTCACAGGGGCCTTTTCAATAGTTCCTAGCTCATAGTACTTGGCAATATAATCACATAAGAAAATCCAAATGGACTCTCCATTTAGATCAGCCAATAGATCCATATAAAAGAGCCATCAATCATCCATTGAGGATCAGCAAGGTCAATCAACCAGATCCATGCCCGAGTTTAGAAAACAACTCTAACTCGTTGTTCCATTATCTTCCTTGACGCACGCGTGGGTATCTTCGGTGACCCAGAGCTCGAGCACCGTATGGTCAGCACCCTCTAGGATCCTTCGCATGTCACCCAGCGCTTCACTCATAGGCCGCTTCCTTGGTCCCTCATTCACCATACCGGAAGCTCACCATTTAAATTGAACTGAGGCTGGTCAAGTCCTCGGCCGCCTTGCTATGTGAGACATCCTCCATTGACTCTTCGTCAGTTGTTGCAACTTTATCACTTAGGTCTCCACCACAACCTCATTCACAAGACGGTCAAAATGCTTCCCCAGCTTTCTTGACATAAAACAGTCATTTAAAAACAGGTCATAAATATAGCTTCTATAAACAAACTCTCGTCTTTCCACATTGTTTCACATTAATCTACATTTCTTAATCCACGTCCAATCATATGTATTCCCATAGTCCTTCATCCATTCTCATCCAATTACATCATATTCCATCTCATCACATCTATCCACATTTATCCTTATCACATCTCATCCATTCGCATCTACCCATGTCCACATCTCATCACTATAAACAAACTCTCGTCTTTCCACATTGTTTCACATTAATCTACATTTCTTAATCCACGTCCAATCATATGTATTCCCATAGTCCTTCATCCATTCTCATCCAATTACATCATATTCCATCTCATCACATCTATCCACATTTATCCTTATCACATCTGATCCATTCGCATCTACCCATGTCCACATCTCATCACATTACATTCATTCACATCTCATCCATTCATATCTACCCCGATCCACATCACATCACATCACATCGCATCCATTCACATCACATCACATCACATCCTTTTCACATCACATCTCATCCATTCACATCTATCCCGATTCACATCACATCTATTTCACATCACATCTCATCCATTCACATCAATCCCGATTCACATCACATCTATTTCACATCACATCTCATCCATTCACAACTATCTCGATTTACATCACATCACATCCATTTCACATCACATCTCATTTATTCACATCTATCCCGATTCACATCACATCCATTTCACATCACATCTCATTTATTCACATCTATCCTAATTCACATCACATCTCATTCATTCACATCTATCCCGATTCACATCACATCACATCTCATCCATTCACATCTATCCCGACTCACATCACATCCATTTCACATCACATCTCATTCATTCACATCTATCCTGATTCACATCACATCCATTTCACATCACATATCATTCATTCACATCACATCCATTTCACATCACATCACATCTCATTCATTCACATCTATCCTGATTCACATCGCATCTTATCACATCCATTTCACATCTCATCTCATCCATTCACATCTATCCCGATTCACATCACATCACATCACATCTCATTTATTCACATCTATCCCGATTCACATCACATAACATCTATTTCACATCACATCTCATTCATTCGCATCTATCCTAATTCACATCACATCACGTCACGTCACATCCATTCACATTCATCACATTCATTTATATCACATCCATCACATCACATCCATTCATATCCATCATATTCATTCTCATCACCATCCCATCACATACATTCTATCCACATTACATCACATCCACATCTATCCACATCATATCTCATTCATATATATCCCATTTCATTCATCCAGTCATTCACATGCACGACTATTCACATCCATCCATTCATTCACATTCACACCTATCACTTCACATCTCACACATTCACATCCACATCCCTTTACATCACATCACACCCACATCCCTTTACATCACATCACATCCATTCACATTCACATCCCCTTTACATCACATCACATCTCATTCAAAATCCACATTCACATCCATTTACATTACATCACATCTTATCGCATCCACATCCACATCCATTTACATCACATCACATCCTATCACATCCACATCCACATCCACGTCCATTTACATCACATCCTTTCACATAACCTCACATCTCATTCTCATTCTCATCATTCACATCCACATTGATTTATATCACATTCTTTCACATAAACATCCACATCCATTTACTTAACATCTCATCCACATCCACATTCATTTACATCACATTCTTTCACATACACATTCATATCCATTTACTTTACATCTCATCCTTTCACATAACCTCACATCTCATTCTCATCTCATCATTCACATCCACATTGATTTATATCACATTCTTTCACATAAACATCCATATCCATTTACTTAACATCTCATCCTTTCACATAACCTCACATCTCATTCTCATCTCATCATTCACATCCACATTCATTTACATCACATTCTTTCACATACACATCCACATCCATTTACTTTACATCTCATTCCCATTTAGTAGTAGCTTTTTCTACTTCGATACCGACGATGGGACTTTTTCTAAATTTATGCCAATTGCTTGGCCTAGGTAAAGGTTCTTTTTCTTAAGACGGCTATTTTCCTGTTCTTTCTCAAATTCCTCAAGTGAAATATGTTCATTATTCTTCTTGTGAATAAAAGAATTCATGGGATTTACAAAAATCAATTCTACCCATATTTTCCAATAATGCTCAAAATTCCACTTTTGATCAATATTCATAAATTGAATTATACTAAAAATTCATCTTTTTTCCATTTAATTTCTTGGATCTCAAATATCATGGGAATTCCTCTTTTTACATTTAATTGATTGAATTCTAAATGTCATGGAAATTCCTCTTTTATCATCAAATAAATTTATCTAAAATTCCTCTTTTCTTGAATAAAATTATCCATTAATTCAATATGCCAAGAATTCCACTTTACTATTTAAATGAGTCATGGGAATTCCTCTTTTATCATTTAAATATTTCTCATGCATAAAATAAATTTATCTAAAATTTCTCTTTGAATTTTAATAAAAATATCCATTAATTCAATATGCTAAGAATTCCACTCTTTCCATTTAAATGATTGAATTTCAAATGTCATGGGAATTCCTCTTTTATCATAAAATTACCATAATTTTCTCTTTTCTTAATTATTTGATTATGCATAAACCTTAAAAATTAGTTTTCCATTGAATGTGATGAAAATCATTCTTTTAGCATAGGATGACCAATCCTAGAATATAGTAGGAAGTCCTCTTTTCACGTTATGCATAAAAATGAATTATGTATCAATTTCTTAAAAAATTTGAAAAGATGCAGGGGGGAAGAGAGCTTGAGTTCTTGCAAGCACACACACACACTCACAAAACCCTAATAGAGAACACACAAGGTGAGAGGCTGAAAATCTTCTTCTTCTCTACTCAACACTCAACACACCATATACAAAGATAAGAGTACACATAATATGAAAGGTACTTAACCAATACATACACGGGTTCTCTATAGTGTGAACCCGACTAAATGAGCTGGCGCTATAACTATGCCAGTCTCTAGAATGGCTGTCACACAGCCTGTCATCCCACTGGCCGCATATCTCGCATGATCTCACCAACCATGCTAGTGGTGTAAGTGTGGGGCCTATCCCCCAGGCGGGTCATCAGTGTCCACCGCCTCACTAGAGCTCGATATCTCAACACTCCCCCTCGAGCTCAACTCCATCTCTCATGTACACCAAGTGAAGCCCTGAATCTGCGGAGCTTCTCTGTACCCAATGCTTTGGTGAAGATGTCAGCTACCTGATCCTCTGTGCTGACATAAACAAGGTCAAGGTCTCTTGCTAAGACCTTCTCTCTAACGAAGTGGTAGTGGACCTCTATGTGCTTCGTACGAGCATGAAAGACTGGGTTCCTGGCCAACTGTATACTACTAATGTTGTCACAGAAAATGACAACTTGTCTATCCACTGATAGACCCAAATCTGCAAGTAGCTTCCTCAACCAAGCTACCTCACATGCTGTCATAGCGGCTCCTCTGTACTCGGCCTCTGTACTCGATAGAGCAACCATAGGCTGCTTCTTACTGCTCCAAGTCATAGCAGCACTCCCCAAAGAAAACATGAATCCACTGGTAGATCTTTTATCTGAGATACTACCAGCCCAATCAGCATCTGTGTACCCATGTACACATATCTCTATCCCAGTCTCATAGAATAGTCCACAATGCAAAGTAGACCTCACATACCTCAGTATGCATCTCACTGCATCCAAATGCGGTTTCCGTGGAACCTGCATAAACTGACTCACCAACCCAACAACATAGCTCAAATCTGGTTTGGTGATCGTCATGTAGATCAAACTTCCTACTATGCTCCTGTACATAGTAGGATCCTCCAAGATCTCTCCTGAATCTACACTCAACTTGCCATTCTGATCCAATGGCACAGAAATAGGCTTACAGCCTGTCATACCATACTTGGACAACATGTCCAAGCCATACTGTCTCTGCAGTAATCCAATACCATGTGGTGACCTAATCACCTCAATGCCCAAGAAATATCTGAGCTCCCCCAAATCCTTCATCTCAAACTTCTGTCTTAGCAAGATCTTTACATCAAAGATCTCTGCATCATGGTCCCCCGCGTAATGATCAAGTCATCTACATAGATGACAACAAGCACAACCCCTCTATCACCATGTCTCACATACAGCGAGAAATCGGCATTGGCTACATGAAAGCCAATAGTGACAAGATATTCAGAAATCTTGTTAGACCATGCTCTTGGTGCTTGTTCTAAGCCATACAAGGCTTTCTTCAACCTGCAAACATGCTCGGGGTGGCTCACATCCTCATAACCAGGTGGCTGCAACATATACACCTCTTCTTGCAAATCCCCATGCAAGAATGCATTCTTTACATCCATCTAATGTAAAGACCATTGCTTTGATGCAGCCACTGCTATCACAACTCTCACCGTTGCCATCTTGGCAACTCGGCTGAAAGTTTCCTCATAATCAATCCCATATGTCTGCGCATATCCTTTGGCTACCAATCTAGCCTTGTACCTGTTTATGCTGCCATCACTGTTATGTTTAACTTTGTACACCCACTTGCATCCAATGGCTTTCTTGCCTTCAGGCAATTGCACTAAATCCCAAGTTTCATTTCCATATAGTGCATCCATCTCCTCATCCATAGCTTTCTCCCAACACACATTTCCAACAGCCTCATCAATGCATGTGGGCTCAACAACCTGCACAACCTTTGCCATATATGCATAGTGATGTGCCACATAACCATCATAGGTAAATCTCTGCACAGGATTTCTCACTCTCCCAGATCTTCGTAGCTTCTCATTCATGGCTTCCATAGCCTTCTTTACACCAGGTGTTCTCATAGCTGGGATCCCAAGCTCCTCATCAAGGCTCATGTCTGAGCCACTAGACTCTCCATCAACATGAGAATGCCCTACAGAAATGTCAGGCATACCAAGGGGCTTAACCACTTTCTCTATTCCTTTACGTGACGTACTAATCACATTTGCAGGACTGGTATTATGACGCAGCCTGCCACTCCATGGTCTATCAATAGACCCACTAGATGAGGACTCTCCTGGTCCACTCAAAGACTGTGATTGCTGACCTGCATTCTGTGCAACCACACTTCCACTCACATCAGCCCCAACAGCTTCTTTTTCAGCAGCATACCAGCTGCTCATCTCATCAAAGACAACATCCCTGCTTACCCTCAACTCACGTGTAGCAGGGTTATAACACCTGTATCCCTTTTGCTCAAGGGAGTATCCAATAAACACACATTTTTCAGCTTTTGGATCCAGCTTAGTTCTCAGCTCATCTGGCACATGCACATATGCAATGCATCCAAAGACTTTCAGATGAGACAAATCTGGTTTTCTGCCAGTAAACCTCTCCTTTGGAGTTACATCATGTATGGCTGCAATTGGAGTCCTGTTCATGATGTATACTGCTGTAGAAACAGTCTCAGCCCAATAGCTATGCGGCATATTTTTCTCTTCCATCAATGCCCGCGCAATCTCAGCAATGTGCCTGTTTTTCCGCTCAGCAACTCTATTTTGCTGCGGAGTGTATCTGCATGTAAACTGTCTCCGAATACCATTCTTCTTCAAAAATTCAGAGAACTCATTGGAGAAGTATTCTCCCCCTCCATCTGACCTTAGGCACTTGACATATTTCCCTGTTTGCTTTTCAACCAAAACTCTGAAATTCTGAAAGTGAGTGAACACCTCACTCTTCTCTTTCATGAAATATACCCACACTTTCCTTGTGTGGTCATCAATGAAAGTCACATAATACCTGCAGCCTCCCATAGATATGGTCTTCGTAGGACCCCATACATGTGAATGCACAACATCTAGTGCATTTCTGCTCACATATCTGTTACGTGGAAACACATGCTTTGTTTGCTTCCCAAATTGGCATGCTTCACAGATTTTATGCATACCTTCCACTTTAAATTTTGGCAGCCCTGTCACAATTCCTTTTGTCTGCATAGACTTCAATCTCTGCACTTCACATGTCCAATTCTTTTATGCTATATGTCTGTGTCTGCAACAATTCTTGAACCATTTGCAAACATCCCAGCACTCATTTCACGCATGTCTACATTCAATGTAAACATTCTACCCACTTTGTTGCCTTTTGCAACCAACCTGCACTTGTCTTTGAAATCTTCAACATAACACCCATCAGGGTTAAACCGAACCTGCAAATCCTGCTCAATCATCTGGCCAACTGAAACCAGATTCTTTGTTATGTTCGGTACATGAAGTACATCTGCAAGGTACTTCACTTTGCCATCCTGCATAGACAATGGCACATCTCCAACATGGGCAATTGGATGAGCAGTGTCATCCCCTGTTTCCACAAAACCTAGTCTTTCCGGGTTTTTCCTCTCCTTGAACCACTCCCCATGACTTGTCATGTGGTTCGAAGCGCCTGAATCCACATACCATACATTATCTTTTTGTGCTGCATCAATATTTTCAGACATGGCATTTACAACATGCTGCATAACAAACAACCTTTCATTATCCTCATTATTTCTGCTTGAGGATGCATAGTTGTTTTGCTGCACTTTCCCATTTTGCATGTCAGCCTGCTTCTTATAACATTCTACCTGCACATGTCCAGGCTTACCACAATAATAGCATTCACGTGCATCATTATACTGCCTTTGCCAATTTCCACGGCCTCTTTGACTCCCCCTGCCTCTGAATTTGCCTCTTCCACCTGCGTGTTGTTGTTGTTGTTGATTCTGGGACTGTTGTTGTTGCTGCTGCTGTGCTGGCCATAATTCTGATTACGTGTTCGGCCACCTCCTTGACCACGTCCACGGCCTCCTCTACCTCATCCTCTTCCTGAACTGTTTTTGCTTTGTGAAGACTGTTGGTCTTCACCCAAGTTCTTCTCTTCGATAATCAGCATAGACACCAAATCTGTAAAGTTGGGAATGTTTTCCCGAGTCTGAATAGACGTCTTGAACGCCTTGTATTGTGGCCCGAGACCACGTAGACAGACCTCCACCTTATCATCATCATCTACTGACACACCAATAGATGCAAGGGATTCCACAATACCCTTTATCTTCAGCGCATAGTCATTCACAGACATGCTCTTTTTCTCCACAGTATGAAGTTCATTCTTCAACTGTATCTTGCGTGCCTTGGTATTTGTTTCATAAAGCTTTACCAAGGTGACCCACGCCTCCTTGGGGGACTTGGCATCCTGAATGTGCCCAATCATGGTGTCCTGTATACTAATGGATAGCCAATACATAACCTTCCTGGCTCCTTGGTTCCAGTCTTTAAACTCTTTCACATCTGCAGCAGTAGGATTTATGTCCGGTATCTCCGGTGCCTCTTCATGTTCACCTTCTATGTAGTCCCAATAGCCTTTTTCCATCAGGAAATTAGTCAACCTGAACCTCCAAGCATGGAAGTTATTCTTATCCAGCTTCTCAGCCACAATCTGTGTTATGCCATCATTAGACATCTTGCCAAACACACAATTTTACCAGAAACTGCACTCTGGTTTTTCTTGCACAACTGCTGTATTTTTTGCACAGCGGCACTGTAGTCCACTCAAATGTCACAACCAGTGACCTCAATGTGCATACATACACCCAATGGCAACTGTAGACCTCTTTGCAGCACCCACAGTGTCTGCACAGTCAATCTGTCTTCCTGCAGTACTTAAAATAGAGTTCTGCAGAGACTCGATGACTTACCCGCAGTGCTCGAAATCGCCTGCTTTCTGAAAAACGGAGGTCCAGACGCGCCCGAAACACGTTTTCGGCCCAGAAAATGTTGTCCGATAGGATGGTATAGTTGCCCTATAGCTTTACTCCCGCGAAGAAAGCTCCTCAATCAAAGATCGTTGTCGGTGCCTCCCATAGAGCTCCCGACAAGGGTGTAGTCACCAACACAATAGGGAAGAGTAGTTGCAGCTCTTACCCCGTACCGCTTCCTGTGGTTCTCTTGCTTGCAACTCAGCCCTTAGCACGAACCAGGCTCTGATACCATGAAAAGATGCAGGGGGGAAGAGAGCTTGAGCTCTTGCAAGCACACACACACACTCACAAAACCCTAATAGAGAACACACAAGGTGAGAGGCTGAAAATCTTCTTCTTCTCTACTCAACACTCAACACACCATATACAAAGATAAGAGTACACATAATATGAAAGGTACTCAACCAATACATACACGGGTTCTCTATAGTGTGAACCCGACTAAATGAGCTGGTGCTATAACTATGCCAGTCTCTAGAATGGCTGTCACACAGCCTGTCATCCCACTGGCCGCATATCTCCCATGATCTCACCAACCATGCCAGTGGTGTAAGTGTGGGGCCTATCCCCCAGGCGGGTCATCAGTGTCCACCGCCTCACTAGAGCTCGATATCTCAACAAAATTTACCATAGCTCCGCTGCTATTTCTGATAATTTTAAATATTTCTGAAAAGAATAAACTTAGTAATACAATTATGATAGTATAACTATCCTCTAAACTTGAATCCAATTTATGGATTTAAATCATAAGATTATCATAATTTTAGAAGCATAAAAAAAAGCCACTTACTCTCTAGCTTCACAAGCCTAGAGTTTGATTTGTGAATTGAGAATTTATCAATGAGAAGCATCATTTGAATAGAGAATTGGTCATAGGAATGACCATTCTTTTGGGGGGAGAGAGAGAGAAACATAAAAAGCATCCTAATTAAGCATAAATGTAAACTTTTCTTAATCATTCATTACAACTCTTAAGAAAAGCTTGATTTGTATTATAAACACTTAATTTAGAAACTTCTCAAGCTTGAGAGGGGTTGAGAAGTGAAAACATTGAGAATAGTAGAGAAAAACCATAAAATTACACTTTACCTCTTGTTTTTGCTTGCTTCTCTATCTTAGAAGAAGCCCCCAACCAATCAATTGGTTAGTGTGTTGAGAGGAAAGCTCCAAGGAAGGTTAAAGAGAGAGAGAGAGAAGCTCCAATCTCTCCAAAATGTAGAGGATTTTTAAGGGATCATAGAAAATATCATTATTTCAATGTAATACTAGCATGGTATAGTTCACAAATGAGAATACAAAAGAATGAGGGTCTATTTATAGGTGAGAGAGGCCACTAACTGAGTCAAACTAAGTTCTAGAATTTTCCAGCTTCAGTTTGGTTAAATTTGGACAAGATTTTGATCAGTTTGGCTCTCTTTTTTATTTAGTTTGAGCCAGGAGAGAGGAGAGATAAAAATATCTTAATATTTTTTATTTAAAAACTCATTCACATGTGTGAAATAGGCGCCTCCTTAAAGTCTCCCCCCTCCTTACCAAGGTGTCAAAAATGTATCATTATACTAAAATATCTCATTTTTTTAGTAATATCTCATAGTTTTTAACTAATAAACATTGTGCTCATTCAACTCTTCATCTTATGTGAGCATTTACTCATTTTTGGGTATTTTCTTTTATGCTTTGGATTTATCTCATCCCCACACTTGGATTAATCCAATTCTATAGGAACCTTAATTGGACCATAATCCAAAATTTTTTGGAAATCTTGACCCTTAGGCTAAGGTTCTCTATACACATTTTCAATTAATTCCAAATGCACATTGGAAAGTTCTTTTTGAAATTCTATTTCAAGGGAAACCATTTTAGACACTAGGAGAATTTTTATATCCAAAAATATCTCAATTTTGGATTATCTCTCTCTAGATATTTTCTCTCTCCAAGTCAAAACAAGGTAAAACAAGATCTTTCTTTTATTCCAGAGAGGGGAATAATTTCAAGAATAGAAGGGGAGGTTCTTACTCCTTTACACCTCAAACGCTGGAGGGAGGAATCTTACAGAAAAGATATATTCTTATCCCAGTTAGGAGTCTGGAGAGGTGACTAAGTGATAATCTCATATTCGGTCTTAAGCCGATTGAGGGAATAGTTATGGCATGGGGCTTGCACATGGCTAGGTCGCCTCTCTACAGTGATGTGATGGATTTGGAGGTTGGTTTCTTCTTTTGTGTTCGGATCTCACCACCTTCACTCCAAGGGGGCTGTTGGAATTATATGAGCCTCAGTGGTGTCTTTTCTATCTTTGGTGTGAACACTAGGTGTGAACCACCTCTTAGTAAGGGTCAAAAGATAAGGCCTTAGTTCCTATAAATATATTATACATTGTGTGAGTATTATCATTTCATAATACAATCATTGTGTTCATGTGCAATCTCTCTCACTTGAGCTCTATTGCACACCTTCTTAAGAGAGCCTCGGCCCTAGCCACCCTGCCCACTCCCTCGCGAGTCAACCATCACCAATTTCTTTTGGACCTAGGAGGTGGAGGACACTGACATAGTGGATCTTGTGGACCCTCCACGAGCTGCTCTAGACCTACCTCGCCTGAGAGGAGTTACCTTGGACCAAGCCTATGCACTCTAGCGTGCCCCACACCCTCAACCCCCTTGTCGGCCACGATCACCTCATCAGCTCCAGATCCAGGACATGCTCCACCGCCATCAAGCTACCTTTCCACGTGACATAGCTAAGGGAGGCCTCTCGGCAACCATACTCATCAGCCCCATGATTGACATTTTGGAGAGTGGTATACCATCTACCTGGAGCTGATGTAACTCCCATGTTTTTATGTACTTAGTATTCCATGATGAGTTTCCATGGACAGTTTTGTATCACCCTAGTGAGATAGCTATGTTTATGTTTTCTTTCTATTTTATTTTCCATTCCATGATGAGATATGCCATGGACATTATTGTATCACTTTGGCCTCATAGGCCCATTGGGTCTTTAGTAGATGCTTAATCTCTCTCTCTCTCTCTCTCTCTCTCTCTCTCTCTCTCTCTCTCTCTCTCTCTCTCTAGACATGGTCACCATCACCATGGATTGAGGTTCCATATCCATCTCCACCACTAAAGCTTAGAAATGTTGTGAATGGATTCCCAAAGGCCTCTATCAAGTAATTTCCTTCCATTTTCAAGGCTTTGGACACAAATGGTGAGTTCTTGATCATCTATGGGTTGATTTCCATGCGTTGTCCATTGATTTGCATGAAGAAAGCAAGAAAATAACATTTCTTATTGCTAAAAGCTTGATGTTTCACCATAAGGGAAAGATTTTCCACATTCTTAACCCCCATTGATCAATAAATCATCTCATTGAAGCTTCATTGATAGTTTCTTAACTTTTGAGGGTTTTTGGCAAAGCTTTCCATAGCCATGGAGGACACATACATGCCTATGTTGCCATTGGTTGATTGCATTTGAATCTACATGCATAAAATGGGTCTCTTGAAGCATTGGAATGCCTTTTCATGCTTCTTTAAATCATCCACTTGATTCTAATCAATGTTCACATATTGAGAGCTTCATTGAGACCTTGCATTCCATTGCAAGCTAATGGTAACCATTGATTTCCAATTAGCATTGGACACTTGCATTCTTGTGGTTTTGTTGGCTTTGTGTTGTGATATTGGAGAAGCTACACTACATGGTATCATGCAATAGATATGATGATGAGGCATAAGCATATGCCATAAGTTATAAAAGCATGAGTCATGCTTGATTTGTAAGTGGTTTCATTCCAACTATTTGAAGGTTAACACATACCACTTCACTTTTTACCTCACATTTTCAATTCATAGAATCTAAAAATATATGTGAGGGTACCCTCCTTGGCACTGGAGAGGCCAAGGGAGAGTGTGTCTTAAACTCTTTGTGCCGTATTGCTTTGGAAAAGTGGTACAAATGGGGATTAGGTACATGGATGTGAAGACATGGCCCAACCCTTGCCATCATATCATAAACCTTGGTAAGGAGGTGGTAAGACTTGACTAGGAGATTAGCAAGTAACACTTCATCACACACATTGGTTGGTATTGGCATTAGGATAGATTTGGCAATGGCTATGCACTGGAAATGTTCGTGGTTTTTTATTAGGATTCTACGGTTGCCCAACGGTCATGGCAAAAATTTTCCAAAATTGATGAACGTGGATTAATGTATTCTTGATCAATGAATTGTTTCCTTGTTGAGCAAAGGGAGTGAATGCACAAGTGCCACAAGCAAACGGATGCTTCGGATGGATGGTTTTAGAATTTTTGGCGATCTTAAACAGTTTTACAACATAGGAAAAAGCCCTAATTCAATAGAAGAGATTTTGGATTGAAGAAAAATTAGATATAAGTTTCATCCCCCATTCCACGATCTCTCTTTCTAGTCCTTAACCTATCCATTAAGACACCCGGACAATCGACTAGGTCACATTGTATACCAGCTGCCCTGTTTTTAACAATTTTTTATCCACTTAGAGACTGAACCAAACTTGACTTCATTGTTGGATAGTACACTCTTTAACATTATATAGAGCCAAAGAACTCCCAAATCATACATTATTGTGGGGGTTTAAGGAACAAATTGCTATTGTTTAACTGTCTGTAGAAAAGTCAAAATAGAGAGTAAGTACATCTTTGACCAGATTAAAGGTGATCACATACATGGATTGTACACTCTGACATCTCTCCATAGAGATACAAATCACTCAAATTAGAGTTCAGGAGCTTATCCAAAGGTGAATTGACATTTTTAAGATGATGCTAAAGTCCAAACCCAAAGGAAACTACAAAGAAGCCCTTGAGCACGAGGCAAGCACATCGGATGCAAGGCAAGATGTTCAAGGAGCTATGCAAGAAGATACCAACATCAATGTCAATGAGGGAATGCATCAAGAGGCTAACATACCATATATGCCTTATGCTTTGCAAATGCCTAAGGATGGCGGGGCATGAACACCATGATGTTCTTCATGTAAAACATGTTTGATTTCAATTTATGGTAGGTAAGTTTGACATGGTGCACGTATAATGCATCCATATTTATAAAACACAATTAAAGCAATGGGACCACAACCTTATGGGTCTTTTGTAGGTGCCACACATGCAAATGCATCGTACACTCCTCAAGCTAGTATGCATCCTGGGATCGAAGGAAAACATTCCCAACTTTACAGATTTGGTGTCTATGCTGATTATCGAAGAGAAGAGCTTGGGTGAAGACAAAGCAAAAATAGTTCAGAGCAACAGGCCTTCTACACGAGTTCAGGAAGAGGACGAGGTAGAGGAGGCCATGGACGTGGTCAAGGAGGTGGCCGAACAAGTAATCAAAATTATGGCCAGCAGCAGCAGCAACAACAACAACAGTCCCAAAATCAACAACAACAACAACACGTAGGTGGAAGAGGCAAATTCAGAGGCAGGGGGAGTCAAAGAGGCCGTGGAAATTGGCAAAGGCAATATAATGATGCACGTGAATGCTATTATTGTGGTAAGCCTAGACATGTGCAGGCAGAATGTTATAAGAAGCAGGCTGACATGCAAAATGGAAAAGTGCAGCAAAACAACTATGCATCCTCAAGCAGAAACAATGAGGATAATGAAAGGTTGTTTGTTATGCAGCATGTCGTGAATGCCATGTCTGAAAATGTTGATGCAGCACAAAAAGATAATGTATGGCATGTGGATTCAGGCGCTTCGAACCACATGACGAGTCATGGGGAGTGGTTCAAGGAGATGGAAAACCCGGAAAGACCAGGTTTTGTGGAAACAGGGGATGACACTGCTCATCCAATTGCCCACGTTGGAGATGTGCCATTGTCTATGCAGGATGGCAAAGTGAAGTACCTTGCAGATGTACTTCATGTACCGAACATAACAAAGAATCTGGTTTCAGTTGGCCAGATGATTGAGCAGGGTTTGCAGGTCCAGTTTAACCTTGATGGGTGTTATGTTGAAGATTTCAAAGACAAGTGTAGGTTGGTTGCAAAAGGCAACAGAGTCGGCAGAATGTTTACATTGAATGTAGACATGCCTGAAATGAGTGCTACGATGTTTGCAAATGGTTCAGGAGTTGTTGCAGACACAGACATATGGCATAAAAGAATTGGACATGTAAATGTGCAGAGATTGAAGTCTATGCAGACAAAAGGAATTGTGACAGGGCTGCCAAAATTTAAAGTGGAAGGTATGCAGAAAATATGTGAAGCATGCCAATTTGGGAAGCAAACAAAGCATGTGTTTCCACGTAAACAGATATGTGAGCAGAAATGCACTAGATGTTGTGCATTCAGATGTATGGGGTCCTACGAAGACCATATCTATGGGAGGCTACAGGTATTATGTGACTTTCATTGATGACCACACAAGGAAAGTGTGGGTATATTTCATGAAAGAGAAGAGTGAGGTGTTCACTCACTTTCAGAATTTCAGAGTTTTGGTTGAAAAGCAAACAGGGAAATATGTCAAGTGCCTAAGGTCAGATGGAGGGGGATAATACTTCTCCAATGAGTTCTCTGAATTTTTGAAGAAGAATGGTATTCGGAGACAGTTTACATGCAGATACACTCCGCAGCAAAATGGAGTTGCTGAGCGGAAAAACAGCCACATTGCTGAGATTGCGCGAGCATTGATGGAAGAGAAGAATATGCCACATTGCTATTGGACTGAGGCTGTTTCTACAGCAATATACATCATGAACAAGACTCCAACTGCAGCCATACATGATGTAACTCCAGAGGAGAGGTTTACTAGCAGAAAACCAGATTTGTCTCATCTGAAAGTCTTTGGATGCATTGCATATGTGCATGTGCCAGATGAGCTGAGAACTAAGCTGGATCCAAAAGCTGAAAAATGTGTGTTTATTGGATATTCCCTTGAGCAAAAGGGATACAGGTGTTATAACCATGCTACACATGAGTTGAGGGTAAGCAGGGATGTTGTTTTTGATGACATGAGCAGCTGGTATGCTGCTGAAAAAGCAGCTGTTGGGGCTGATGTGAGTGGAAGTGTGGTTGCACAGAATGCAGGTCAGCAATCACAGTCTTTGAGTGGACCAGGAGAGTCCTCATCTAATGGGTCTGTTGATAGACCATGGAGTGGCAGGCTGCGTCATAATACCAGTCCTGCAAATGTGATTACTACATCACGTAAAGGAAAAGAGAAAGTGGTTAAGCCCCTTGGTATGCCTGACATTTTTGCAGGGCATTCTCATGTTGATGGAGAGTCTAGTGGCTCAGATATGAGCCTTGATGAGGAGCTTGGGATCCCAGCTATGAGAACACCTGGTGTAAAGAAGGCTATGGAAGCCATGAATGAAAAGCTGCGACGATCTGGGAGAGTGAAAAATCCTGTGCAGAGATTTACCTATGATGGTTATGTGGCACATCACTATGCATATATGGCAAAGGTTGTGCAGGTTGTTGAGCCCACATGCATTGATGAGGCTGTTGGAAATGTGTATTGGGAGAAAGCCATGGATGAGGAGATGGATGCACTATATGGAAATGAAACTTGGGATTTAGTGCAATTGCTTGAAGGCAAGAAAGTCATTGGATGCAAGTGGGTGTACAAAGTTAAACATAACAGTGATGGAAGCATAAACAGGTACAAGGCTAGATTGGTAGCCAAAGGATATGCGCAGACATATGGGATTGATTATGAGGAAACTTTCAGCCCAGTTGCCAAGATAGCAACAGTGAGAGTTATGATAGCAGTGGCTGCGTCAAAGCAATGGTCTTTACATCATATGGATGTAAAGAATGCATTCTTGCATGGGGATTTGCAAGAAGAGGTGTATATGTTGCAGCCACCTGGTTATGAGGATGTGGGTCACCCCGAGCATGTTTGCAGGTTGAAGAAAGCCTTGTATGGCTTAAAGCAAGCACCAAGAGCATGGTCTGACAAGATTTTTGAATATCTTGTCACTATTAGCTTTCATGTAGCCAATGCAAATTTCTTGCTGTATGTGAGACATGGTGATAGAGAAGTTGTGCTTGTTGTCATCTATGTAGATGACTTGATCATTACGGGGGACCATGATACAGAGATCTTTGATGTAAAGATCTTGCTAAGACAGAACTTTGAGATGAAAGATCTGGGGGAGCTCAGATATTTCTTGGGCATTGAGGTGATTAGGTCACCACATGGTATTGGATTACTGCAGAGACAGTATGGCTTGGACATGTTGTCCAAGTATGGTATGACAAGCTGTAAGCCTATTTCTGTGCCATTAGATCAGAATGGCAAGTTGAGTGCAGATTCAGGAGAGATCTTGGAGGATCCTACTATGTATAGGCGCATAGTAGGAAGTTGATCTACATGACGATCACCAGACCAGATTTGAGCTATGCTGTTGGGTTGGTGAGTCAGTTTATGCAGGTCCCACGGAAACCGCATTTGGATGCAGTGAGACGCATACTGAGGTATGTGAAGTCTACTTTGCATTGTGGACTATTCTATGAGACTGGGACAGAGATATGTGTACATGGGTACACAGATGCTGATTGGGCTGGTAGTATCTCAGATAGAAGATCTACTAGTGGTTTCATGTTTTCTTTGGGGAGTGCTGCTGTGACTTGGAGCAGCAAGAAGCAGCCTACGGTTGCTCTATCGAGTACAGAGGCCGAGTACAGAGGAGCTGCTATGGCAGCATGTGAGGTAGCTTGGTTGAGAAAGCTACTTGCAGATCTGGGTCTATCAGTGGATAGACAAGTTATCATTTTCTGTGACAACATAAGCAGTATACAGTTGGCTAGGAACCTAGTCTTTCATGCTCGTACGAAGCACATAGAGGTCCACTACCACTTCGTCAGAGAGGTGGTCTTGGCAGGAGATCTTGACCTTGTTTATGTCAGCACAGAGGATCAGGTAGCTGACATCTTCACCAAAGCATTGGGTATATCTAGAAGCTCCACAAATTCAGGGCTTCACTTGGTGTACATGAGATGGAGTTGAGCTCAAGGGGGAGTGTTGAGATATCGAGCTCGTCTAGTGAGGCGGTGGCCATTGATGACCCGCCTGGGGGATAGGCCCCACACTTACACCACTGGCATGGTTGGTGAGATCATGGGAGATATGCGGCCAGTGGGATGACAGGCTGTGTGACAGCCATTCTAGAGACTGGCATAGTTATAGCGCCAGCTCATTTAGTCGGGTTCACACTATAGAGAACCCGTGTATGTATTGGTTGAGTACCTTTCATATTATGTGTACTCTCATTCTTGTATATGGTGTGTTGAGTGTTGAGTAGAGAAGAAGAAGATTTCAGCCTCTCACCTTGTGTGTTCTCTATTAGGGTTTTGTGAGTGTGTGTGTGTGCTTGCAAGAGCTCAAGCTCTCTTCCCCCCTACATCTTTTCAGATGGCATGTCATCACTTCAATGAGAGGGGTCATCACTACAATGAGATGAGAGATCATCACTTCAATGAGAGGGATCATCACTTCAATGAGAGGGATCATCACTACAATGGAATGGAATGGAATCTAGTCATGGTATGCCACATCATTTCAATGAGATGGGGATCAATCATGTTAGACCATTTGGGCATATACCACATGATCATCATCGAGGTGGTGATGAAGATTTTAAGGGAGTGAAGTACAAGATTACATTCACTAAGTTCAAAGGTGAAGATTCGTCCAATGAGGAGTTTGAAGAATGGATTGATAAAATGAAGCTTTACTTTGAGCTTAGCCCTCATAGTAGTGATAGGGCCAAAGTGTTGTTTTCTACTTTGCATCTAGAAGGCTATGCCCATGTGTGGCAGCTGTACTTGAATGCTCACGAGACTACATGATCACTACTTGGGTGACCTTTAAGAATGAGATGAGGAGAACATTTTTTCTAGACCTTAATAGATCAAGGATGGTGGAGAAATGAGATGATCTCACTCAAACGGGCAATGTCAAAGATTATGTGCACAAGTTTGTGAAGTTTTCACTTCATGTTGAGGGCTTGAGTGAGGAGTAAAAATTGAGAAAGCTCATCAAAGGGTTGTAAAACAACATTAGGGTTGATGTAGATGCTTAAAGACCTAAAACCATCAAGGAGGGCCATGCTTCTTACCGAGATCTATGAAGCAAAGTATGCACATGGGACCAGAGTAAGGCAAGGGTTTAGGGGGGCTGATTTGGCAGTTCAACTGTGTGAGCAAATTCTCAATTGGTGTTGCATCTCATACTAGCCCTCCTAGGTTCCATGTCGTGTGTATGGAAGAGGTGGGAGAGAAATTTTAGATTTGGTTCATCTCTTCCTATGCCTTCAAATGTTGATGGAAAGCAAGTTAATGCTAAGGGAGCCAACAAGAGCAAGGTTATAGGTGAAGTTTGTATCAATGACTTGAAGAGAAAAGGCTTGTACCTCAAGTGTGGTGAGAAGTGGAAAAAAGATAAAGTTAATGCTAAGTGAGCCAATGAGATAAATGTTATAAAGTCAAGATCACATAACAACTTGAAGAGAAAAGGTTTGTGCCTCAATGGAAGGTTTGCAAAGCCAAGAAGATGACTCTAAGCATGATCCTTACTTAACCTTGCAATGAAGGAACAAAGGAGGATGCGGATGACTATGAAGAATGCTTTAAAGATGGCAATGAAGTGGATGAAGTAGAAAATGAGAATGAGTTTCCTTTTGATCCCGATGGGTCAAAGAAGACGAGACTTGACTATGATGATGGTTTTCCACTGCCAATGTGTACACGTGATGATAAGGACAATTTGGCCACTATGTGCAACATATCTAGTGATGCCTATGCTAGATGAAAAGGCACAAGTACATTGAGGCTCAAGGTGCCATGCATAAATGGAAGAGTGGCGCATGTTTTGGTTGATAGCGGGAGTACACATAGCTTCATGAACACAAAGTATTTGTGCAATCTCAAATTACAGCCCATAGCCTTACCCTCATCGCATAAAGTTTAAGTGGGTAATGTAGCAAAAATTGATTTCACATTGGTATGCAAGGATGTGGGTTTGGTACTCACAAAGGATTATACTTGCAAGGCTGGTTTTCTTGTCTTTGACATGGGTCCCATTGATATCGTATTAGGATGTGATTGTTGGAAACTCTTGGGTTATTTAGCATGAATTTATAGCAAGGGTATATGAGTTTCATGCATGGGAATGAAGAGCTTACATTGGCCGCCCGCGAATCTTATGTCAAGAATTAAGATGATTAATGTTGGTTTTCATGGTGGATCAAAGAAGATGATGAATCTCATGATAAAGGCAACATTAAGCTAAACAAGAAAGGTTAAGACTAATCACATAGGATTAGGGTTAATGGCAACATAATGACAACATAATGATGATAAAGTGAAAGTGAGTGTTGTACACTTTCATTAGATATCATCCTCTTATATAGGCTAGAGTACAAGAGATTAGGGCATGATTAACCCTTTAGCAAAACCCTCAGAAATTCTTGACAAGAGCACCCATTGCCTAGGTTTAAGGGAAAGTAAGATCTTCCACTTGAGCTAGGCACCTAGAATATGCCTCCTTGGATACTACATTAACCATTGTCTAACAAATGTATGATAGCTGTAATACCTATGAACCATATGCACTTATCCCCAATGTCACATGCAATATTTTGGTGTACTATTTTGAACACCCTCCCTCAACAAAATATCCATGGCTACTAAGATGACAATGCTAGCTCTAGTTAATGTTTACAACTCTGGTTATTATAATGACCATCCAAGTGCCCGTTAGGTCTTACTCATGGTGGTTTACAATGCCAGAAGTTGATGAGACATGCTAAGATTCTAGTTAAGCTTACATTTTGCTTAGGATAGAGAAGTCACTATAGGTAGGCATGCCCTACTAGTCTCAACAAGTGACATCCAAAATATTCAGATTTTGGGGGACAACCCAAGCGGAGAACCCTTGACTCAAAACATAAATTGAACTAAAAGTGGAGGGAGAATCTCCCTTCGATGGTGGCAGTGTAGATCCTTTTGCGCGTAAATGTTTCCAAGAAATGGAAGCTTGGCTCATCCTTTTAGACTTATGGGCCAAGGCAGAGTAGCCGAATGTAGATGTGTTCAATGAAGATGTGAATGTCGATGTCGAACACATATGCCTTGAGACAGGCATCAATGCTAAAAGATCTAATAGCTCCATGAAGGAAGCATAGGATGTGGTGGTCTCAACATCATTGTTTGAAGCACCTATTAGTGCCTCCCGTGTCCCCTCCTTGAAGGAAGTAGACCATTGAAAGAAAGATTGATCCATTGAATCCCTTACCAAAGATTGATCTAAAAGACATCGCACATATTGTGGATGATGTTGATGAAGAATTCCTCCATGCTTCAGTTCTTTGTAGAATCCCACCGATAATGATGACCAAACTGAAAGAATGCTCTTGGTGATGTATCTTTACTTCATGTCAATATAGATGTAGCTCTTAGTATTCATCCTTGATTTCATTGTGTTATGAAATACATGTAGGTAAAGATAAAACATTTTGTTAATGTGTTCAAAAAGCCTTACAGGATGATGATGTACATCCCTTTCAGAAGATAATGCAGCAAATATTCATAAGGGGGTCTTATTCTTATCCATGACCACTGCCTTGCCCTTGTATAATTGATTAATGAGCATGATCAATGATTAGCATGATGCATATGAGCTCATAAATCTCGTTGTTCAAAACAATGCTAATGCAGATTTATACCCGATTTTGGATTAACAAATTGACCACTCAAATCAAGGGGCAAATCTGATTTGATGCTTTACAGAGGTTTAGCAACACTTGAATGTAAGATATGAACCACTAATGGCCCTAAAAACCTTAGATGATTAGCACTAATCAAGGTATTAGTAAATATGATTTTGTGTTGATTGAGCAGAAAATGCCCTGATTTGGAGAGCACCGTCGGAGGGGAAAATCAACAAGGGACTTTCTCAATATGAACCTTTGGCAAGTTGTAGCAAGTCCCCAATGGTAGGATTAAACCCTCAATTGTCCATAAATGCTAGGATTAGTGTCGATTAATCATTGATTAGTAGAGGCAAAAAAATTGTTTGTAGTGTAGAAGAAGGGGTTGGCTTGGAGATTTCAATTGAGGCACCAAATGATAGGGCTTTTCCAAATTAAGTACAAACCTAGTAACAGCAGCTTCAAATCATGAGTTTCAAACTCATGTATACATGATCAACAACACTTACGCAAGCTTAATAATTTCTTTACCAAAAATTCATCTCTTTGAGTATCCAAGTCGGAATCGGCTTCTGCGCATGTTATTTTGAAGATCTGTCATTGAAAACGGATTCGAAGCCCTCGAAAACCTGTGGGGTAGCGTGGCTAGGCGCCAATTTATAGCGATTAGGCTACCATTGTGTTTTTGCTTCTAAAAACTTGCATTTTTTGCAAATTGTTTGTCGTCGGCTACTACGCACAATTTAGCCGACCATTGAGATGGTGAAGATGGTCACCTAGGAGCTGGGAAGAAGCTCCAATACTTGGCTTGGTCAATGGTTGTGACTCGAAGAAGAGATCAAGGCTACAATGGTTGTGGGTGTTGAGGGAGATGAACTAAATGTGATAAAATAGTAGAAAAAAGATTAAGCACTAGTCATAATTAGTGTGAATGATAAGCTAAGAGAGAGTAGATCTGGGCTCTGATACCATGTTGGTTTTCATGGCGGATCAAAGAAGATTAGAAGCTCATGATGAAGGCAACTTTAAGCTAAACAAGAAAGGTTAAGACTAATTAATCACATAAGATTAGGATTAATGGCAACATAATAACAACATAATGATGATAAAGTGAAAGTGAGTGTTGTACACTTCCATTAGATATGAGCCTCTTATATAGGTTGGAGTACAGGAGATTAGGGCATGATTAACCCTTCAACAAAACCCTAAGAAAGTCTTGAAGAGAACACCCATTGCCTTGAAGTGAGAAACCATTGCCTAGTTTTGAGGGAAAGCAAGATCCTCCTCCGCTTGAGCTAGGCACCTAGAATATGCCTCCTTGGATACTACATTAACCATAGTCTAACAAATGTATGATGGTGTGCTATAAGACCTATGAACCATATGCCCTTATCCCCAATGTCACATGTGATATTTTGGTGTATTGTTTTCAACAATTAATACAACACAACTCAAGGGGAACTAAAGACTGTGGGATGCATTTATTGGGCATAAGAGAATGGGTCCTTTGCAACCGTACATTGGTGGAATACTTGGTAAAATGGTGAGGAGGATTACATAGGGAAGAAGCTTCTTGCCAACCCGCCTCCTCATTGGAGGGGCTTGATGGGTTATTGAATGCATTTGAGGGGTCCGATGGGGCTTAATAATAGTAAATTAGCTTGCTGGAATTTCTTGTAAATTCACTATGGACGGCCCTATACCCGTTGGTTTTGGATGCATAGTGCTTGGCAGCTTCACGAGGCTTATTGGTATTATGGCACGGATGTTATGGCTTGTTTGAAGGCATTTGGGATAGTTTACATCCATATACATGTGTTCTTAGCTCCACATACATGGCACGAGTATGAGAATGATGTTTGATATGAGTCTTTGGTGATATAGTCCATCCTCTTGGGTGGGGATGGTTTATAACAAAGTTAAAAAGGTCTCATGTGCCAAGGCCAAGGGTCTAAGTGAATGGGAAAAGCACCATACCTATGGACACATTAAAATGTAGTGTGAAAGGGTAGTCATGTACATAGTTATATGGTCAAAATAAGCTTAATTTGGCACTTATCACTATGCTAATAAAAATTACCGTTTCTCTCTCTCTCTCTCTCTCTCTCTCTCTCTCTCTCTCTCTCTCTCTCTCTCTCAACCTAGGCTAATCACTCTAAGCTAGGCTAGTCTAGGTAAAGCTAGGATAATCTAAGTTAATGTCGGTTTAGCTTCCTTTCAGACCCACAACTAAGTATCAATGCTAGGTTAAAATGGAAGACCAAAGTGTTAAAACGTGAATTGAGCCAAAGTCACATAACCCCCAGGATCAAATGGAAAGGATGGGGAAGTACTGTCTTCTTGAAGATGAGACTAACCATGTAACCACTTGGATCAAAGAAAAATCCAAGCCCTAAAAACTCCAAAACAATGGCTCCTTGATGACCTAGATCACATTGAAAATGTAGAGAACCATCATCAATGATGAGGCTAGCTATGCATCCTTCGGGTCAAATGGATAGCCATGGTATAAATCCCGAATCTATATGGCTCCTTGACAACCTACATCACATTGAAAATGTAGAGAACCATCATTGATGATGAGGCTAGCTATGTATCCTTCGGGTCAACCGTGGTATAAATCCCAAATCTATGGAATCAATATAGCTGTAAAAGAGAGTATGTAAATGAGTGAGTAGCAGTGAAAAGGTGAGAGATATCTATTGGGAGAGAATAAAGGGTAGCATGAGAAGTTCTAGGATGTGTGGAGATATTTTGGGAAAAGTGAAGAGGTGGAGAGAATCAAGCAAAAGAGGTGAAGTGAATCAAGGATGAGGTGTCCCCCAAGATATAGGGGAGGTGGCACAAATCAAGGAACAAATCAATGGAGCAAATCAAGGACAAACTTGTATAAATTGAGGCATTGGCCTAATGAGTAATTTGCTGGTTTTTGAGTATCCATGCCTACATTAAGCTATGAGTTAATTGCTCACTAATCTTATCTTAATCATCATCTAATCACTTGCTAATGATGTTGATTCTTGCATTTGATCCACCATAGCTCATCACTTTGCTTGCATTTTAACACATGGGATACCTATGAGTATATGTCAGACCTGCGGAACATAGGCTTGGTTAGATGTATTAGGCTACTCTTCTAGGATTTTCACAGGTGGAAGCATTCATAATTTTTCCACTAATCCTAGTTCTCATAGCTTTCCTTGGTAGCATTTGTGTGGATATAGTTCATGTCTTTGATGAGTAGTCAGGCATTGTGAGGGCATTGTACGTGAGGGTAGTGATGACTTTGTGGAGGTGCTACCTCGTAGGAGAGGTGGGATTATGCCACACATGGACCTTGAGAGCTTTGTATTTTATTTAGGCATTTTCTTAGATCCAGTGATTATGGAGGTTGATCTATCAGGGGGGGATATGGGTGAGGCCTCGTAGGAGAAGTGGGATTATGCACATAGATCTTGAGAGCTTTGTATTTGATTTTTGTATATCCAGTGATTATGGAGGTTGCCCTATCAAGGGATATGGGTCATATATGGACACCATTGATGGAGACATACCATTTTTGTATATCCAGGTGATTATGGAGGTTGATCTATCAGGGGGGATATGGGTGAGGCCTCGTAGGAGAAGTGGGATTATGCACATAGATCTTGAGAGCTTTGTATTTGATTTTTGTATATCCAGTGATTATGGAGGTTGCCCTATCAGGGGATATGGGTCATATATGGACACCATTGATGGAGACATACCATGCTTATGATGGCGACTTCAAAGACTGTGAGGGCCACATGGTTAGTGGCTTAGTGGATGATGCTACATATTTCTCATGTGTGGATACATTGTAAGTAATGATGATTATTCTTATGATCCGATTGATCATGCTTTTGCTTTGAATGATCATATACATGTAGATGGTCTTGCACATGAGAATATGTTACATTGTATAGATTATGCTCATACATATGATGATGTAGTGGATCATGTCTTTGATGGTTTGAGGGCTGATGGCATTGGTTGACATTTGTTCTTACACGATACCGACTACGAGTTATGTTCATTTGGTTCCCATGGATATTAACATGGTTCTATGTTATTTGGAGCCAAGACATTTGTCTTTGGATGCATTATATGCTACTTGGGATGTATAGAACTTAATTATGTGCCATATCTTGCGGATGCACATCTTGGTTTTGGCCTACCTGGTGATTTATCTGTGCCAGGACCACTCGATATTCCGACCATGAGTTATGGGTTCATTTGGTGGATACCTTGGATGTCAAATTCATAGTATGGTTACTAGGATGGGTTTGTGAGTTTTCCCTCTGACCTCCTCTTGCTAAGGGCTTGTTCCCACACACACCCATTCACTTGTATATTTCAACACCTCCCCTCAAGTGAATAATCCTAGCACACCTGGACCCTATACCAAGTTTTCCTCTTACTTAGTAGCCCATGACCAGTGCCTCAAGTCCCTAACTCATAGTCCTTGACACTCTCTCTCTATGTGTCCAAGGCTACTACAAGTGCCCGTGACCTTGACTAAAGTGCTCACACATACATCTACCACATGGCCTACATCATCGGCGGTGGCTCACAGGTGGTTTTACTCTGTTGGGGCAGGTTACATTGGGTTGTGGGGTTTCTCTCTCTTTCTCAAAAAAGATGATCTGACTCCACTTCCTTAGGAATCTCCACTTCCTTAGGAATCTGACTCCACTTCCTTAGGAATCTCCATGAAGTTTGTCGTTCCTTCTTCACTGGGTTTGCTGTAGCAGTCTCTTGCCATGTGTCCTGGCTTCCCACAGTTATGGCAAGTGAAGGTCCTTCCTCCTCCCCTACCTTGTCCTCGTGAGAATCCTCCTCGGGTGAAGAATGCTTTTTCCTCTCCAGTTGTTGGGTCCATCCCTTTCTTCTCTTTGACCTTGGTCTCTTGCTCTAGTAGAGCTCCTTCTATCTCATGCAAGTTCAATTCAGGTACATTCTTTAAGGTTGCCACGATATTTTCAGATTCTCCTTTGTCCACACTCTTCAGAAGCATTGCTAGTGTCTCATCATCCTCTACCTTCTTACCAATGGCTGCCAATTGTTGCTTAATGCTTTTATATTTGTTCATGCCGTGGTACATATGCGGCAATGTCACCTACATCTTGAAACACCTCGACATTGCCTAAAAATCATTGGTTTTGGCCAAATTTCCTATCACATACTGGAAAAAAAAAACCAATGACAAAAATCCATGGGTGTGAACAAATCCACAAAAAAGCTCGGTAACAATGCCAATGTGGTCTCTGCATAATCTGCTTTCTGTTCAACTGTTTTTCCCTTTTTGCAACCTTTCCATGCTTCTTTGCAAGAAATCAGCAAGAATTGCATAAAGGATGAAAGATTAAACACGTACTTCAATTCTTGCACTCCAATCCCTTGCTGTAGTAGGGGCTGATTTTGCAGAAGAAATTTAACTCTACGTACTTTCTTGATCAAGATTTGCAAAGACTTCCACAACAACTATTTCTTGATCTTTTTCCACGAAGACTTGCACAAGACCATAGATATTTGATGACAAATCCCTCAGTAAAACAAGAAATCTTTTACGATATTCAAGAAAGTGTTGGTTTTAAGATTTGTTGTAATATTATGCAAAAACCAGGGTTTATAATGTGATGAAATTAAAGATTGATCAAAGAAAACTATGATTAATGTTGAAAACAAGCTCAAAGTATAGCGTAAAATTAGTTAGTTTTTTTTAGAGAAAATCAAGTTTTATTTCCAAATTTGCTTTTTATGTCATATATATATATATAGGATAATTGCCAAGCATAATAGCAAGCAAGATAGCAAGCAAGAATTACCAACCTACTCTCCATGCTTCTCTATATCAATTAGCATATGCCCAAAAATGATTAATATTAATCCCATTACTAATCCACTCTCAACAAAGATCAAAGAAAATCAAAAAAACTATATAAAACCTAATCCAAAAATGATCTAAGCAAAGCTCTGATACCAATGCAAGAAAGAGATATAGTGAGAGAATAGAACTCATTGATTGGAATCCTCACAACTAGACTCAATGGCTCGAGTCCACATAGGTTACTCCTTAATGCCTAGAGTAGCCATAGGTTCATGAAGAAAGCCATGAAAGCTTGTATGAGAAGCTAATAACTCCAAGAGAAGTAACAATATATAATATATCAAAAAAGTACCAAATACACAAGACATGTGTCTTTTATAGTCCTAAGGCACATGTGTAAATATTCCTAAGCCCCATGTGCCTAGGCCCATGCTCCAAGTGCGTCATTTATGTAGAGACTTGCCATGTAGCATGGATGTTGTAGAAATATTGTGGGGTTATCCCTCGCATGCACCCACGTCTCCTTCCTTGCTTTTTGACTATCAAAAAGTAAATTGTAAAAAAAAACAGGCATTATTTTTTATTTTGAAGAATCTCTTTCCTTGCTTTTTGACGGTTAGAAAGTAAATTGTGAAAAAAATAGGACATTAATTTTTCTAAACCATGATTTTGAAGACTGACCCAACCATTCAAAAATCGTCCTTGCTTGTCCTCAAAGCTAAAGCTAGACTATTCCCACATCAATGTTTTTCAATACAAAACAAACTCCCTTGACTGCAGCGACCAATCAATTTTACATCTTTTTCTGTGTGACCAATCAATTTACATTTTCAAAACTGCGCGTGTCTTTTTGAGGAAAAAAAACCGTCCTTTAGTGTATTTCCTTGGAAAAACCGGTCGAAATTTTTGCTCACCCAGGAAATTCTTAGCCCTTCCTTTTTCAAAGAGAAATAATGGCAATTTGGTAGACTTTTGGCTGATCAGCTGTCCCCATTGGTGGCTCTGAGTTGTAGAGAAGAGACAAATATCTCCCTCAGCTCCCCTTTCCCACCTGCCCAGCTGGGGAATTGGCTCCCAGTCCCCCAAGACTGTTGAGTGTGAAAGGGGAAGCAGAGGGAGGTTCCTTACTCCCTAGTCTCTTCTATGCAACAGAGCAATTTGGTAGACTTTTCGCTGATCAGCTGTCCCCATTGGTGGCTCTGAGTTGTAGAGAAGAGGCAAATACCTGGCATCTTTCCTCCCACTAAATAGGCATTAATTCTTGAAGTCTTGACACAGCTACATCAGCGCATCCCTAAAAAAGACAAATCCTCAGGGTAAATTAACCTGAATCCAGTAAGGATCCCTTAGAACATAGTGAAAAGATTAAGCTAATCAATAAAAACATAGAAGTAGAGCACCTATATGATGAAGTGGGGAATGGCAGCATGGCACCTATTCCAGGCATGGGAGGGCACCCGCTGTTGCCAACCGTCATGCGCATAGGACGACCAGGTGTCAGAGCAAGAAAATATCCTGGGTACCCCATTGGCCACATCTGGAATTGTATTGGAATGCTTGGGACTTTGCTGGTACATAAAATTCTTGGGTAAAACAAACTTCAGCTGTGGTTCTCCTTTTAGGAACCTGGAATGCCATTTCGTTTCAGAAAATGGGGGTTGCAGTGGCAGCAATCTGTCAGAATGGGAGACCCTATGATGCTTCCCGAGGTCACAGTGTTGGGGAGGCAGCTTCCAAATCAGCATTCTGTTGAAGGTAAAGACAGGAGGCACAGGAGATTGTGACAGATCAGCAGGCTGCAGCATTCTGTGCAGGATGTTGGCAGGCAGACAGAGTGAAAATTCAGAAGCCAAAGAAAATTAATGATGATGGTAGCAGATGGGTGCAGCAGATTGTGATGCATCTGGCTCTGCCCTCTGCTGACCGAAGACTGACTGCTTGGGAATGGCCAACATTTGCTAGCAGAACCTTAACCACCAAAATACTTGTACAATCCCTAATTGTGCACTCACATTACGTTACACAAAGAAAGATCACAATCCTTAGTCCCACATTGATAATCATTTTCAAAGGTGTATTACTTAACTGGAACCAATGCTTTCATATGCAAAATATTATATTTCAAGTTGCCCACCCATCCTTCTTATTGGCCAGCACCAAAGTAGCTGCCTGCCCAAGTGGGGGAAGACGGTAAAAGGTTTTAACAACTATATACAACAGTAAAAAAGTACATGTAGTGGAGTAAAAAAGAAATATGCTTACTTCCCTCCATGCTTGTCTTGTCTGACCTCATCCAAAAGCAAAACTACATCCTTTATGAAAGGCCTTCTAGATGGATCTCGGTTTATACACAAGCATGCTATATCTAATACTTGCTGCATTTGCTCTTCGTGACCTTTACTTTGCAACGAGCTGTCAAAGATCTGCTCTAAATTGGTAGTGTTCCTGAGCTCTTGCACCCAAGCTACAAGGTCAGCAGACTCTTTGGATCGAAAGACGTCTACTGGTCTCTTTCCTGTAAGTAACTCAAGCAAAACCACCCCAAAGCTGTACACATCACCTCTTGGAGTAGCATTCGACTTTTCCCCATATTCAGGAGGAATGTAGCCCAGTGTTCCCACCAGCTCTGTGGTGACATGTGTCTCAGTGGACATCATCAGCCTGGCCAAGCCAAAATCTGCAAGATGTGCTTCAAACGTTTCATCCAGTAATATGTTGCTAGACTTGATGTCTCTATGTACAATGTGGGGATTGCAGATCTGATGCAAGTATGCCAACCCGGCTGCAGCTCCCTGTGCTATCTGCAGCCGTATCGGCCAGTCCAAGCAGTTACCCCCATCACTCCTCTCATGTAGCCAGTAATCTAAGCTTCCATTCTCCATGTATGAGTAGATGAGAAGCTTGGCATGCCCTATTTTTAAAAAACCCCTCAAAGGAACCAAATTCTTGTGCTGAGCCTTGGAAAGAGCCTCCACCTCAGCTCTGAACTCCCTCTCCATCTGCCCACCATCTCCTGTGAGTTTTTTTATTGCAAGCTTTGAACCATCATCCAAATCTGCTCTGTAAACAAGACCAAAACCTCCACAACCTACAATGTTGGTGGAATCAAAATTATTGGTTGCTTTGAAAATGTCTGCAACAGTTAGCATTTGATGATTGTAGAGAAGTTGCATCGAGGCATTCTGTGCCTCGGAGAGGCTCATGATACTATCCATCTCCCTTGGGCTTTCAAATCCTTGATGAATAGCAGTTCTCCCAGAGAGAATCCACAAGAATATGGTGACCGATATTACAACCCCCCCGACACCGATACAGACTGTGACTAGAAGGGCAATAATCCTTGGGCCCCTCGTATGGGCATGTGAAAAAGCACTTGAACTACTGTTACTGTTACTGCCATTTGTGCAGGCAGATAAAATGGGAGCTCCACAAAGTCCTGGATTACTTTCATAACTTGTGACAGTGAATGTTTCAAACTGATTGCTGACTGGAATAGGGCCAGAGAGGTTGTTAAAGGAAACATTAAAGTTGGAGAGAAATGTTAAATAGGAAAGGCTTGAAGGGATGGTGCCACTAAGGTTATTGTATGATAAATCAAGCTGCTCCAAGCTTGTGATGTTGGCAAGAGATGCGGGAATGCTTCCTGCTAGAAAGTTGTGACTTAGGTCCAGAAATAAAAGCACTTTGAGATGGTGAATTTTTGAAGGTATTTCACCGGTCAATCGATTGTTGCCAAGTAGAATGGAAGGGGGTAAAGCTACAGCTTTGCTATAGAATAAGTCAAGTGGACCAATTTGACGCTTCACCTCTAGAGGATCCATGATGGTCTGCATGCCCGTCAAGTTGGTATCCTTATGTACGAGTGATTGCAATTTGAAGAGCTCTGAAGGGATGGTGCCACTGAGTGAATTATTGGACAGATCTAGGTATATCAAATGTTGAAAGCTTCCAAGCCATGTGGGGAGCTCTCCTTCTAACTGGTTCCATGATAAGTCCAAGACCTGCAGCTTGGTGCAGTTTTGCAGCCACAGTGGAATGCTCCCTCTTAAATTGAGAAAAGCTAGGGCCAAAAACTGCAAATTTGCAAAGCCATACAAGGAGGAAGGGAGAGGCTCTGTGAAGATATTCTTTGTAAGGATGAGGCTTACCAGGCTGTGGGAGTTCTGAAAGGATTGCAAGCTTCCATTTAACCTGTTGGTGGAGAGTGACACGAAGGTCAGGCTCTTCAAAGAATTGAACTGCATAGGGATGGATCCAGTGAAATCGTTTATTGCAAGGTCGAGGAAACTCAGATATGTGCAATTGCTGAGGGAGGCCGGGATGCTGCCAGTGAAAAAGTTGCTGTAAAGATTAAGCTCCTGTAGGTGTGTCATGTTGTTGAAGTCCACATCTAACAAGCCTGTGAAGCTGTTGACAGATAGGTCTAGCGCCATGAGCTTGGAGTTCTGGGATAGGCTTTTGGGCAAAGGGCCATTCAGGTTATTGTTTGAGAGAAAGAGGTGTGTGAGGCTGGTGAGGTTACCCACAGAAACATCTAGAGTTCCGGTGAAGCTGTTATTGGCTAGGCAGAGGATGCACAATGTGGTGATGCCGTACAGGTCATGTGGGATGCGGCCCTGTATGCTGTTGAACCCCAGGGAAAGCTGTTGCAAGTGCATACATGACCCTAACCCAGAGCCAAGATGCCCACTGAACATGTTAACAGACAAATTAAGGGCCCTAAGCATGGGTGCATGATGGCAAACATCTGTTTTGATAAGACCAGAGAGATGATTAGTGCATACTCGAAGCTCTTCCAGATTGGTGAAATTTTCAAAGCTGGGCAGCTCTCCAGTAAAAGAATTGCTGGACATGTTGATGCTCTTCAAAGAGGGCATGCTAGACAAGAGCGAGATGGGACCTGAGAGATTGTTGCAGCTGAGATCAAGGGTTTGCAGATGAGAAAGGGAGGACAACTGTGAAGGGAGTCTTCCATGGAATTGATTGTAAGAGAGGTTAAGGGATTGTAAGAATGTAAGGTTGCCAAGAGCCGGGGAGATATTACCTGTGATGTTTAGGTGTGGCAGAGAGAGGCTGATTACCCTTCCAGCAGCAGGTGTACATGCCACTCCTTGCCACAGGCAACAGCTTGTATTGCTATCCCAGACCCACGACTGGTTGTAATATGCCACTTCTTGCTTGAACTGCAAGAGAGCCTCATGCTCGCTCTGCACGCATGTGAGGTCTCCGCTGCCTGGAGATGGCGCGATGCCTCCTGACTCGCTGCTGATTCCGAAGGAAGAGCACAATAAGAGCAGCAAACTGTGCAGCAGCAAAACTGAAAGCATTGCTCGAAGCGTCGCACCAGTGAGAGAGAGAGAGAGAGAGAGAGACAGAGAGAGAGAGGGAGGAGGAGGTGGTGCAAACAAGAGGGTGTTCGCGTGGAGCTATCGAGCTATCCTTTCTGTAGCCGAATGGCCCGAATCTCATTTTCCCCACGCTCCACACCGTCCAACTCTCTGTCCCCACATTATAGGCCACATTATTATTATGAGCCCAACTCTCTTTCTTTTCAAGTTCAAAGTCAACTCCGTAGACAGAAAAAAAGGTCTAGCTCCAATTATTATTGTTATACCTATTATTGTTATACCTCTCGACTCTCACACACACACGCTCTCTTAGGGTTCGCTCACACGATGGGTTTCCTCCTAACTGGTGCATTCTAAGGCCATGTTAGACCCTGGCTCGAAATACCCACAAAAAAGGTACACTCGACGTGTGTTAGGGGAATGGGGGTACACTACAGAAGGTAAGGTGCCACTAGATTCTCGACAAGGGAGGTATCTTTGTGGCTCGAAATACCCACAAAAAAGGTACACTCGACGTGTGTTAGGGGAATGGGGGTACACTACAGAAGGTAAGGTGCCACTAGATTCTCGACAAGGGAGGTATCTTTGAAATCCTCTTCATGGGTTCTACATACTTGAGTAATGATTATGAACACTCCTCACAAAAAAACATGTTTTACAACAAATGCAAATACCTTCTACATGCAAAGATTTCAAGTTTTCTCGCGTAAATCGAAATCCAAAAATTATTTTCACGTAACGAAAAGTTCAAAGAACCTACAATTGCAAAACAATACCTTCAAAGACAAATTAATGAGAGAATTTAAACATTCAAGAGAAATTTAAAACATTCATAAGCGCGGAGCTAAAACCTCGTACTACCCATTTTACACCTCAATAAATCCTCATTTATTACCAACCAGCTAGGCCATTAGTATTTTGGGCATGGTTATGTGGGTACCACTAGGTGATTGGCAAGTGTCCACCCCTAGGGCCCACTCTGTGTGTGTGTGTATTCCTCCTAATTTATGCCTCTCTTGTTCTTCTCTTCTTAGATCATTACCTAAACATCTACTAAGGCTCTCTTATTAATCTTGCAATTAAATTATTTAGCATGTGAAGGAAGTAAGCAAAAAGACATTTAATCGAAGGAAAGGGGGGTATCCATTACTTCATATATATATCCACACACGCACTAATTGAAATACAATGTGTATCTTCACAAAGCAATATCTTAACCACTAAGACAATATCATGTAAGCTTCTAATGAGACTAAATGGTTTCTCTTCTCAATAAAAGCAAGGTTTCACATTATTTAATCCAAAATAATCTCCACTTCCAACATCTTTCTTCTTTTAGAAATGTAAATGGTTTTGAAAAGTCTTCTCTTTGTCATAATTTCTTTTCTTACACGTAAGCGATGATTTACTAAGGTTCCAAGAAAGATGCACCTTAATCAAAGAGGTGGATTAAACAACTTATTCAAACCTTTGGGGGATCAATCTAGAAAGTTCGGGGTAGAACAAGGCTTTAACAAGCTTGCAAGCCTTGTTTTAGGGTATTTGGACACCTACTAGGATGGACAAGGAATAATTAGGCCCCTCCGTAGCTTGTGGCTTACTAAACTTAAGTTGAATATAGTTGCTTCAACATTGATTATATCATGATAGCTCAATTATTGTGAAAGCTAAATATTAGGTTGCTTGAGCAACCCCCATTCTCCAAATTTGAATTAAGCTCCTAAAATCTTGCCTTTATCTTATTATACCATGAAGGCCTTCTTTTGCAAGAACACTCTAGAAAATGCTATCATTGCTTTTTTAATATTTTGACAAGAAAGACTCTACTCCCTTTTCTTAGCAATGTGGATATGTCATGTATCCCACCTTATCAAGATTGCTTACACATTTTAATAATGCTCTGCACATTTATAAGATCAACTATGCTTTACATTACCAAAACTACATTTTTAATATTTTGACAAGAAAGACTCTACTCCCTTCCTTTAGCAATGTGGATATGTGATGTAGCCCACCTTATCAAGGTTGCTTACACATTTTCTTAATGCTCTGCACATTTATAACATCAACCATGCTTTACATTGCCAAAACTACATTTTCTTGACAATTTGGAAATGTCACGTAGCTCACCCTATCAAGCTTGCTTGCACAATTTCTTAATGCTCGGCACATCTATAAGACCGACCCTGCCTAACATTGCCAAAACCAAATTGGTGAAATCTATTTTCCGTGGCAACAAGGAATATTTGTTTTAGTGAGGTTTCTTAAGCATTATGAGAGAGAGATATGTGATTTTATTGATGATTGTTTGAACATGAAAGTTGGTGATAATCATTCCTTTTTTCCATAATATTATCATGAACTTTAAGTCACTCCTAATATTTTAAATTGTTGTGTACACATGGTTGGTAGGGATATGCATACATACCATGAAAAATGGACTTTCACATGTATCATACCCCAAAAACACTTTAGAAGATATTTCTATGAAGGAAGTATCTTCTGTTCTTTTATTGACAACACAATTATATGACATTTTCCCTTCAAATGAAATAGAAATGTGTGGAGATGGAGCTTTCTTAAAACCCACATCTTGGCCACTTGCTTGAAACCCCCAAAAAAATACCTTGGTACTACAAAGACCTACTATCATGAAATGTACATGCTTTATGACAAATGTGCCATATGTGTGATCCTTCAAAATCATGCTTTATGATAAATGTGCTTCTGTATTATCCTTCATATATACATGCTTTGACCATATCATGGGTTTGGTGGCAAGTACCTACCATTAAAATGCTAAAAAAGGACTTTCATCATCATGTCTATGGCGTTATGTCCACATGTGCATACATATGACTACTTTACTTTCTCAACAAACAAACTTTTAGACTTTGAGCTTCCCTTTCAACTATCCAAGTTATTTTTTCATGTGGGTACTCAAAATTCTTACCCAAGGACATTTTTCATAATTTTATTGCTTCTTTGTGGTCCAAGAAACTTATCAATATCCTCCACTAATGGAAGGAGGAAAGTTGATTTAACAAATTCAACTTCCATCATTATAAAAAAAATTCAAAGTCACTCAAAATGAAACCAAGATATATTGCACCAAAATCACTCAAAAAATACATGTCCTTTGAGGGCACCCATGTTCTTTTCAACAATTACTATCTTACATTTATCAAGTCCTTATGTTTAACTTGTCAACCACACTTTCATGCAAACTTTATCTCTTACATCATGTGATGACTTTGTGAAAACTTGTATACATGAAAAAGTATCACACCTTGATTCTATGATGGTGGAATTGACTTTAGGAAAGAAAAATGTTACCACCTGGTAAGTGGAGGGGGGTGATTACTTGCATTGATATAATGTTGAGAAAATAAATGTGTGAGGGTGCAACATGAATAGAGAAAGGGAAAGACCATGCACATTAGAAAGAGGAATAGACTAAGGGTACATTGGCAAAGGTTGATTTGTTTGGTCATTTGTAAAAGGTGAAGTCAAACATGGAAAGTGCAAAGTAGCACATGTAGCGTGAGCATTTATGAACACAAGGATGGCACAAGGGTGCATGGAGCATGTGGATGAGAGCTATATATGCATGTACTTGGATCAAGCTCATGCAATGAGATTATGTGGGTTTGTGATTAATCACTTGTAATTGTTTTGCTATTAGCTTAATCACTTTTTATATTATCTTAATCAATATCCTTAATCATGTCTCTCATATGCTTTGAACCGCCCTTGAGCTTAATCAAGCTTGATTTTTTAACATGGTATCAGAGTCATGCCTCTTAAATCATCCCATCTCAAACTAGTAGCTAAAGTAGGCATCGTTAATCTTAATTAAATCCACTATTCTCATCTTATCCCTTTTCTCTCTCTTTGTGGTCAAAATTTGATAAGCCTTGTTCTTCTAATCCTCTCCACCATTTGGCAAAAGCTTCTAGCCACATTTTGATCATCCCTAGGCAACTTCACAACTGCGAGGAATCGAGTTAATTCGTCACATTCTAAATGCAAAGTGCGTCGCTAGTAGAGCTGGATTGAGAAATTAGACCATTCGTCGCATACACAAGGAATTAGTTAAATTCCTTTCAGATGTGTTTAAAGCATGGTATGAGGATCTCACATATCGAATATCACCTCGATTGGTCTACTGTGTGACCTACAACAATCGAAAATGAAGGCGGTGAAATTCTGTACTACTCAAGGTGAAAAATCAAGACATTCACTCATTAACACTATAAACTAAGCTTAAATATGTTGAGATTTGAGGTGATATGTGAGCTAGAGAGAAGAGTGGAGACTTATCCCACATTGATGTACAAGTCCTAGAGTGTGCCTTCTCATATAAAAGGAGACTATTTCAAGCAATGAAAAATGAAGCATCTCTATGAGTACAACTCTCAATCTTGTAACCTAATTGTGCTTGAGTCTTAACTCTAGTTAGCATAATCTTTTCATCATCATTATGTTTTTAATTAAGTTGCACCCACCATAAGATTAGTGTTTCTTAATCATAATAATTAGGGTTAAGCTAGCCATACATGGTGAGGGTTCATCTCTTTTGACATGGTATCAGAGCCACCACTCTCCATTAGCTTAGCCTTAGCTCACATTAGTCTAATCACTTTATTAATCATCTAATTATTCACTAATCTCAACCTTATCCAACTCTTCCATTTGTAGTCCAAATTTCAAATGCTCACCATTTCTCATCCTCTCACTCATTAGCCAAGATAATTCACAAGGTTGTTGTTCAGCCCTAGGCTAAACCACAAACAAGAGGGTTTTGTCTTCTTTGCCCTAATTTTCTCAAAATCCACGCTGGTAGCGTGACTGGTTTTTGCTTCATTTCTCTGTTTATGTTGTAAAAATTGGGCCAAGCCCTTCTAGCCCAAGATAGGCCATGGTATAAGCTCTAACTTGACCAAAGGGCTTCTCCAATAATGTAGTATATCGGTCGAGGCAAGCAAAATAACAAGCGCTTATAATCTATAAATTTCGCTCATTTTTTGAAGGATTGAGATATTCTTTGTCCATAGGACTCTTGTGCTCATCAAGGGCAACAAGCCAGTATAAAAACCCCCTTCAATATCCACTTTCACAAGCTCAATTCGAAGCTCCAAGATTTATCTCTCTTAATCATTATAATTAAGCTCCAAGAGTTATCTCTCTTAATCATTATAATTAAGCACTAATCATTATCATTAGTTCTGTGCTAGCAGAAATTGCGCTAATCTAAGTCCGAAATTGGAAAATTGGGGTGTAAATTCATTGTGGGAAGTTCTCTTTTACATAAAAATTCATTGCATTCCAATTGAAGATAATTTTTCATTGTCATTCTTGTATTGACTAGACACTGATCGTCTCGTGAATCATTATCACGTGTAAAGGCCTTCCCGACCTTCTCACTACAAATTTGTACGAGATTAGACACTATTAACAAAGAAAAATAAAATCTTGTTAGTAAGACCTTCTCAGTATGGAGTGTGTTGAAGTTGTTTCAAGATTTAATGGTGATGGGTTTTTCACATGGCAAAGCAAGACCATGTACTTGCTTATGCGTAAGGGGATTTGGCACCTTATTGAGGATGAACAAGTGGAGGTTGAGCCACTTCAAAACAACAAAGCATTGGGCCTCATCGCTAAAATCTTGATGATGTTGTTATTAGTCACATTGCTGGCATCAAGGATGCCAAGTTGGCATGGCTAGAACTCAACAAGATTTTTCGCATCAACTCAAGAGCTCAAAGACAACATTCTCATGCAGTTTTACAACTTGACAAGATTCAGGAAATCGAGACCATTGCAACAAGATTTTTTGCATCGACTCAAGAGCTCAAAGATAACATTCTCATGCAGTTTCACAACTTGACAAGAAGGAGATCGAGACCATGGCAAAACACATCAGTAAATTCAAAGGTATCAAGAAGCAACTTAGTGCATTAAATAAAGTCATTGAGGAAGATGAATCTATTGCCGTATTCTTAAAAAGTGTTGACAAAGAACCTTATGAATCACTTGTTTTGCTACACTTAAAAATGTGCCCAACACTAAAACTCATGTAGAATCATCTCTACTTGAACAAGAATCAAAGTTCAAGGATAAAGAACCATTCAAATCACATTCAAGTGGGAAAAAATTGTATACAAAGGATGGGAGATTTCAAAGGACAAATCAATCATATCTCAAATTTTAATATGTAATCACTGTGGCAAGCTTGGTCACATCTTTGTTAATTGTCATTTTAGAAGTAAACCAAAAATAATTTGTAGTGCATATGGAAATACTGGGCACTTGGAAGAACATTGCTACTCCAAATAGAATCAAGAAAACAACTATGTGGAAGATGGTCACTTTGTGGTGGCAGAAAATGATCCCTCTAGCTCCAAAAATATCCTCTTAAACATTGTATGTCCTACCCTCTGGCACCGATGATGTAGCCAAGGTAGAAGAAATAGCCAAAATTTGTAACCCTACTCTTAGAATAGACCTCTAGACCTCAAAGATAGGTCAAGTCTCTATCAAGGGGGGACATCACTCTTAGAGATGACCTCTAGGCCTCAAAGATAGGTCAAGTCACCATCAAGGGGGGACATCACTCTTAGAGATGACCTCTAGGCCTCAAAGATAGGTCAAGTCACCATCAAGGGGGGGTGTTAAGATTTGAGGTGACATGTGAGCTAGAGAGAAGAGTGGAGACTTATCCCACATTGATGTACAAGCCCAAGAGTGTACCTCCTTATATAAAAGGGGACCATTTCAAGCAATGAAAAATGAAGCAAGCTCTCAAGCCTCTCTATGAGTACAAGTCTCAATCTTGTAACCTAATTGTGCTTGAGTCTTAAGCTTAGTTAGCATAATCTTTTCATCATCATTATGTTGTTAATTAGGTTGCACCCACCATAAGATTAGTGTTTCTTAATCATAGTAATTAGGGTTAAGCTAGCCATGCACGGTGAGGGTTCATCTCTTTTGATAAAAATTATCTAATTCAGCTCATTTATGGTATGCCTAGCAAGTCTTACATCATTGCATGAGCTAATTAAGCTGTAAATCAAATTTAAAAATTGGCTTGATCTCCATAATAGCCTCTGTGAACGAGCCTATATCTTACTCATCTTTTGGTGATTTTGGACAAGTGAAAGCTCAAATCACAAATTTGGGAGTTTCTATACAAACATTTATCATCACATTCAGTTTCCCCCTTGATTTGAAGGGTCAATTTCTCACTTGAACACTGACAGTTTCTTGCATAAAAATAGTGAGCTTGATCTTGAGGGTTCATGTGGTTAATTCCTTGCATTAGCACTAATCTATTCATTCAAATCACTCTTGTATTGAGATTAGTCCACTGATCTTGAGTATTACTCAAGTGTTAAGGCCTTCTTAAACAAAAAATGACCGCTTCATTTATTCTTGATAATTTCAAACGGGAGTCCTCCACACATGGCAAGTTAAAATCAAATTCATGTTAATGAAGGATGGGCTATGGGGGATTGTAAATGGAAGGGAAAAATGTCTGGAAGATGAAGGGAATGAAAAGAAAAAATGGTTAAGCCGAAATGAAAAGGGATTAGCTATCATTGAGGGAGATGGATTTATCCATCACATTGTATCACAAGATACATCTAAGGGTGCTTGGAATGAGCTAGAGAAATTGTTTAGAGCAAAGAAAAAGAATTCAAAAATAAGCTTAAAAATACAATTCTTTGGCTTGGAAATTAAGGATAGTGAATCACTTTTAGTACACCTTAACAAAATGAAGAGTATAACTTAACAATTGACTGGCATTGGGGCACCAGTAGAAGAAGAGGATGCCAGAGCCATATTGTTAAAAAATAGGACACTTGAGGAGTATGAGTCCTTAGTGGCTACCTTGAAGAACCTCCCAAATCCAACAATTGTAGGAGTGGAAGCAGCCCTCATAGAAGAAGAGAAGCAGATTTGAGGGAAGACAGTTCAAGCTACATCAAGTGAGGATAAAGCACTCTTCTCAAGAGGACCAGGATCGAGGACTAGAGAAGGAACAAGGACAAAGATAACCTATCATCATTGTGATAAGATTGGTCACATAGCAAAGGACTGCTAGCAAAAAAAGAGAGCCAAATAAGCCAATGTAATGACAAAGAAGGAAGACAGTGCCTCGCAAGATGGAGGCAATGTAGATCATCTCTTCTAGATGATATGAGGAGCATGGCTTCTAACTCTTAGTTGTAACCCCACTTTCTAGCTGTGTAAAGTGTCAAGATAAAGCCAACATTTTAGCTCATAGAGAAACCTAGACAGACCGCTCCAACCATATGAGTATGGAGTGTAGGATAGGTCAATACAAGTTAGGTGTTAGACCCTCATCACATTGAGGGGAGGTGTTGAAAAGCAATGTGTGAGGGTGCAACATGAATAGAGAAAGGGGAGGAGCACGCACATTAGAAAGAGGAATAGACTAAGGGTACATTGGCAAAGGTTGATTTGTTGGTCATTTGTAAAAGGTGAAGTCAAAGGTCAAAAGGGTAGCACATGGAAAGTTCAAGGTAGCACATGTAATGTGAGCATTTATGAACACAAGGATGGCATAAGGGTGCATGGAACATGTGGATGAGAGCTATATAAGCATGTACTTGGATCAAGCTAATGTAATGAGATTATGTGGGTTTGTGATTAATCACTTGTCATTGTTTTGATATTAGCTTAATCGCTCTTTGTATTATCGTAATCAATATGTTTAATCATGTCTCTTATATGCTTTGATCCACCTTGAGCTTAATCAAGCTTGATCAAGCTTGATTTTTAAACATATAATAAACACATTCTATAATTACATTTTGTTGTAATTTAAGATATTTCTTCAATATTTTCATTATGTGTTGATTTATTAAACTATAATTTCCTAATAAAAGTAGGATCTAGTGTTGAGTTTTTATGTTAGCTTATTATTTCCACATTTATAAAGCTCGTTCATTATATGATTCTTTTTTTTTTTGCATAAACTAGCAAGATCCACATTAATGTTTTACATATTCTCAAAGACTTGCAAACACATCTTATACAAACATTTTATGTATTTATTTATTAGTACACGGTGTTGATCCATGGGATGATCCACCCTTACCTAAAGTGCCACTGGATCTCATAAAGGTGGTTAGAAGCAGCCCACCCCCTTAATAGACTTTGGCATTGCCAATCCATCTCGAGGGGTGCACTACCAAGAAATCCTATATATCATGTGCGTTCAAGGAGTATTAAAAAAACCCCTTACACTTACATAATTTTATGAATAAAATGACCCCTTTTCTTCATAAATTTACGAGTTTTTTCCAAAATTGTCAAAAAAATCCCCCCTCTTGTAAATGTAATTCCGTAACTTTTTTCGATTAATATATACCCCTCCTGATGAACTCACATGATACACTTACACATTTTTAGGAGAACCCCCTGAGTAATCCATCCACATGGCCAACTTCATAATGCCACCTACTAGGAGCCGCCCATGTACCCACTAACTTGTAATACATTAGGATCTTAAATGTAAGCAACAAGCACATACACTAACTTGTAATACATTAGGATCTTAAATGTAAGCAACAAGCACATATAAGCGACATGTATAGACTTAGACATTTTAGTGTGAGTAGATAGCTAGCCAGTGAGTTATTCGCTTATTAGAGAGAGAGGTAGATTCTCACTTATTCACACTATAGTGTATTATGATATGGTGCAGCGGCTTCCTTGTATTCTTGTCTTACAAATAATAGTACAATCCTATTGCATTTTCTTTAACTATGTAATCTTCTTTCACTGCATCTGCTTAGTCTCTTGCACTAGTTCGCCAATGTACTTCTCTACATGTGTATGCATGTCAAACTACACTATCTAACTGGTGATGATGCATTTTGGGCATCCAAGCATTGTGGATCCTCCCTAATCATGGGGCGCATGTCTTGCTATGTTGGTTAACCCCAACACGTTTAGTGGCGATCCTGCTAGGGATATAGCCATCTAGCCATTGCCACTTCAGAGAAGCGTACAAGTTGCTAAAGTAGAATCAATACCACAAAAGTTCTAGCAGTGAGGCCATAAATTTTGGTAGAATCCTAGCAAATAGAGAAGGAGCACCAGAAGAGCTTGAACAGTAACAACCAACACAAAAACCAATGAAGACTCAAGAAGAAACTCAAAAACAAAAGGCACAACAGCAACATGAGGAGCATTTAAGATTTCATGAACTATTCCAAGAAGTGAAACATAAGCACATAATTAAAATGGTAAACAACTTTAGCCAATCGCATAAAAATCTCCCAACATACAAAGGCAAGAAAATAGAGGATTCAAACATTCATGTTAAAAAGTTTGAGTATTCATGAAAAGTCTACATTATCAATTTGGAGGGTATGTGGTCCAAGACTAGAAGAACTAAAGAGAGATCAGTTTTGTAGATTAGTTTTGTGGCCACCTTTGGTGATGTGCCAATGGAGTGATTCATGTAATTTGATGTCGACCACTTCAACACATAATGAGGAGCTGAGGGATGCATTCTTGAAGAGGTTCCACAAGGTCAAGACTTTAGGTTAGCTTATAGACATCATGAGAGAACTAAAGGGTCGAAGCATGTTAATGTGCTACACTTTTTTGTGTCTGGGGTAGGTGCTAGTTAGCATGACTTTTTATAATGATTTTTGGATCTAAAGATGACCCACAATTCAAAATTTCCCATCATTCTATACAGGATTCAAAAGCTCTTGAAGAAGAGAATATTTGTGTATAATCTTTGAAAAGAGCTAATTTTAGTTGCAAAAATTTTACCACATGCCCATTTTTTATGTTAGCACTACTACAAACCTAAAAAAGCATAACACGCTAACCAACTACTTCCCTAAAGCAAGAAGACATGGATGTCGAGGCCTATGCAACAAAATTCAAATCTTGCCAAGAAGAGACTAGAGCTAGCATGCCCTTTTCAGAATTGATGAGGGAATGATTTGTAAAAGTTCTAAATCCAAATCTCAAATAGTCATTGTGGATGTGGAAGACCTAGGGTTTAATGAGTTAGAAGAGGAGGTAGCCAGCAAGTGGGGCGAGAAGAACCTATACAAGAAAGCCAAGTCCAAGAAAAAGAAGAAAGTAGTGGGGTTAAGGATTTATCTAAAAATGAAACAAAAGAATTAGATGAAATGCAGACAAATCAGGAGAGGAGTGACTTCGGACATCCTGGCAAATAAGAAAGGTAAGATGGGTGTGGTAAGTGTAGAGAGCAAGGTGCTACTCCGAGAGATGAGAGACCTTACAACCATGACCAAGTCTACCAAAAAGAGCACCAAAAGCCCGAATGGGTCTAGATTCCAAGAGTGTACTTTGGAAGATGCATGCAAGGAAGGGAACCTCAAGGAAGAGTGCACCTCTAAGTTGATGTGTTCGATCTATCCACCATCATGGAATCACACAACACAAAACTAAAGATATAACATATGAAATAGAGTCCATGCAGTGAATCAAAAAGCATTTGATGAAAATAATCTCACGAGGAAAATCTGACCCTAGCAATACTATAGTAGAGCCTCAGAGAGGGATATCTACTAATAATGTAGAGGTGCATGGAAAATAAAAAACAACTACCAAATTTTCATGTGGCATTAGAAAAAATTACACGATTTGTTAGTTTGAATTTAGCATTGCTAGGGAGGCTCATAGCAAGCAATAAACTTCATGATTAAATATAAGAAACTCGTTCAAATAATGATTAATAAAAGAATAATCAAGATACTAATCACATGATGATTGCTTTAATTAACCTCCTAAAATGAGCCAAGGATTACATGATTTTATAGCTCTCAAGGATCCCTCATCCATGGTTAAAACACAACCTAGTACGAAAAAATATATAAAGTGTTAGTTAGACACACGAGGAAATATATATTTAAAGCTAGAATTTCTTGACAGTGGGGGTTTTGTTCACAATATAAATTGCAAAGAACTAGCTATGGCCACTCAAGCATGGAGTGGAGACATGGGTGTAGGAGCACCATCCATGAGTAGGGAGAAGGGCAAGATTGCCACCATGAAATCTGATTAGCTTGTAAATTTGATTAGTATGAGTTAATTGTGATTAGCTATTCTCATTGGCCTATATACCATGACCCCCTTTTCATACACACTTATTTGTGTCCACTCTCACTTGGCCTTTGGCCCATAAGCCTATGTCCCTCACGATTGGGCCTTTGGTCCAATACACTTATGCTTGGCCCTTAGCCTCATATGTACAAGTCGTTTCCACAATTATGTGTCCACCGCTTCATTACAAACCATCTCCACGCATATATGTTTCATCCTCGAAACATGCTCAAAGTATAACCATAGTATGGATGGTTTGCAAAAGCATCAACATGAATCACTTCACACTTCTTTGCCAAAGCTGTCCAAAAAAGCATCATTTGAGCCTTTGAGACCTCCAAAACTTATGAAATGCTCACCAACACATTGCGAATCATGGCTAAGAAGTGTATATGGCAAATTCATCCATTTGGACCTCTTTTATGCCTCATAACAATAAATTATAGCAAGCTGTTGTTTTTTTGTTTTGGCTCAAGAATGCACCTCAAATGCATCAAAAAGGTGTTCCATAGAGGCGGGTTGACATGTTGCTTCATCTTGAGGTAATTCTTTCCTCTTGACAAGGTATTCACACAAAGTGCTGTTGCGTAACACCTTCTCTCTTTGTCCCAACAAAGTTCTCAGGTATGTACTCCACCATGCCATCTTCACTCATGGGTGGAAGCTTATCCAATACTTGTACCTCCAGACCAACATATGCCTTCAAATGTGATACGTGAAAGACCATGTATTCTTGTAGTAGATGGAAGTAGCAATTGATAAGCCACTTCACCAACTCTCCTCAATACTTTGTATAGCCCATAATAACGATGTGCAAGCTTTGTGTTGGTACTACCTTTGAGAGATCCATATTGAGTCTTAGGTATCCTCAAGAACACAAAGTCTCCTTCTTTGAATTCTAATGGCCTTCGATGTGCATCTTCATAATGATTTATCTTCTCTTGAGACTTCTTGATGTTCTCTTTGCATGTTTGCCAAAAGAGTTTGTATTCTTTCCACTTCATCCCTTGTATGTGGATTTGCATTCTCTTTCTTGAATGCTATGATCGGCACATGCACCTGATAGCCATACATAGCCTCAAAAGGCGACATTCCAACATCCCATGCATGTTGTGTTTCATAGCAATAATGCCCGTCTCAAGCCACTTATTGACCCTTTCGGTTTGACCATCACTTTCTTGATGATAAGCCGTACTAGGAGTCAACTTAGTGCCCATGCTATCAAACAATGTACACCAAAATGTGCCCATAAACTTCACATCTCGATCACTCACTATTTGCTGCTGTGCTGCAGGCATACCATGAAACTTGAACACATTTTCCATGAATTGGTGTGCCACCATAGATGCCAAGTGTCTCACTTTTGTTGGTACAAAATGGACAGCTTTTGTCAATTGGTCAACCACCACATAAATGCTATCCCATCCCCTCTCTTGGTAGAAGGCAAGCCAGTAATGAAATCCATATCAATATGCATCCATTTACCCTCCGGAATGGGTAAAGACTAAAGCAAACCACCGGGCTTGTGTGTGGGATCCTTGTTGAGTTGACAAGGCATACACTTAGCAACATATTCTTTGACTTCCCTCCATAGGCCTTTCCAATGAAAACTTTTCCTTATGGCATCATAGGTTTTGAACAAACCTAAATGTCCCGCCATGGGAGTAGAATGCATCTCATCCATGACCTTTTTCTTGAAGGATTAGTGGGGTACAAGATACACCCTTTCCTTATAATAGAGGAGACCATTGTGCAATCAAAGGGTGTATCTTGATGGAGCTTTCAAAAGAAATGACTCCGTGGTCTTGATACAAGAATTTGCTTCCATAAAGAAAGTGATGCCATTTCTTGATTGCATGCAAAATAGTAATCATCTCTTGATCATATACATGCGTCTCCATCTCTTTGTCATCAAGTTTGCAGCTTTCATAAGAAATGACTCCGTGGTCTTGATACAACACCGCACCAATGCCTCTTCCACATGCATCTGCTCTCTAATAGTCAAGGGCTTGGAGAAATCTGGGCATACCAAGATAGGTGCTGAAGTAAGCATTCTTTTCAGCTCATCAAAACTCTTTTGTGCCATTGCATCCCAAAATAATGCCTCTTTCTTTAACTTATCCGCCATCAAAGGAGCTGCTATATGTGCATACCTCTCAATGAACCAACGATAGAATGATGAGAGATCTAAGGATCCCCTCACTTGAGTGAGATTGGTGGGAGTAGGCCAATTCTTCACACATTCCACCTTCTTGGGGTCCACCTTTATGCCATCAATGCTCACAATGTGACCAATACACCAAGATATCATAAAAAAACACCAATACAAACTTGAAGAGGAATGGTTGTAGCACTTTGTTCATCAATGCTTGAAAAGTGGCCAGTGCATTACATAAACCAAACAGCATCACCATGAAATGATAGAGACCTCTTTTGGTACGAAATGCCATCTTGTGCTCATCCCCACTTTTCATTCTTATTTGGTGGTAGCCAGACTGCAAGTCAATCTTGGTGAAGAACTTGGCACCCTTCAATTTATCCAAAAGATCATCAATTCTTGGGATTGGTACCTATTCTTGATGGTGATTTTATTAACATCCCGATAATCAATGCACATTCTAAAAGTCTCATCCTTCTTCTTCAGCAATAAAATGGGCGATGCAAATGGCAATTGACTCGGTTCCACCCAACCAATATCAATGAGATCTTTAACTTGCTTTGCCACTTCTTTTTCCACTTTTGACAACCTATATGGAGGTTTGTTGATCGGCCTTGCATTTGGCTCCAATTCAATTGCATGATCAACCTCCCTCATTTGGTGGCAAGCACTTGGGCATATGAAACACATCTTCATAATCTTTAAGTAACTTCTTCATGCCCTCATGCGTAAGTTTGCTCTCTTTTTCATTGTCTTCATCCTTACAAAACATACATATAGCCACTCTTCTTCAACTCCCTCTTGAGTTGTGTGTTATTGATCAAGGTTAACTTTGAGGTGCCAAAACCATGCAATGTAATGGTCTCCTTCCCATGCATAAACCTCAAAAAGCCTTGTTTCAAATTCATGGAAAAGGTTCCAAGAATCACACCCCAAAACCATATCAATGGGTCCCATATCGAGTATTAACAATTCAACTTTGCAAGTGTACTTTTTTGAGAGCATCAATTCCACATTTCTGTAAATCATTGTGCAATCCATGCTATTTTTATTTGCTACTTCAACTTTTCTTTTCATTGCCAATGTATCCAGGTATAATTTTAGATTTCCCAAAGACTTGTAGTTCACAATTTTATGTGTGCTATCGCTGTCCACCAACACAAATGCATCTCTTCCCTTGACCTTAGCCTTGAATCTCAATGTATGTGCCCCTTTGCAACCGGCATAAGATTCATTGGATATGGAACAAAGAGAAGTATTGTGCTCATATGCATTTGTAGCACCAAAGTATGAGGTAAGCCATCATCATAATCATGAAATCACCAAGAGAACCACCGCCGGGGTCAAAAGGAAACTCCACATCCGGATCTAAAGAATAGTCGACATCCACAAACTCACATGGCTCTTCAAATTGCTCAAATTCTTTTTCATTAGTGTCATCTACCACCTTCGAATAAACCATATTAATCTTGATATTGTGGGATTTTCACTCCTTCCAATGATCCTTGCTATACTTCCCACCACATTTGTAGCATAGGTTTTTGTCCCTCATCTCATTAATGTGGTCTTCCGTCACAAATTTGGTCTTGGTGACCCCATGATTAGTTGGCTTTGCACCCACTTGTGAAGGCTTTTGAGAAGTATTTCCACCTTTGAAAGCACCCGCATTGTATGGTTTTCCACCACTTCCATAGACGGTAGGAAATTTGGGCACATTTGGAGTGGTAGGAGATGGCTTTGTGAAAGCATTTGACCCATAATCCGGCTGACAGTTCACCCATGTATTTGCATACTTTTCTTCATATACTTCAGCTAAGATCATTGCATCCTTGAGAGTTGTTGGTCTTTGTGCCTTCACATTTGTTTCAATTGCGATCTTTAAGCCCTTGATGTACTTGACTATTTTGAATTCCTCACTAAAATCTTCAACATGAAGCATAAGTTTGAGAAACTTATGCTTATACTCCTTCACACTCATGTATCTTTGTTGTGAGACCCCTCTGCCCCCTCCGCGCACCGGATTCCTGGTTGCTAGCAGCGGAAGTATCTTCATCATGCGCGGGGCAGGGTTTTCCACTCGGGGCCTCGCCCTCGAATGTCCGGACACAAGACTAATCTGGTGGTCATTCCGAAACCGAAACCGAAAATTTCCCTTGCCCGAAAAACGGGGATGATTCCACTTTTTTTATTTTCTTAACGAATTTTCTAACGGGTCAAGAGGCTAAACTATCCTTCACCTGATTAAACCAGAAACTTGAAGAAATTAATGCTTTTTTCCTAATCGAAATCAGGCACAACCATTGATCTAATCATTTGAGAAGTCTTCAGGTTTTTATTTAACTACTCGAGTTCTAAGCGTATTCCTATTATTCAATTTCACTATTAAAACTCCACTGATTCCAACCTAACCCCATCCGGCCCATGGGTTAGCCACCACCCAACCAGTGGAATTGGTAGAACCAGACAATTACTCACCAACCCATAATTGAATGCCTTTCTTAACTTTTTCTTTCGAATACAGATACGCACACACTTCTCTTTAAAACTTTAACTTATAAAAAAACAATTTATTGACAAACAATTATGGTTTACAGATGTCATAACTCAAAAATTCCATCCAGTCCCTTGTTTCTCAAAAAACATAATCACTCTAGACTCTTCGTTGAGACCAGATGGTCAGCAACAACGGGATCCAGTAAGAGATTACAATAATCATTCGTTCATCATACAATCTTCCACGACACTGTACATGGGTGTCCTAGGCACCGTGAGCCTGTGCATTACACCTGAGAACCCTCCAGGATCCTCCTTAGGTGTCTTGGTACTTCACTCAGGGACCACTTGGTCGGCCCTCATCCATCGTACCGGAATCGCACCATTTTAAGGCTTTGCCGCGTGAGCTGTCCTTTAAACACTCCCCGCCAGCTGTTGCAACCGAACTTCCCTTAGAAAGACACATACCAAATGCTCCCTCCAGCATTCTGGCGTAAGACAGTCCTTTAAGAAAATAGGGTTTCTATGCAAGTTTTCAGTTTGATTTTCTTTTGAATACAATGAGTATATCTTAAATTAGTATCTCCAAAGCTTTATGATCGTAATTCTCAATTCCATAACAGAATTCTTCGAATTCTATAACTTTGATCCACAGATCAATTCGAAGGGTCTCAAACTTAGTTTCAGATTTGGCGAGAGTTTTGAGTGTATTTTCCTGAACTGGTCACATCTTCTTTCCTCAAAACTAACGAAAAGAGTTTGGTCTTGGTCATAGTCTGATTCAGGGTTCGAGTCTGATAGGATTTTTCTTGAACTATCTTTCTCAAAAAGGATTGATAATTCAGTTACTAATTTACTAAATTTCATTCTTTGAATTTTCACTTAATTGATTTCTAAATTAATTACGAATTCCAATGAGGAATAAATTAATCATTTATCTAAATATTTTGACTTCGATAGATTTTTTGAATTTTCTTTTTACAACCCGAGAGAGTATAAAATGATAGAAATTTCTCTCTTAGAGTATTTACTTATTCATTTATCAAATACTCATAGAAATTAAACATAGAATTAAAGAGAAATCTAATTTTGATATAAAAATCCTTTATGTATGAAAATCAACTTCAATGGGAATAACACTTTTAAAATAAATTAAATTCAATGAAAATAACACTTTTGTAATAAAAATTTCCATTATGCATCTTTCTATGCATAGAAATTAAATTTAATGAAAATAACACTTATATAATAAAAAAATTTCCATTATGCATCTTTCTATGCATAGAAATTAAATTCAATGAAAATAACACTTTTATAATAAAAAAATTTCCATTATGCATATTTCTATGCATAGAAATTAAATTCAATGAAAATAACATTTTTAGACCCTCCATCCACATGAGTGGGAGTCAGGTTGTATTAGAAATTCTAATGTACTCATTTGTATATCTAAAAAATTGTCTTGAGTCAAAGCCTCCCAGGAATTCAACATTTTCTTAATAGACTTGAAAAATAAAGCTCATTAAATATTCCTTATTTAAAAGTTTTAACGGGTTGGAGTTACCAATATTTCTAATAGAAACACTTACAACAATTGGACACGTCTGTGGTAGTTTGCCATCGAGTTTGCTAAATAACAAACTCTGGTGGCACGAAGGTCAAAAAAGACCAAGCTCCAATGGCTTCTGCAGAAACCTTAAAGGCTTACAAAAAGATCATTAATGATTTTATCATGTATAAAAATTATACTCGTACTTACATTTCATGGTAAGCCAACAAAACCACATGGAAGGGATCCATGTCAGTAGGGGAACCAATTCAAGACATTCAAAAAAGTGACATTTCGATAGTGCAATCGTGTCGACAGTAGTGGGTCCAATAGAAACACACGACTCTACATTGGAAATGGCAAATTTCCTATAATCATTCTGTAAAAAAAGAAACATATCAATCCTGCAAGATGAAAAGAAGTTAAGATTGTACAAATGTCTCTTTCTAACTAAAATAAGAAACACTTACAAAAGAATAGGCAGTAGCACGATCAAGTCTGTAACCTCACATCGATAGTTTTGCAAAATTCTTACATCATCCAGAGAAAATGTTGCCTTTTGTGCTTGCTATGCTTGTTGTTCAGCCGTCTGTTCTCTTGGTGCAGGTCTACCCCTCACTTTTGAGCCAAAATGAATGTGCCACTCATGGGCCACTTCTTCTACTCTCACTCCATCCCTCTCTCATTTTAGGGGAGGGATCTCTAGGATATTTCTCATTCATGAATCAAGAATAGGGAGAGGAGAAAAGAGACGGTCGTATCTGTAGCGCACTCGCCGAAGCGAGTGCATTTCTTTGTCCATGATAGTCACGCAATGTGCGTGTGCGGCTAGGACGTAGCTATCTTAGAAAAACTCAATTAGAAAATCCTCTATTTCCTCTTAAAGGCAGGAGAGGGCTGAGGGCTGCCATCATGCTGCCTAGAGTCCATAATGTTCGCAGAGTCCATAATGTTCGCAGAGTCCATAATGTTCGCAGATTCCATGAACGAGTCTTTGGAAAGGCATCTTGGCAATACATAACTGCATACATCTCATTGCCATGATATTGGTAAAGGATTCTTTGTCTAGAGATTTCTTGTAATTTGGAGGGCTTTGAGGAACAAAGCCATCTTCTTTGCTACACTGGGGTCCCCAATTGCCCTCCGAGCAATCTTTTTATTTGGGCCATCTAAAATCACCACAACGCAAATAGGTCGTTTCTCCCATGCCGAAGGAGCACTATCACATTGTGATGACTTGTAAGAAAGTAATAGTATCAATTTTTTTTATGAAATAACAAAAACAAAAAATCTGAATGAATTATTTTTGTGTATTAAGATAGAATCACCACAACACAAATAGGCCATTTCTATGTGCACAAAGATAGCCCTATCGTGTTGTGGTGATTCACGTTGGAAGTCAAAGAAAAAAAGTTATTTTTGTCCATTGAAATAGATTCACCACAACGCTAATAGGCAATTTCTACATGCACATAGCCTTATCGCGTTGATCTATATTAATATATAATCACCACAATGTGATCGTCCATTTTCACGTGCACAAAGACAACCCTAATCGCGTTGTGGTGATTTGAATAAAAGTTATGAAATGAACAAAAAACATAACATTTATGAATACATTATAAGGGATTAGGGTGCATGCCTTACCTTACCGAGAGAGCTAGAGAGGGGGCAAAGCTTTGATAGCAAGAATCATTCGTGAGATGAAGGAAAGGTGCAAACTGAGAGAGGGGAGCAAAATGAGCAAGCAAAGAAAAACTGTATGCATTGCCAAACATGGGGTATAAATAAACAAACCTACACAAAAATAGAGGTGTAAGACTACATGATAGATAGTAGTGTTGTCACATCGATAATAAATTTGCACGTGAGAGAGGCGACTGCATGACAACATGTGCATCGATAATAAATTTGCACATGAGAGAGGCGATTGCATGATGACATGTGCATATGTGATAGACATGTGGTAGTGGTATTATGATAGATATTCTGAATGAATTAATTTTGTGTACTAAGATAGAATCATCACAATGTGAATAGACCATTTCTACGTGCACACAGATAGCCCTATCGTGTTGTGGTGATTCTAGATAGTTTTTTTCTGTGTACGGTTGCATGCAGAATAATTTTCTGCACGTGTGAAGAGATGTGGCAGTGATGCATTCCTTAGACATGTCTCACATCAACAATAAGTGTACATGTCATGCATGTCCTAGGCTGCATGATGACACGGCGAATGATGACATGGACAAGTTTTTGCACGTGTAACAGACATGGCAGTGGTGCATTCAATGCTCATTCATATAAAAATAATAAGTGCATTTGTTTTGCATTTTTGGCTACGTTCCGAGCCGTTTGTTTGTTCTTCAATCGGTCATTCAAGTTATTTCCTACATTCTTTCGAGCAACTCCAGCAAAATTCAACACCCTTATAGGTATGCTGATGCCAATCCGTGCTGTTTTGATTTCCCATATTTTATTTCAAGCCATACCTTGAGTCTTTTTTTGTGTATTAAGATAGAATCACCACAACGTGACTAGGCCATTTGTTTATGGATAAACACAGCCATGTTGTGTTGTAATGATTGCATCATTACAACATTAATGATTTCTTCGTGGACATACATTGCCCTATGCGTTGTGGTGATTTGTATTTAAGTCATGGTATAAATGTTATTTACACCATTAAGACACTTTGAACACGCTATTATCGATTATTGATTCAAAGAAAACGCTTTTAGAGATGTCGTTAATTTGATTTGACATTATTTTATTTTGAACTTGTCGAAATCACCACAACGCGAATAGGGTACCCAAATACGACTATCAAAACCTTATCGCGTTCTTGTTATTCTTGTATGAATAACCATCTTATATTACTACATATTAACTCTTTGTAGATGGATTCAAGCGTATCTCATGCATCTTTGTCTCACAGACACTAGCAACAGTGATGCTGTACAATTTTCTACACAAACTGGAGCTACATGATCACTTTGAGGAAATACCAAAGATGTTTAAATTTGATTTTGCTCTAGAGGTCTCCCTCAGGGGGTCGCCCGCATTGAGATTTCAGAGCATGAGGCACAATTCTCACAATTAAATAATCCTAAAGATATTCTTTATCCACCTAAAAATATTTTCTCTTTCTAAAATTCTAATCCTTATTTTTTCTCTCTATACCTAGTATTTTCCCTTGAAAAAATAGATGTCATTCTAAAACTTTAATTTTCTCTTGAGTAAAATCCTTCTAACCAAATCTCTTTATTATTACAAGGAAAGGGGGTGCTAGGGGAGGGATCATTTGTACACATTATGTGCATTTAACAAATGCACAATTATTCACATATTTTAATGTACTTAATTTATTTAATTCTAATTAATTTCTAAGAATTAAACCATTTAATTTATCTTACCTAAGATTCAACCTCATAATTTTTGGAGTATCAATTCCTTTAGTTATTGAGCTTTATTCTTAGAGTCGGAGGTTTTTATCATAAGGTCAATCAATTAATCCTATGGTAAAGGCTTTATACCTTTCTTTATTGACTACATTTGACGATCCATTGACTACATTTGACGATCCATTTCATTTAACAACTACTTTGACACTTCCACTCAGATCAATGGGTTAGAACAATTCAAGGGCATTACACAATCTTGTGATTTAAATGGACTCGTTCCTATGCTTTAATGCTGAGATACATTATAAGGAAACTCTACTACATGAAGATAGTTCATTTAATAGATATCTTTTGGGTTCTCTCATTAATAAAATTCTTGAAGGATATCTTTAATCACGTGGTTCACTTTTGCAGTGAGGCTATGAGTCTCCATCTTTTGGGTTCTCATCTCAATAAAATGCTCAAAGGATATCTTTGATCACCAAGTTCACTTTCTTGGTCAAGCTGTCAGTCTTCAAATGTGATAGGCAATATGAAGAGATTGGGGGAGAAGAGAGAGCTTGAGCTCTTGCAAGCACACACACTCACACAACAATGGATAAGACACACACAAAGATGGAAGGATGAAATCTTCTTCACCTTATTACCCTCAAAAAGATGTCTACAAAATAGAAGTGAAAATAAACATAAGTACTAGAGTACTATGTACAAGCAATCCATAGCATGAACATACTAAAAGTAGGTGAGCTGTCAAGTTAAGTATGCCATAACTCGGTTGGGGACTAGGTAGGTGTAGAATCTCTTGGGGAGATCTATCGTGTTAGCTACCAACCGTGCTAGTGGCATAAAAGTGGAACGGTCACACGTGCACATATGAGTGTTAGCTTATGTTGATCTTGACATCTTACCACTCCCCCTCAAGCTCAATCCATCTCTAAGACCCTAAGCATAGTGGAGGCATAGTGCAAAATCTACAAAGCTTCTCTACTCTTGAGGCTGTGGTGAAAATGTAAGCTACCTGCTCCTCTGTGGTGCTGACGTACAGGAGATCAACATCTCTCGCCAAGACCTTCTCTCTATACTGAAGTGATAATGGACCTCTATGAGTTTAGTCCACGCATGAAATACGAGGTTCCTAGCCAACATATGTTCTACTAAGGTTGTTGCAATAGACTACAACCTGTCAGTCCACATGCAGCTCCAAATCTCCAAGTAGCTAATGTAACCAAGCTACCTCAAATGCTGCCATCTTAGCACCACTCATGTACTCTGTCTCTATACTTAACAAGGCAAAAGCTGCCGGGACTACTTCTTGTTGCTCCATTTAACAACACCACTTCCAAAGGAAAACATGAATCCATAGTAGATCTTTTGTCCAAGAGGCTACCAGCCCAATCTACATCAGTGTATCCATACACCTGCAACTATATACTAGCCTTGTAGAAGAGACCATAATACATTGTGGACCACCTCACGTAGCATAGTATGCACCTCACACTATCCAAATGTGGGTTTCGAGGAACCTACATAAACTGACTCTCTAACCCAACCATGTAGTTCATGTCTGGCCTAGTGTCGTCATGTAGATCAATGTAAGGTCCCTCCCAAGCCGTGTATGTGTCTCTTTTAATATAGATTTCAATAAGGAAAGAGAGTGTACTTAGAGAAGAGTGAGACAATAAGGCTAGAAACATTAGGAAAGTGTTAGAATAAAAATATTAGCTCCAAAATTCCTAAAAGAAATAAGAAGACAAGAATAGTCTATTAAGAGATAAGTCTCTCCAAAAATAGAAATTCGAATTTAGGTGATAAGAAGTCATATTTAGAGTACTTTTACATATTTAGAGTCCATACATACTAAAAATGTGAAAAAGCAATGTGTTTCTAAAGATGGCATGTTTGCAGCTATATATAGATATTTTTGCCTATTCTACCCGCACGCTGGCTTGTAGATTAGATGGTTTCTGGTTCTTTTGACTAGTTATACAACCATATTCTGAGTTTTTATCAGAGTTATGGGGTCAAAACAATTTGCTAATTCTGTCAGGGTCTCTACACAAGGAAAACTGTAAGAAGGCAGCAAGTAGCATCAAGGTAATCCTAGAGCTTCAGATGTATATATCCCTTCATTCTTATCTAATCTCTTAGAAGAGAAGGTTATATTGCTATGGTCTTTCAGAGGAAGAGACCAAAAAATCCATAGCTTTTCTTTTAAAGAAAGAATAGTATGCCATAGCCCTGCAAGAGAAGGCTATTTTGCCATAGACCTTCAAACGAGAGAAAAGTCAGAGTACGAGTAAGAGGAGATAAATCTTGGGGATGATCGAATGATTTCAATCGTAAGAGCAGGTATTAGAAGACTCTCTATTCTCATATATCAAGTTCTGAAACTCTTATTATCGAGCAAAGACAACGATAAATGACAAATTTCTATAAGGTATATTGTTTTTTTGTTTTTCAATTATATGTCATTCTTAGGGGTTGAGGTATGGGCCCGGCTTCTCTATTAATTGTTAATAGTGATCTATTTGATTGATTTACTAGTTAAAGTTTGTGTTCTTTTAAACAATAGTATATGCCTTAATGAAGAATGTCTTATCACACAATCTCAAGTTGAAATGCTAAAATATTTGTGAAAAGGATTGTTTTCTTAAAGGTAACATGGATTCTAGTCCTATGGTTTAGCTGAGTAAATGGATTGTTATCTTGGTTAAATTAAGGTACATGTACAACTCTCCATGCCTTAACGTTGCCCCGTTCTTGTGCTTGTATAGCCGGATGGCGGAGATGTTAGTAAGGCCCGGAGTTGGCCCATGGTATCCCTCATACCATTGGGAGAATGAGGTTCACCAATTAAGGCGAGTGATTGTGATGCTGCCTAGTTCTGAGGGCCCAGGCTAGTGCAGTGAATTAGCCCACCCTACTGCATAGACATCCCTATGAGGGGCGGGAGGATCGAGCAACGGATCCTAAGAGGGCGACAGGCCAGCTTGAGTCCTCACCAGCGGTCGACGATGAGGTGTATGGTCCCGTAGGGTTTTGCCCAGCATGTAGAGGCTGGAAGGCCGAATTCTAGATCATCGGCAGTATAAAGGAAAAGAATAAGAGAACCGGTTTGGCTTGTATGGAATTGATTCATGTATAAATTTTTTTTATAAATCTTGTCTTTGGCATTATTGTACTTTGGAAAAAGGCTGTTTTAACAAACATTGTGAAAAGGGCCTTAATTAAGGAACATGTTTATTTATGTCAAACAGTGTGGTAGGATTAATTAGAGAACAATTTGACGCGTGAGTAGGGTGAAAAGTGGGAGGATGGAATGTCCCGACGGCACCATCCTACGGACGGGTGGACCCGATTAGTCGGGTAGCTTTCCAACATATTAAGTGAAAGCCCTACGCTAGATAAATAGGTTCTCGGGCAATTCTATTCTAGAAGACTAGGCTAGTGGCTGTGCCCTGCATGGATGAGGAAAAAACCGTTGTCTCTAGGAATCAAGACTAGTAGTTGCCCAAATTATGATCAATTACCCTATGGGTGATTTGATTTTTAGAAGACCATGCTCCCCCTGTAGGATAGAACTAGGTCTTACCTATGAATCGTATCCTTGAATCTCTGCATGGTCAAGGTAACGATGAGTAGGAAATTTTCTCCAAGATAAGACTTAGTGGACTATCTTAAGTGTTTCCCCTATTTTGGAAGGAGGGAACCTTACAATCAAGCTGCCCACTATCTTTTTGTACATAGTAGCATTCTTCAACATCTTACCTACATTTGCACTCAGCTTGCCATTCTGATCCAACGGTATAGACTTAGTATAGAAATGGACTTACATCCAGCCATACCATATTTGGAAAATAATTTTGATTTATGCTATCTTTGTTATAACAGCCAGCAATATGCCCTTAGGCATCCTTATGACCTCATTGCAAAGAAAGTATCTTACCCAAATTCTTTATGTTAAACTTCTTCTTGAGGAGACCCTTTGCATGCTTAACTTCCTCTTCATTCTCACCCCCAACAATCAAGTCATCCATAAAGATGGTGATGACCACAATCCCCTTTATTATCACTCGTTCACACATAGAGTGAATGATCATCATCATCTACTATATGAAAGCTAATGGTGATAGCGTACTATGCAATATTATTATGCCATGCTTTCAGTGCTTGCTTCAAGCCATACAAGGCTTTATATAGCCTATACACATAATCTGGGTGACTCAAATCCCCATCACCATGCAAGAACATATTCTTTACATCCAAAGAACATTTTCTTTACATCCATCTACTGATGTAAAGAACATATTCTTTACATCCATCTGATGTAAAACCCAACCTTTTGATGTATCCACTATAATAACATCTCAAATCCTCATCACCATGCAAGAACATATTCTTTACATCCATCTGATGTAAAACCCAACCTTTTGATGTATCCACTATAATAACATCTCTCATGGTTCCATCTTAGCAACAAGGTTGAATGTCTCCTCATAATCAATGTCGTAGGTTTGAGCATAACCTTTGGCAACCAATCTTGCCTTGTACCTGTTAATGCTTTTGTCTGAGTTGTGTGGAAAACTTCATGTGATGCATCTCTTGAGTGATAACTATATGACAATTCATAAAACTTTGTGATACCTATTGAGATGTCAAGCTCAACATGAGCTAACACTCACAAGACGCCTGCATGACCGTTCGATATTTACATCACTGGCAGGTTTGGTAGCTGGCACCGGCATATCTTTGCCAGAGACTCTACAGTTGGACTACACCAACTAGTCCACACCTACCACTCCATTTAGCATGTTCACATTATGGACCGCTTGTATATACTCTATTATGTGTGTTAGTCACTTTATCTTCTTTGTAGACCTCTTTTGTTGTGTGAAGAAGAAGAAGAATTGTCAGCTTCTCACCTTGTGTGTTCTCTTCTAGGGTTTGTGTGCGTGTGTGTGTGCTTGTAAGAGCTCAAGCTCTCTTCTCCCCTGCATCTTTTCATGGTATCAGAGCTTGGTTCATGCTAAGGGCTGAGCGGCAAGAAAGAGAAGCATAGGAAGTGGTATGAGGATAAGAGCTTCATCTACTCTTTCCCCCTTTGTGTTGGCTACTACACCCTTGTCGGGAACTCTTCGGGAGGCACCAGCAAACAAACTCCGATTGAGGAGCTTTCTTCGTCATAGGAACAAAGCTACAAGGCAACAATATTAGTCATTGGACAGTGTTTTTCGGGCCAAAATTGCGTTTCGGGTGCGTTTGGACCTCCGTTTTTCAGTTCGCACATGTTCACGGGGAGTACTGTGGGGGTAAGCTTCGATTCTTTGCAGAACTTTGTTTTTGGAACTGCAACGGGTGGTTGTGCAGACACTGTGTGTATTGCAAAGAGGTTTTAAAGTTGCCATTAGGTGTATGTATGCAAATTGAGGTCACTGGTTGTGACAGTTTGGGTGCAGTACCGCTGCAGAGAATACAGAAGTTTGTGCAAGTCAAACAAGAGTGTTGTTTTTGGTAAATTTGTGTTGCAAACAAGATGTCGAATGATGGAATAAACCAGATTGTTTTTACAAAGAAGTTTGACAAGAACAACTTCCATGCTTGGAGGTTTAGATTGACAAAGAACAACTTCCATGCTTGGAGGTTTAGATTGACAAATTTCCTGATGGGAAAAGGTTACTAGGACTACATTTTGAAGGTGAACATAAGGAGGCATCAGAGATACTGGAGATTAATCCAACTGTTGTATATGTAAAAGAATTCAAGGATTTGAATCAAGGAGCAAGGAAAGTCATGTATTGGCTTTCTATCAGCATACAAGACACTATGATTGGGTATATACAAGATGCCAAGTCACCTAAAGAGGCATGGGATACCTTGGTGAAGCTATATGAAACTGACACCAAGGCACAAAAGATTCAGTTGAAGAATGAGCTTCATACTATGGAGAAGAAAAATATGTATGTGAATGATTATACCTTGAAGATCAAGGGCATTGTGGAATCCCTTCTTGCATCAATTGGTATTTCTGTTGCATTCAAGATGTCTATTCAGACTCGGGAGCACATTCCCAACTTCACAGATTTGGTGTCAATGCTGATCATTGAAGAGAAGAATTTGGGAGAAGATCAATAGTCTTCACAAAAAAAAACAGTTCAGAGCAGCAGGTCTCCTACATAAGTGCAGATAGAGGAAGAGGTAGATTTAGAGGCAAGGGGAGTCAACGAGGTCGTGGTAATTGGCAAAGGCAACATAATGATACATGAGGCTATTTTTACTGTGGTAAGCCTGGACATGTGCAAACGGATTGCTATAAGAAACAAAGTGACATGAAAAATGGAAAAGTGCAACAAATAACTATGCGTCCTCTAGCAGAAATCATGAGGATAATGAGAGGTTGCTTGTTATGCAACATGTAGTTAATGTTGTGTCTGGAAATGATGTAGCAGCATGTAAGGATGATGTATGGTATGTTGATTCAAGTGCTTTGAACCACATGACAAGTCATGGTGAGTGGTTCAAGGAAATGAAGAGTCTTAAAAGACCAGGTGTTGTTGAAATAGGAGATAAGACTGCTCATCTGATTGCCCATGGTTGGAGATGTGCCATTGTGAAAGATCCCTGCCCCCTCCACGCAACGAATTCCGGGGTGCTAGCAGAGTGAAAGTAGCACTTCTTGTATAGGGCAAAACCTCTCACTCGGGGCCTCGCCCACGGATATTCAGACAAGAGACTAATCCCTCGGTTCTTCCAAAATCAAACTCGGAAAAAACTTCCCTCGCCCAGCAGACATAGGCAATTCCTCCAGGATATTTTTATTCTAACGTCGTCAAGAGCCTTAACTAACTAAACCGATCCGATCGAACCCGTAAGTCACATGGTCAGATCAAGGAAGAGACTTGCACTTGGATCATAGAGACCACCGTTTTTTTCATCAGCCATTGATTCTTTTCCATAGAACAAAGACTATCTGGGATTTACTTCATCTATCGTAACATAACAGAATTTTGTCTCATTTTAGGGATCCATCAGTCGAGCCTAACCCCATCCAGTCCCATGGGTTAGCCAATCTCCCAATCGCCCAACCACTGTAGTGATAGGATCCATTTAGAAATTTGTTTATGTTTTGTCCCGGCGGCGGGTACCAGGGAAAAGAGTTCCCAGGTCCCCTAGCCGGCGCTTCAAGCAAACTTCAAGATAGGCACACCACTTACACACCCAATATGAAATTGTCTGTTTCACAGATTCAGTTGTCTCTAAAACAATCTTTTAATGAAACCATATTATCACTAATCATAATCCTCCAAAATATCTAGCTTGAATTCTAATTTCCAATCATTCCTTCATCGGTGTACCTAAGGCATCATTGGCACAACCAGAATGCTCACCACCTCTTCACTCAAGGGCCTTTTCAATAGTTCCTAGCTCATAGTACCCGGCAATATAATCACATAAGAAAATCCAAATGGACTCTTTGTTGACGATCAGCAAGATCAACCAACATATCCATATAAAAGAGCCATGCACTCATCTGTTTGCGGACCAGCAAAAAGACAATCAACCAGATCCATGTCCGAGTTCAGAAAACAACTCTAACACCTTGTTCCATTTTCTTCCCTGCATACACGTGGGTATCTTCGGTGACCCAGAGCCCGAGCACCGTTTGGTCAGCACCCTCTAGGCTCCTTCACAGGTCACCTAGCGCTTCACTCATAGGCTGCTTCCTTGGTCCCTCATCCACCATACCGGAAGCTCACCATTTAAATCAAACCGAGGCTGGTCAAGACCTCGATCGAGACCTTGCTACGCAAGATGTCCTCCATTGACTCTCCGTCAACTGTTGGAACTTTATCACTTAGGTCTCCACGATATCATTCATAAGACGGTCAAAATGCTTCCCCAACATTCTTGACATAAAATAGTCATTAAAAACAGGTTTCATAAATACAGTTTCTAACGAACTCTCATCTTTCCACATTGTTCCACATCATTTCTCGTTATTCCACATTCTTCTACATCAATTCGCATTGCTTATTCCACATCCAATCATATGTATTCCCATCATCCTTCATCCATTCTCATCCAATCACATCATATTACATCTCATCACATCTATCCTCATCACATCGCATCCATTCACATCTACCCATTTTCACATCACATCACATCACATCCATTCACATCACATCTCATCCATTCACATCTACCTAGATCCGCATCACATCACATTCATCCATCTTACATCTCATCCATCCATTCACATTACATCACATTCATTTATATTCATTCAAATCCACATCTTATCACATCACATCATACTCACATCCATTTACATCTCATCATATCATATTCACATTGCATCACATTCATTTAGATATCATCACATTACATTCACATCTCATCGCATCCATTCACATCTCATCACATCCACTCAAATCCATCACACCCATTCACATCCATCACATTCATCCACATCACATCACATACGTTCCATCCACATTACATCACATCCACATCTCATTCTCATCCATTTACATCACATCACATCCTTTCACATATCATCGCATCTCAATCTCATCTCATCACATTCATATCCACATCCATTTACATCACATCACATTCCATCCACATCACATCACATTCCATCCACATCTCATCACATCCACATCCACAGCCATGTACATCACATCACATCCCATCCACATCCACATCCATTTACATCACATCCCACCCACATCTCTTCACATCCACATCTACATCCATTTGTTAAATTTGCAGCAATGTGATAAGCTATGGAGGATCAAATGCTAGAATCAACATCATTAAAAAAGAGATTAGATAATAATTAAGATGTGATTAGTGAGCAATTAACTCATAGCTTAATGTAGGCATGGATAATCAAAAACCAGCAAATTCTCATTAGGCCAATGCCTCAATTTATAGAGTTTACATCGAAGCATCTAATCCTACTTGTAAGATTCCTCCCCAAGCCCTCATGATGTCCAAATTCTCTCCCTGTAGTCAAATCCCTCTTCAGAAATATAAAAGATCTTGTTTCTACCTGTTTTGGCCTAGAGAGAGAAAATATTCTAGAGAGAGATTATTCGGATTTTGGATATTTTTGGATGAAAAAATATCTCTTTGTATTTAAATAAGTTCCCCCGAAACAGAAGTTCAAAAAGATTTTCAGAAGGTGCATTCAAAATAAATTATAATCTGTTCAAAAGGCCTTATCCTGGGGGTCCAGATTTTCTGAGGTTTTGAGGGGCCCATCAAATTCATCCAAATGTGTGGAGGAGATAAATGGAAGAAATAAAGAAAATCCCCCCAAAAATGAGTAATGCTCACATAAGATGAAGAGTTAACTATGTACAAGGGTTATTAGTAAAAAACTATGAGTATTATTAAAAAATGAGATATTTTGGGTATAATGATTCCATTTTGACACGTGTAAGGAAGGGGAGTCCCTTCAAGGAGGTGCCTACTTTACATGCTTAAATGAGTTTTAAACTCAAAAATAATGTGATATTTTTATCTCTCCTCTCTCTTGGATCAAACCGAATCAAAAAGGAACCAAACTAGGTCCAAATCTGATCCAAATTCAACCAAACTGAATTTGGAAAATTTTAGAAATCAGTTGGTCTTGGTTAGAGCCTCCCTCTCCTATAAATAGAACCTGAGCCTTTGTAGAAAAATAGGAGAATTATACTATGTCAGAATTATGCTGAAATAATTATAATTTTTACTATTCTCTAAAATTCTCTCCAAATTGAAGAAATTGGAGCTTCCCTCCTTCTTCAATCCCCATTGGTGGCTCCATCAACATACCAAACCAATTGATTGGTTGGGGGCCTCTATCGTGATCAAAGAATCAAGCAATTTGTAAGGTAAAGGGTGAATTTTGATCTTTTTCTATAATTTCTCAATGTTTCTCTCTTCTCAACCCCTCTCAAGCTTGAGAAGCTTAATTGGAATGGCTTTTTAATGCTATTGAAGTTAATTGATGAATGGTAGTGAGGAAATGCCTAAATTTCCATTTATGCTTAATTTTAATGGTTTTTATGATTTTTGTCTTCTCTAAATTGAATATGATGTTATGCCTCATTGAAAAAAGGCATTCCCCTCTCTTCTTTAGTAAATCCAATCATTCTTTATCCTAGATGAATGATTAATGGATAAAATCAAGTTTTTCCTAATGTTTCTCTTAATAAGTAGAAAATGTTTACATTAGAATGATTTAAATACTCTTGGTGAAATTCTAATTATTTTAAAGAGTTAAAATTTGAAAAATGGTCAGCCATACAAAGGAGGTTATGGCAAAATTTTGTAAAATAAGTTTTACTTTCAAAAAGAGTAATTCCCATCGTATATGTATTCTTAAAGTGTTATTTTTCATCCTAGGTATAGAAAAATGCATACTAAAAATATTTTATTTAAAAAGTGTTACTTTCTTTAGAATTAAATTCTATGCATAGAAGGAAGCATATTGAAATTGTTATTTTGATTATAAAAGTGTTATTTTTATCATAAATGATTTTTATGCATAAATGGATGCATAAAAGAAATTCTTTTATATTAAAAGAGTGATTTTCATCATAAATGATTTGTATGCATAAACACATGCATAAAAGAGTTTTTTATATTAAAAGTGTGATTTTTATCATAATTGGAATTTATGCATAAATTAGATGCATAAAATAAATTCTTTTATATTAAAAGAGTGATTTTCATCATAAATGAATTGTATGCATAAACATATGCATAAAAGATTTTTTTTAATAAAAGTGTGATTTTCATCATAATTGGATTTTATGCAAAAATTAGATATATTAAAAGAGTGATTTTCATCATAAATGATTTGTATGCACAAAAGATTTTTTTAATATTAAAAGTGTGATTTTCATCATAATTGAAATTTATGCATAAATTAGATGCATAAAAGAAATTCTTTTATATTAAAAGAGTGATTTTCATCATAAATGATTTGTATACATATACATATGCATAAAAGAAATTTATTAAAAGCGTGATTTTCATCATAAATGAATTTTATGCATAAATTAGATACATAAGAGAAATTCTTTTATTCTAAAAGTGTAACTCCTACTAAATTGGATTTATGCATGGAAAGATACATAAAGAATTTATTTTAATCCAAAAGTGTAAAGAAATCCTATATCAAAAATAAGAATTCTCTTGTATTCTATAAATATATATAAGGATGTGAAATGAATCAAGTAGATGAAAATGAACGAAGAATGGATGGAGATGTATGTATGTGAAAGAATGAATGTAGACATATGTATATGAAAATGGATGTATAGATGTGGATGGGGATATGGATGTGTGAATGAGGATGTGGATGGGGATGTGGATGTATGAATGAGGATGTGGATATGGATGTAAGGATGTGGATGTGGATGTGGATATATGTATGTGGATGTGAAAATGGATGTATATGGATGTGGATGTATGAATGTGGATGTGAAAATGGATGTATGGATGTAGATGTAGATGTGGATGTATGGATGTGGATGTGGATGTGGATGTATGAATGTAGATATGGATGTGGATGTGGATGTATGAATGTGGATGTAGATGTGGATGTATGAATGTGGATGTATGAATGTGAATATGGATGTGAAAATGGATGTATAGATGTAGATGTGGAAGTGGATGTGGATGTGGATGTATGAATGTAGATATGGATGTGGATGTGGGTGTGGATCTATGAATGTGGATGTGAATGTGGATGTATGAATGTGAATGTGGATGTGAAAATGGATGTATGGATGTAGATGTGGATGTGAATGTATGGATGTAGATGTGGATGTGGATGTATGGATGTGGATATGGATGTGGATGTATGAATGTGGATGTGGATGTGGATGTATGGATGTAGATGTGAATGTGAATGTATGAATGTGAATGTGAATATGGATGTGAAAATGGATGTATGGATGTAGATATGGATGTGGATGTGGATGTGGATATATGAATGTGGATGTGGATGTGGATGTGGATGTGGATGTATGAATGTGGATGTGAAAATGGATGTATGGATGTAGATATGGATGTGGATATGGATGTGAATGTATGAATGTGGATGTGGATGTGGATGTGGATGTATGAATGTGGATGTACGAATGTGGATGTGAAAATGGATGTATGGATGTAGATGTGAATGTGGATGTACGAATGTGGATGTGTATGTGTATGTGGAATAATGAATGCGAATATGTATGTGAAATGATGTGATGTCGATATGAGTGAATGGATGAGATGTGATGACATGTGAATTGGGATGTGAATAAATGATATGTGATGTGATGAGATGGAAAATGATGTGATTGGATGAGAATGAGTACACATATGAATGGAATGTGGAATAAGTAATGTGGATTGATGAGGGATAATGTGGAAAGACGAGAGTTCATTATAAAAACTGTATTTGTGACATGTTTGTAAATGATTGTTTTATGTCAAGAATGCTGGGAAAGCAATTTGATTGTCTTGTGAATAAGGTCGTGGAGACCTACCTGATAAAGTTGCAACAGCTGACGGAGAGTCAACGGAGGACGTCTCGCGTAGCAAGGTCGGCCGAGGTCTTGACCAGCCTCAGTTCGATTTAAATGGTGAGCTTCCGGTACGATGGATGAGGGACCAAGGAAGCAGCCTATGAGTGAAGCGCTAGGTGACCTGCGAAGGATCCTAGAGGGTGCTGATGACCATATGGTGCTCGGGCTCTGGGTCGCCAAAGATACCCACACGTGTGTCGTGGAAGATATTGGAACAAGGAGTAAGAGTTGTTTTCTGAAACCGAGTAAGGATTTGGTTGATTGACCTTGCTGGTCCTCAACTGATGAGTCCATAGCTCTCTTATATGGATCTGTTGGTTGATCTTGCTGATCTTCAACGAGGATTCCATCTTGATTTTTATAAGTGAATATTTGCCGGGTACTATGAGCTAGGAACTATCGAAAAGGTCCCTGATGAGTGAACAGGTGGTGAGCATTCTGGTTGCCAATGATGCCATAGATACTCTGATGAAGGAATGATTAGAAATTAAGATTCAACCAGATACTTGGAAGTTTATGATCAGTAACACTATGATTTCATTAAATGACTGATTTAAATACAGTTGAATCTAGGAAAAAGGCAATTTCATATTGGGTGTGTAAGTGTTGTGACTGGAGTTAAATTTGAAAATCCGGCTAGGGGGCCTAGGAACTCTTTTTCCTAGTACGCGGGACGAAACCTAACCAAATTCTAAATTAGATCCCATCACTACAGTGGTTGGGCGGTTGGCTAACCCATGGGATTGGATGGGGTAAGGCTGGACTGATGGATCCATAAAATGAGACTCAATTCTGTTATAATACGATAGATGAAGTAAATCCCGAATAGTAATTGTTCTATGGATAAGAATTAATGGTTGTGCCTCTCGATGGGAAAAAAAGCGTTGATCTCTATGATCCAAGTGCAAGTTTCTTCCTTGATCTGATCGAGTGTTTTTTTTGGTTCGGTCGAATCGGTTTGGTCAGTAATAACCTTGACTACGTTAGGGAAAAGTTATCTTGGTGGAGTCGCCCGTGCTTTCCAGGCAAAGGAAGTTTTTCCGGGTTCGGTATTGGAAAACCCGATGGATTAGTCTCTTGTCCGGATATCCGTGGGCGAGGCCCCGAGTGTGAGACCCTGCCCCGCGCAAGAAGTGCTACTTCTACTGCTAGCAATCCGAATTGTTGCGCGGTGGGGATAGGGATCTTATAGTTGGTATCATAGCCATTTGGCTAATGAGGATCAACGGAGAAGCCAAATATGTCAAAAATTTATCAAGAAGCACTAAAAGGTTGTAATTATGTGATAAAATTCATACAATTTGATATTCAAACCGAAATTCATAAATTAGTAATTGGGTCTTCAGATGGAAGTATCGCAATTGTATGGAATCCCTGACTTGCTTGAGACCTAGACATGATGGTATTTACCTTATAGTTCCAAGAACCATGACTACCCGTATATACCGAGGGTATAACTGCAGCTCTTTACTAGCAATATATACGAGTAAATCTAAGACTTAAAATTATAAGTATTAATACTATCTAGATGATGAATTCGAATGTGGTTGATATGATTTTAAATTTTGGTTGAGAACTCATGAGTTGATTTGGATTCTGATTGAAAAATGATGATCCCTGAAATTTGGGTGAAATGTAATAAGCTGAGCGAAACCACAATGAGGATAAAAGAGACGAGTCCCTGTGATGATGTTCTTAACTGGAATGACGTTAATGACTTCAGCCAATCACTATGAGATTAGTGGATTGTGCTGGCAGATTGCTACTATTAACTTTTGTCCAGTGGATCAAGTTAAGGGATAATAAATTAAAAATCTAAAAAATTAAAATCCCCTTGGAGGACTGTCCAGATGGAAAAAAAATTAGTCTGATGGACCATTATTGTGTTAAAGATATGAATGAGATATTTTGAATGAATTGTTAACTGATAATGCGTTCTATATGAGTATCTTTATCCCTTGATTCTGTGGGGAGCGGACCTATTTAGAGAATCTCGGAATCGGTTGAATCAAAAATTGGATTGAATCATAAATAATGAGACTTAACAAGAATTTTCGTATTGATAGGAATATGGATCGAGGTCGCCGTGGTAGAAATGTTAACCCCCAACTCGATGAAGAAGAGCTCAACCTGGATGTTCGTAAAACTCTTCATAGTTCGCAGCCTAGACCTTTCAAGGGTGAAGAGGAAAACTTGGGTGAGGCTGTGGAGAAGTGGATCGAATCAATGGAAGAATACTTCGATGTCACTGGGTACAATGAGAAGAGCAAAATGGCTCTTGCAAGGCTGAAGATAGTGGAGACAGCTAGAGTGGCATGGAGAAACCACTGCGAGACAAACCATCTCGATCGAAATACCCAAACCTCGACTGATCTCAAAATTTACCTAAGGACGAGGTTTTGTCCTCCCGGCTTTTTAGAAACAAAGATGAACAAATTCTTAGAGTTAACCCAGGGGAGTAGAACTATTGAAGCATATCACCAAGCATTCGCCCTCCTCCTCAGATACTCGCCTCCGCTTGATGGAGAACAGCTGATGGCCAGGTTCATTCGTGGACTGAACGAACCTTTGAATATCCTGATGAAGAATGCCAAGCCAGTTTTCATGGCCGAAGCTGTTCGGATGGCGAAGGATTTCGCCAAAGCCTTTGATGTCAAAGTCCCGCCAAAGCCAACACCATCACCTTTCAAAAGGTGTTTATTCCCAGAAGGTGATTCCAACCTTCCTCCGTCTAAGAGATATCAGGGTCAAACCCAGGATATGGTGGGAAGTTCCAGAATGGAAGAAATGTCCTTTTCCTGAAACTCAATTCCCCGAATTTCAACTTCAGAAGTTCCATCCTTGAACAAGAGAGTGAAATGCTATAACTGTCAAGAGTTTGGACATCGCAGCATGGATTGCCCAACTCCTTTTAGATCAAGGTTTTCACGGCAGGAAAATCAGGGATCAAGATTCCAGACTCCAGCCCCTTCCGTCCAAAGTAATCAGGGTTCTATCTGCCAAAATCAGGGAAATCCCAGAGGTAGACCCTCTATCAACCCTACAGTTTCAATCCAAAGTAATGCAAGACCTCCACCTCAGAATAAGGGAAGCCAAAGAGAGTTGTTCCCAAATCAGCCGTACACTTCCAAGAGGCAGTAACGCTAGAAGTGAGATGAGGACATCTCGTGTTTTTTAACTGGGGTAGAATGTAAGATTCCTTCCCATCCCCTCAGGATGTCTAAATTCTCCCCCTATAGTCAAATCCCTCTTCAAAAATATAAAAGATCTTGTTTCTACCTGGCCTAGAGAGAGAAAATATTCTAGAGAGAGGTTACTCAGATTTTGGATATTTTTGGATGGAAAAATATCTCTTTGTATTTAAATAAGTTTCCCCGAAACAGAAGTTCAAAAAGATTTTCAGAAGGTGCATTCGAAATAAATTATAATCTGTTCAAAAGGCCTTATCCTGGGGGTCCAGATTTTTTGAAATTTTTAAATTAAGGTTTTAAGGGGCCAATTAGATTCATCCAAATGTGTGGAGGAGATAAATGGAAGAAATAAAGAAAATCCCCCCAAAAATGAGTAAATGCTCACATTAGATGAAGAGTTAACTATGTACAAGGGTTATTACTAAAAAACTATGAGTATTACTAAAAAAATGAGATATTTTGGGTATAATGATTCCATTTTGACACATGTAAAAGGAAGGGGAGTCCCTTCAAGGAGGCGCCTACTTCACATGCTTAAATAAGTTTTAAACTCAAAAATAATGTGATATTTTTATCTCTCCTCTCTCTTGGATCAAATCGAATCAAAAAGGAACCAAACTATGTCCAAATCTGGTCCAAATTCAACCAAACTGAATCTAGAAAATTTTAGAAATCAGTTGGTCTTGGTTAGAGCCTCCCTCTCCTATAAATAGAACTTGAGCCTTTGTAGAAAAATAGGAGAATTATACTATGTCAGAATTATGCTGAAATAATTATAATTTTTACTATTCTCTAAAATTCTCTCCAAATTGAAGAAATTGGAGCTTCCCTCCTTCTTCAATCCCCATTGGTGGCTCCATCAACATACCAAACCAATTGATTGGTTGGGGGCCTCTATCGTGATCAAAGAATCAAGCAATTTGTAAGGTAAAGGGTGAATTTTGATCTTTTTCTATAATTTCTCAATGTTTCTCTCTTCTCAACCCCTCTCACGCTTGAGAAGCTTAATTGGAATGGCTTTTTAATGCTATTGAAGTTAATTGATGAATGGTAGTGAGGAAATGCCTAAATTTCCATTTATGCTTAATTTTAATGGTTTTTATGATTTTTGTCTTCTCTAAATTGAATATGATGTTATGCCTCATTGAAAAAAGGCATTCCCCTCTCTTCTTTAGTAAATCCAACCATTCTTTATCCTAGATGAATGATTAATGGATAAAATCAAGTTTTTCCTAATGTTTCTCTTAATAAGTAGAAAATGTTTACATTAGAATGATTTAAATACTCTTGGTGAAATTCTAATTATTTTAAAGAGTTAAAATTTGAAAAATGGTCAGCCATACAAAGGAGGTTATGGCAAAATTTTGTAAAATAAGTTTTACTTTCAAAAAGAGTAATTCCCATCGTATATGTATTCTTAAAGTGTTATTTTTCATCCTAGGTATAGAAAAATGTATACTAAAAATATTTTATTCAAAAGGTGTTACTTTCTGTAGAATTAAACAGGTGGTGAGCGTTCTGGTTGCCAATGATGCCATAGATACTCCGATGAAGGAATGATTAGAAATTAAGATTCAACCGGATACTTGGAAGTTTATGATCAGTAACACTATGATTTCATTAAATGATTGATTTAAATATAGTTGAAGTCAGCAGACCCTAGAAGAATCAAAATTCCAGACACAGTGTTTCCTACACAAGTTCAGCCTCACAGGAGCCATAAACCGTTAGTTATATCTAGTATCATTCGAGAAGAAAGTGAGGATAGGACATCAAGAAGTGGGCAACCACCCTTCTTGCTGGAAAGAATGTTTAGTGAGGGAATGCCTGACCCCATCGAAGAGGAAGTGATTCCATCTTCACCAGTCCCTAGTCAAGGGGCGATATCTTGAAAAGTACCGTTAAACATGTCTAAGCTAATGGATTTCATGTCCTCTGAAATCAGAACCACGATCATATCCAAGTTATACGGAGATCCTGAGCTATTCTTAGCTCTTCGGGCATTTCTCAATGGAGAACTGAAGGCGGGGTTACCACAATTTGCAAATATGGATAGACCCGACACGCTTCAAGATGAGGAGGAACATTGGGATCTACAACCCAACCTAGATGAAGACTTGGTCGTTGAAATACCTATTAACAAGTTGGGACAGTACTTTGAAGGTGACGAATCTAATGCCACCCTCCCCATTACTACCAAGGGATTGACTCTAAAGGGAATCCTTGATGGTGATGCTGGAGTGAGCATTGTGACTAAAAATTGTTGGGAATTTATGGGAAGACCTTACCTTGAAGTCACAAACATAGTGGTTAAGATGGCAAACGGAACTATTGTTAAACCTATTGGAATGTTAAGGGACCTTAAGATCAAGGTTCTGGGATACAAGGTAAGACCTACCTTCATTGTAATGGATTTCTCCAAGCATCCTATGTCATATCAAATGATCTTAGGACGTCCTTTCATGAGGGAAGCACAAATGGTACATGACTGGTCAAAAAACCATGTCTACCTACAATTCCAGGACTCTGTCATTCGAGTTGATCTTGAGAATGGTCGCGCGCATCCTTTAGGAAGCAAGGTTATCATCGATAATCGATCGGATACCACTATTCACTCTACCCCATTAAGGTATTGCTATACATGCAAAAAAGAGACTGATGATGGGAAAGATTCTCCTTATATGGATGTCCTACCGAGTATGACTGAGTCGAATAACGTGGATTGGGTACACCTAGCGGCAACCATAGACACATGGGGAAATAGAGGCACAAGCTGGGTAACGCCTGAGGGGCAAGATATGCCACCGTTAGTGCCAATAAACATGATAGGTGTTATGCACTTGACTCCTGATGGGAAGAAAGTGGCAAACTCCCTTGACACTGACAGTAGCGAAGACTCTGACTAATGCAGCTCTGAGTCGTCTGAATCTCAAGAAGAAACTGACTGTGAGCCTGATGGGGGGGATGAATCAAATATTCACCCAAGTGTGGAAGCAATCAAGGCCTAGGACGGTGACCTCCTGCAGTTCATCCAAAAGTGAGGGGGACACAAGTGAAGATCGACCAAGTGAGTCCGAATCTGATAGAAACAAAAATCAAAAACTTGGTAAGAAGAAAACGAGACATAAGCGCCAACGCTATCGAGCTAATGTATGAACTACAATAAACAAAGAGAGATCCACTGCATAATGGCTTAGTTATGTAAGAGCCATTAACGCTCATCGCGGAAGTTAGCGGATAATTGGGGACAATACCTCCAAAGTGTCATGTGGTATATTCTGCAACCTCATGACGTCGCCCAATTAGAAATCTAAGAGAAACCGAAACTAAGTCGTACTACGAGAAGGCGGCAAAACCAAGAGTTAGCTCAGCAACAAAAGAAGGCAAATTTAGCTATCTCTTGTGCCGTACTCATGATGATGTGAAGGGAGTGTTACCTCTTGATCCAATTTCAAGATTCAAGGGCAATTTCTACAATTTTACAACTCAATCTAGTGTTTAGGTGATGATTACAATAGATTTATCAGCATAAATTCACCAGAAATTACATTAAACCAAGGGTAACAAATCTGTACTGAATGGTTGGAGTATCAAACCATCTTCGAATTGTAATCTCAAGTTATAGGGATCTGTATCAGATACCCAATGGTTAATTTGAACCCTCAATTACACCAAAATATAGTGATTAGTGTTGATTAATCACTGATTAATCACTGATTAGCAAAGAAATCCTCTATTTTGTGTACAGAAAAGAGAGTATGCTGGGAGTCCAGATCTAGGGCCTTAGAGTTCAAATGAGCTCAAATTCTTTCAAGGCCATCAATAGCAATTAGTCTAGTAGACGATTAAGCCAAGAAAGATAAGATTTGACCAAACATTAAATGCTTAATCTCTGTTTTACCAAAGTCACCTGCAGATTTGATGGAGAGCTTGGATCTCACTGTAGACATGATGAAATCAACAACTGTCTTCACTAGCTTGTAGAGCACCCTTGAAAACCCCTAGGGCCAAGAGGAATTAGAGCAATGTCTTCTGGTGCACACAAGATCTCAAATCTCCTTCAAAAAAAAGGCACCAGCGAACTCACGAAAATTGGCAGTTGTAGAAGGCGGTTTGGCGAATCGCTTTGGAGGGCTGGAGCATGGGCTTGTGGCTATGTGTGGCTAAAAGCTTGGAGGCTATTGTTAAGCCTGGAGGGAGATCAAGCCCCTCCACCAGCTAGGGGTACAGAAGCTCTTTGAAAAAGAGGTAAAGAAACTTACTAATCTACTAATCCTAATTAGCTAGGGATTAGCAAGAAAATGGGCTCATAAATTTGATGGATTCTAGGCTAGGCTCTAATACCATGTTAAATTTGCAACAATGTGATGAGCTATGGTGGATCAAATGCTAGAATCAACATCATTAGAAAAGAGATTAGATGACAATTAAGACGTGATTAGTGAGTAATTAATTGATAGCTTAATGTAGGCATGGATAATCAAAAACTAGCAAATTCTCATTAGGATGCCTCAATTTATAGAAGTTACATCCAAGCATCTAATCCCACTGATCTCACCTTGATTCACTCCACCTCCTTTGCTTGATTCTCTCTGCCTCTTCCCAGAATATCTCCACACCTCCTAAATCTTCTCATGCTACCCTTTATTCTCTCCCAGTAGATACTTCTCACCTTTTCACAGCTTCTCTCACATTTATAAATTCTCTTTTATAGCCTCTTGCTAAGGGCTTCTTCCTGCACACACCCTATTCACTTGTATATTTCAACACCTCCCCTCAAGTGAATAATCCTAGCACACTTGGACCCTATGCCAAGTTTCCCTCTTACTTGGTAGTTCGCGACCAGTGCCTCAAGTCCCTAAACTCATAGTCCTTGACACTCTCTCTCTCTCTCTCTCTCTCTATGTGTCCAAGGGCTACTACAAGTGCCCGTGACCTCGACTAAAGTGCTCACACATACATCTACCACATGGCCTATATCATCGATGGCTCAGAGGTGGTTTTACTCTGTTGGGGCAGGTTACATTGGGTTGTGGGGTCTCTCTCTCTCTCTCTCTCTCTCTCTCTCTCTCTCTCTCTCTCTCTCTCTCTCTCTCTCTCTCTCTGAAAATACGATCTGACTCCACTTCCTTATTAGGAGCCTTCGTGAAGTTTGCCAATGTCGTTCCTTCTCCATTGGGTTTGTTGTAGCAGTCTCTTGCCATGTGTCCTGGCTTTCCAAAGTTGTGGCAAGTGAAGGTCCTTCCTCCTACTCTGCCTCTTCCTCGTCCTCATCCTCGAGAGATTCCTTCTCAGGTGAAGAATGCTTTTTCCTCTCGAGTTGTTGAGTCTAGCCATTTCTTCTCTTTGACTCTGGTCTCTTGCTCTAGTAGAGCTCCTTCTATCTTGTGCAGCTTCAATTCAAGTACATTCTTTAATGTTGCTACAATGTTTTCATATTCACCTTTGTCCACACTCTTCAGAAGCCCTCATCATCTTCTACCTTTTTGCCAATGGCTACCAGTTGTTGCTTAATGCTTTTATATTTGTTCAAGTGTGTGATTAAAGGTTCACTTTCCTTCATAATCAGTTTGTAGAATTGCATTAACACATTTATCTTTGAATTTTTTGCTCAAGTGCCAAATAATTTATTCAGTTTATCCCATGCATCTTTTGCCCATTGTATCCCTGTGATGTGATGAATGATTTCATCATTTAAACTGAGTGCGATAAGTCCTAATGCTTTCTCATTCATGCTCTTCCACTCATTTTTTCCACTCACCTCTGGGCATTCATCACTTCCCTCAACTAGCCCCCAAACATTTTTCCTCGTGAGAGTAGATACATGGTTTTTGTTTGCCATGTATAAAACTGCTTCCCATTTAATTTGGCTATCTCTTGTGCCGTACTCATGATGATGTGAACGGGGTATTACCTCTTGATCTAATTTCAAGATTCAAGGGCAGTGTCTATAATATTACAACTCAATCTGGTCTTTAGGTGATGATTACAACAGATTTATCAGCATAAATTCACCAGAAAGTACATTAAACCAAGGGTAACAAATCTGCACTGAATGGTTGGGTATCAAACCATCTTCGAATTGCAATCTCAAGTTATAGGGATCTGTATCAAATACCCAATGGTTAATTTGAACCCTCAATTACACCAAAATACAATGATTAGTGCTGATTAATCACTGATTAGCAAAATAATCCTCTAATGTGTGCAGAAAAGAGAGTATGCTGGGAGTCCAGATCTAGGGCCTTAGAGTTCAAATGAGCTCAAATCCTTTCAAGGCCATCAATAGCAATTATTCTAGTAGAGGATTAAGCCAAGAAAGATAAGATTTGACCAAACATTGAATGCTTAATCTTTGTTTTAACAAAGTCACCTTCAGATTTGATGGAGAGCTTGGATCTCACTGTAGACTTGATGAAATCAACAACTGTCTTCACCAGCTTGTAGAGCACCCTTGAAAACCCCTAGGTCCAAGAGGAATAAGATCAATGTCTTCTGGTGCAGGCAAGATCTCAAATCTCCTTCAAAAAAAAGGTGCCAGCGAACTCACGAAAATTGGTAGTTGTAGAAGGCGGTTTGGCGAATCGCTTTGATGGGCTGGAGCATGGGGCTTGTGGCTATGTGTGGCTAAAAGCTTGGAGGCTATTGTTAAGCCTAGAGGGAGATCAAGCCCCTCCACTAGCTGGGGGTATAGAAGCTCTTTGAAAAACAGGTTAAAAACTTAATTATCTACTAATCCTAATTAGCTAGGTGATTAGCAAGATAATGGGCTCATAAATTTGATGGATTCTAGGCTAGGCTCTGGTACCATGTTAAATTTGGAGCAATGTGATGAGCTATGGTGGATCAAATGCTAGAATCAACATCATTCAAAAAGAGATTAGTTGATAATTAAGACGTGATTAGTGAGCAATTAACTGATAGCTTAATGCAGGCATGGATAATCAAAAACCAGCAAATTCTCATTAGGCCAATGCCTCAATTTATAGAGTTTACATCCAAGCATCTAATTCCACTGATCTCTCCTTGATTCACTCCACCTCTTTTGCTTGATTCTCTCCACCTCTTTCCAGAATATCTCCACACCTCCTAAATCTTCTCATGCTACCCTTTATTCTCTCCCAGGAGATACTTATCACCTTTTCATAGCTTCTCTCACATTTACAAATTCTCTTTTACAGCCTCTTGCTAAGGGCTTGTTCCCGCACACACCCTATTCACTTGTATATTTCAACACCTCCCCTCAAGTGAATAATCCTAGCACACCTGGACCCTATACCAAGTTTCCCTCTTACTTGGTAGTCCGCGACCAGTGCCTCAAGTCGCTAAACTCATAGTCCTTGACACACTCTGTCTCTCTCTATGTGTCCAAGGGCTACTACAAGTGCCCCCGTGACCTTGACTAAAGTGCTCACACATACATCTACCACATGGCCTACATCATCGATGGCTCAAAGAGAAGGTTTTACTTTGTTGGGGCAGGTTACATTGGGTTGTGGGGTTTCTCTCTCTCTCTCTCTCTCTCTCTCTCAAAAGATGATCTAACTCCACTTCCTTATTAGGAGCCTTCGTGAAGTTTGCCGATGTCGTTCCTTCTGCACTGGGTTCGTTGTAGCAGTCTCTTGCCATGTGTCCTGGCTTTTGACAGTTGTGGCAAGTGAAGGTCCTTCCTCCTACTCTGCCTCTTCCTCGTCCTCGTCCTCGAGAGAATCTTCCTCGGGTGAAAAATACTTTTTCCTCTCCAGTTGTTGTTGAGTCCAGCCATTTCTTCTCTTTGACTCTAGTCTCTTGCTCTAGTAGAGCTCCTTATATCTTGTGCAGCTTCAATTCAAGTACATTATTTAATGTTGCTACAATGTTTTCATATTCACCTTTGTCCACACTCTTCAGAAGCCCTCATCATCTTCTACCTTTTTGCCAATGGCTGCCATTTGTTGCTTAATGCTTTTATATTTGTTCAAGTGTGTGATTAAAGGTTCACTTTTCTTCATATCCAATTTGTAGAATTGCATTAACAGATTTATCTTTGAATTTTTTGCTCGAGTGCCAAATAATTTATTGATTTCATCCCATGCATCTTTTGCCCATTGTATCCCTATGATGTGATGAATGATTTCATCATTTAAACTGAGTGCGATTTTATTTTCTTGCCAATGATGAACAAAATTTGATGTTAAAAATAAGGACCATTTTTCATGCCTCTAATTTTTTTTAAACACATTGTTGGGCCTCCAATACCTCGCCAAGGCCTTGAGGGGGTTGGATGAGCTGAGAAGGGCCCAGGCTAGCACATGACAGCCTAGACCTAGACAAGAGGCCCTATCTGGGCCTAGGTCACCTTGTGTTGGGGCCTGGGGCCTTATGAGCTTATCCAACCCCCCTGAGGCCTTGGGGAGGGCCTCGTGGCCCATCAATGTGTCTAAAAAAATTTAAGAGGCCTACAAATTGGGTCAAAATTTGTGTCCTAATATATATTCACAATTATTTTAAGCTAATATTTCTTTGAATTAAACATTTTAGTGCACAGATTCTCTCCAAATTCAACAAAAGATACATTTAAGGCATGCTATCTATCCACTCCTAGTTTTTTTCTTAATTAAATATTATTGTGTCCAATTTCTCTCTTAACAACATTGATGAAGTTCTATAGAAGGCATGTTATTAGTGGAGTGTAGTTCTAATTTACAATCCAAACTAATGCTCTACTTAGTTCTTTAGAAATATAATTCAAGCTATGTTTGTTTAAATTAATCTTTTAATGTCTTAAAATTGCAATGATGAAATTAGTGTTAGAATCTATGATCTTTTTCTTGCGCCTTGGCATGTAGCCTAGAACCCCCCTTGTTGTAAATGCCTTTCAAGTATTGTTTCAAGCACTAAAATATTTAATTAAAAGAAAAATTAGGAGAAAATATTTTTCAAGACATATTGTTGGGCCTCCAAGCCCTCCTTAAGGCCTCAGGGGGTTGGATGGGTTCAGAAGGGCCCATGCTGGCAGACAAGAAGACTTCTTATCCAAGAAAAATACTTTTCAGGCCTTCAACTATTTTTTGGACATATTGTTGGGCCTCCAAAATTAGGAAGAAAGACAAGTTGGCCAATTTTTGTGATCCTACTTATAACAAAAAATTTTTACAAAGTGTCTCATGAAGGTTAGTGTGATTTTAACTTTCCTAAAGTATCGATCATGAAAAATTAAATAACACATATCTCTAATAATGTGAACTCCTTCCTAATCGTCGTAGAGTTTATGGGAGTTGTCTCTTTGAAGATAGATGAGTGCCAGTGGCCAACATGTCTTTCTTCCTAACATAAGCTTTAAAAAGACTCTTGGCATACATTTGAGCATTCTCTGCCCTCCTAGAGAGTGGTAGTGTCTTACATGTGTGAACCACTTCTTAGAGGGGTGTTAAATAAAATTTAGATATTTGTGTGTGCTAAGCAGTGATGCCACTAAGGTAACCTTTGTAACCTATAAAGGTGTATGTAATTCATTAAATAAATCAATTAACATCATTCATTCATGTAATGTCTTCTCTCTCTAGCTTTCTTTCTCTCTCTATCTCAAAAAACGACTACTTCATCATATTAGCCATGGCTGTGATTTATGACCCTCCATAAATCCTAGCATATGCACTCCTATTTTAATGATTATCATGAGAACTCCATGGCTATGTAAACCCTAGCCTATGTACTGCTATTTTAATGATTCTCATAAAAAATAAGATTTCTAGAGAGAGAAAGCTTTAAACACACCTTGACTCAAAGGTTGAGAGTATAATCAAGACAAGTGTGTATCCCAAAGGAAAAGGATAGGAAGCCTTAAAAAGGTTAGTGATCTTTAATGAAAAATAAGGATCTAGACAAACCAAGATTGTCGTTTGCCGAATTCAAGAAGATCCAATCTTTAAGAACTCTCAAGGAGAAGTAGCATTAGGACCCTCAAGAATGACTAAGGGATTATTGATGCATGATCAAGCCTAAGTTCAAGAGCTAGACCATTGATCTTAGAGATTTAAACTTAAATAACTTGTAAATAACAACTTTGTAAGTAAAAGATGTTCGGTATTTTTTAATTGTCTTAGAATTGTTTCCTAGAAAGGGAAGATTCTTGAGAAGACCTTACCAAGATGTGTTACAAATCTAGAGGAATTTGACTTGTTTGAAGTTTTAACTAGAGAGCTATGATATCTCATCGAGCTTGTGATAGTTTACTCTACTTTAAAATGAGATTATGATGTGTTTTGATTGTAATATTGCTTATTTTTTAGAATATTATATTCATATGTTACATATGTTGTATGTAGATTCTGAAGGTATTGAAAAGATTCAGGGGAGAAGAGAGCTTGAGCTCTTTGCAAAGCACACACACACACTCACACAAACCCTAGAAGAGAACACACAAGGCGAGAGGCTAAAATTTCTTCTTCTTCTTCACACAACAAAAGAGCATTACAAAGAAGATAAAGTGACTAACACACATAATAGAGTATATACAAGCGGTCCATAATGTGAACACACTAAGTGGAGTGGGTAGGTGTGGACTAGTTGGTGTAGTCCAGCTGTAGAATCTCTAGCGAGGATATGTTGGTGCAAGCTACCAAACCCGTGATGTAAATGTCAAACAATCATACAGGCGCCTCGTGAGTGTCAGCTCATGTTGAGCTTGACATCTCAACAATCCCCCTCAAGCTCAACTCCAGCTCATAAACTCCAAGCATATCTCAAAATCTTTGGAGCTTCTCAGCTCCCCCCAAGGCCTTCGTGAAGATGTCAACGACCTGACCCTATGTGTTGAGGTCAACCACTTTCTCTTTGCCTTTATGTGATGTACCAACTACATTTCTAGGACTGGTATTATGATGCAGCCTACCACTCCATGGTCTATCAAAACAGAACCACTGGATGAGGACTCTCCTAGTCCACTCATCAATGACTTTGATTACTGACTTGCATTTTGTGCAACCATGTTTCCACTTACATCAGCCCCAACAACATCTTTTCCAGTAGCATACCAGGTACTCATCTCATCAAATACAACATCCTTGCTTACCCTCAATTCATGTGTAGCAGGATTATAGCATCTATATCCCTTTTGCTCAAGGGAATACCCAATAAACACAAATTTTTCTACCTTTGGATCCAGCTTATTATGCAACTCATCTGGCACATGCACATATGCAATACATGTAAAAACTTTCAAGTGAGACAAATCAGGTTTCTTGCCAATAAACTTCTCCTCTGGCGTTACATCATGTATGGCTATAGTAGGAGTCATGTTCATGATATAAACTATTGTAGACACAACCTCAGCCCAATAGCTATGTGGCATATTCTTAAGACTCTATCATCAATGCTCGTGCTATCTCTGCAATGTGCTTGTTTTTTTGCTCAGCAACTTCATTTTTCTGCGGAGTGTATCTACATGTAAATTGTCTTTGAATGCCATTCTTTTGCAAGAATTCAGAGAACTCATTGGAGAAGCATTGTCCCCCTCCACCTGACTTTAGACACTTCACATGCTTTCCTAACTACTTTTCAGTCCCATCACTCTGAAATTCTGAAAATGAGTGAACACTTCCTTCATGAAATACACCCACACTTTCCTCATGTGATCATCAATGAATGTTACATAGTACCTGTAGCCACCAATAAACATAGTCTTCACAGGACCCCATACATCTCAATGCACAACATCTAGTACATTCCTGCTCACAAATTGACATGCTTCAGATACTTTCTGCATACCTTCAATCTTAAACTTAGGTAGTTCTGTCACAATTTCTTTAGTCTCCATAGACTTCATTCTTTACACATTTACATGCCTAATTCTCTTATGCCAAATGTTTGTATCTGCAACAACTCCTGAACCATTTGCAAACATTGCAGCACTCACTTCAGGCATATTTACATTCAATGTAAACATTCTTCCCACTCTGTTGGTCCGGCTTATGGGAGAAGAGACCAAGGTCTTCTCCAACCAAGAGTTACACTAAATTGAAAACCTGTACTTATTTTTAAAGTCTTTTATATAGCAACCACCATCAGGGTTAAACTGGACCTACCAACTAAAACTAGACTCTTTGTAATGTTTGGAATATGAAGTACATCTACAAGGTACTGCACCTTACCATCCTGCATAGACAATGTGTAAGATTCCTCCCTCTAGATTTTGAGGTGTAAAGTTGTAAGAACCTCCCCTTCTGTTCTTGTAATTATTCCCCTCTCTGAAATAGAAGAAAGATCTTGTTTTACCCTGTTTTGGCCTAGAGAGAGAAAATGTCTAGAGAGAGATAATCCAAAATTAAGATATCTTTGGATATAAAAATCCTCCTAGTGTCCAAAATGGATACCCCTGAAACAGAAATTTAAAATGAAGTTTCCAAGGTGCATTTGGAATTAATTGAAAATGTGTATAAAGGACCTTAGCCTAAGGGTCTGCATTTTCAGAAATTTTTGGATTATGATCCAATTAAGGTTCCAATGGACCAATTGGATTAATCCAAGTGTTGGGATGAGATAAATCCAAAAGAATTAAAAAAATATCCAAAAATGAGTAAATGCTCACATAAGATGAAGAGTTGACTGAGTACAAGGTTTATTAGTTAAAAACTATGAGATACTACAAAAAAAAAAAGATATTTTGGAATAATGATTCAATTTTGACACCTTGGTAAGGAGAGGGGGACTCTTGAGGTAGGTGCCTATTTCACACATGTGGAAGGGTTTTTAATCTTAAAAAAATGTGATATTTTTATCTCTCCTGGATCAAACCAAATCAAAAAGGGAGCCAAATTGGTCCAAATCTTGTCCAAATTGAGTCAAATTAAACCTGGAAAATTCTAGAACCCAGTTGGACTTAGTTAGTGGCCTCCCTCACCTATAAATAGATCCTTAGTCTTTTGTAAAAAAATCTGTGAACTATACCATGCCAGTATTACATTAAAATAATGATATTTTCTATTATCCCTTAAAAATTCTATACTTTTGGAGAGCTTGGAGCTTCTCTCTCTCTTCAACAACTCTTGGAGATTTCTTCTCAACTTAATAAACCAATTGATTGGTTGGGGGCTTCACTTCTAGATAAAGATAATGTTGATTCTAGCATTTGATCCACCATAGCTCATCACATTGCTGCAAATTTAACATGGTATCAGAGCCTAGCCTAGAATCCATCAAATTTATGAGCCCATTATCTTGCTAATCACCTAGCTAACTAGGATTAGTAGATAATTAAGCTTTTTTACCTCTTTTTCAAAGAGCTCTATATCCCCAGCTGGTGGAGGGGCTTGATCTCCCTCCAGACTTAACAATAGCCTCCAAGCTTTTAGCCACACATAGCCACAAGCCCCATGCTCCAGCCCATTAACCCAGATCTGGACTCCTCGCATACTCTGTTTTTTGCACACAAAATAGAGGAATATTTTGCTAATTAATGATTAATCAACACTAATCACTATATTTTGGTGTAATTTAGGGTTCAAATTAACCATTGGGTATCTGATACAGATCCCTATAACTTCAGATTGTAATTCGGAGATGGTTTGATACTCTAACCATTCAGTACAGATTTGTTACCCTTGGTTTAATGTAATTTCTGGTGAATTTATGCTGATAAATCTATTGTAATCATCACCTAAACACTAGATTGACTTGTAAAATTATAGACACTGCCCTTGAATCTTGAAATTGGATCAAGAGGTAAGACCCCCTTCACATCATCTCATGAGTACGGCACAAGAGATAGCCAAATTAAATGGGGAGCAGATTTATACATGGAAACAAAAACCATGTATCTGCTCATGAGGAAAAATATGTGGGGGCTAGTTGAGGGAAGAGATGAATGCCCAGATGTGAGTGGGGAAAATGAGTGGAAGAGCATGAATGAGAAAGCATTAGGACTTATCGCACTCAGTTTAAATGATGAAATCATTCATCACATCACAGGGATACAATGGGCAAAAGATGCATGGGATGAACTCAATAAATTATTTGGCAAAAAATTCAAAGATAAATCTATTAATGCAATTCTACAAAATGGATATGAAGGAAAGTGAACCTTTAATCACACACTTGAACAAATATAAAAACATTAAGCAACAACTGGCAAAAAGGCAGAAGATGATGAGGCACTAGCAGTGCTTCTGAAGTGTGTGGACAAAGGTGAATATGAAAACATTGTAGCAACATTAAAGAATGTACTCGAATTGAAGTTGCACGAGATGGAGCTCTACTAGAGCAAGAGACCAGAGTCAAAGAGAAGAAATGGCTGGACTCTACAACTGGAGAGGAAAAAGCATTCTTCACCCAAGGAGGATTCTCTCGAGGACAAGGACAAGGAAGAGGCAAAGTAGGAGGAAGGACCTTCACTTGCCACAACTGTGGAAAGCCAAGACACATGGCAAGAGACTGCTACAACAAACCCAGTGGAGAAGAAACAACATCGGCAAACTTCATGGAGGCTCCTAAGGAAGTGGAGTCAGATCATCTTTTCTGAGAGAGAGAGAGAGAGAGAGAGAGAGAGAGAGAGAGAGAGAGAAACACCACAACCCAATGTAACCTGCCCCAACAGAGTAAAACCACCTCTGAGCCATCGATGATGTAGGCCATGTGGTAGATGTATGTGTGAGCACTTTAGTCAAGGTCAGGGGGCACTTGTAGTAGCCCTTGGACACATACAGAGAGAGAGAGAGAGTGTCAAGGACTATGAGTTTAGAGACTTGAGGCACTGGTCGCGGACTACCAAGTAAGAGGGAAACTTGGTATAGGGTCCAGGTGTGCTAGGATTATTCACTTGAGGGGAGGCTGTAAAAGAGAATTTGTAAATGTGAGAGAAGCTGTGAAAAGGTGAGAAGCATCTACTGGGAGAGAATAAAGGGTAGCATGAGAAGATTTAGGAGGTGTGGAGATATTCTGGGAAGAGGTGGAGAGAATCAAGCAAAAGAGGTGGAGTGAATCAAGGAGAGATCAGTGGGATTATATGCTTGGATGTAAACTCTTTAAATTGAGGCATTGGCCTAATGAGAATTTGCTAGTTTTTAATTATCCATGCCTACATTAAGCTATCAGTTAATTGCTCACTAATCACGTCTTAATTATCATCTAATCTCTTTTCTAATGATGTTGATTCTAGAATATGATCCACCATAGCTCATCACATTGCTGCAAATTTAACATGGTATCAGAGCCTAGCCTAGAATCCATCAAATTTATGAGCCCATTATCTTGCTAATCACCTAGCTAATTAGGATTAATAGATAATTAAGTTTTTTTACCTTTTTTTCAAAGAGCTTCTGTACTCCTAGCTGGTGGAGGGGCTTGATCTCCCTCCAGCTCAACAATAGCCTCCAAGCTTTTAGCCACACATAGCCACAAGCCCCATGCTCCAGCCCATCAAAAGTGATTCACCAAACCACCTTCTACAACTGCCAATTTTCGTCAGTTCGCTAGCGCCTTTTTTCTGAAGGAGATTTGAGATCTTGTCTGCACTAGAAGACATTGCTCTAATTCCTCTTGGCCCCAGGGGTTTTCAAGGGTGCTCTACAAGCTGGTGAAGAAATTAATTGATTTCATCAAGTCTACAATGAGATCCAAGCTCTCTATCAAATCTGCAGGTGACTTTGGTAAAACAGAGATTAAGCATTCAATGTTTGGTCAAATCTTAAGTTTCTTGGCCTAATCCTCTACTAGACTAATTGCTATTGACGGCCTTGAAAGGATTTGAGCTCATTTGAACTCTAAGGCCCCAGATCTAGACTCCCCGCATACTCTATTTTTGCACACAAAGTAGAGGATTATTTTGCTAATCATCAGTGATTAATCAGCACAATATGTTTGTGTAATTGAGGGTTCAAATTAACCATTAGGTATTAGTACAGATCCCTATAACTTCATATTGCAATTCGGAGAAGGTTTGATACTCCAACCATTTAGTACAGATTTGTTACCCTTGGTTTAATGTAATTTTTGGTGAATTTATGCTGATAAATCTATTGTAATCATCACCTAAACACCAGATTGAGTTGTAAAATTGTAGACACTGCCCTTGAATCTTGAAATTGGATCAAGGGGTAAGACTCCCTTCACATCATCATGAGTACGGCACAAGAGATAGCCAAATTTAATGGGGAGCAGTTTTATACATGGCAAACAAAAACCATGTATCTGCTCATGAGGAAAAATGTGTGGGGGCTAGTTGAGAGAAGAGATGAATGCCCAGAGGTGAGTGGGAAAAATGAGTGGAAGAGCAGGAATGACAAAGCATTAGGACTTATCGCGCTCAGTTTAAATGATGAAATCATTCATCACATCACAGGGATACAATGGGCAAAAGATGCATGGGATGAACTCAATAAATTATTTGGCACTCAAGCAAAAAATTCAAAGATAAATCTGTTAATGCAATTCTACAAACTGGATATAAAGGAAAGTGAACCTTTAATCACACACTTGAACAAATATAAAAGCATTAAGCAATAACTGACAGCCATTGGCAAAAAGGTAGAAGATGATGAGGCACTAGTAGTGCTTCTGAAGAATGTAGACAAAGGCGAATATGAAAACATTGTAGCAACATTAAAGAATGTACTTGAATTGAAGCTACACGAGATAGAAGGAGCTCTACTACCAGAGTCAAAGAGAAGAAATGGCTGGACTCAACAATTGGAGAGGAAAAAGCATTCTTCACCCAAGGAGGATTCTCTCGAGGATGAGGACGAGGACGAGGAAGAGGCAGAGTAGGAGGAAGGACCTTCACTTGCCACAACTGTGGAAAGCCAGGACACATGGCAAGAGACTGCTACAACAAACCCAGTGGAGAAGGAACGACATTGGCAAACTTCACGGAGGCTCCTAAAGGAAGTGGAGTCAGATCATCTTTTCTGAGAGAGAGAGAGAGAGAGAGAGAGAGAGAGAGAGAGAGAGAGAGAGAGAGAGAGAGAGAGAAACCCCACAATCCAATGTAACATGCCCCAACAGAGTAAAACCACCTCTGAGCCATCGATGATGTAGGCCATGTGGTAGATGTATGTGTGAGCACTTTAGTCAAGGTCACGGGCACTTGTAGTAGCCCTTGGACACATAGAGAGAGAGAGAGAGAGAGAGAGAGAGAGAGAGAGAGAGAGAGAGAGAGAGAGAGAGAGAGAGTCAAGGACTATACGTTTAGGGACTTGAGGCACTGGTCAATGGACTACCAAGTAAGAGGGAAACTTGTTATAGGGTCCAGGTGTGCTAGGATTATTCACTTGAGGGGAGATGTTGAAATATACAAGTGAATAGGGTGTGTGCGGAAACAAGCCCTTAGCAAGAGGCTGTAAAAAAGAATCTATAAATGTGAGAGAAGTTGTGAAAAGATGAGAAGTATCTACTAGGAGAGAATAAAGGGTAGCATGAGAAGATTTAGGAGGTGTGGAGATATTCTGGGAAGAAGTGGAGAGAATCAAGCAAAAGAGGTGGAGTGAATCAAGGAGAGATCAGTGGGATTAGATTCTTGGATGTAAACTCTATAAATTGAGGCATTGGCCTAATGAGAATTTGCTAGTTTTTTATTATCCATGCCTACATTAAGCTATCAATTAATTGCTCACTAATTTCATCTTAATTATCATCTAATCTCTTTTCTAATGATGTTGATTCTTGCATTTAATCCACCATAGCTATGACATTGCTGCAAATTTAACATGGTATCAAAGCGTAGCCTAGAATCCATCAAATTTATGAGCCCATTATCTTGCTAATCACCTAGCTAAAATTAGGATTAGTAGATTAGTAAGTTTCTTTACCTCTTTTTCAAAGAGCTTCTATACCCCCAGCTGGTGGAGGGGCTTGATCTCCCTCCAAGCTTAACAATAGCCTCCAAGCTTTTAGCCACACGTAGCCACAAGCCCTAGCTCTAGCCCATCAAAGCGATTCGCCAAACCGCCTTCTACAACTGCCAATTTTTGTGAGTTTGCTAGTGCCTTTTTTCTAAAGGAGATTTGAGATCTTGTCTGCGCACCAGAAGACATTGCTCTAATTCCTCTTGGTCCTAGGGGTTTTAAAGGGTGCTCTACAAGCTGGTGTTAAAGACAGTTATTGATTTCATCAAGTCTACAGTAAGATCCAAGCTCTCCATCAAATCTGTAGGTGACTTTGGTAAAACAGAGATTAAGCATTCAATGTTTGGTCAAATCTTATGTTTCTTGGCTTAATCCTCTACTAGACTAATTGCTATTGATGGCCTTGAAAGGATTTGAGCTCATTTGAACTCTAAGGCCCCAAATCTGGACTCCCCGCATACTCTGTTTTTTGCACACAAAATAGAGGATTATTTTGCTAATCAATGATTAATCAGTACTAATCACTATATTTTAGTGTAATTGAGGGTTAAAATTAACAATTGGGTATCTGCAGATCCCTATAACTTCAGAATTTGGAGATGGTTTGATACTCCAACCATTCAGTATAGATTTGTTACCCTTGGTTTAATGTAATTTCTGGTAAATTTATTCTGATAAATCTGTTGTAATCATCATCTAAACACCAGATTGAGTTGTAAAATTATAGACACTGCCCTTGAATCTTGAAATTGGATCAAGAGGTAAGACCCCCTTTCACATCATCATGAGTACAACACAAGAGATAGCCAAATTTAATGGGGAGCAGTTTTATACATGGCAAACAAAAACCATGTATCTGTTCATGTGAGGAAAAATGTGTGGGGGCTAGTTGAGGGAAGAGATGAGTGCCCAGAGGTGTGTGGGAAAAATGAGTGGAAGAGCAGGAATGAGAAAGCATTAGAATTTATCGCACTTAGTTTAAATGATGAAATCATTCATCAGATCACAGGGATACAATGGGCAAAAGATGCAGGGGATGAAAATAAATTATTTGGCACTCAAGCAAAAAATTCAAAGATAAATTTGTTAATGCAATTCTACAAACTGGATATGAAGGGAAGTGAACCTTTAATCACACACTTGAACAAATATAAAAGCATTAAGCAATAACTGGCAGCCATTGGCAAAAAGGTAGAAGATGATGAGACACTAGTAGTGCTTTTGAAGAGTGTGGACAAAGGTGAATATGAAAACATTGTAGCAACATTAAAGAATGTACTTGAATTGAAGCTGCACGAGATAGAAGGAGCTCTACTAGAGCAAGAGACCAGAGTCAAAGAGAAGAAATTGCTGGACTCAACAACTCGAGAGGAAAAAGCATTCTTCACCAGAGGAGGATTCTCTCAAGGACGACGATGAGGAAGAGGCAGAGTAGGAGGAAGGACCTTCACTTGCCGCAACTGTGGAAAGCCAAGACACATGGCAAGAGACTGCTACAACATACCTAGTGGAGAAGGAACGACATCCGCAAACTTCATGGAGGCTCCTAAGGAAGTGGAGTCAGATCGTCTTTTCTGAGAGAGAGAGAGAGAGAGAGAGAGAGAGAGAGAGAGAGAGAGAGAGAGAAACCCCACAACCCAATGTAACTTGCCCCAACAGAGTAAAACCCCCTCTGAGCCATTGATGATGTAGGCCATGTGGTAGATGTATGTGTAAGCACCTTAGTCAAGGTCACGGGGGCACTTGTAGTAGCCCTTGGACACATGGAGAGAGAGAGAGTGTGTCAAGGACTATGAGTTTAGGGACTTGAGGCACTGGTCGCGGACTACCAAGTAAGAGGGAAACTTGGTATAGGGTCCAGGTGTGCTAGGATTATTCACTTGAGGGGAGGTGTTAAAATATACAAGTGAATAGGGTGTGATTAAGTTTTTTTACCTCTTTTTCAAAGAGCTTATGTACCCCCAGCTAGTGGAGGGGCTTGATCTCCCTCCAGGCTTAACAATAGCCTCCAAGCTTTTAGCCATACATAGCCACAAGCCCCATGCTCCAGCCCATCAAAGTGATTTGCCAAACTGCCTTCTACAACTGCCAATTTTTGTGAGTTTGCTGGCACCTTTTTTTAAAGGAGATTTGAAATCTTGTCTGCACCACCAGAAGACATTGCTCTAGATCCTCTTGGCCCTAGGGGTTTTCAAGGGTGCTCTATAAGCTGGTGAAGACAGTTATTGATTTCATCAAGTCCACAGTGAGATCCAAGCTCTCCATCAAATCTACAGGTGACTTTGGTAAAACAGAGATTAAGCATTCAATGTTTGGTCAAATCTTATCTTTCTTGGCTTAATCCTCTACTAGACTAATTGCTATTGATGGCCTTGAAAGGATTTGAGCTCATTTGAACTCTAAGGCCCTGGATCTGGACTCCCCGCATACCCTGTTCTTTGCACACAAAACAGAGAATTATTTTGCTAATCAATGATTAATCAAAACTAATCACTATATTTTGGTGTAATTGAGGGTTCAAATTAACCACTGGTTATCTGATACAGATCCCTATAACTTCATATTGCAATTTGGAGATGGTTTGATACTCCAACCATTCAGTACAGATTTGTTATCCTTGGTTTAATGTAATTTCTGGTGAATTTATGCTTATAAATCTGTTGTTGTAATCATCACCTAAACACCAGATTGAGTTGTAAAATTGTAGACACTACCCTTGAATCTTGAAATTGGATCAAGAGCTAATACCCCCTTCACATCATCTCATGAGTACGGCACAAGAGATAGCCAAATTTAATGGGGAGCAATTTTATACATGGCAAACAATAACCATGTATCTGTTCATGAGGAAAAATGTGTGGGGGCTAGTTGAGGGAAGAGATGAATGCCTAGAGGTGAGTGGGAAAAATGAGTGGAACAACAAGAATGAGAAAGCATTAGGACTTATCGCACTCAGTTTAAATGATGAAATCATTCATCACATCACAGGGATACAATAGGCAAAAGATGCATGGGATGAACTCAATAAATTATTTGGCACCCAGGCAAAAAATTCAAAGATAAATCTGTTAATGCAATTCTAAAAACTGGATATGAAGGAAAGTGAACCTTTAATCACACACTTGAACAAATATAAGAGCATTAAGCAACAACTGGCAGCCATTGGCAAAAAAGGTAAAAGATGATGAGGCACTAGCAGTGCTTCTAAAGAGTGTGGACAAAGGTGAATATGAAAACATTGTAGCAACATTAAAGAATGTACTTTTATTGAAGCTGCACGAGATAGAAGGAGCTCTACTAGAGCAAGAGACCAGAGTCAAAGAGAAGAAATGGCTGGACTCAACAACTGGAGAGGAAAAAGCATTCTTCACCCGAGGAGGATTCTCTTGAGGACGAGGACGAGGAAGAGCCAGAGTAGGAGAAAGGACCTTCACTTGCCACAACTGTGGAAAGCTAGGACACATGGCAAGAGACTGCTCTACAACAAACCCAGTGGAGAAGGAACGACATTGGCAAACTTCACGGAGGCTCCTAAGGAAGTGGAGTCAGATCATCTTTTCTGAGAGAGAGAGAGAGAGAGAGAGAGAGAGAGAGAGAGAGAGAGAGAGAGAGAGAGAGAGAGAAACCCCACAACCCAATGTAGCCTGCCCCAACAGAGTAAAACCACCTCTGAGCCATCAATGATGTAGGCCATGTGGTAGATGTATGTGTGAGTCACCGGCACTTGTAGTAGCCCTTGGACACATAGAGAGAGAGAGAGTGTGTGTGTGTGTCAAGGACTATGAGTTTAGGGACTTGAGGCACTGGTCGCGAACTACCAAGTAAGAGGGAAACTTGGCATAGGGTCCAAGTGTGCTAGGATTATTCACTTGAGGGGAGGTGTTGAAATATACAAGTGAATAAGGTGTGTGTGGGAACAAGCCCTTAGTAAGAGGCTACAAAAGAGAATCTGTAAATGTGAGAGAAGCTGTGAAAAGGTGAGAAGTATCTACTGGGAGAGAATAAAGGGTAGCATGAGAAGATTTAGGAGGTGTGGAGATATTTTGGGAAGATGTGGAGAGAATCAAGCAAAGGAGGTGGAGTGAATCAAGGTGAGATCAGTGGGATTAGATGCTTGGATGTAAACTCTATAAATTGAGGCATTGGCCTAATGAGAATTTGTTAGTTTTTTATTATCCATGCCTACATTAAGCTATTAGTTAATTGCTCTCACTGATCACATCTTAATTGTCATCTAATCTCTTTTCTAATGATGTTGATTCTAGCATTTGATCCACCATAGCTCATCACATTGTTGCAAATTTAACATGGTATCAGAGCCTAGCCTACAGTCCATCAAATTTATGAGCCCATTATCTTGCTAATCACCTAGCTAAAATTAGGATTAGTAGATTAGTAAGTTTCTTTACCTCTTTTTCAAAGAGCTTGTGTACCCCCAGCTGGTGGAGGGGCTTGATCTCCCTCCAGGCTTAACAATAGCCTCCAAGCTTTTAGCCACACATAGCCACAAGCCCATGCTCCAGCCCTCCAAAGCGATTCGCCAAACTGCCTTCTACAACAACTACCAATTTTCGTGAGTTCGTTGGCACCTTTTTTTTGAAGGAGATTTGAGATCTTGTCTACACCAGAAGACATTGCTCTAATTCCTCTTGGCCCTAGGGGTTTTCAAGGGTGCTCTACAAGCTGGTGAAGACAGTTATTGATTTCATGAAGTCTACAGTGAGATCTAAGCTCTCCATCAAATCTGCAGGTGACTTTGGTAAAACAGAGATTAAGCATTCAATGTTTGGTCAAATCTTATCTTTTTTGGCTTAATCCTCTACTAGACTAATTGCTATTGATGGCCTTGAAAGGATTTGAGATCATTTGAACTCTAAGGCCCTAGATCTAGACTCCCCGCATACTCTCTTTTCAACACACAAAATAGAAGATTATTTTGCTAATCAGTGATTAATGAGCGCTAATCACTGTATTTTGGTGTAATTGAGGGTTCAAATTAACCATTGGGTATTTGATACAGAACCCTATAACTTGAGATTGCAATTCAGAGATGGTTTGATACTCCAACCATTCAGTACAGATTTGTTACCCTTGGTTTAATGTAATTTCTGGTGAATTTATGCTGATAAATCTGTTGTAATCATCACCTAAACACCAGATTGAGTTGTAAAATTGTAGACACTGCCCTTGAATCTTGAAATTGGATCAAGAGGTAAGACCCCCTTTACCCCCCGCCGGCGTCTCCGGATTCGGTCACGTCGCCGTCCACCGCCACGTCCCGGTTCGGGAATATTAACCCGATTCCCTTTCGATGCGCGGCGCGCAGTGCGCCCTTGACACAGGACTGCCCCATCTCTTAGGATCGACTAACCCATGTCCAATTGCTGTTCACATGGAACCTTTCTCCACTTCGGTCTTCAAAGTTCTCATTTGAATATTTGCTACTACCACCAAGATCTGCACTGGGGGCCGTTTCACTCGGGCTCGCGCTCGGAGCTGCGCCACGACCCCCACGCCCTCCTACTCATCGGGGCCTCGCACTCGCCCCGATGGCCGGGTATAGGTCGCGCGCTTCAGTGCCATCCATTTTCGGGCTAGTTGATTCGGCAGGTGAGTTGTTACACACTCCTTAGCGGATTTCGACTTCCATGACCACCGTCCTGCTGTCTTAATCAATCAACACCCTTTGTGGGATCTAGGTTAGCGCGCAGTTCGGCACCGTAACCCGGCTTTCGGTTCATCCCGCATCGCCAGTTCTGCTTACCAAAAATGGCCCACTTGGAGCTCCCATTCCGCACCGAGGTTCAACAGAGTAACCCCGGCCGCTTACCTATTTAAAGTTTGAGAATAGGTCGAGGGTGTTTCACCCCCGATGCCTCTAATCATTCGCTTTACCCGATAAAACTGCGACGAGCTCCAGCTATCCTGAGGGAAACTTCGGAGGGAACCAGCTACTAGATGGTTCGATTAGTCTTTCGCCCCTATACCCAAGTCTGACGAACGATTTGCACGTCAGTATCGCTACGAGCCTCCACCAGAGTTTCCTCTGGCTTCGCCCTGCTCAGGCATAGTTCACCATCTTTCGGGTCCCAGCAGGTACGCTCCCACTCAAACCTTTCACAGAAGATCACGGTCGGTCGATGGTGCACCCCGCGAGGGGGATCCCACCTGTCAGGTTACTTGCGCCTCCGTGGGTTTGCCACCCACCGGCTCGCGTACATGTTAGACTCCTTGGTCCGTGTTTCAAGACGGGTCGGATGGAAAGCCCAGAGCGCCAGCGTCTCGAGCGCGCAGGTGCGTAAAGCCCGCCACTGAGGCGCGCGCTTCGTTCCTCGGCCGGCGCGACGGCATCGGCGGGCCGACTAGAGCCCGCTCTTGTCCCGCCGTGCCAGCCCATGCTGACCAGCGCCCCGCGTCGAGCGGCGGACCAGCTCGCGCCGTTCCGCATCCGACCGGGGCGCACCCGCGGCACCAGCTACTCATCTTATGTTGACTTCACTGTTGGTGCATACCAGCTACTCATCTCATCAAAGACAACATCTTTGCTTACTCGCATCTCACGAGTGGTAGGGTTATAACATCTATAACCTTTTTCTCCATAGCATAACCAATAAAGATGCGTTTCTCTGCCTTTAGATCCAACTTTGTTCTCACTTCATCAGAAACATGCACATATGCAATACACCCAAACACTTTCAAGTGAGACACATCCGATCTTATGCCTGTAAACTTCTATCCAGGTGTCATACTATGAACAACTATAGTGGGTGTCCTATTCATAATGTACACAACAATTACTATTGCTTCAGCCCAAAAATAATGTGGAATATTCTTTTTAGCCATCAAGGCATGTGCCACTTCTGCAATGTGCCTTTTTTTTCTTTCTCTGCAACACCATTCTGTTGTGGAGTGTACATGTATGTAAATTGTCTCTTGATTCCCTACTTCCTCAAGAAATCTTTGAACTCATTGGAGAAATATTCTCCCCCATCATCTGATCTCAGGCATTTTATTTGCATGCCTTTTTCCTTCTCGACCAAGGCTTTAAATCTCTAAAAGTGAGAACACCTCACTCTTCTCCTTCATGAAGTAAACCCATACTTTCCTAGTGTGGTCATCAATGAATGTAACATATACCTGCAACCTGTAATTGTTGTAGTCTTTGTTGGTCCCAATACATCTGAATGTATGACATCTAATGGCCTTTCATTGACATGCTTTTCATGTGGGAAAGCATGTTTGGCATGCTTACCAAGTTGGCGCTTCACATACTTTGTGCATACCATCAACCTTAAACTTTGGCAAACCTACAACAATATTTTGAGCCTACATAGACTTTAGTCGCATATTCACATGACCAATGCACTTGTGCCATATGTCAATATCTGTAATGACACCTGTTCCTCCATGCGCAAATATGGCTACCTTTACTTCAGACATGTTCACATCCAAAGTAAACAACCTGCCATTTCTGTTACCCTTTGCAACCAAGTGACAGTGATTTTTGAAGTCTTCCACAAAACATCCTTGATGATTAAACCTCACTTGCAAACCCTGCTTAACCATTTGTCCACTAGAAACTAGGTTCTTTGTTATATTTGGAACATGAAGTACATCTACCAAGTACTTCATTTTACCATCCTGCATAGACAATGGCACTTTACCAACATGCGCGATGGGATGCGCAGTATCATCATCTATTTCTACATAACCTAGTTTTTTCATTTTTTGCATGTCTCTAAACCACTCAGCAAGACTGGTCATGTAGTTAGAGGCACCAAAATTCACATACCATGTATCTTGAGATCTTGACACATCTCCTATTATGGAACTGAGTATGTGCTGCATCACAAACAATTGCTCATGTCTGTCATCACCTCCCTATCTCAGGCCACTAGCATGGTTGGTGAGATTATGGGTGATATGTCGTTAGTGGTTTATAAGCTGTGTGATAGCCACTTTGGTGTACTAGAGTTATGGCATAGTTATAGTGCCAGCTCATGTAGTTGGTTCTATAATATGGACCGACCTTTGTATGTTATAGTAGGGGATTACTTTTCCTTATATTATATACTCTTAAATCTTTATGTTATGGTTAAGAGAAGAGAATAGAAGAAAATTCAGCCATCTATCTCTCTTATGTGCACTTGTGTATTCTTAAGTGTGTGTTTTCTTATTGCAAGAAGTTCAAAGTCATCCTCTCCCTCATATTCTTCTGAAAGTATACCTTCTTTACTAGCTAGATTAAATATTTAGGGTTTATAGTATTGAAAAATGGTCTATCAGTTGATCTCGCAAAGGTACAAGCTCTCATTGAGATAATAAAGAAATTGAGAGGATCCCTAGGATTGATAGGGTGATATTGGTTTTTTATTCCTCAATATACCAAGATAGCTTATATGTTGACATTTCTTTTTGAGAAGGATATTCCATTCCATTGGTCTGCAATATACCAAAGTTCTTTTGATAAGCTGAAGGTTGCCTTGGTGACTAATCTTAGGCTAAGATTGCCAAAAATTGGGAAGCCCTTCAAAGTATCAATGCTAGTGGATTCACTATCAAAGAAATTGCCAAAGTTTGGGAAGCCCTTTGAATTCATTACCAATGCCAGTGGATTTGTTATTGGATGAATCCTAACATAGGAAGGATGTCCCCCATAGCTTATGAGTCTTGGAAGTTAAGACCTCATGAAAGGAACTATGATGTCCATGATCTTGAGTTGCTTATAGTAAGCATGCCCTGAAGCTTTGGTGACACTTCTTAGGCATAATTTTATTTTGGTTATAGATCATAAGAGTTTAAGTGGATTTTCACCCAGACATAAGGGAGAGAAGGTGGATGTAGATGCTTCAAGGGTTTGATTTTGAGTATGTATAAATAGGGTAGGAAGAATGTAGTAGCACATGCGGTTAGCAGGAAGTGTTCCTTACTTTGTTTGCTGAGATCAAGGAGAATATCAAATCTAACAAATTTTTACCCCTATTATTGCATTTCTTAAGAAGGGAAGTAAGATTGCTCAAGAAGTTAACAAAGTTCAACCCATGCACATGGTAGATCTATTACAATGCATTGTTTGAGAAATCCTGGATTGGAAAATTTATAATTGTGATCTTTACAAGGATTTTCCATATAGTGCATTGGTGACTCATAGAGATAATATGTTGGTGATTAATGTTGATGATCACGATACAGCATTAATCACATGAGGATGATGATGTCTATGAAGATGCGGATGACAGTGACTTTGATGAACAAAGATATTCACTATGAGGATACATGTTCTATGCTTTGCAGTGGTAGAGATCTTCATGTGTATTTTGAGGATGACACTTATACTTTCTCATTCCTGCTCTTCCACTCATTTTCCCCACTCACCTCTGGGAATTCATCTCTTCCCTCAACTAGGCCCCCACATATTTTTCCTCATGAGTAGATACATAGTTTTTGTTTGCCATATGTATAAAATTGTTCCCCATTAAATTTGGCTATCTCTTGTGCCGTACTCAACAGTGAAGTCAACATAAGATGCAGATGTAAGAAGTGTTGATGCTGCACCACATGTAGAGCATCAATCATAAGTGCTTAGTGGACCCGGAGAGTCCTCTAACAGTGGATCCAATGTTAGTCCATGGTCACGCAGGTTGAGTACAGATGTAGGTACACATGTATCATGCAGAGGGAAGGAAAAGGTAGATCAACCTTTTGTTCCAGATCTATCAGTAGGTCACTCATATGTGGATGGTGACTCTAGCGGCTCTGAGCAGAGCCTTTGATGAGGACCTTGGCATTCCATCTATGGTTACTCTTGGTGTAAGGAGAACGAGGGTTGTTTTGAGGACACCTGTTTTGGTAGTGATCCAGGTGTGCACAGGTTTACGAGGGTTAGGTACCCTGTTGTGACAGGTTGAGATGATATGATGGATATACAGCTCATTATTATGCTTGCATGGTTAAAGCAATATAGGAATTGGAGCCCACTTGTTTTGAGCGGGCACTTGGAAATAAGAAATGGGAAGATGCCATGAATGAGGAGATGGCAACATTGGATTTAAATGCAACATGGGAGTTAGTGCCTTTGCCTAAGGAAAAGAAGGCAATTGGATGTAAGTGGGTGTATAAAGTCAAGCCTAACATTGATGGTTCAGTGAGCAAGTATAAGGTAAGATTGGTGGCCAAAGGTTATGCGCAGACTTATGGCATTGACTGTGAAGAGACATTTAGCCCGATTGCAAGGATGGCAACCGTGAGATCTGTCATTTCTATGGCTACAACAAAGGGTTGGTCTTTACATTAGATGGATGTTGTGAGGTCCTTATCCCCACCGCGCAACGAATTCAGGGATTCTAGTAGTGGAAGTAGCACTTCTTGCGCGGGGCTGGGTCTCACACTCAGGGCCTCACCCATGGATATCCAGACAAGAAACTCATCCATCGGTTCTTCCAAAACCGATCCCGGAAACACTTCCCTTGCTCGGAAAGCACGGGCGATTCCTCCAGGATAACTTTTCTCTAACGTAGTCAAAAACCTTAACTAACTGAACTGATCTGACCGAACTCGTAAGTCCCAAATCAGATCAGGGGAAAAGATTGCACTTGGATCATAGAAACCAATGCCTTTTTCCTCATTGAGAGGCACAGCCGTTGATTCTTTTCCATAGAACAATTTTTGTCTGGGATTTACTTCATCTATCGTACCATAACAGAATTGAGTCATGGTGCACGGTCCCGGAAGACCAGTGAGGGCAGGTGTTCACCCAGTGAAGGTGGGAGACTGCCTGTGAAGTGATTCACCAAACCGCCTTCTACAACAGCCAATTTTCGTGAGTTCGCTGGCGCCTTTTTTCTGAAGGAGATTTGAGATCTTGTCTGCACCAGAAGACATTGCTCTAATTCCTCTTGGCCCTAGGAGTTTTCAAGGGTGCTCCACAAGCTAGTGAAGACAGTTATTGATTTCATCAAGTCTACAGTGAGATCCAAGCTCTCCATCAAATCTGCGAGTGACTTTGGTAAAACAAAGATTAAGCATTCAATGTTTGGTCAAATCTTATGTTTCTTGGCTTAATCCTCTACTAGATTAATTGCTATTGATGGCCTTGAAAGGATTTGAGCTCATTTGAACTCTAAGGTGGTGCAAATGTCCAAGCAAGAAGCAATGGAAATGTGAAGAGAAGGGGGTGGAGCTGCAAGGAACAATAATAATCAAACTGCATGAGATGTAGACCCCCTCAATGTAGTCCCTAGCTCCATAGATTTTTATTACGCGTTATTTTGTATATGAACTTTTTGGAATCATACACTTATATAATTCCACTAAGAATTGTAATTGAATTTTGACATTCCTAAAACCATGAATTGCAATGGTCCTTTTTTTGTTGTATTTATCAAGTTTTACATTACATGTATCCATGATGAGTAGGACATGAAGTTGTGTTAGTTTTACTGTGTCTACATTAGAAAAAAAAGAGCTAGGGTAAATTGGGAGTCCTGTGCAGACTCCCTACTCTATTCCAACTTTTTTTTACTACGTGTAGTAATTACACTGCTCAGTAGTGTAAATAGCAATGACATTTTGCTGCTATTTTCTTGCTGAGTAGTGAACCCTCAACAAAAATAGTAGCTTTTTTAGCAGCAAAATGGGCCTGACATCTCCCAACCCTTCTAGTTATAAAAGCATTGCTATTTTCATTGCTAAACCCTCATTCTATTGTAGTGATTCTAGTAATTTGACATGAGTAATGGATAGTTAATGTAACATGCTCATCTTTAATAATAATATATGTCCATTTAATAAATGAAATTATGGTCCTTTTTATAGTGTAAAAAGCATCAATTTTAATAATTGAGCTAATTCCACTTGGAATCTTAAAATTTTGAGTCCAAATTTGAAATCTACATGCAATTTTACCTAGTATAGGATTTTACAACACTCAAAACAGACACCTGAATAAGCCTCTACATAAATTTTTAGTTAAAGTATGGTAAACTTCCAAGGGTGGATAGCATGTCTCCTCCTCGAAGATGCCAAAATACTGCCTCGAGAAGCATGCACGACAATGACGTAAAAGGAAATGCTCTAAACGCAGCCCCAATTCTTCCCTTGGGAGTCCCTCATGGAGTAAATGGCCAAGTTAGCTTAAAAATAATTTAAAAGAGGTTTTTAGATTAATCCTTGATGTTAGCATTAATTAAGAAAGATAAAGGATGCTTGCTTTCTCAAAAAGATAATGTGGTTTCTCATATCTTATAAGGTTGGCTATCTTGCTAAATTAAAGTACAAGGACATCTTCTCCCCGCCTTGATGCTAACCTCGTTCATGTACTTGTGTAGCCGGGCGATGACATTAGTGAGGCCCGGAGTCAACCCAAGGTATCCCTCATGCCATTGGGAAGTTGGAACTTGCCGGTTTGGTGAGAACTATGGATGCTGCCTAGTTTTGTGAGCCCAGGCTAGTGTGGTAAATAAGCCCACCCTAGCACGTAGATATCCCTTCGAGAAGCGGGAGGATCAAGTGACAGAGCCTAATCAAGTGACAGAGCCTAAAAGGGCGATAGGCCGGCTTGAGTCCTTACCGGCTACCAACGATGAGGTGTATGGTCGCGTAGGGATTGCTTAGTCTATGGAGACTGGAAGGCCAAATTCTAGATTATCGTGATGGAATAAAAGATGGAATAAGAAAGCCTAGATCTGGATATAGTAGGGTGTCTGGTTCCATAGGGATTGCTTAGTCTATGGATATTGGAAGGCCGAATTCTGGATTATCTATAAAATAAAATATGGAATCAGAGAGCTTGGATTTGGCTATAGTTGGATTTGAACTTTTGTAATTAATTTTAATTAAGTTCTTTGTTTCTTTTGAACTTTTGTAATTAATTTTAATTAAATTCTTTGTTTTTAGAATTATTGTATCATTGTTTTAAGTCAAATTTTTATTTTAATGAACATTGTGTAAGGTTCCTAATTAATGAACTTGTCTATATATGCCATACAGTGTGGTAGGATTAAAAGACAACTCCATATAATTGAACTCTTATAGAACATCTAGTGTAATGGAAAGACTACCCTCAAGAGGATACGACTTGGGAAGATGAAGCTACACTCTTAAGAAATTACCTCAAATTCATGATGAGATGAGGACATCTCGATTTCTTTAAGGGGGGAAGGATGTAACATGCCCATCTTGTGGTTGGCATCATTACAAAGGACAACAAAGAGAGCATGATATTTTCTATGGCATCATTACAAAGGATAACAAAAGGGAACATGATAGTTTCTGTGGCATCATTACAAAGGACAACAAAGAGAGCATGATATTTTTTATGGCATCATTACAAAGGATAACAAAAGGGAACATGATAGTTTCTGTGGCATCATTACAAAGGATAACAAAAGGGAACATGATAGTTTCTGTGGCATCATTACAAAGGACAACAAAGGGAACACAAGAGTTTATATGGCAATCGATTGGTACAAGAAGCATCATCCAAATGCCTTTAAAAAAATAATAGTCTTAAGATGGTGCAAGCTTTGAAAGATAAAGGTAGGAAGAATAAGGCTAAGAACCCCCTTGTACCCGCTGTCTTGATTCTTAGCAAGGTTGAAATTTTGGTCTATGATTTTGCATGTACTAAGATAGATGCCTTAAAGAAAAATTGCTATCAATATACTAAAACAAGGAACTCATGGATTGGATATCTATGAAAGCTCTAGGTGTGTAACTAAAGAAGAGGTCACTATCAATGTACTAAAACAAAAAAACTCATAGATTGGATATCTATGGCCATATCGTGGTATATACAAGCATCATGGTTTTTTCAGAACGAGCTATAAATGGTTAGTTTTTACAGAGGATGTTCGAAAGTTTCAAATAGTTTTCATTATTAGGTAACAATACCCATTGCCTACACGACTATGTTTGGCATAAATTTTAACACATTTTACATAATTGGAATATAATACAAATACAAACCAAATGCAAGTACATGTAGCTAATATTGAAGCTAGTTAAAAATGATAGTTCTTAATATGTTCCATTTTGAAGTGGTTAAAGATGAACACTTTGAATTTAAGGAAACTCAAGTCTAAGGAAGAGAGACTAAACTCATTATCCAATACACTTCAAATTAACTTGGTTGAACATCCATCATCCTTGACTTGGTTAGTACAAGTAGGGTGGCTAGAGAGTTCACGATTTTGGTTATCACATGGTAAAAGCTAGATTAAAACTAACTTGGATTATAACTCGATTATAATCTTAGATATTTGCTTATTGACATATGCTTGTACTAAAAGAAGATGTCTAGAAAGTTCAAGGAATATAGTGATGAGCCATAGCACAAGCTACAGAACTAAAATGCAAGTGTAGAAAGGATGTAGAGGTATGAACATAGGAGTAACGAAGGAAAAAGAAAGAGTAGCTAGTTGTATTTTAGATCGAAGGATGATAAAAATATCTAATAAAAAATTTGACTAATAAAAATACTACTAATAGTATACTTTCATAAGAAGTAAATATACACATATTGGTTAGATTAGGCCCTAGTTTATATTCTTGCATACTTACTATGGAGAGATAGTATTGATGGGCACTTACTATGGAGAGATAGTATTGATGGGCACTTACTATGTAGAGAAACTATGAAGAAAAAGAAAGAGTAATGGTGTTAGATTAGGCCCTAGTTTATATTCTTGCATACTTACTATGGAGACATAGTATTGATGGGCACTTACTATGTAGAGAAACTATGAAGAAAAAGAAAGAGTAACGGTGTTTACATTTTAGATAAAGGACACCAAAATATCACTCAATGTATCCATGATATTAAATTTTACTAATAGAAATACTACTAGTAGCATACTTTAATAAGTAGACAAAGGCATATTGGTTAAACTAACATACTTTAATAAGAAGTAGACATAGGCCCATATTGGTTAGACTAACATACTTTAATAAGAAGTAGACATAGGACATATTGGTTAGATTAGGCCCACATTAATATTGTTGGTATGGAGAGCTAGTATCAAGGCACTTACTATGGACATATAGTATTGATGTTGTAGTATCGTTCAAAAAATACAAAAGACAATATCAAATTTTATAACCACATACGGAAAATCTCAAAATGTGAACCTTAAAGCAAGTTTACTTGACTAAGAGTAACTAGTAAAGCCAAATGGATACATCACAGTACCACCCTATCAACTTTGTAGTCACACATGAAGATCTCCATAGACATTCATCCTCATCCCAATAGAACCATGTAACATAATTATGTAGCAAAATCAATAACCCCAAGTAGCCTATAGCCCCAGAATAACGTAGCGAGTCAACATTGATGAGTGGAACCCTATTCTTCCTCTGCCTAAAAGGGAACTCTTCTAGTTGAGCAAAGACTATCACTACTATACTAGCTTCATCACCCTCTGGATTGTTCTAAATAATCACCCTTCTTCCTTCTATGGATAAGGGGTGGGCTTGCGACAAAAAAAAAAACACTAGGCAAAAGAGGATGACCAAAGCCCAACATCTATATATCTATAACATAGTTCTATCTACAACTTTTCTAATAAAATACCAAAGTTAGAGAAAGACTAGACTTTATTAATCTAAGCCAACACATGTACATTAAAAATACACCCTTAAAGTTTGGATTGTTTTAAATAATCACCCTTGTTCCTATGGATAAGGGGTGGGCTTGCTACAAAAAAACACTAGGCAAAAGAGGGTGACCAAAGCCCAACATATATCTATAACCTAGTTCTATCTACAACTTTTCTAACATAATACCAAAGTTAGAGAAAGACTAGTTATCAATCTAAGCTAACACATGGACATTAAAAATACATTTTTGCTGAATAGAGATAAATTCAGGATACTGTATGTCAGAGTTACCAAAATACCAAATTCCCATATACTTGACAACCCAAAAAATGAGGATGCATTGCTCATCACTTTTTCAATAACTAGTGAGATGACTAAGAAGCCCTTTGACCTAGCACCCCAAGGACCCATTTGAATAGTTGTGTCCATGTGCTTTTGATAGCAAGGCACCCCCTAGAACAAGTGTAAGGCATCTTCGACAACCTTGGATCTATATCTCAAGCTACATTTTTATATGGTAGAAGGTAGAAAGTTACCTTTCTGAATGAAGGTTTAAGGGACTCAAAAGATAAAGAGACTTTGAAAATTTAGAAAGGTGAAGAAAAAAAGAGGGCTACCAGAGGAGAGGGTGTGCCTACTCTATAGACCTAGGCCTTGTGAGGCCTATGTATGCTTTTATTAAGGGGTGTCTTTTTTCCAAAGCAAAAGAATTGGAATTTGGAATGGGGCAAGAAGATTTTACTCAAATGGAAAAGAAAAGAGGAGGAAGCCTCTAAACTTTTTTAAAAAGTATTAGGTAGTGGGAGCCTTGGAGGCTTATGTAGGCCTTAGGTCTTAGGCCCTATATTATAAGGCTTGGCCTTATGCATTATGTGAGGCCTTTATTTAGGTAGTGGGAGCCTTGGAGGCTTATGTAGGCCTTAGGTCCTAGGCCCTATATTATAAGGCTTGGCCTTAGGCATTATGTGAGGCCTATATTTAGGTCTCTTATAAATAAAGCCTATTTCAAGGTTAGAACAAGGCCTTTTCCCTTTCCACAATTTCCCATTGTTTAAGAGGTCTCAATTTTTTCGACCCTTGCACATTGGGAGGAGTGGTTTCTTGGTTCAACCAAAGATTCTTTCGATTAATCATTATGGGATTTAATAGTGGAGGAAATTCGATGTATTTTTGTAACTTTTATTTTATTTTTTAAATATGGTGTAGATATATTTTGATTAGCATTGATTGCTTCTATACTTATACTAATTATTTACAATGAGAAGTTCATCAAGAAAATCAACGGTGTTGAAAATTTTAGATTTGGTGTTGATAGGCTTTGATTACTATTTATAATTTGTGTAAATTCACATGGCAAGAGAATCTTTTGTAAAAGGGTATTTGCAATTTGTTATTATATTATTTTTTTAAACAAAATGTACACAATCAAAGATATCCAATTTAAAATTTAGCTATAAAATCCACAAATGTAAAAAAAACCTACAAAATTTTGAAGTGGTAACTTTTATGATTTGTTGAGAAAAATGTTTCTTTATAAGCGGTTAGATATCTGTGTTATCTGGAGGCATCTATGCCAGGTGATTTTGAGGAAAATGTTATGTGTGAACACTGGTTAGAAAAGGGAAAATTGTCCAACTTACTCCCAGGCTTCTCTAAATTTAACCTATAGTCTAGGCTCTAGGGGATGCAAAAAGAAATATTAATGAAGTGAAACCATAAGAATCCCTCTTTAATTGAAGAAGAAATAATTTACTTTAATTTATGGGCTTAGGAGTTGCAAGTTAAATGGGACTAGTGGGATGACCCGTGATTCACACCTACAAAATTCCCAGCTTGATATTTTTCGAATTCCTAGAGTATTAGGAGCCTACCCCTCTTTCAACCTCCAAATTGTTTCTAAATTCTTGCCATGTAGTAACTTTGTGAAACGCTTCCTTTAAATAATACTAGTATGCAAACCAGTGTTTCACAGGTTTTTTAAAACCTTCAAATTCAAATTCTACTTGAACCTCCTCAAACCTAGTCCTCCCCTTCTAAAACCTTCAAATACGTGCTATGTTAGTCCTCCCTTTCTAAAACCTCCAAATAAGTGCCACATAGCAACTTGTGAATCTCTCCCATTATATAATATATATAGAGATAGAGATATAGACAAGAGAAGAGATGAGATATAGAGAAGAGATAAGACAAAACAGTTTGTGAACCAGACTTACAGGATTTTGATCTGTCGAGTTCACAACCGACTGCACAACCATCTCTAAAGGTCGAAACCAGCCCTAGAAGATGAACTTTTCAAATTTTTAATAAAAAGGTCGTCTTTGAGGCTTTTAAAGTGTTCACGAGCTCCGCACATGCCCCATTAAAAGCCCCATCCGTACTTTTTCAGAGGGTCGGCGCGAGAAGGCCGGCTGCAGTTAATGGCGGATGCTGGCTCTTCACGTTGTGAGCGATTGCAAACTTCAAAGGCCCTTTGATTGATAACGGGGGGTACATGATATATATACATATATTAATAGCCTTCAGTTAGATAAAGGACTTAGCAACAGAAGTTGAAAGCGCGTTGAATTAATACTGATTTCTACCACCCAAAGCGGCTGTGATTGAAGTCTTCCATTGTGGGCTTGTTGTATAATCACAGACAACACACGCTAGTTGTTGCGTAGTGTTCTTCGTGCTATTGTGCACAGGCTTGACGTTTGATGTGTTCTCTTAGTGCTGTTGAAGCTCTGCGCATGCAGCTGTAGACAACATACCAAGCTTCATATTGTGCCTGTGTGTCTCTCTCCTAGCGAGACAGGAGCCATGGCACAGCCCCTCTTAGCAAACACAGTGAAGGTTCTCCTCCTCTTGCTCTGTGCAGCTCGTGTCGTCTACTCCTTAGGGAGTGACTACTACGCCACCAGCTGCCCTAACGTGGAGAATATTGTCAGAACTACCATCCGCGGCCTCTTCGTGCGTGATCCCACATCACCTGCGGCCATGGTCCGCTTAGTTTTCCATGACTGCCAAGTCTTTGTGAGTAATTAAGCAGCTGCAACCATGCTAAACCAGTTGTTTGATTCGTATGGGAATGTCTTATATGAGCTTGTACTAATCTTGCGCAAATGCAGGGCTGTGATGCCTCCATCATGCTGGACAGTGGGCCTGATGGCACCACCGAGCTCGAGTCTGGGGCTAATCTGGGAGTAAGGCGGCTTGATTTCATCGACAACGTGAAGGCGAGAGTGGAAGCTGCGTGCCCACAGACCGTGTCCTGTGCAGATATAATAGCTATGGCTGGGAGGGATGCGATAGCTTTGAATGGAGGGCCGGACATAGCCATTCCTTTGGGGAGACTAGATGGTTTTCAAGCGAGCTCATCGGCAGCCGACTCATCCCTGCCTTCGGCTACCATCAGCGTCTCCAATATGCTCAGCCTTTTCGGTAACATGGGCATGAGCTTACCCGAAAGCGTCGCCATCTTAGGTTTGCGCCCCCCCCCCCGTCTCTCTCTCTCTCTCTCTCTCTCTCTCTCTTTCTCTTTCTCTCTCTCACACACACACATCTTACCCCGTTGCCCTCTCACAGTCACACGCTCTCACATGCGCTCACATCCGCACGCTTGCACATGGGTGTGAAGCATGCTTGCCATGGGCTCACTCGACATACTTATAAGGCTCCCCTTGCATATGATTTGAGAGCCCCTGCGCTGCTTATCCTCTCTGCTATGGTGCTTTTTGCGTAGTTGGCTGTTTACATACATAACTAATATTATATAGTAGCAACTCGTGAAAAACATTTCCTCAAAAAATCAGAGATTTCATGCTTAAATTCTGAGAAATTCGAAGGTGTTTTAAACGAAACGCATGGAATTTTGAAACCCTGTAAAGTTGTTTTTCAAATTAAAGAGATGCAAAATAGAAACCAGATGCAAAACACGATTTACCCTGATTTTGGTTTTGCAACCTGGTCCTCTTTGAATGTGTCTCGAGTGCTACCGTTGTCGTTTTGGGTATTGTAGGATACCATGTGAATTGCGGTTCTGCATATGTCAAAGGTAGGACATGAGAGCCACACTAGAACTAGCTACTTGTTAATACTCGATTAATTGATGAAACAATCCCTCAATTTTGAGATTAGGATAATTCCCCAATTTTTGGAGGTTTTCTTATTAAACAAAAAAAGGAAATGAAGTATACAAGTGTAAAAATATGTGAGCAAGAACTTGAGTAGGATGCTTAACGTTATTTGTTTTGAAATTGAGAGATTTTTTTTTTTTGCATGTCTGTTGTTAATTGTATATTGTTTGCAGGGTTTCTGTTGTGAAAGTGCAACTCGGAAAAGTAATAGGTTGGAGGATCATAGAAATATTTGACTGTTAGTAACTTTTTCATTTATGAAAAATCTTTCAATTTCTGCCGCCGCTCTGGAGCGGTTCGTGTCGAGCCACAAATGCGAGGCTTTGAGGACGATGGTCAATAAAGTCATGCGCGTTGTAATTATGCTGAGGAGTGTAAGAAAAGCCATTACTAAGGTGTAAAATGAACATTACTAAGGTGTAAAATGAACATGTTTTTTTTGGGCATTTTCTTGTAAAAAACATAAAAAGATTTCTTTTACAGCTCTAAAAAAAAGGTTGAGTGGAATGGCAAAAAAGTTTGATAATTTTTTCCATAGGAAACAGCGCCTTGATTTTTACCTAGAATTGTTAGTTTGTTTGGAATTGATGTGTGGTCACGCGTATCCATGTACAGGTGCACATACGTTGGGGGTGGCGCATTGCACCAACTTTGCGAACCGGTTGTATCCGGTGAGGGATCCGAATTTGGGAGCCTTGTTCGCCAACACGCTGCGGGCCAGGTGTCCCAGGAGGTTCCCGGCGAACACCTTCGTGGCGCTGGACACCAGCAACTTCCGCTTCGACAGCGCCTACTTCCGCAACGTGCTCAACGGGCGGGGCCTGCTCAGCATCGACTCCGAGATCGGCCTGGACCCGCGCACGGGCCCCGTCGTCCAGAACTTCGCCGCCAACCCCTCCGCCTTCTTCAACTTCTTCTCCTCCGCCTTCGTCAAGCTCACCTCCTTTAACGTCCTCTCCGGCAACCAAGGCGAAGTCCGTGTCAACTGCCACGCCTCCAACTGATTATTATTGACCGTCTCTTCCCGCCTCCGCCGCCGCCCACCACCTCCGCCGCTGCCCTCTCTTGCTTGGTAGCGCTCTTTCCACTTCGCATAATGCACCTGGCATTTGGATTTCGCAGTACACATGATTTCGCAGTTTTTACAGCAGCTTTCAATCCATGGAAGCTTGTATACGGTGATCGAACTGTTGTTTCGAAATGATTAGAACCATTGGTCTACTTTTGCCTCTCTCCAAAAAACCTCCCACACGACGCTCCTCGCCAGCTACTCGGGGAGAAACTGTTTCAAAGAATACGCGAGTAATGCACAGGATCACATTGTCACTAAATTCATTTAAGAAATAAAGGTAGCTCCGAGATAACCTACCCCAATTCAATAACAATCATGCCGAAAGAGAGGGCGGTTACTTTGAAATTAAATTAAAATTATATAGGAAATTGGGGCCGTTGTGTATTGCTAGCATGTGGGCGGTTGATGATGCGCGGCCGAAGAGCGGGAAGAGAGAGACCTGGTCAATCTGTTGCATCGTTTGAGAGAGAGACGGGGGATAATGAGAGGAGAGAAAGCAGTAGAATCAGTTTAAACAAAATGTTTGTTTTAAATGGGAAAAAAACAGTTTTTTTTAAAAAAACTACGACCTCTTTTTTTTTTTGTTTTTATAGGTGTAACCTCTGGGTGATGTATCATTTTGATACCTGGAATATAAACAATCTCTTACATTAAAAAAGAAGAGAAAAAGAGAGAACCTGATCGTGTGACAAAGAGAGAACCTGAACGTGTGACATGTTTAAGTTTAGGAAAAATAATCATATATATTTAAATAAATGTAAAAATTGGTATGTAATTATGTATATATATAAATATGTACGTATATATACATATGTGCATGTATGTACATGTATGCATGTACATGTATGTACATAATTAAATACATACCAATTTTTGCATTCAAAGTAGTAAATATTTTAGAGGGAGTTGGTATAAACACCATCTATGGGTGTGAATAACCCTTATTAAAGTGCAGGGAGAAGCAATGGCTTGATACTTATAAAAGCATCACTTGTAAGCGTGAGAAAATAGCTTGGCTTTCCAATCCACATCCCTTATCTGTATATAGTCTCATTAATTTACTCCTCCATTAGCTCAATTGAATCTAAGAATAACGAGAAGATTAAATAATAACTGGTTGAGATGGATTAAAGACTGTTGGGACATAACCCAGGTTGGGTGGGGAAAGTTGGGATAGATAAGGGATGAGTTTCGGTTATAGCAGCTGAAGGACTTACACATAGTAGGACAAGCCTTGGAGGAGATTGGGAAGGGTTGGGTTTCTACTACCTTTTATGAGGCTTGTTAGATGAAGGATTGGACTTGGATTAACGGGGCCAAGGTGGTGAAGGTGACCACTGAGCAAGAGTGAGACGAATGTGATTTATTGTAACTAAATCTAGAGAGCAAGGTGGAGTTAAAATACGGGGCAGAAGAGGTGGAGATTGTTGTGGGGTATGGATATCCCTTTAAAGGCTCATACCTTTGTGGAGAGTGTATGCGGGCTCTTTCCCTTGGGTACAAATTGGTATAGAGGAACTTTACTTGTTGATAGTTGATGGAGTTAGCAATTTCAAAGTGGAATGGCATTTGGGTGCTGATTTAAAAACTATCAAATGTATGCTTGGAATATGCAACGGGGCTAATGCAAAGTATCCTTGCATTTATTGTATGGAAGGCATGGGATCAAAAGAGTGAGGCAGTTTGTGACTAGCAAGGAGAGTCCCAATAAGAGACTCCATAGATCTGAGTAAGCTCAAGAATAAAGAAGACATTTAGGATCCCATTCTAACTATCTCTCTTAAGAATGTTCACATATGCACTTTGCATGCAGAGATAAGAATAATTGACAAGCTTTTGAGATTGCATCTTGATTATGCATATTCTATTAAACCAACATCGTTGGCAGATCAATGTATTGATAAATGTGAAGCATTGTTATCAAAAATGGGCTTTCATGGGGGTCAGATTCATTTAAGGAAAGATTCAACAATTTTAGGAAAAACACGAGATGTCTTGGCAAATGTCTCCATGGGAGGTGCAATAGCCAGAAGATTTTTAGGAAACCATAGTAAAAAACAAGGGAATGTTACGTGGGATTGTTGGAAAGAATTGTGTGAGATCACAACAAATGTTGCCAGTACACTGTGGCTAGCAAATCTTAGAATGGAGATTTGGAAGCATCTTGACATCTTTTTAAATGTTCTTAGACAACAGAAGATATCAGATACATATGCGCAAGAGTACGAAAGTTCTATTTCAAATCTCATTCAAATAATCAAAGAAGCATGGGGAGAAAAAGATATCACATACTATTTGGTAAGACTCTGTTGTATTCATGATACACTCAATGGAATTGACATATGCTAATTTATTTTTTTGTTATGCAGCACATCCTCCATGTACATAGGCTATATTTTGTTGAGGAGCATGGACCCCTAGCAACATACAGCAACCAAGGGATGGAAAAGTCACATTACCAGGCACGCACATCATTCTTTCGGAGCACAAGACATGGTGGAGGAGCTACAAGAAGCAATGCTCTTGCAGAGTTATTCAATTAGTTTTTCAGAAGACAACTACAAAGAATACAGAAAAATAACATTTCGGACACAACACTGTCCAAAAAGAGAATTGTTGTATTCATAAGTTTGTACAAAAAGTTATCTACTACTGTAATCCAGAGTATGTACAAAAAGTCTATTCTAAAGTTTTCACATCATCATCATTTGTTAGTGCTCCCCTGGAGCGTAGAAATTTCCTTCTATTGTAGCTACCTAGTGTGTTTACATCGGTTTTATTTATAGCTAGAGCATACGCAGAGTATGTCAAAAAATATCATGCTCTAGAGGCGGTTGTCTTCTCAAGAAACATGATTTTGTTAGCATTAGCTTGTATAGTTGAGAAGCCATACAATCTGCAGAGAGCTTTAATACAAAGTATAAGCTAGTTTGCATCCTCGGAGAACTGGCTATGCAACACATGGAAAATATTCTCATCCATTTTGGACAAATAGCGTCCAAGTGCAGTATCTTTCTTGCTAGAGCCTTCTTGCCTTGAGCCTTTGCCTCTCCCTAATAAGAAGTTGTCTTCATCTGCTAGCTCCAACTGTAAACAAGAGGAATACTATGAAATTATTATAAGTTAAAACAATAAAATGGATGAATTTAAATTCATATTCATTTACCTTTTGATTTTCATCTTGTTCAAGTATATCTGATGTCCACAGTGAGATTAAGGTTTCTTTGATGTCTTTAAGTTGGACATAATCACTCTGTTCCCTACCAACATCAGCAATACAAGTGAAGCTTGAAGCTGATTAAATTCATCTTCGGAGATCAATGGTTGTGACTCCTATGCTTTCTTAATACATAATGATAAAGCATGAGTTGAGTCAATGAACTTGTCATCTGAAGTAGACACATCTAAAGCAGCAAATTCATCATTATGCTCATTCTCAATATCAATGAGCCCTTCAGTAGCTTCACAACCCTCTACAATGATGGCAAGACAATAGTTTTTCCTCAAGTTAAATAACTTTTGAATCCGTTGAGTAGCATTTTGCACCTTCAGGAGGCAAAGGAAACTCTGAAAAGGAAAACACCGATTCCGCATAACTAACTCTATATCAAGCCTGCAAAGAAGCCATAACATGGAGGGAATTTTTTGGGAAGGTCAGCATGAAGAACCTTTCGCCACACTACCCAACGGGAAAGAATGGATTTAGGCATGCCTTCTGCATGATGGTGGCCCTAAGAATGGAGAAAAGTAATGCCTTCCAAGAAACCCTCTAGGAAGTTCACAGCTGGGAGTGCCTCGCATCGTTCCAAGCAGGAAGATACTACAAAAACTTCCACAACACTACACGAGAAAGAGGAAGTCTCAGGGTTCAAGAATAATTTAGAGCAAGAAAAGGAGTTCCAAGAGCTAGAAGCTATGCACAATTCAGGTCCAGGAAGCCAAGAAGGGTGGAGGAACAAAATCCGAAAGAACAACCACAATAACAAAACCCCCGAAAAAGGTTCAAGGGAGCCATGGCATCATTAGCCATAAATTTTCCGGTGTTCTCAAGAAAGAAAGAGGAAGATGTAGATTTGGAGGTTTGAGAAATATTGGAAAGTAGCCAAATGTCGGGATGTGGAGGAAGAGTCAGAGCTGAGTGAAATCCACAGAGATGCTTTCATGAACACTAGACAAAGCCACGAAGTGGGTATCAAGATACCAAGACAACCATTTCTAGACTTATGAAGAGGTCACATGACTGCTTTTCTAGGGAGATTTTACAAGATAAAGTCTGCAACTCAACTCTGTGATCAAATGAGAGAACTCCGACAATAAGACATGGATGTGGAAGCCTATGCAACAAAATTGCTAAGCTTGAGGCGAAGAGTGGCAGAACAAACCTGACCCTCGATGAAAATAGTTGCAGATTGGTTTGTCCAAGGGCTAAAGCTAGACATCCATGCAACAATTAGCACAAAGTAGGCCAAACCTGAAGAGGAGTTTGAGGAATTGGTTGGGCAAGCCAAAATGGTAAAAAAAAAGGAGCATGTGCAAAGATGAGGATGAAGGATCAAACTATGACTATGTTGGACAGAGGATAATCATGGTGAGTTTGTGTTTGTGTGTGTGTGTATGTGGGGGGAGAGAGAGAGAGAGAGAGAGAGAGATGTGATAGCAAGCACAAGTGAAATATGTTGCAAACTCAAATGATGCTCTTATTAACTGGAGAAGCTCCCAACAAGTAGATGCTTTTATTAGCATCAAGATGTAGCTTCTCCCTAGACTTTAATAAAGGTTTTTCATACCCATAGACAATTCTTACACCAAGTAGATGATTTTATTAGCATCAAGCCATAGCTTCTCCCTAGACTTTAATAAGGGTTGCTCATACCCATAGACTATGCTTACACCAAATAACTCTAGAATATCCAATAATTTCTCTCTTTGTCTTTATACATGTGTGTGCGTGCATGTGTGTAATTGAATATATATATATATATATATATACATACATACATACATACATACATACATATATATATATATATATATATATATATATATATTACATACACACCAATTTTTTTTAAATATATAAATATATTTATGCTTATTTTTCCTAAACTTAAAACCAACCATGTTATAGGTTCTCTCTTTTTCTCTCTAATTTTCCATCGTTAAAAAAATAAAAGTCTCTTTCTATTTTTCCCCATCGTTCAAACATTTAGATTAAACTGATTCTACTTTCTTCTCTCCTCTCATTTTCCCTCCTCTCTCTCTCTCTCTCTCTCTCTCTCTCTCATTTTTTAACCTGGAGAGAGTTCCTTGAGGAGGACGATCTTGAAGATGAAGATAAGTTAACTTAATTAGTTTTCTTATTACTCATCTTATAAATTTTTGTAAAAGCGTTTTTAGATTCAATCGACTTATGTAATTTCTTGAGGATAGAGAATATGCAATATAATGATACTTGCCAAGTATTGTAATGCTCGTGTATGAATTGTAATTATTTTTTAAAATCATTTTTTATATATGTAAAAAAAAACGAAGAAAGATTGGGATAGATGTGCATCTCTCCCATTCGATACTTGATTTTTTTGTTATAGAGACTGTCGACTACTATGTGGCTATAGCCGTGTGTCCCTAGCCACATGCATAGCTACATCAAGGAAATTTGATATCCTAAATTTCCTTTGTTGGCATGCAGTTGTGGATGCAGCTATGCTCTCATTCTCTTGTAGTATCGGTGTCATTGAGACCATGGACCATAAATTATCCCTCATCAGATAACGATAAAGCTTTGTCTACCAAGTTGAGAAGTGGATGCTAGTGAACTTTTCCATCTTGAAACTTTTCTTATCACCCTCCATATTTCTAACTTGGACCTAAGATGATTGTGCTTTACTAATTTGACCCTTGTGTGTACTATGTTGCCGATTTAACCCTTAGATGTGTTTTGTTTTCTACTCTCCCCCATTTTGTACCCGTTTTTTGGTTGCAGTAGAGCGACTATTACGCAACTATAGCCATGTGACCCTGGCCATGTGTATAGCCGCGCCAAGGAAATTTGAAATCCCAAACTTCCTTTTTTTTGTTGTAGACTGCAGCGCAGCTATAGGCGTGACTACTATGCGGCTGTTAGTCGTGTCCCTCTAGCCACGTGCATAGCCACACCAAGGAAATTTTAAATCCCAAATTTCCTTTGTTAGCATGTGGTTATGAACGCAACTATGCTCTCATTCTCTTACAGTATCAATGTCATTAAGACCACATACCATAAATTATCCCTCGTCAAATAAAGACGAAGCTTTGTGTGCCAAGTTGAGAAGTTGATGCCATTCAACTTTTCTATCCCGAAACTTTCCTTATCGATCTCCATATTTCTAATTTGGGCTTGAGATGAGTCCATTTTACTAATTTGACCCCTATGTGTACTGTGTTTTGTTGATTTAACCCCTAGATGCGCTGTGTTTTCAGGCTATAAGTACAAATGATGGACCTCTCCTTCCTTGCATTAGCTAAATGCAAAAGATGACTGTGATCCATGTAGAGACAAGGTGCATCTTATGAAGAGGCACACAAGGAAATGTTTAGCTTCAAAAAGGAAAACATAGCATAAGCTAAGAAAATTGCAAAGCCTCATATGAAGAAAAAATGCAACATAGCAGGAGAAAAATGCATAGCATCATATGGGAAAAAGATGCAACATAGTTTAGTGATGGCAATAGCTCATGACTATGTTGGACGGAGGATAGCCATGGTGAGTGTGTATGTGTGTGTGGGGGGAGAGAGAAAGAGAGAGCAAGAGATGTGATAGAAAGCACAAGAGAAATATGTTGCAAACTCAAATGATTCTCTTATAATTGGAGAATCTCCCAAGTAGATGTGTTTATTAGCATCAAGCCGTGGCTTCTCCCTACACTTTAATAAGGGTTGTTCATACCCTTAGACAATGCTTACACCAACTAACTCCAGAATACTCTCTCTTTGTCTTTATACATACATACATACATACATACATACACACACACACACACAGACACACACACACATATATATATGTATATGTATATGTATGTGTATGTATATGTATATGTATATGTATGTGTATGTGTATGTGTATGTGTATGTATATGTATATATATATATGTACATATATATATATGTACATATATATATATGTACATATATATATATGTATATATATATATATATATATGTATATGTATATGTATATGTATGTATATATGTATGTATGTATGTATAAATATGCTTTTATTAGCAAGCCGTAGCTTCTCCCTAGACTTTATTAAGGGTTGTTCATACCCATAGACAATGCTTACACCAACTCACTCCGGAATACCCAATACTTTCTCTCTTTGTCTTTATACATATATATATGTAATTGAATATCCTATCATTAAAAAAAGAAAAGTCTCTTTCTATTTTTTTCCCATTTAAAACAAACATTTTGATTAAACTAATTCTACTTTCTTCTCTCCTCTCATTTTCCTCTCTCTCTCTCTCTCTCTCTCTCTCTCTCTCTCTCTCTCTCTCTCTCATTTTTTAATCTAGAGAGAGTCTTCCTTGATGAGAATGATCTTGAAGATAAATATGAAGATACGTTAACTTAATTAGTTTTCTTATTACTCAGCTTTTTAATTTTTGTAAAACCCTTTTTAAACTAAGTCGACTTATGTAATTTCTTGAGGATAGAGAATATGTAATATAATGATATTTGCCAAGTATTGTAATGCTCATGTGTATGAATTGTGATTATTTTTAAAACAATTTTTTACATACGTAAAAAAAACGAACAAAGAATGGGAGAGATGTGGGGACACATCTCTCCCATTTGGTACCCGATTTTTTTGTTGCAGACTACAGTGCGACTACTAAGCGGCTATAGCCGTGTGTCCCTAGCCACATGCATAATCACACCAAGGAAATTTGAAATCCCAAATTTCCTTTGTTGGCATGCAGCTTAGCTGCAGCTATGCTCTCGTCCTCTTGTAGTATCGATGTCATTGAGACCACGGACCATAAATTATCCCTCATCAGATAACGATAAAGCTTTGTCTACCAAGTTGAGAAGTTGATGCCATTGAACTTTTCTATCCCAAAACTTTTCTTATCACTCTCCATATTTCTAACTTGGACCTAAGATGACTCTGTTTAGTAATTTGACCCCTGTGTGTACTATGTTTTGTTGATTTAACCCCTAGATGTGTTGTGTTTTCTACTCTCCCATTTTGTACCCACTTTTTTGTTGCCCAATATATAGGCCAATACAAACCAAAAGGAGCCAAAGTTAACTCTTCAATTAGTTCCGAGATTCTCTCCCAAAATCTCTACACACTCCATGATCCGCTCCCCATGATTCCCTCTCCCACATTCTATCTACATGATTCTAGTATTCCCTGATTTATGGTGGGTTGATTGGCATTTAGCACCCACTAGCATTTGTAGAGATTTCTCATTGATTATTTCCTCACTGGGCTAGTTACTCTTTGGTGATTACAAATAACCTTTGATCAATCCAGACCGTATGCCCCATTACTCTTTGATCAATCTAGACCGTATGCCCATTATCCTCTAAGACTAATACATGAATATTTTTGTGTATATTTATTTCAACACCCTCCCTCAACAAAATATCCATGGCTCTGGTTGATGACAATGCTAGACATAGTTACTGTTTACAATCATGGGTATGATGACCATGCTGATGCATGTAGGTCTTACTCCAGTTAGGTTTACAATGTCATCTATGTTGCCAGATGCTAAACCCTAGTTATGTTTACAACAAGTTTAGGTTAGAGGGTTATGCAACAAGTAGAGGCTAGCCTTTGATGATCTATGCAGTTCCCTGATTTGCAAAAGAGTTGGCCTTATGAAAGGCCGTCTTCACTTGGTCTTCATCAGCTTCTTCTAATTCATTGATCTTCATGTCAATGTAGACCTTGTTTATAATATGAGCAAAAATATCCAATGCACACCCTCAACTTCTCGCGCTTGCACTCATTAATGATGCAAATATGAGGAATCATGCCACGAGCTGAATGGGAAGGTCTTTGCCATGATGGCCACTGCCTAATCCCATGCACATTATGATTAAAAGCATGATTAATGAAATTAATCCTAATTTTTCTAAAATAATTAATGTAAAATGGTACCCAGTTTTGGATCGAGAAATTGAGGCATCAAACCAAGGGGATTTTTTAATGTAATGTGATAGACAGCTATAGCAAATTTCCAATGGCAAAAATTGCATCACCAATTGTACAAGTTCTTGAGATTAGGCCCAAATAATCCTTGATTAGTGAGGTTAATTCACTATTTTTTTGTGCAAAAAAGCACACCCAACTTTGGAGTGCTTGATTTGAAACTCAAATGAAGGGGGTTTTTCAATGTGAATCTTTGGAAGGCATTTGCTGTAAATCTACACGAAGTGCGAGATACAAGACTCTGAGCAATTTTCTGTTCTTCTCTAAAGTACAACTACTACAAGCGATGAAAAACCACCAAATTTGATGAGTAGCAAGCTTATATGATACCTCATAAGCTCCTAAAAGGAATGCCTTTAATTGTGAGTGTCGGTGATGAAAAACACTTTCCCCCAAATTTGAAGTGACTGATGAGAGACCAATGCCGCATTTCTCCTTTGTGTTTTTGCCTAATTGGTGGGATGTTTGGTTGTGCTTGGAGGTCCTTGAGAGCCTCCAAGTGATAGCTTACCAATGATGGCCCGTGGAAAGGGTAATGAGTGCTCTAAGGAAGGTAGGCTTAGTAGAGCAAAAAACGTGTTTTTTGAGCTTAATGTGGAGGATTAGTGCTTAATATGATTAAGAAAACTAATGCAAGTTTTGGGTGATGACCAGGCTCTGATACCATGTTAGATTTCGTGGTTGAGAGGTCAAATGAGAGAAGAAGGAAGATAAGTCATGGAGGATCAAGCATGAGCAAACACATGATTATGGTCATGCTTAATGATGAACAAATGAGTGATTAAGGAGACTAATTACACACTATTAGAAAACGAGTTTCATTAGGAGAATCAAGAGTGTATATTCATTCAAATGAGATGCCCAATATATAGGCCAATACAAACCAAAAGGAGCCAAAGTTAACTCTTCGTTTAGCTCTCAGATTGTCTCCTAAAAACTCTGCACACTCCATGATTCTCTCTCCCAAGTTCTAGCTCCATGATTCTGGAATTCCCTGATTTATGGTGGTGAGTTGATTAGCATCTAGCACCACCCACTAGCAGTTGTAGAGATTTCTCAGTGATTATTTCTTAAGTAGGCCAATTACTCTTTCACTACAACACATCGACAGCACAGCAGGGTTTTTTTGCAGCGTTTTCGAAATGCAAATATTAGGGGTTTTCATGATGATGAGCAGCAATTTATCGCTATTCCGCAGCATTTTTACGCTGCTAAGCCGTGCTTTTTACAGTAAAATTTTACTGCCCAATAGCGTGTATAGCAGCGAAAAAACGTTTCTATACTGTAAAAATATCCCGCTTTTTTGCCGCCGCATAGTTTTATCTTTTGAATACACTAAACTTGTACTCTGAGTTTTTTTATAGGTTTATGCCTTATCTATCACTTCTTCCTCTCCTACCCTATCCTCCTCAAGCTCATGCAAGGTATGTTTACTCTTTTCATTTATCTCCTATGTAAACAAGCTTTCCATGAAAGCTTTCTTGTGAGTGTTTTCTTTCTTTTTTCTCTCTTTTAAGTTTTTCTTTTCTTCTTTTTTCCTTCTTATTGAACCTTAACCATTAACGAGTATTTCCCTTCTTCTTTTTCCCTAATTAAGAGCTCTCCACCATTAAAGCTTCATATGGTAAGAGATCTTGAATTTTCCTAATACTTTTTTTTTCTTGACTTAGTTTAATTTTTTAGGTTTTCAACACATACAAGTCTCACAAGAGATCTCTTTCTTGTATGTTTCTTCTTTCATGCTTTTACGTGTTTATAGGGTTTGTAAGTTCTAGGGCTTTTAAGATTAGGGTTTATTATTAATACTTTTTTTTCTTATTTGGTTTGATTTTGTAGGTTTTCAACACATACAAGCCTCACAAGCTGAGAGATCTCTTTCTTGTATGTTTCTTCTCTTATGCTTTTACATATTATAAGGTTTGTAAGTTTAGGATTTTAAGATTAGGGTTTGTTATTTTTTCCATGCTCTATGGATAGCCTTTAGAGAGCTATGATTCTGTCAAGAGATGGCCATATGTCTTAACCTCATGCATGAGACTTATGCATTAGCCATATGCATAAGGCCATATGCATAAGCTTTATGTCGGTAGCTACCTATGCATGCCGGTAGCTTCTAATTGCATACCGGTAGCTTCCTATGTATGTCGGTAGCTACCATGGCATGTAGGTAGCTACCAAGACAGGCATGCCGGTAGCTTCTAAGGCATGCCAATAGCTACCTATGCATGTCGATAGCTTCCAATGCATGCCGGTAGCTTCCAATGTATGCCGGCAGCTTCCTATGCATGCTGGTAGCTTCCAATTCATGCCGGTAGCAACCTAGGCATGTCGGTAGCTACCTATGCGTGGCAGTAGCTTCCAAGGCATGCCAGTAGCTACCTATGCATGCTGGTAGCTTCCAATGCATGCCGGTAGCTACCTATGCATGCCAGTAGCCTTATGCATGCTGGTAACTTCCCCCAATGCATGCCGGTAGCTACCTAGCCATGCTAGTAGCCTTATGCATTAGCCATATGCATTAGCCTTATACATTAGCCATATGCATAAGGCTGTATGTATAAGACCACATGCATAAGAGTTTTAAGTATTTATATTTTTTATTGGATAGATGGCAAATAACTTGCGGCACAATGTTACACGTGAAGGAGGAGTCGATATCCCAACAATATTTGTAAGTATATATTAGCCTCAAACTGTATCTTATCTTTTAATTAAAGGTTATCTTAAATAACAACATAATTGTTCACTAAGCTATGTTGCATCTTTTTCCCATATGATGCTATGCATTTTTCTTATGCTATGTTGCATTTTTTCTTTATATGAGGCTTTGCATTTTTCTTATCTTATGCTACGTTTTCCTTTTTGAAGCTAAACATTTCCTTGTGTGCCTCTTCATAAGATGCACCTTGTCTACATGGATCATAGTCATCTTTTGCATTTAGCTAATGCAAGGAAGGAGAGGTCCATCATTTGTACTTATAGCCTGAAAACACAGCGCATCTAGGGGTTAAATCAGCAAAACATAGTACACATAGGGGTCAAATTAGCAAAATGGACTCATCTCAAGCCCAAATTAGAAATATGGAGATCGATAAGGAAAGTTTCGGGATAGAAAAGTTGAATGGCATCAACTTCTCAACTTGGCGCACAAAACTTCGTCTTTATTTGACAAGGGATAATTTATGGTATGTGGTCTCTTAATGACATTGATACTATAAGAGAATGAGAGCATAGTTGTATTCATAACCGCATGCTAACAAAGGAAATTTGGGATTTAAAATTTCCTTGGTGTGGCTATGCACGTGGCTAGAGGGACATGACTAACAGCCGCGTAGTAGTCACGCCTATAGTTGCGCTGCAGTCTACAACAAAAAAAAGGAAGTTTGGGATTTCAAATTTCCTTGGCGCGCGGCTATACAAATGGCCAGGTTCACATGGCTATAGTTGCGTAATAGTCGCTTTGCTGTAACCAAAAAACGGGTACAAAATGGGGGAGAGTAGAAAACAAAACACATCTAAGGGTTAAATCGGCAACATAGTACACACAGGGGTCAAATTAGTAAAACACAGTCATCTTAGGTCCAAGTTAGAAATATGGAGAGTGACAAGAAAAGTTTCAAGATGGAAAAGTTCACTAGCATCCACTTCTCAACGTGGTAGACAAAGCTTTATCGTTATTTGATGATGAGGGATAATTTATGGTCCATGGTCTCAATGACATCAACACTACAAGAGAACGAGAGCATAGCTACATCCACAACTGCATGCCAACAAAGGAAATTTAGGATTTCAAATTTTCTTGATGTAGCTATGCATGTGGCTAGGGACACACGGCTATACCCACATAGTAGTCGCGATGCAGTCTGTAACAAAAAAATCAAGTATTGAATGGGAGAGATGCACATCTATCCCAATCTTTCTTCCTTTTTTTTACATATATAAAAATGATTTTAAAGAATAATTACAATTCATACACGAGCATTACAATACTTGGCAAATATCATTATATTGCATATTCTCTATCCTCAAGAAATTACATAAGTCGATTGAGTCTAAAAAGGCTTTTACAAAAATTTATAAGCTGAGTAATAAGAAAACTAATTAAGTTAACTTATCTTCATCTTCAAGATCGTCCTCCTCAAGGAAGACTCTCTCCAGATTAAAAAATGAGAGAGAGAGAGAGAGAGAGAGAGAGAGAGAGAGAGAGAGAGAGAGAGAGAGAGAGAGAGAGAGAGAGAGAGAGAGAGGGGGGGGGGGGGGAATGAGAGGAGAGAAGAAAGTAGAATCAGTTTAATCTAAATGTTTGAACGATGGGAAAAAATAGAAAGACTTTTATTTTTTTAACGATGGGAAATTAGAGAGAAAAAGAGAGAACCTATAACATGGTTGGTTTTAAGTTTAGGAAAAATAAGCATAAATATATTTATATATTTTAAAAAAATTTGGTGTGTATGTAATATATGTATATATGTATATGTATATGTATATGTATATGTATATATATATATATATATATATATATATATATATATATATATATATATATACATATATAGATATTCAATTACACTTACACACACACACACACACACACACACACACACACACACACACACACACACATATGTATAAAGACAAAGAGAGAAATTATTGGGTATTCTAGAGTTATTTAGTGTAAGCATAGTCTATGGGTATGAGCAACCCTTATTAAAGTCTAGGGAGAAGCTATGTCTTGATGCTAATAAAATCATCTACTTGGTGTAAGAATTGTCTATGGGTATGAAAAACCTTTATTAAAGTCTAGGGAGAAGCTACATCTTGATGCTAATAAAAGCATCTACTTGGGAGCTTCTCCAGTTAATAAGAGCATCATTTGAGTTTGCAACATATTTCACTTGTGCTGGCTATCACATCTCTCTCTCTCTCTCTCTCTCTCTCTCTCTCTCTCTCTCTCTCTCCCCCACACACACACACACACACATACAGACTCACCATGATTATCCTCCGTCCAACATAGTCATGGTTTGATCCTTCATCCTCGTCTTTGCACATGCTCCATCTTAGCCCCATGAATTATAACATGATATAAGAGCTACCTTACACACATCTCCTCTAAGTTTTTAATCAGAGCTATTACTATCATTAAGCTATGTTGCATCTTTTTCCCATATGATGCTATGGATTTTTCTCATGCTATGTTGCATTTTTTTCTTCGTATGAGGCTTTGCATTTTTCTTAGCTTATGCTACATTTTCTTTTTTGAAGCTAAACATTGCCTTGTGTGCTTCTTCATAAATTGCACCTTGTCTACATTTTCTTTTTTGAAGCTAAACATTGCCTTGTGTGCTTCTTCATAAATTGCACCTTGTCTACATAGCTCGTAGTAGTCATCTTTTGCATTTAGCTATTAAAGCAAGGAAGGAGAGGTCCATCAGTTGTACTTACAGCCTCCTGTAGAGTAGAAAACATAGCACATCTAGGGGTTAAATCAGCAAAACACAGTACACACATGGGTTGAATCAGCGAAACGGAGTCATCTCAGGCCCAAACTAGAAATATGGAGAGCGATAAGGAAAGTTTTGGGATAGAAAAGTTCAATGGCGTTAGCTTCTCAACTTGGCAGACAAATCTTCATCTTAATTTGATGAGGGATAATTTATGGTCCATGGTTCTCAATGACACCGACACTATAAGAGAACAAGAGCATAGCCACGTTCACAACCGCACACCAATAAAGGAAATTTGGGATTTCAAATTTCCTTGGCCCGGCTATGCACGTGGCTAGGGGCACATAGCTATATCCATATAGTAGCCTTGCCTATAGCTGCACTGTAGTCTACAACAAAAAAACGGGTACAGAATGGGGAGAGTAGAAAACACAGTGCATCTAGGGGTTAAATCAACAAAACATAGTACATACAGGGGTCAAATTAGCAAAACAGAATCATCTTAGGTCCAAGTTTGAAATATGGAGAGTGATAAGAAAATTTTCGAGATAGAAGAGTTCAATGGCATCAACTTCTCAACTTGGTAGAAAAAGCTTTGTCGTTATGTGATGAGGGATAATTTATGGTCTGTGGCCTCAATGACACTGACACTACAAGAGAATGAGAGATTAACTACGTCCACAAATGCATGGCAACAAAGGAAATTTGGGATTTCAAATTTCCTTGGTGCGACTCTGCACATGGCTAGGGACACACAGCTATAACCATGTAGTAGTCATGCCTATAGTCACACTATAGTTTGCAACAAAAGAAATCGAGTACCAAATGGGAAATATCTCCACATCTCTCCCATTCTATCTTCATTTTTTTGACATATGTAAAACATTATTTTAAAAAATAATTGCAATTCATACACGAGCATTACAATACTTGGCAACTGTCATTTTATTGAATATTCTCTGCCCTAAAAAAAATACATAAGTCGATTGAGTCTAAAAAGGCATTTACAAAAATTAAAAAGCTGAGAAATAAGGAAACTAATAAGTTAAATTATCTTCATCTTCAAGATTGTCCTCACCACCATAATCTCTCTCCATCACCACCACCACCATGTGCACCACCACCTTCTTTAGCATTGTCTTCATGCATTTAATAATGAAACAATGTAAAAAAGTTAGTGCTAAAGGAAAAATAACAAAAATTGAGACTTTAGGTGATAATTGAAATTGAAGTTCAAAGAATTGACTACTCACAAAGTCATAGTTATCCTGAGCTCATTGGATATTGGCATTAGTGACTGCTCACTCTTGTTTTAGTCACTCCCAAGTCTCAACTTTATTATGATGCTTAGACTACTTATTCTCTCAAGCAGTTGGGGCGTGAACTATTATCCTTTCCTACAATAAATTATAATGTGCTTAAGATATGAAATTCATGAGGAGAAATGAACTAAACTTAGTGATGAAACAACAAACTTACAAATTGTGCAAGCCAAGTTATCTTTCCTTTGGAACCTTACTTTGTCACACCATACTTTTGCAATTGACTTGCATGTGCCACCTTTTTCTGAGGGTACCCTCAGCTTTTTTCTTTGCCTTCTTCAACTCTTTAATCAAAAAATTGACGGCGGGCATTTGTTTCCCTTCTCTAATGCACCTCCTTGTGCTAGACCTCCTATTATTGAGTATCTTAATAATGTCAATAGGGAGAAAATGGACTATAAAATGGGCCCTTTACTAATAAAAAATTAGTGCTAATCAAGATATCCACCAATGGGAAGGGGGGGAGTGCACATTCTATCCACCACTAGCTTTAGCTATAAAATATAGGGTAGTTATTACATTTCTTAGCCTTGCCCCCTATCTTCCACCTCTCTCTAGAGGTCACACCAAAGTTTAAGGCAAGGGTCAAATCTCCTTTTTGAAATGACATGGGCCAACATTTTTAAATAAAAAAGTGCAACTCGACCAAAAATAAACCTTAAAAATTGAAATTTTGGTTTTCCCTCCAAAAAGGTGTTTTTACCTCAAAAAAGGCTACCTAATCATATTCTATGGTGGGAAACCCATTTTTCAAGCTCATTTCAGCTCTCTAAGCTCTTAATCTCTCTCTAATCCTCTTCCACAAGCATCTTTAATCTTCTATTATTGCATAATCATCTTTAAAGCTATTGTACCCTTCCTAATCTCATCTTGCTCTCTCTTTTTCACCCATACCAAATGTTAATTTTCTATTTCTTTAATGATTTCTAAGCTGTTGTGTCCTCTCTTTTCCTCACTCTTCTTCACCCATACATCTCATTATGCCTACCTCTAGTAAGAGACCAAGTGATTCCATCTTTGAATACCTTCTCTACAACACTACAGATGATGATGAAGGTGAGTGGATCGGGCATCATTTAGGGTGAAAGATTGGGTTTATATGCAACCAAGTGCCACAAGTCCACATCGAGTTCTTAACCGTAGTGTTTTGGAACACCATTGGAAGGGAAGGATTCTTCATTTCAAGAAGGATAAGAATGAAGAAATTAAGGCAATAATACAACATGTCTACATGGCTGTAGACATGAATCTTCCTCCTTCCATGGAGGGGAATAGGCTCCCTTGCAATCTGTAAGTATGTGGTTGTAATTTTATTTGGAAATGGCTTGTTTTGTTTTACTAATTATGGTATGTGGGTTGCAGACATTTTTCCATCAAGCTATATTGAAGAATAACCTTTGAGAAGCTTCACTAGTGTGTTTAGCGCTTTTCATATAGTATAATAGACATTTTTCCATCAAGCTATATTGAAGAATAACCTTTGAGAAGCCTCACTAGTGTGTTTAGTGCTTTTCATATAGTATAATAGGTGAGCTAATGTTTCCGGGTGAAAATCATAGATCCCTCTTCAACAAAAATATATTCTTTTACACACACTCTTACAAAGTCCCTTCTCGGCCTACAGAATATGGTAGCCTTGAGGAGATCCTTGTGGAATCTTTACATAGTGTAGAGTGGCCAGTTCCAGATAGGTGGAGTGTTAATACTTTTAGAAATAAGATGTATTCTGACATACACTCCTCCTTAAAATTCTCTAAGGCCTCTAAATCTGTGGGGCTTGGATGGTTTGCCTTAATCCATCTATTTGTATTTATGTTCTCTAAGCTTTCTCCACAACCCACCCTAACAATGTTCATTTGCAAGGAATTACAAATTGAAAAAATTGACAATGTCTTGGGTATTGGATGGAATATGCTGGAGAGGTTACACAAAGGTGAAATCTACTCATGTAAAGTGGTACCTTCAAGTGTGACCTTTCGATACTTGAAGACTCGTCAGAGCTTATCCATTCGATTCTTCTATGAATGATGGATAATGAAGAATGGGGAGTGGGCTCCCTTGCAATCAAGTGAGGGTGTGGATACACCCAAAGATTTATCTGTGACACTTCCTGATGGTTCAATTGAGGTGGTGAATGCAAGCAATGAATGGAGCTTAGGAGATGTTCAGGAGTATTTGATCATTCTCAGATTTCAAGATGTCTAAGAAGCAAGCATCAAGATTGGCCGACGAAAGGTGAGCTTTGATATTTGTAAATTTGCGTTGCTTTGTGTTTTTTGAATATGTTGTTTTATTTATTACACTTGTGTTTCCTTATTTAGATTGGAAGACGTTTGGAGAAGATCTTAAAGGTTTACAAAGACTGGAGTAACGGTGGATGCAAATTTCAACTTCAGAATTAGTGTCGCAAGTCGTCGAGGGGCTATTTGTCTTTCTTTTTTTTTTTGTAATTAAGATGGTTTTATATTAAACCTATTATAAAATGATGATTCCTTGTTGTGAATGACCACTTGTTATGTCTTGTCGATTTAATTTATATCTTTATATAAATTTGGGGTTATTTACTGGTCACTTATGTTATAGTCTGAAATGCTTGATGTTTAATTTTGCAGTCTTTAAATATAGGACCTCTCTCATTTTCTAACACTTTGGATATGATGTTGATATGAGCTCATGCAAACATTCTTGTAAGTGAAGTTACTAATTTCTTCAAGCATTCTACACAAATCCCACACACATTGTATTCACATTTCTATTTCTAGAATCTTGAATGTGTGTGAGAGTATCTTGGCATTTGGTTGGAGAGGCCAAGGGGAGCATGGCTTGAATCTTCCTTGCCCTGTGAGTGCCATGGTAAAACAATAAGGAAGAGGATTAGGTACTCAGAGTGAAGACATGGCCCCAACTCTTGCCATTGGACTCTAAACTTTGGTAAGAGGGTGGGAAGGCTTGGCTAGGAGATTAGCAAGCAAAGCTCTCCATCAACAAACAAATCTCTTCATCAAAACAACCAATATTTAGTGGCACAAAGGTCACATGTAATATGTCATTGTCCAATGCATTATGCAATGGGGATATGCCTTGATACTATGCCAATTTCCAAAAGAACTTTGGTTGTGGATTGAGTACATAGGAAATTTGAGATTTGGTCACTAATACAAAGGAGACCATGCCAAAAATTTTCAAAATTTACATGCATGGTTGGGATTGAGGGCAATTGTGGACACATATAAGGTGCTTTTGGATACCTAAGATGCTTGGAAGCAAGGGGTGGTACATGTGGAACATGCGGAAGGAAAAATGGGTACCAAAAGAGCTCTTAACCAAAATCTGTAGATTCACAAAACCCTAATTCAGTAAAATTACATTAGGGCTAGAGTTTGTGTGATTATATAGGATCTTAGTACTCTCTTAAACCTTCCCAAGGAGCCTTAAACCTCTCCATTCTAACATCATTTGGATCCTCAACTTGCCATTTTTCAATGGAGTTCAAACTTGTACCCAGTCAGAAACAGAAAGCTATTTGGGACAAATGACATCGTAGGATGGATGTACATCATTAGGGCTTCCCAACAATCCATAGTACACAACCACCCTTCGATTTTGAGGAAGAAATCATTGTAGGAGGGGATGGTTTGTAATGAAGTAGATTTGGTGTCACATGCACATGGGGGATGGGGCCTAGGCACTTGGGCTTAAGGTCATTTACATGTGTGCCTTGGGCTATAGGATGCATAGGGTGGCTCATGGGAATTATACAACAATTATTGGTCATTTTGACTATTACCTTTCTTGGAGCGCGTGTATGCCCAAGCTTTCATGGTGGACTTCTCCCTTATGAGATATTAGGATGGTGGCCTACACCCATGTTATCTACTCCATGTCTTGAGTGGGTCATTTGCTTTCTTTACATATATATATATATATGTGTGTGTGTGTGTGTGTGTGTGTGTATACATATATATATATGTATATGTATATATATATAAAATAATATATATATATATATGTATGTATATATATATACATATATATGTATATATATATATACATGTATATGTATATATATATATACATATATGTATATATATATATATAATATACATATATATATATATATGTATATATACATATATATATATATATACATATACATATATATATATTACATATATATATATATGTATATGTATATATATATATATGTATATGTATATGTATATATACATATATGTATATATATATATATATATATATGTATATGTATATACATATACATATATATATATATATATATATATATATATATATGTATGTATGTATGTATATATACATATACATATATATATATATGGAAACCAAGGAAATACATAAATGAGTGCAAGAAAAGGCTAGAGAAGGAGAAAAAGAAATAATTGGGCATGGCTGTGTGGCTGATGCATCTGCACCACAAGTGCAAAGAAGAAGGAATCTACAAGTTTTGCTCATAATAATGAACCAAGTGCATGGACTGTACATTGTAGTTATGACCCTTCTGTTCATGATGTATGCATGTCAATGGAAAAATCAGATGCTTGGTACTTTGACAGTTGTGCTAGTAAGCATATTACTTCACAAAAAAATTTGTTCTCATCATTGGAATATGTCCCAAAGTGCAGGAACTGTTACAAGTGCAAATGATTCCTCATATCTTGTCAAAGGAGTTTGTAGAGTTGTGCTCTTCACTGCTGCAAATGGGGGTGCATTTACTCTTTCTAAAGTTTAATATGTGCCAAGAATTAAGAAGAACTTGCTGTCAGTTTTAGCCTTAGCCTTGTCAGGCTTAACGGGGCGGTAAAATTTGTGGATAACAGATGTACAGTTTAGGATAGAAATGATGGTTATTCTATCATTGCCTTAGGTACCTTGTTTCATGGACTATACAAGATGGATGTATTTGAGAAGTTGTAGCATGATGCTTGCTCAGTCTCCTACGACTTGTGCTACGAGTGATACAGAATTATGGCATGCATGATTTGGCCATCTGAATTATGGCAGTTTGTTATGCCTTCAAAGGCATGATATGGTGTATGAGTTGCCAACTCTTGAGACCCCTACTAGAAATGTATGTGAGAGGTGTATTCTTGGTAAAATGCATTGGGCATCATTTCCAAAGGATGGATCTATGAGAGCTGTTAAGAAATTACAGCTTATACATAGTGATGTATGTGGTCCTATGAGGACACCATCTATTGGGGGTTATCTCTACTTCATCACTTTTATTGATGATTACTCGAGATATAGATGGGTGTATCCATTAAAGTATAAGTTAGAGGTTTTTATGTGCGTTAGGCACTTTGTATCCATGGCTGAAAATGCATGTGAATGTAAAGTTGGCATGCTTCGTTTAGATCGAGGGGGGGAGTATATGTCCAAGGAATTTCATGCATATATGGCTGAAAAAGGCATAAGACATCAATGTACAATAATGCCATATACACCTCAGCAAAATGGTGTGGCTAAGAGGAAGAACAGGTCTCTCATGGAGATGGCGCGATGTATGGTGAAAGCCCAAGATTTACCTCATGGTTTTTGGTTAAAAGCAACTATGTGCGCAAACTATGTGCTGAACAAACGCCCTACCAAGACCTTGCAGTCTAAAACTCCTTATGAAGCATGGCATGGCAGGAAGCCTTCTGTGGCTCATTTGCATGTTTTTGGTTGTCTTGCTTATGCTCTTGTGATTGAGCAACAATGCAACAAGCTTGATGATAAGGTAGTTAAATGCATATTTGTGGGATATAGTTCAGAAAGTAAGTTCAGAAAGCAAGGGATATAGACTCTACCATTTGGCCTCAAAGAGGATTTTGGTAAAGTAGAGATGCTTTTTTTGTCGAAAACTCAGTTTAGCCCACGCTTTCATGCAAAAAACAGCACAATGTATACTCACAGGACATGTTTGATTCGCTCCTACCTTTGTTTAATGTAGGGCAGCCATATGTAGAGCAATTGAATGCTCAACCAAGTGCTGAAATTCAGCCTGCAAATCAGTCTTTTGAGGAGGTAATTATTGAGGATGTAGTGGATGAGGAGAGAGCAGCCATAGAAGAATCTAGGTGTATGCTAAAATGGCAGACATTGAGGGATAGCAAGTTGGTAGCTCCTTTACCTAGCAAAGCTTGTGCAGGTTCTCATCATGCAGATTATTCTCATGTGGATCATGTTCTTATTTCTACTTTATGTAATGAGGAGGAACTTGTTTCCTTTGAGGAAGCACGGGATGATGATCATTGGATACATGCTATGCAGGATGAGTATAACTCTATAGTCAACCAGAAATGTCAAAAATTTATGAAGTACCAGTAAAAGATTATAATTGTGCGATGAAATTCACACAAATTGATATTCAGAATTAAGATTCATAAATTGGAAATTGGATCTTCAGATGAAAGTATCGTAATTATGGAATCCTTGACTTGCTTGAGGCCTAGATATGATGGTATTAACCTTATAGCTCCAAGGACCGTGACTACTCATATATACCGTGGGTATAACTGCAGCTCTTTACTGGCAATATATACGAGTAAATCTAAGGCCTTGAAATTATAAGCAAAAATGCTATCCAGATGATGAATTCGAATGCTGGTTGATATGATTTTAGAATTTTGGTTGAGAATTGATGAGTTGATTTGGATTTTGATTGAAGGATGATGATTCCTGAATTCTGGTTGAAAGAAGATAAGTTGAACAAAGCCACAATGAGGATGAATGGGACGAATCCTAGTGATGATGTTAGTAACTGGAATGACAATTATGACTTCAATAAATCATTATGAGATTAGTGGATTGTGCTAACAGATTGTTGTTGTTAACCTTTGACCAAGTGGATCTAATTAAGGGATGACAAATTGAGAACCTGCATAACTAAAATTCTCATGGAGGAATGTCCAGATAAAATTTTCGGTATAATGGACCATTATTGTGTTAAGGATATGAATGATATGTTCTGAATGAATTGTTCTCTGATAATGAGTTTTGTGTGTTCTTCTTGTAGAAGGGATCTTTATCCCAAGATTCTTCATGGGTTGACTAGACTATAAGGAACCCCAGAATCAGTTGGATCTTAAGGTGAAAGAGTTTTTCCTCCTGCTATGAGATGGGAAAATCTCACGTTTTTTAAGTGGGATAGGATGTAAGATTCCTCCCTCCAGCTTTTGAGGTGTAAAGGTGTAAGAACCTCCCCTTCTGTTCTTGAAATTATTCCCCTCTCTAAAATAGGAGAAAGATCTTGTTTCACCCTATTTTGGCCTAGAGAGAGAAAATATCTAGAGAGATATAATCCAAAATTTAGATATCTTTGGATATAAAAATCATCCTCGGTCTAAAATGGATTCCCTTGAAATAGAAGTTCAAAATGAACTTTCCAATGTGCATTAGGAATTAATTGAAAATGGTATAAGAGACCTTAGCCTAAGGGTCTACATTTTCAGAAATTTTTGGATTATGGTCCAATTGAGGTTCCAATGGGCCAATTGGATTAATCCAAGTGTTGGGATGAGATAAATCCAAAGAATAAAATAAAATACCCAAAAATGAGTAAATGCTCACATAAGATAAAGAGTTGACTAAGTATAAGGTTTATTAGTTAAAAATTATGAGATATTACAAAAAAATGAGATATTTTAGAATAATGATGCATTTTTGACACCTTGGTAAGGAGAGGGGGTCTCTTGAGGAAGGTGTCCTTTTCACATGTGTGGAAGGGTTTAATTCAAAAAAATTGTGATATTTTTATCTCTCCTCTCTCCTAGATCAAACGAAATAAAAAAGGGAGCCAAACTGGTCCAAATCTTGTCCAAATTGAGTCAAACTAGACCTGGAAAATTCTAGAACCCAGATTCTAAATGAGAAATAGATTATCCTATCAATTTGGAAAAAGAGAAATAATGGAATTAGCTTAATCTAGTGGGATAATCATAATTAAGTTTATGATTATGGTTAAAATTATGATTTAAATTCATAATTTGATTTTAAGCATAAAAGAGGAACTACTATCATATTTCCATTACAAGTTTTTATTCTTTAGAAAAATTTGAGAATTATCAGTAATAGCATAGCGAAGCTATGGAATTTTTTTTAGAAAATAATACATATCTTATTTTTATGCATAATGCTAAAAGAGGACTTCCTACCATATTCTAGGATTGGACATCCTATGCAAAAAGAATGCATAATTAATTGATTATGAGAAAAGAGTAAATTTTGGTAAAATTATTTTTATACAAAAGAGGAATTCCCATGATAATTTAGATCCAAGTAATTAAATGGTAAAAGAGGAATTTTTGGTAAATTTATTTTATACAAAAAGAGGAATTCCCATGATAATTGAGATCCAAGTAATTAAATGGTAGAAGAGAAATTTTTGGTAAATTTATTTTTATGCAAAAAGAGGATATCCCATGATATTTGATATCTAAGTAATTAAATGGTAAAAGAGTAATTTTTGGCATAGTTCAAATTATGAGTATTTATCAAAAGTGAAATTTTGAGCATTATTAATTTTATTAGGAAATATGGGTAGAATTGATTTTTGTAAATCCCATGAATCTTTTACTCAAAAGAAGAATATTGAATATATTTCACTTGAGAAATTTGAGAAAGAATATGAAAATATCCATTAAGAAAAAGTACCTTCAACTAGCCAAGCAATTGGCAAAAACTTAGCAAAGTCCCATCGGTATCGAAAGTAGAAAACAGTACTAAAAGTGGATGTGATAAGATGTGATGTAGAGCCAAATGAATGTAAATAAATGTGACGGGATGTAAATGGTTGCGATGTGATAGAGGACATGCAAACGTGATGTGATAAGATGTGAATGCGATGTGAGGAGATGTGAGTGGATGTGAGGAGATGTGATAAGATGTGAATGCGATGTGAGGAGATGTGAGTGGATGTGATGATGTGAATGGATGAGATGTGATGTGGATAGATGTGATGTGATGTGATGTGGATCTAGATAGATGTGATGTGATGTGATGTGGATCTAGATAGATGTGAATGGATGTGATGTGATGTGATGTGGACCGGGGTAGATGTGAATGGATGAGATGTGATGTGAATGGATGTGATGTGATGTGATATGGATATGGGTAGATGTGAATGGATGAGATGTGATGAGGATGGATGTGACATGATGTGATGAGGATGTGAATAGATGTAATTGGATGTGATCAGATGTGATGTGGATAGATGTGATGAGATATAATATGATATGATTAGATATGATTAGATATGATTAGATATGATTAGATATAATATGATATGATTAGATGAGAATGGATCAAGACGATGGGAATACATATGACTGGATGTGGAATAAGTAATGTGAATTGATGTAGAGAATGTGGAATAACAAGAAATAATGTGGAAAGATGAGAGTTCGTTAGAAATTGTATTTATGACCTGTTTTTAAATGACTGTTTTATGTCAAGAATGCTTGGGAAGCATTTTGACCATCTTGTGAATGACGTCGTGGAGACCTAAGTGATAAAGTTGCAACAAACAGCTGACGGAGAGTCAACAGAGGATGTCTCGAGTAGCAAGGTCGGCCGAGGTCTTGACCAGCCTCGGTTTGATTTAAATGGTGAGCTTCCGGTATGGTGGATGAGGGACCAAGGAAGCGGCCTATGAGTGAAGCGCTAGGTGACCTGCGAGAAGGAACCTAGAGGGTGCTGACCATACGGTGCTCGTGCTCGGGTCACCGAAGATACCCACCCGTGCGTCGAGGAAGAAAATGGAACAAGGATTAGAGTTGTTTTCTGAACTCGGGCATGGATCTGGTTGATTGTCCTTGCTGGTCCTCAACGGATGAGTCCATGGATCTTTTATATGGATCCGTTGGTTGGTCTTGCTGGTCCTCATCAACGGATGAGTCCATGGCTCTTTTATATGGATCTGTTGGTTGATCTTGCTGATCTTCAATGGAGAGTCCATCTGAATTTTCTTATGTGATTATATTGCCGGGTATTATGAGCTAGGAACTATTGAAAAGGCCCCTGAGTGAACAAGTGGTGAGCGTTCTGGTTGCCAATGATGCCATAGATACATCTATCATTAGGAATTTTTTGAACCCAAAAAGGGCCTCCTAAGGATTCCTAATTTTAAGGGATTAGAGCTTAAAAAGCTGGGCTTAAGAGAGACAAAGGCTATAATGATCCCTAATTTTAAGGGATTAGAGCTTAAAAAGCTGGGCTTAAGGGAGACAAAGGCTATGATGACCCCTATTTTTTGCCTTGCCACATCAGCCATACCCCCCTAGTTTCACTTTTTAAAGGGAATATTCTCATACTCTCTCTCTTATTGGCAGAAAACAATATTTGGCACACTTGAAAGTGTTTAGTTGTATTGCCTGTGCACATGTTCCACATGAATTGAGAAGAAAAATTGATCCCAAGGTAGAAAAATACATCTTTATGGGATTCTCCCTTGAGCAGAGAGTATCTATAACCCCACTACACCCCACTAGTCATGAGATGTGAGTAAGCATGAATCTTGTCTTTGACAAGATGAGTAGTTGGTATACACCAATGAATAATTCCATAGAGAGTGATATAAACAACAATGTGACTACAAAACAAATGGAGAGAAGCAATCACATGTGCTTAGTAAACTAGCTGAGTCCTCTAGTAGTGGGCCTATTATTAGGACGTTAGTCAAGAAGATTAAGGTAGAATGCCATGAGTTTTGACATATCATTTGATGATACTACAAGTGCTAAAAATTCAACAAATTGACATGTATAAAAAAAAAGAAAAAGATAAGGTGTATCATCCTTTCATAATGCCTGATGTTTCAATAAGTCGTTCATTTTTTAATGGGAATAGTGACTCAGAATAAAGCCTTTGAACGAGGAGTTTGGGAACTCAACTATTGTTACACCACAAAGAGCCAAATAAATATAAGAGAGAGAGTCCACATGTTTTTGAAGATGCACTTGGATATAAATATTAGAAAGACCACATGGATGAAAAAATGGCTCCATTGGATGCCAATGAGATGTGGGAGAAGGCAATTGGATGCAAGTGGGCATATAAAGTAAAGCAGAACTTGGATGGATTTGTGAGCAAATACAGACAAGATTAGTAGCCAAGAGATATAAATAGAGCTATGGCATCATAATTCTTATATAGTCAAAGCAATACAAGAGATAGAACCCACAGGTTTTGAGAAGGCACTTAGACATTAATATTGAAAAGATATCATGGATATACATAGACCTATTTCTTTGACTATCATAATACTTATATCATCAAAGCAATATAAGATATATAATCCACATGTTTTGAGGAAAAACTTGGACAAAAACATTGGAAAGATGCCATGTGAAAGATTCCCACCCCCTCTACGCAACGAATTCGGGGGTGCTAGTAGCGGAAGTTAGCACTTCTTGCGTGGGATAGGGTCCCTCACTCGAGGCCTCGCCCCCACGGATATCCGGACAAGAGACTAATCCCTCGGTTCTTCCAAAACTGAACCCAAAAAAACTTCCCCCACCCAGAAAGCATGGACGATTCCTCCAGGATATTTTTACTCTAACGTAGTCAAGGTCATCATCACTGACCAAACTGATCCGACTAAACCTGTAAGTCACTTTGTCACATCAAGGAAGAAACTTGCACTTGGATCATAGAGACCAACGTTTTTTTCCTCATCGAGAGGCACAGTCGTTGATTCTTTTCCATAGAACAAGGACTATCCAGGATTTACTTCATCTATCGTACCATAACAGAATTGAGTCTCATTTTAGGGATCCATCAGTCCAGCCAAGTCCCATGGGTTAGCCAACCACCCAACCACTGTAGTGATGGGATCCAATTAGGAATTTGGTTAGGTTTTGTCCTGGGTACCTAGGAGAAGAGTTCCCAGGCCCCCTAGCCCAAACTTCATGCAAACTTCAAGCTAGTCATACCACTTACACACCCAATATGAAATTGCTTGTTTCACAGATTCAGCTGACTTTAAAACAATCTTTTAATGAAATCATAGTATCACTGATCATAATCCTCCAAAATATCTGGTTGAATTCTCATTTTCAATCATTCTTTCATCGGTGTACCTATGGCATAATTGGTAACCAGAACGCTCACCACCTGTCCACTCAGGGGCCTTTTCGATAGTTCCTAGCTCATAGTACCCCGGCAATATATTCACTTATAAAAATCAAAATGGAATCTCTGTTGAAGATCAACAAGATCAACCCCAACAGATCCATATAAAAGAGCCATGGACTCATCCGTTGAGGATCAGCAAGGTCAATAAACCAAATCCATGCCCGGTTTCAGAAAACAACTCTTACTCCTTGTTCCAATATCTTCCTCAACGCACGTGGGTATCTTTGGCGACCCAGAGCCCGAGCACCACATGGTCAGCACCCTCTAGGATCCTTCGCAGGTCACCTAGCGCTTCACTCATAGGCCGCTTCCTTGGTCCCTCATCCACCATACCAGAAGCTCACCATTTAAATCGAACCGAGACTGGTCAAGACCTCGGCCGACCTTGCTACTCGAGACGTCCTCCGTTGACTCTCTGTCAACTATTGCAACTTTATCAGTTAGGTCTCCACGACCTCATTCACAAGACGGTCAAAATGCTTCCCCAGCATTCTTGACATAAAACAGTCATTTAAAAACAGGACATAAATACAGTTTCTATAACGAACTCTTGTCTTTCCACATTGTTCCACATCAATCCACATTACTTAATCCACATTCATTTCATATGTATTCCCATTCTCATCCAATCACATCATTTTCCATCTCATCACATCTTTCCTCATTTATCCTCATCACATCTCATCCACTTGCATCTACCCATATCCACATCACATCACATCACATCACATCCATTTCACCTCACATCACATCACATCACATCACATCCATTTCACCTCACATCTCATTCATTCACATCTATCTCGATTCACATCCCATCACATCTCATCCATTCACATCACATCTCATTCATTCACATCTATCCCATTTCACATCACATTCATTCACATCACACATCATCCATTCACATCTATCCCAATTTACATCATATCTCATCACATCCATTTCACATCACATCTCATTCATTCACATCCCGATTCACATCACATCACATCTCATCCATTCACATTCCATATTATTCATTCACATCCCATATTATTTATTCACATCCCGATTCACATGTCATCACATCTCATTCATTCATATCCTGATTCACATGACATCACATCTTATTCATTCACATCCCGATTCACATTACATCACATCTATTCACGTCCATCACATTCATTTACATCACATCCATTTACATCCATCACATCACATTCATTCATATCCATCACATTCATTCTTATCACCATCCCATCCCATACATTCTATCCACATTACATCACATCACATCATGTCTCATTCATACACATCTCATCTCATTCATCCATATCCATCCAATCGTTCACATGTACGACTACCCACATCTGTCCATACTTCACATCCACATATATTCATGTCACATCACATCTCTTTACATCACATCACATTCTTTCACATACACATCCACATCCATTCTTTCACATACATCCACATCCATTCTTTCACATACACATGCACATCCCTTCTTTCACATACACATACACATCCACATCCACATCCATGTACTTCTCGTCTCACCCTTTCACATATCCTCTCATCTCATTCTCATCTCATCATTCACATATCCTCTCATCTCATTCTCATCTCATCATTCACATACACATCCACATCCACATCCACATCCATGTACTTCTCGTCTCACCCTTTCACATATCCTCTCATCTCATTCTCATCTCATCATTCACATCCACATCCATTTTCATTACATCACATCTTATCACATCCTATTTACATCTTATCACATCCATTCACATCCTATCGCATCCCATTTTCATCTTATCACATCCATTCACATCCTATCACATCCCATTTACATCTTATCACATCCTATCACATCCCATTTACATCTTATCACATCCTATCGCATCCCATTTTCATCTTATCACATCCATTTATATCCTATCACATCCCATTTACATCTTATCACATCCTATCACATCCCATTTACATCTTATCACATCCCATTTACATCTTTCCACATCCGTTCCACATCCTTTCCACATCCTATTCTCATTTAGTAGTTTTTACTACCTTGATACCGATAATGGGACTTTTTCTAAATTTATGCCAATTGCTTGGCCTAGATAAAGGTTCTTTTTCTCGACGACTATTTTTATATTCCTTCTCAATTCCTCAATTGAATTATATTCAATATTCCTCTTTTGAATAAAAGAATTAATGGGATTTACAAAATTCAATTCTATCCATATTTTCACTTTTGATGAATAATCATAAATTGAACTATACTAAAACGTTTCTCTTTTTCTCATTTAATTTCTTGGACCTCAAATATCATGGGAATTCCTCTTTTTGCATTTGATTATTTGCATTTCAATATCATGGGAATTCCTCTTTTATCATCAAATATTTCTCATAAAATAAATTCATCAAAAATAAAATATCCATTAATTCAATATGCTAGGAGTTTCTCTTTTTCCATCTAAATGATTGAATTCCAAATGTCATAGGAATTCCTCTTTTACCATTTAAATATTTCTCATAGATAAAATAAATTTATCTAAAATTCATCTTTAAATTTAAATAAAATATCCAATAATTTCAATATTCTAGGAATTTCTCTTTTTCCATCTAAATGATTGAATTCCAAATGTCATAGGAATTCCTCTTTTACCATTTAAATATTTCTCATAGATAAAATAATTTTATCTAAAATTCATCTTTGAATTTAAATAAAATATCCAATAATTCCAATATGCTAGGAATTTCTCTTTTCCCATCTAAAATGATTGAATTCCAAATGTCATAAGAATTCCTCTTTTACCATTTAAATATTTCTCATAGATAAAATAAATTTATCTAGAATCCATCTTTGAATTTAAATAAAATATCCAATAATTTTAATATGCTAGGAATTTCTCTTTTCCCATCTAAATGATTGAATTCCAAATGTCATAGGAATTCCTCTTTTACCATTTAAATACTTCTCATAGATAAATTTATCTAAAATTCATCTTTGAATTTAAATAAAATATCCAATAATTCCAACATGCTAGGAATTTTTCTTTTTCCATCTAAATGATTGAATTCCAAATGTCATAGGAATTCATCTTTTACCATTTAAATATTTCTCATAGATAAAATAAATTTATCTAAAATTCATCTTTGAATTTAAAAAAAATATCCAATAATTTCAATATTCTAGGAATTTCTCTTTTCCCATCTAAATGATTGAATTCCAATTGTCATAGGAATTCCTCTTTTATCATTAAATATAATTACCATAATTTTCTCATTTCTTAATTATTTAATTACACATAAACTTAAAAATTTATTTTCCATTGAATGTGACAAAAACCATTCTTTTAACCTAGGATATTTAATCCTAGAATATGATAGGAAGTCCTCTTTTCACGTTATGCATAAGAATGAATTATGCATCAATTTCTTAAAAATGTTGCCATAGCTCCGCTGCTATTACTGGTAATTTTTTATTTTTATGAAAAGAATGACATAGTAAAATAATTATGATAGTATAACTGTATTTTATCATTAAATTCAATTTATGGATTTATCCCATAATATTACCATATTTTTCAAGCATATAAGTATAAAAACCATTTTCTTAAACCTCTAGCTTCACAAGCCTAGAGTTTGATTTGTGAATAGAGAATTTCGCCACCATGAGAAGCATTAATTGAATATAGAATAGGTCATAGGAATGACCATTCTTTGGGGGGAGAGAGATATGCTTTAAAAAAACATTTTAATTTAAGCATAAATGAAAACTTTATGTGTTTAATCACTAAAATCCATTAGAGAGCTTCAATTGCATTAAAGAGCCATTCAATTGAATACTTCTCAACAAGGGATTGAGAAGTGAGAAATATTTAGAGATTAAGAAAAAGACCATAAATCACACTTTACCTCTTATTTTTCTTGATTCTTTAGTCTAAGGAGAGGCCCCCAACCAATCAATTGGTTTAGTATGTTGATGAAGACTGCAAAGAAGGTTGAAGAGAGAGAGAAACTCCATTCTCTAGAGGATTTTTAGAGGATAATAGAAAATATCATTATTTCAGTATAATACTAGCATGATATAGTTCACATATTTTTTTTACAAAGAGCTAAGGATCTATTTATAGGTGAGGGAGGCCTCTAACCAAGTCCAACTAGTTTTTAGAATTTTCCAGGTTTAGTTTGGCTGAATTTGGACAAGATTTGGACCAGTTTGGCTCCCTTTTTTATTTGGTTTGATCCAGGAGAGAGGAGAGATAAAAATATCTTATTATTTTCGAGTTTAAAACTCCTCCACACATGTGAAATAGGTGCCTCCTTAAAGAGCCCCCTTCTCCTTACCAAGGTGTAAAAAATGTATCATTATACCTAAAATATCTCATTTTTTTAAAGTAATATTCATAGTTTTTTTAACTAATAAACCTTGTACTCAGTCAACTCTACATCTTATGTAGGCATTTACTCATTTTTGGGTATTTTTCTTTTATAAATTGGATTTATCTCCTCCCCGCACTTGGATTGATCCTATTGGCCCCCCATAGGAGCCTTAATTGGACCATAATCCTATTGCCCTCCAATAGGAACCTTAATTAGACCATAATCCAAAAATTTCTGAAAAATCTAGACCCTTAGGCTAAGGTCCTCTATACCTATTTTCAATTAATTTCAATTGCACATTGGAAAGTGCTTTTTGAATTTCTGTTTCAAGGGAAACCGTTTTAGACACTAGGAGGATTTTTATATCCAAAAATATCTCAATTTTGGATTACCTCCCTCTAGACATTTTCTCTCTCCAGGCCAAAATAGGTTAAATCTAGATCTTTCTTTTATTTCAGAGAGGGGAATAATTATAAGATCATAAGGGGAGGTTCTTACACGTGTACACCTCAAAAGCTGGAGGGAGGAATCTTACACCATGGACGAAAAGATGCATGCATTAGATGCCAATGAGACATGGGAGTTAGTACCTTTACCTAAGGAGAAGAAGGTAATTGGATACAAGTGGGACTATAAAGTAAATAAAAATTTGGATGGATCTATGAGCAGGCGCATAAGATAAGGTTTACAACATATTTTTCACTTTATGTGAAAAAGACTAATACCAAGGACATTGTTTTAGTTGTCATCTATGTTAATGACTTGATTACTATAAGGGACAATGATGGTGGCATTCATGAGAGGTAAAGATTCTTCTTAAGAGGAAGTTTAAAATAAAGGATTTTTGTGAGGTGTGATACTTCTTGGGTTGAGAGAAAGTTTAAAATAAAGGATTTGGGTGAGATACGATACTTCTTGGGTTAAGATCACATGATGGGATTTGGCTATCATAGAGGCAATGATGGTGATATTCATGAGGTGAAAATGCTCCTGAAGAGGAATTTTAAAATAAAGGATTGGGTGAGTTATGATACTTCTTACGTTAAGATCACATGATGGGATTTGAATATTACAGAGGCAATATGTTGTCCAAGTACGAGATGATAGGTTGTAATCCACCAATCTTAGTGCCATTAAAGATGAACACAAAATCAGCTATAGATACAGGTGATCTTTTAGAGGACCCTACGATGTACATGCATACTATAGAGAGTTTAATTTACATGACTATCATAAGGTGAGATTTAAGCTACGATGTTGGGTTGGTGAGTCATTTTATGTAGGTCCCAAGGAAGCCACACTTGGATGCCACTGGATACTCAGATATATAAAGTGCATAGTACATTTTATATACCTGACAGTACACTATAGACTTATCTATGAGGCTAGAGTATAGGTACATGTACATGGATATAAATATGCATATTAGACTGACAGTAATATCTCAAACATGACATCTACTAGTGGCCTCATTGGGAGTGCTGCTAATGGAGAAACATGCGACAAACAATGGTTGCTTTATCAAGTACAGAGGCTAAGTATAGGGGCATTTCTCTATGGCATCATATGGGATAGCTTGGTTGCAGAAGCTATTGGTAGATATGGGTGAGTCCATGGATACAACTATTGTCATGTATTATAACAATATGAGAAACAAATAGTTGGCTAGTAACCCAGTGTATCATGCTAGGATAAAGCATATTGATATGAAGTATCACTTTGTGAGAGATAAGGTTCTAGCTGGTTATGTGGATATGGTGTATGTTACCACAAAGAATCAGACAATTAGTATCTTTATCTTACAAAGGCATTGGGTACAGAGAAGCTCTGAAGGTTCATGAGCTTACTAGGAATGGAGAGTATAGAGTTGAGCTTGAGGGGGAGTGTTGAGATATCAAGATCAACTAGTGAGGATATGGGTGATGATCGATTCTCCACACTTATGCCACACTTACATGGTTGGTGAGGTTATGGGTGATATATCACTAGTGGTTTACAAGGTGTGTGAGATTATGGGTGATATGCCACTAGTGGTTTACAAAGTGTGTGATAGGCCACTTTGGTTCATTATAGTTATAGTTATGGCATAGTTATAGCATCAGCTCATATGGTTGGGTTCACACTGTAGACCAACCTTTGTATGTTATAGTAGGAGAGTACTTTCCCTTATAGAATGTACTCTTATCTTTATGTTATGGTTGTAGAGAAGAGAAGAGAATAGAAGAAAATTTAGACATCTATCTCTCTTGTGTGCTTGTCTACTCTTGTATATCTATGTGTTTACTTTGCAAGGATCTCACACTCTCACCGTCTCCCCCCACATTCTTCTCAAGAAGGAACCCATCTACCAGACAAACCCCCCTTTAGATAGTGCTAGGTATAAATGTTCCACCCTCATATACAGTTTTCCCAAAGGAAAAACTCCCTTCTAGATGGCATTGGATATAAATTCTCCACCCTCATATTATATTATCCAAGCACTAGCTAGCTCATGTTTGTATGCCCCCCATTATGAGAAGTAGCCATAGTTGAGTAACTCGGGTACCTAGCATCTCTGTATTCACATGGAGGAGGCTAGATTGCTTAGAGATGGCTTGGATTAGATTTAGCACACTATCAAATAGGTTATATGCTACATTGAACCATTATCTCATATCTCATATTAGTCTACACATGTAGTAGGTAGACTTTACTCTTGGACACCTTGTCCTAACATCGTGGGGGCTTGAACGGGTGCCCAAGATGACCTTGGGTACACAGTTTCTAGTAAGTCTTTATGGACTAAGTCTACACCACGGATAGTGGCACCGATTATGGCTGTGGATCTATGCGATCACGTCATGGTCAACTTGCGTCGTATATAGGCCTTACATAAATACATGGCCAATATCTTCTTCTTATAATTTTTTAGTCATTACTGTGAATTTATGAGGAGTTTACTCCCTAGTTTCTACTAGCATCATACAACCTTCATCTTAGCAGTTTAGCCATTGAAGCTCCCTTCACAAAAACAAGACTCGCACATGAGTGTGGGGCCTTGCCATCTATTATTGAATTACTTCAATAATACAATATTCCTCTCTATCTCTATTGTTATGCAATTTAATCATCACTGTGAGTTTACGAGGAGTTTACTCCCTAGCTTCTGCTAGCATACAACCTTCGTCTTAGCAATTTAGCCATCAAAGCTCCCTTCACAAGACTCACACATGGGTGTGGGGCCTTGCCATCTATTAGTGAATTACTTCAATAATACAATATTCTTCTCTATCTCTATTATTGTACAATTTAAGTCTTTAAAGTTGTGCTGTGAAAGGTTCTACTTCTTGTGAGTGTCCTCTTGTATACATCGTACATTGTATCCTCTTGAAGATGGATCCTACTTCCCTACTACTATAGACATGCTACGAGCAGTCACAAAGCACGGAAAGAAACCATTGAAGTAATGAAGTAGTTGGGATGAATCAACAATGTGGGTTTAGAATGCAAAAGGGATCGAAGAGGCTAGGAAATTGAAAGTGAAAGTGATAGGTCTATAAAAGCAGATGAAGGCTGCAGAGGAGAAGCAGCTAGAGGAGGAGGAGGCACAGCAAGAAGAATGTATTGGTAACACCAAAAGTGCTCAAAATCTAGAACACACAATTGAAGGACCACATCCTGGAAGCGGAACAGCAACTGCATGTGTATGCAGAGAGAACAAAAAAGATAGGTGACCAAACCTCAGAAACAAAAAATGTAGATAATGTTACAAGTAAGGATTGGAAGGAATTATTTGATACCTGTAGATCCTCCACACAGAAGAAGAATATAGAGAGTTGGATGTCAGATCCTCAAAATCAAGGCACGTCACATGAAGTGCCCTGTACACCACCCACTCAAGGGCATGACTAGACACAACCTAGACCTCTGCATCAAAGGACAATGCCCTCGATGATGGCAAGGAGGAGGATAACTATTCCATTGTGAACAATAGAAAAGATAGTGTAGGGATACATGGTAGATGGCATTGAGCTACTGAGATTGTTTTAAAAATAAAATCAATAGGTTCCTCCAAATGCACTACCTTTGTCCTATGCCAAATGCAAGACACAAGGAAATTAGCTCTGACCCACCCTAATAGGTTGGTATAGTTGAGCAATCACATCTTGTGACTTCCTAATAAAAAGCAAGGGGTTTGGGTATTATAGCTCAGAGCCTAGAAATGATCATGTAAAATGAGGAACAAACTATGTTCAAGGACCCCCTCGGTAGTCAGCAAAGCAACAAAATGTTTTTGTAAGGATAACTTGCCCATTTTTTGGAAATGAAAATTCAAACTCCTGGTGCAAAGAACTGACACTCTAGAGATGCTTGAGCAGCAAGGCTAAAGAAACTAAGAAGTCATTTTAAAGGTAGAAATGTGGATGTTTGGAGCTCTCTTAGTTAAATTTGGCTTGTTCACTTAAGCACAGTAGCTAGTAGATTTCTTCAGAATATGGAATTGTAGAAATCAATGTAACATTCATAAGATAATACAATCAATTGTGTTCACCACTCTATGTGATTGTATTGTTCTTATTTTTCTCTTTCTAATTCTACATTAGCTTACAAGTGAATGTGTGTTGGATTCCACATCCAATTAGCGATCTTTCATGTTAGAGTAAATCATTGAAGTTTGGTCCAACAACCATATGGGCCATCTTGCTATGTGCTGGCATAGTCCACTGGCAAGTATTCCATCCTAATAGTAGTTGATAGGAATGATGCCAAATGATCAACAAAAGGCATATATACTATCTCTTTTATGTCAATTAATGGTGATAATATTAAAAAGTTATCATATATCCAATGTGTACCAAATAGAGGAACTTGCTCTCTAGTTACAATCATAGTGGATCATGATCTGAGGCTTATGTAGTTACCTTGGGTGCCAGTGGTGGAAATATCATTGATCAGGGCTTATGTAGTTACCTTAAGAAATAATTAAGGCATTTGGTATGAGCACCACATTAGGGAATTTGGAAAAATCCACATACTTTTTGGGAATTTTGAAATGGAGGGCCTCCCATTAATTTTAGGAATTTTATTAATTATAGAACTTTTTCCTTGAAATGTGACATGAGGATCAATGGTGGGAATTGATGTATTTTTGTTTATAGTGGGCTCTTTGACACAAGGAAAATGTGACATGAGGATCAATGGTGGGAATTGATGTATTTTTGTTTGTAGTGGGCTCTTTGACACAAGGAAAATGTTAACTGGGTCTACAATAGTCTACAATAGATGGTGCTCATAATCATCGTTCATCATTGCAACATTATTATTACCAAATTATTGATCAAAATCATTCTTTTTAAAACACCTTTAGGCCTCATATACTTCAATAGTTTTTCATTTATTAAAAAGACATAGATAAAAACCAAACATTAGTATTGTTCCAAATTTTTAAAAACAGAAAACATGACCATGGCTTCAATATTCATATCACAAAACAAACCATGGAGCCACAAAAGCATCCTCATTCATGCACCATATCACAACCACATATGCTCTCAAGTGTCTTTGCACATATGTTTGATGGAATTTTAATCCTTTGTGAAATATTTTTCCCCTTTGTGACCTGAGGGGGTTCACTGTAAGTAAACCCTATGTATCACGTGCATTCAAGGCCTATTTTAAAAATCCATTATTTGTAAATTTTTTAATGAATAAAACATACCCTTTTTCTATTCAACTTATGAATACCTCCTTTAAATAATCTGTATGTAAAAAATGTATTAAAAAGGGGATTTTAAAAATCCCTTTTGTTGAACCCACGTGCTACGCTTACATATTTAAGAGTGAACCCCCCGAGTTTGTGACCCATGTAAATACAATCGAGTTCATATCTTCCTAACAAAAAGGATCTTTCCTATTGCATATCCAATATTTATTCCAATAATTGACATAAACCTTGGCATCACTTGCATTTTGTCATTTAGTCTCACTGGTGCCCAATACTATATCAAACCTTGCTTGTAGTTCTCAGCAGACAGATAACCTATTCACATCATATTACTTTGAGCTATGCTTAGCCAAATTAGGAAGATTGGATCCGTTGGTCGAATAAGGACAAAGTCTCCCTTCCTGACATCAACTACTATTGGTTGAAATGCTTCCTTAGGCCTTTTGCTGCTGCTGTGACTAGACCATAATAGTGATCATCAAATTTTTCCATCCCTAAGAAGTAATTATCAAGATTCTTATCCAAGTTCGATCTATTTGTCCCTTGTATTCTTGGCTAGAAATTTACGTAGAACCTAACCTTTTGTACATTAGGCATCTCTAGCTCTTTATATCATGTTTTTTCTAATACTCGATCCCTTGTTAGATGTACAAAATGGAAGTTGCTTCTAGTCCTTGTTCATCTAACCATCTTTGCCAATATTTTATGCAATCCTTAACCCCCTTTACCACCTTTGAGTGATATTTAATGTACTCAAACATTGGTAACAAACATGGGTTCCCTCTTGGTAGTATAGCTTTCCCCTCAGTATCTTTTTTCCACAACTTAATGCTACCTTCTTTTGGCATCACTGAATTGATTTTGGGTGCACCTTGTATTGCATAACTGACACATTATCTTGATTGAAGAACCAAAATTTCAATGGCTTTAAGTGCCCTACCAATGCATCATGGCCATCACATAAGTATCCATCAATAAATCTCTTGAAGTATGGAACTTATGTAATTAAGAATGGTGTTGGATCTGAAAATTAACATTGCTTGAAAATATATATCATGTGGAAATGTAAATGTTTGGCTTATCCTCAACCTTTCATAGAACTTGCTACATTGCATCAATATCTACACGTGTATGACCCACCATTAGAAAGCCCAATTGGGCCATCTTAAAAGCCCCTCTAGCAAATAAATAAAGATATGCAAAGAAGTACTGATTTTTTTTCCTCTAATGCACAATTATCTAGCTATTGGATTAGTTCTCTGGTAGTCTTTTGAAATCACTATGTTGTGTGCAGTTTTGTAGTTGCTTTGATGTAAACAAAACCTCAGGGTCAACAACTATATAAGAGGATACCCCATAACTAGAGGTGGTGTGACTCGGTGATCAAGAGCCTTTTTTGAGTTCAAGGTGTTGAACACAATGTGCTACTCGATCTTGGCATCCCATCATAAGCAAGATCCCTCCCCATAGTTATGTTTGTCAAATCTCTCCCAGTTTCTAAAACACAAGTCAAGAGAAACAATTGTGAAATTGTGATCTAATGGCCATAAGCTAATAGAAAAGTTCCCATAGTGCCCTTGTCCAGGTCCATGAGTTATCATGCATGTTTAACAACACCAATAGAAAAATGCCCACAATCATGTCTAGCAGGTCTCTCCAAGTTCCTAAAACATAGAAAGGAAAGAGAAATGTCGATTCGTCTCCATTGAATAGAAGAAACACGAGTTCCAACCACCGTATCGATGATCCATGTGTGTAATCACCAAAATTAACCAACAAAATAATATTTTATTTAGTAAATATTAAAATTTACTTTAAAAAATGATTTAAACTAGAATAAAAAAGAAAAAACAACAATAATTCTTTTACCAACATCTTTTAATGAGTACGAGAATTTAATGCTATTTGTTGTCTTTAAAATATAAATGCTAACTTTTTTTATTACTTTTTATAAACTTAAGGATTTGTAACAAAGAAAGACACCTTTAATATGTGAATATCATATCAAAGATGATGATATGCGACCATCACACCTTTGATGATATGCAATATAGATCAGGCAAAGATAATGTGGTCATAGATGCACTTAGTAGTAGGAAGGTCATAGGTGGATGCATATAGTAGGAAGGTCTAAATAATATAGCACCCATATATTATGATTGTTGTATGCAATTATGAGGATAGTTAGAGAGATCAAGCTTGTGCCCCCCACCCCCCCCTCCTTTTTGCAGATTGGGGTTAAACAAGAGGAAGAAAATAATATTAAATTTTTTAAAATAAAAGATTTATTTTTTTAAAACAAAATGTGTAAAGTGGTTGAGTGCATGGAAAAATGGGTGGATGTATGTAAAGTGATTGAGTGCATGAGAAACAAAGATTTATTTTTTTAAAACAAAATGTGTAAAGTGGTTGAGTGCATGGAAAAATGGGTGGATGTATGTAAAGTGATTGAGTGCATGAGAAAATGAGTGGATGCATGAAGGTTAAAGTAACATTGTATAAAGATATAGTGGTATAGCAACTTGAGAAGACTAATGGTGCATGAGTGACATGAGTGGCATGTAGCCATAATTTCCAAGTATAAAAAACCTCCCTCCCTCCCTTCATCTACCACCCCACAAATGGGTATCAAACAACTACGATCCTGCATGGTAGAGTGAGAGTGAGCATCATTATATGAGTTTTTCATCAAGCTAGGGGAGGGTTCTTTTGCTTAGTTTTCAGTGCAATACTGGGGTTTTCAAGGAGAGAGGAATCAAATTTTTTATCCATTGGTCACATAAGGATACCTACAAACCCAATTTCTCAAGATACAACTATCTAATGTACATAAATTATAAAATTTTCATCTTTTTGCATTGAAAATTGGTAGTTTTTATTTAAATTAAAATAGGGGCACGAATAATAATCTTTACATTATTTTCAACACCAAAGGCCTTTAAGTTCTAGTCTTTACCCCTTTACTTTTAATTTAAACCCAAACCTTGGTAGAACATTAGTAAATTAAGAAACACTTTTGTTGTCTTGAACCTTAGGAAATTAGATGTTGGGATAGCGTATTCCTAACTATAGAAAAAATTATCAATTAATTAAATTATAGGAGAAACCTTAGGATAAAATAAAATTTTAGAAAGAGAAAATTGGCCTAAATGCTTACCCTTTTGAATAGATTATGAGTAATGGGATTTAATTAGAAGAATTAGAATTAATTATGAATTTAGGATTGGCCCTAGGCCTAGAGAGAGAAATTATGTTTAAGATTATAGAGAGAGAAAATAACATTAAGATGGAAAAAAATATCTTAGTTTAATTAGGTTCTATTAGGATTAATATTTAGAATTATTTTTAAAATAATTGGTGCTAGAACCAACCAAAGATTTCTAGAGAGTGAAAACTCTAGAAGGAGAATTCTAGAGAGATAAAAAGAGAATTCTAGAGAGAGAATATGAAGTGACCTTCTATATGCAAGTAGGATCAAAATCGAGATTGTGTCAAAACCTTAGAAGTGACTTTAGAAAATCAAATTGTATTAAATTTGGTTAGATTGGATTAATCTCTCTCAAGATAAAATTTTAGAGAGAGAAAATACCAATTAATTCTCAAGGAGATTGTGAGTACTTTAATCAAGTACAAGGTTATACCTTAAGAACATATTCTTGAGTGCACTAAATAAACCAAATCAAATAATTCTTGATGATGAATAAGGTCTAAGATCAAAGTTAAGAACATGCAAAACAAGGGTTATATATGTTTAAATTCATAAGAGGCGAGTCCTTAAGAATTATAAAGATAATACCAAGCAAAAGAAGACTAAGAAAATAGGGTTGTGATATTTTAGGGAACCTTCAAGGAAGGGAAATCCTTAAGTGTGATCAAAAGATCCTTAGAGATGTTTTTAAAAGGAGAAGGCCCAAAGAAGACCAATAACCTTAGAACGACCTACTTTGTGCGTAAAAAACCTTAAGGAAAGTTGATTGGGTTGACTTATAGAATAATAACTTGGAAATGACCCCAAAGAAGGGGAGAATCTGGATAATACCTTGCCAGGATATGTTATGGCTGGAGGAACTCAACTTGCTCGACTTGAGAGAGCAGTGATGTCTCATCATCAAGCTTGCGATAGTTTACACAACTTTGAATGTAAATATGGTTTAAATTAATTAGAATTTTGTTTATTTTAAAAGAATATTGTATTCATATGATGCATATGTGTTTGTTTGTGGAAGTTTTTGAAGGTATCCACAGGTTTATGGATACGATTGTGTGGTTTCATTCGTGGGGTGCATCACACAAAGGTGGTCCTTCGAGACCTTGAGCCCTCTTGGCCAAATGTTAGTGTGCTCCTGGCTCCATTAGTGTGATGGGCAGGAAGCAGCTTCAGAGTGAAACGGGCTAAAAAATTTCTTGGATGGCATCCTCTAGTATGTATTGGGGGCGTTAAATAAGGTGAAAGCCTTAAGAAGGCAACCACCGGAAGAACAGAGAGATATTCTAAACTAGTTGTGCAGGCATATTCAGGCTAGTGTCTCATTCATTAATTAGTGCCCGGTAGGCACTATTTAATTAATGATAATGTAAGGTTTTGACCTTCACTTCTCTCTCTCTCTTCGCTCTCTTTCCTCAGGCTCACCCGCCCTCTCTCTTCATGCTGTCTCTCTCCGCGCTCATCTACCCCTCTCTCAAGCTCGCCCAACATCTCTCCATTATCTCCCTCTCTCTAAAGGTTGTGTGCCCTCTTTCTCTCTCTTCATGCTCTCTCTCCCTCTCTCTAAGGGGTTGTTGCAAGATCAGGGTGTCCAGTTTTATCCAGTTTATGCTGGACTGGGACAATGCTTGGAGAGCAAATTTTGGGGGACAAGGTACTTAAAATGAGATCATGCAAATAATAAAAAATACACTTTTTTTTAAATTAACCTAATATAACTTAAATTAGTCTAATTAATCAGAATTAATCAAAAATATGATGAAATGATAAACAAATGATCTTTCCATACTTAGAGTGATCCAATTTATTTTTCCATAGATGCACCATTACAAGTACACTAGTCCCTATAGGTTTTAGATGATTCACATCAAAAATATAATTTTACTAATTAGATTATTAATTTTTACAGGCCTTCCAACTATTGGATTTGCAATTTTTACTAACCACCACATTCTACTAATGTCTCAGTATCTACCCAATCTTTTGATCTACAAGATTGAGGATTTTAAGTGGTAGCTATTGTGGGTACAAAAAGTGGCGTATATTATAACACTTTAAAGACCTTGAAATATTTAAAGAAAATAGACAAATATCTTAAATTTTTTTGGAAAAATCAAGTTAAGCTCCATATTATGTGAAGATCTAAGGTACAAAGTGGGAATCTCATATGAGTTTATATGTAAAAGATATTAGCATTTTATGGAATCAGTTTAAATTTGGGAGAGGGTGTATACATTGACTTTGTACCTAAGAAAATGAGGACTTTTGACTATCTATCGCTTAATCAAATTATGCAACTATATTTTCAACTTTGAATATGATGTTCCAACAAAAGAACTTGAAACGAAATTCTTTCATTTACTAGGAGAGATTAGCCACTAAAGGTAAACAAATGCCTATTTTTTTACTGTTTACAGGGTGCCTGAGTGGACAAAACTGGGCACCCTGATCTTGCAACCACCCTAAGGCTTACATGCCATCTCTCCCTCCGCGCTCATCTCCCCTGTCGGCCAACATCTCTCTTTCTTCGCACTCTCCCTCTTTTACATGTTTTGCATAACACCCAAAATATTTGAGAAAATTTGAGCCCTCTCACTGCCACACGTTAAACCCCCCCCCCCCAAAAAAATCTAAGGTTTTAACCTTTCACCTATATCTTACCCATTGCCATCACGATAGGAAATTAATATAAAAAAGTGTTTGCCTCCCAAACGATTTTTTCATTTTCTCTTTAATACCAAACGACACATAAATTTTACATGGCATCACTTGACATTTGCGACAATGCTGATGCAGAATTAAGGCTCGTCATTGACAAAGCAAAACTTTCCCGAATCCCTTGTGTATCATTGCCATTTTATTTACTGTGAATCCCTTGTGTATCATTGCCATTTTATTTACTATGAATCGCTAGCACGACAAAATTTTAGCATAACTTTGACTATATTTGCTCTAGGCGGATGCAGTCATGAGCTTGGAGAACCTATCAAAGTCGATGGCGGTGGTGTTGCTGCTGCTGGGGCCCGCCGCTTGGCAGGCAGCGGCGGCTACCATGGCGTCGAGGTCCTCGTCGGAGAGCGGCTGCCCAAACATGGCCATGGCGGACTTGAGATCCTCTCGGCTCAGCAGCCCATCCTGGTTCACATCCAGTACGCGGAATACCTCCCGCAACGCCCTGTCTTCCGCCCGGTTCAAAGTGTCGTGGGCGCCGCCCGCCACGCCCACGCCCATGAGACGTTGGAACTCCTCCAAGCCCACCGCCCCGTCGCCGTCCAAATCCGCCATGGCGATCATTGACTTCACCTCCTCGTCGCTGATGGCCTGCCCGACGCAGATGGCGAAGAAGGAAGACAAGTCTGCAGATCTAATCTGACCGTCGCCGTCTCTGTCCAGCACCTCGAAGGCTTGCACGAGGCGAGAAGGATCGTTGGAGCTTCTGGCCATCTCGTCCATGAGACTTTGAAGGCCGGCGTTTCTGCGACCAGGACACATGGTATCTCTCTCTCTCTCTCTCTCTCTCACACACACGCACACGAGAGAGAGCGCCTCCCTTTCTCTCCCTCTCAGATACACACCTCTCTCTCTTCTTCTGGTCGCTAGTGTATAGGCTGTATAGCGTGTTCTCTCTCTCTCTCTCTCTCTCTCTCTCTCTCTCCGGTCTCGCTCGCTAGTAGTATATATAGGCTGTAGACCTCATAGAAGGGTCTCTCTCTCTCTCTCTCTTTCGCTAGCCAATCAGCGCACAAGACGACCTTACGGAAAAAGCGCACCAGACTCGCTGACCTCAGGCATGCCGCCAGCACAAGTGACAAGACCCCCTGACTAATGAGCTACGAATGGTAAGGGAACGTTCTTACGAAACTACATCCTTTCCACGTGTCACTGCCTCTTCGCCTACCCCTTTCGCAGTCTCGACAACTTTCTCTTGCTACGCGCCCACTGGCCGTTGAAATTTGATGTCATATGGAGAGAAGCCACGACCTTTTTATGCTTTTATTGTCATGGATGCATAAATGAGGGTAGGAGTTAACTAATTGTGGTGAGGTGTGGACACCACACTACCCATGGGATGGTTTCTTTTTTCTTGGAACATAAAATAGTTATATTAAAATCTTATCAGCACCTATATACAAGAGCCATTTATACCACTTTCTAACCTCCCACCTTTTCATTGTTCAGCAAACTGCATATCAAATCCCATCTCTCATCCTCCCAAGCAAAAGCGGATTGCTCCCAAGGAACATGATAGCCTAGTTGCATACAAGCTATAATCATAGACTCAGAGGTACAACCTTTTGCAGATTGCTCCTCCATACATTCTTCTTTTGTCCATACCTTCACCACACTGGTCTCCTACCCAAGGGGTTCTAAAGGCAACAAATGTGTAAATTGGTTGCTTCTCCTTCAAATACCATCTCTTGGTCTTTGGTCCAAACTTGGGAGGTCTTGCCTTCAAATCCAGCCCTGTATAGCCCTGCCACATAGCAATATATGTTAGGAAAACCTAGTATGTACAAGAATCTCCTCGGCCAAAGATCAGATCATTTAATCCTAGTCTAGAGGCCCTAAGTCAGCTGCACCACATCACCATCATTCATTTTATTAACATAATATACAGACCAGCATTTATATACACTCTATGCATCAACTCCATCACATCTACCCCTTGACTTGCTTCTTTCTGAAATATTATATTGTTCCTAAAGTTCCATATCTCCCACAAATAACAGTATCTAATAAGACTAAAAACCAAATTAACAACCCCATCAGCTTCAGACAATCTTCCTAGCAACAAGGCCCCCCAATACCCTTTTAGCCCTATACTGCTTTTTGAGACCCATTTCCCAATTCTACCCCAAGCCCCTCTAATGGCTGGACAATCCCAAAAGGCATGTCTCCCATCTTCCAAAGCTGATTTGCATCTAAGGCATATCCCAGAAGTGAAATTTCTCTATGAAAGTTTATACCCAATAGGCAAAGCCCACATACACACTCTCCTAAGAAAATCTGAGCCTTAAACAGGGATACCTACTTCCCATAACAGCTTCCATCTCTTCATCCAGATACTAGAGTTCCAACTAATCCTCTAGATTTTATTGCAATACCACAAATTCACTTCACTCTTGCACATCTCTTCATACAAAACCCTAGTTGCCACCTTATCTAGTTTGACTCCATTAAACCATGCCCAATCTTTCAGCCCACAGTAGGTCTCATCAAATGCAGTAGATACCCATCCCTTCTCCACTTCCAACAATGCATGGCTCACCAGCTGTACTACAATTCCCTTGTCGGAGCCTAAACTCTTCCTTCAACTGTCCCAACTCCTTCCACCAATCCTAGCAATCAGCCAACCTTCTCACTCCTTTATTATTCAACTTCCTAGCTATCATGATGTCCAGATGGGCTAGAGGAGGAATAAACTTATGGGTCCACCATAGTCCAAGACTAAATAGAGAATTCCCTGTGGCTCTGGTACATCCATCCCATTTCACCAACCCTAGAACTTCCTTCCAGTTAGCACATAAGAACTTGCAGAATGGGGAGCCTATAATTTTTAAGGGAGCAAAAGATAGAAGCTTATCTTTCTAATCTAGTCCCATCCACCTACCTTTGAGTAACACATTAGAATCCTCAACCATCTCTCTTACCAACCAAGTCCATGTCCCTTCTTGATGTCGACATTTAGGTAGACTCAAGGTTGTCCTTACTTTAGAATGGGTGGGTAAATGTAGAATCCCAAGACCTTGTAGCACTATATGGTAGTAATGTGTGTGAACACACTTAGGACCACCAAGGTACTTTTTCCCTCACTAGGAGGTTTTTTTCCCCCGTGCGTATGTACACCCTCTTATCTACTCATTTTGGGGTGTGTACTTATCTTTTGTATCTGGCAGCAGTTATGACCCTTCTATTCATGATGTATGCATGCCAGTGGCAAATTCAGATGCTTGGTACTTTGACGGTGGTGCTAGTAAGCACATTACTTCACAAAAAAAATTATTCTCATCTCTGGAATCTGTCCCAAGTGCAGGAACCGTTACATGTGCAAATGGTTTCTCATATCCTGTCAAAGGAGTTGGTAAAGTTATGCTCATCACTGCTGCAAATGGGGACACATTTACGCTTTCTAAAGTTTTATATGTGCTAGACATTAAGAAGAACTTGCTGTAAGTTTCAGCCTTAGCTTTGTCAGACTTGATGGTGAAATTTATGGATGACAGATATGTATGATAAAAATGATGGTTATTCTATCATTGCCTCAGGTACCTTGTTTCATGGCCTATACAAGATGGATGTATTTGAGAAGTTGCAGCATGATGCTTGCTCAGTCTCTATGACTCATGCTATGAGTGATGCAGAATTATGGCATGCACAATTTGGCCATCTGAATTATGGCAGTTTGTTACGCCTTCAAAGGTACGATATGGTGTCTAAATTGCCAAATCTTGAGACTCCTGCTAGACATGTATGTGAGGGGTGTATTCTTGGTAAAGTGCATTAGGCATAATTTCCAAAGGATGGATCTGTGAGAGCTATTAAGAAATTATAGCTTATACATAATGATGTATGTGGTCCTATATGAGGACACCATCTATTGGGGTATATCTTTACTTTGTCACTTTTATTGATGATTACTCTAGATATAGCTGGGTGTGTCCCCATTAAAGTAGATATAGCTGGGTGTATCCCCATTAAAGTAGAAGTCAGAGGTTTTTATGTGCTTTAGGCACTTTGTATCCATGGCTGAAAATGCATGTGAATGTAAAGTTGGCACCCTTCATTCAGATCGAGGGGGGGAGTATATGTCCAAGGAATTTCATGCATATATGGCTGAAAAAGGCATGAAGCATCAATGTACAGTGCCATACACACCTCAGTGAAATGGTGTGGCTGAGAGGAAGAACATGTCTCTCATGGAGATGGCACAATGTATGGTGAAAGCCCAAGATTTACCTCATGGTTTTTGGTTAGAGGCAACTATGTGCGCAAACTATGTGTTGAACAAATGCCCTACCACCCCAAGGCCTTGGAATCTAAAACTCCTTATGAAGCTTGGCATGGCAGGAAGCCTTATGTGGCTCATTTGCATGTTTTTCGTTGTCTTGGTTATGCTTTTGTGCCTGAGCAACAATGCAGTAAGCTTGATGGTAAGGCAGTTAAATGCATATTTTTGGGATACAGTTCAAAAAGCAAGGAATATAGACTTTACCATCTGGCCTCAAAGCGGATTTTAGTAAGTAGAGATGTTGTTTTTACCAAAAACTCAGTTTAGCCTATGCTTTCATGCAAAAAACAGTAAAATGTATGCTCACAAGACATGTTTGATAGGAACTTGTTTTCTTTGAGGAAGCACAGGATGATGATCATTAGATGCATGCTATGTAGGATGAGTATAACTCTATACTCAAGAATGACACCTGGTATTTGACAGATCTACCTTATGGCAAGAAGGCCATTGGTACTAAGTGGGTTTACAAGTTAAAATGCAAAGCAGATGGTAGCATTGATCGCTCTACAAGGCCAGACTTGTTGCAAAGGGGTATGCCCATAAAAAGGGCATTGATTATGATGAGACCTTTGCATCCACATCCTGTATGACTACCCCTTTGATTAGGTGTCTCATTGCTTTGGCAGCACATCACGGGTGGAATGTGCATCAGTTGGATATTAAGACTGCATTCTTGAATGGTAATTTACATGAGGAGGTATATGTATTGTAGCCTCCTGATTTTGCTGAGAAAGGAGAAGAGTCTAAAGTATGCAGATTGAAAAAAGGCTCTTTATGACCTTAAGCAGGCTCCTAGAGCATGGTATGAGAAGATTCATGCATACTTGGTCGCAAATGATTTTTGCAACAATCCAACAGAGAGTACCCTCTATGTGAAGACGAGTAAGGACACATTTTTATTCATCGTTCTATATGTTGATGACATACTGCTCACAGGACCCGATATAGATAAGATTTTATCCTTTAAGGCTGATTTGCAGTCATTGTTTAAGATGCCAGATTTGGGGCCCTTGCATTTGAAGGAAGGAGAAAGAGAGACACGATACACCAAAAATAGCTCCCAAAAGTGTGTGAAAAGCACACCGAGGTTAGGTATATATAGGTGAGACCTAGGGTTAGGTTGGGCAAGCTATATATAGCTCCAACACCCCCACTCAAATAAAGGTCTCTAGTTGTGGATAAAAAAACCCTTGGGGAGTAACCAAGGGAAAAACCCACAGCCCCGATATATGCCTATCATTATATTATTATATTTGAAGTGTTACAATAGAAATATTAAAAATACAATGGTCACAGGGACCCTTCTTAGCCTGTAGAGCAATAGAATGGTCCAAATAGATGTCCAATGAGGTAATATAATAGCATTAACATCCAATAGTTGTCCAAATAGATGTCCAATATATAGAATGGTCCAAACAGATGTCCAATGAGATAATATAGCAGCATCAACATCCAATAGCTGTCCAAATAGATGTCCAATAGAATGGTCCAAATAGATGTCCAATGAGATAATATAGTAGCATTAGCATCCCAATAGTTGTCTAAATAGTTGTCCAAATAGAATAACATAGTAGCGTCCAATGGTCATCTTGTCCAATAGTTGTCCAAATAGATGTCCAATAGAATGGTCCAAATAGATGTCCAATGAGATAATATAACAGCATCAACATTCAATAGTTATCCAAATAGATGTCCAAATAGAGTAACATAGTAGCGTCCAATGGTCATCTCATCCAATAGTTGTCCAAATAGATGTCCAATGGAATGGTCCAAATAGATGTCCAATGGAATGGTCCAATGGAATGGTCCAAATAGATGTCCAATAGAATAACATAGTAGCGTCTAATAGAATAACATAGTAGCGTCCAATGGTCATCTCGTCCAATAGATGTCCAATAGAATGGTCCAAATAGATGTTCAATGAGATAATATAGCAGCATCAACATTCAATAGTTGTCTAAATAGATGTCCAATAGAATAACATAGCAACATCCAATAGAGTGTATGAATCAATCATACGTCATTTGTATGATACCAACCATACCTCGTGTGTGCACCCACTTGGTAGGCTGTATCATAAGTGAGCATATAAAATGATATGCTAAATGGCATAAATTATATGGCCAAATGACTGAGAGCATATAAAATAATATGCTAAATGGCATAAATTATATGGCCAAACGACTCATCAAAATCTTAAGCATAAGGCCAAACGACATAAATTATATGGCCAAACTGCTCATCAAAATCTTAAGCATAAGCCCAAACAGCATAAATTATATGGCCAAACGGCTCATCAAAATATTAAGAATAATGCCAAATGACTCTAATTATAAGGCCAAACGGCTCATCAAAATCTTAAGGCCAAATGATACAAAAGTAAACTTAACTTAAAGTCTACGTAAGGTTGTAAAATCTTTACATCAATCACAAATACCTACGCCATCCATGCAAAAGAACGAAAAGCTATTACATATTATACGATAATGTACACATGCCAAAATTATCTGTTATCTGCAAAAGTCTCAAGAGATTAGTATTTCGCATTAAAATCCATAGCCTATAAATATTGTAAGGCAATGTATACATGCCAAAACTAGTTCTAGAACTATAAAGCATGATGTAATGATCAAAACCCATACCATGTGAACAAGCTTCAATTGTACGAAAAATGGATCAAAATCATAGCATGTGAAAAAGCTACATAGCAAGCCTATATCCAATCATAGTGCTTAAGTTTCCACATGATACACAATTTTTATCACATACAAAAACACACAATTGTTATCTTTAAATCTTAAGAAAGTGGTAAAATGTCAAAAAGATTAAAGCTTCTTTACCTGCATGCAACTTAGATCAAATCTTCCTTATACCTACATGCAACTTAGATCAAAGTTTCTTTTTCTACAAGCTTCTTTTCCTCTCATGTAACTAAAATCAAAACTTCTTTACATGCTTGCAACTTAGATCAAAGCTTCTTTACCTGCATGCAACTTTTTCCTCTTCTCATAATCTTGGACATGCACTTGTACTCATGAAAAGATTAGCTTTCAAATTATCTCATGCACAAAGTGACTTGATATCTTACCTTCTACATGCACACTCAAAATCAGACCTTGTTAGAAAATAAAAACATAGAGGAAGCCATGAAAACTCAAGGCATGTCATATCTCTAGCGAGTAGCAATAATCATCACATAGAAGAAATAATTTCCATAAAATAGATATACCATGTCAATATTGGTTTTTATGTGAGTACGCAATAGAAAAGAATTGAATAGGCTTAGAGTAGATAATGGATATAAGGGAAAGAAAAACATGCATCCAAATCTGTGATACAAAACAAAACTTTAATATGATTAGAAATAATTAGGGAAAGAGAAACATTCCTAAAAATATGTGATGGAGAACCAGAGTCGAGAACTTGAAGAGAAGGTCCACATAGAACTCTTGGAGTAGATAATGGATATAAGGGAAAGAAAAACATGCATCCAAATCTGTGATACAAAACAAAACTTTAATATGATTAGAAATAATTAGGGAAAGAGAAACATTCCTAGAAATATGTGATGGAGAATCGGAATCGAGAACTTGAAGAGAAGATCCACGTAGAACTTAAAGAGAAGATCCAATTTGTATACATGAAGCCATGAAGCGTACACAAGAGATAATCGATGCATCAATTGATCACATTGATAAAGCGGTCTTCTATGTGACTAAAACTATTGTATTGTTGCAAAAATGTTTCTGTGTAGAATTTGACGAATCTGATGAAACGAACAGTCTCAGAATGCTTTAAAAGACTCTTAGATCATTGAATTCCGATATCGTATGAAGAAGTTATGATCGTTTTAAGTTTTTGAAGAGCGCATAATTTTTTGCGCGTGCAGATTTTTTTGCATGTGCAACTGGCATGACTACGCTTTGATATAAGTTCTTTTTAATAATAGCCAATACCACACCATAGCTTGAATTCATCCCTTCATACAAAACCAGCTAGTCCCAAAATCTATCCCTCTTGTAACAAAAAGGTTATGCTCCTGAATAGCCATAATCGACATCCCTCATTCCTTGACGACGACTAGACCCCAAAAAGTAGCATTCTTCCTCTTATCTCTAAGCCCCTTCACATTCTAGGTGCAGCCTTTTGTTGAGATATCGAGCTCTAGTGAGGCGGTGGACACTGATTACCCGCCTGGGGGATAGGCCCCGCACTTACACCACTGGCATGGTTGGTGAGATCTTGGGTGATATGCGGCCAGTGGGATGACAGGCTGTGTGACAGCCACTCTAGAGACTGGCATAGTTATAGCGCCAGCTCATTTTAGTCGGGTTCACACTATAGAGAACCCGTGTATGTATTTGGTTGAGTACCTTTCATATTGTGTGTACTCTTATTCTTGTATATGGTGTGTTGAGTGTTGAGTAGAGAAGAAGAAGATTTTCAGCCTCTCACCTTGTGTGTTCTCTATTAGGGTTTTGTGAGTGTGTGTGTGTGCTTGCAAGAGCTCAAGCTCTCTTCCCCCCTGCATCTTTTCATGGTATCAGAGCCTGGTTCGTGCTAAGGGCTGAGCTGCAAGCAAGAGAACCACAGGAAGCGGTACGAGGGTAAGAGCTGCAACTACTCTTCCCTATTGTGTTGGTGACTACATCCTTGTCGGGAGCTCTACGGGAGGCACCGGCAAACGATCTCCGATTGAGGAGCTTTCTTCGCGGGAGTGAAGCTATAGGGCAACTGTATAGTCCTTTGGACTGAAATTTTCGGGCCGAAAACGCGTTTCGGGCGCGTCTGGACCTCCGTTTTTCTGAAAGCAGGCGATTTCGAGCACTGCGGGTAAGTCATCGATTCTCTGCAGAACTCTGTTTTAAGAACTGCAGGAAGACAGATTGACTGTGCAGACACTGTGGGTGCTGCAAAGAGGTCTACAGTTGCCATTGGGTGTATGTATGTGCATTGAAGTCACTGGTTGTGACATTTGAGAGTACTGCAGTACCGCTGTGCAGAAAATACAGCATTTGTGCAGAAAAACCAGAGTGCAGTTTCTGGTAAAGTTGTGTGTTTGGCAAGATGTCAAATGATGGGATAACTCAGATTGTGGCTGAGAAGCTGGATAAGAATAACTTCCATGCTTGGAGGTTCAGGTTGACAAATTTCCTGATGGAAAAAGGTTATTGGGACTACATAGAAGGTGAGCATGAAGAGGCACTGGAGATACCGGACATAAATCCTACTGCTGCAGATGTGAAAGAGTTTAAAGACTGGAATCAAGGAGCCAGGAAGGTTATGTATTGGCTATCCATTAGTATACAGGACACCATGATTGGGCACATTCAGGATGCCAAGTCCCCCAAGGAGGCGTGGGACACCTTGGTAAAGCTTTATGAAACAAATACCAAGGCACGTAAGATACAGTTGAAGAATGAACTTCATACTGTGGAGAAAAAGAGCATGTCTGTGAATGACTATGCGTTGAAGATAAAGGGCATTGTGGAATCCCTTGCATCTATTGGTGTGTCAGTAGATGATGATGACAAGGTGGAAGTCTGTCTACGTGGTCTCGGGCCACAATACAAGGCGTTTAAGACGTCTATTCAGACTCGGGAAAACATTCCCAACTTTACAGATTTGGTGTCTATGCTGATTATCGAAGAGAAGAACTTGGGTGAAGACCAACAGTCCTCACAAGGTAAAAACAGTTCAGAGCAACAGGCTTTCTACACGAGTTCAGGAAGAGGACAAGGTAGAGGAGGCCGTGGACGCGGTCAAGGAGGTGGCCGAACAGGTAATCAGAATTATGGCCAACAGCAGCAGCAGCAACAACAGTCCCAGAATCAACAACAACAACAACAACACGCAGGTGAAAGAGGCAGATTCAGAGGCAGGGGGAGTCAAAGAGGCCGTGGAAATTGGCAAAGGTAATATAATGATGCACGTGAATGTTATTATTGTGGTAAGCCTGGACATGTGCAGTCAGAATGTTATAAGAAGCAGGCTGACATGCAAAATGGGAAAGTGCAGCAAAACAACTATGCATCCTCAAGCAGAAATAATGAGGATAATGAAAGGTTGTTTGTTATGCAGCATGTTGTGAATGCCATGTCTGAAAATGTTGATGCAGCACAAAAAGATAATGTATGGTATGTGGATTCAGGCGCTTCGAACCATATGACGAGTCATGGGGAGTGGTTCAAGGAGATGAAAAACCCGGAAAGACCAGGTTTTCTGGAAACAGGGGATGACACTGCTCATCCAATTGCCCACGTTATAGATGTGCCATTATCTATGCAAGATGGCAAAGTGAAGTACCTTGATGTACTTCATGTACCGAACATAACAAAGAATCTGGTTTCAGTTGGCCAAATGATTGAGCAGGGTTTGCAGGTTCGGTTTAACCCTGATGGGTGTTATGTTGAAGATTTCAAAGACAAGTGCAGGTTGGTTGCAAAAGGCAACAGAGTGGGCAGAATGTTTACGTTGAATGTAGACATGCCTGAAATGAGTGCTGCGATGTTTGCAAATGGTTCAGGAGTTGTTGCAGACACAGACATATGGCATAAAAGAATTGGACATGTAAATGTTCAGAGATCGAAGTCTATGCAGACAAAAGGAATCGTGACAGGGCTGCCAAAATTTAAAGTGGAAGGTATGCAGAAAATATGTGAAGCATGCCAATTTGGGAAGCAAACAAAGCATGTGTTTCCACGTAACAGATATGTGAGCAGAAATGCACTAGATGTTGTGCATTCAGATGTATGGGGTCCTACGAAGACCGTGTCTATGGGAGGCTGCAGGTATTATGTCACTTTCATTGATGACCACACAAGAAAAGTGTGGGTATATTTCATGAAGGAGAAGAGTGAGGTGTTCACTCACTTTCAGAATTTCAGAGTTTTGGTTGAAAAGCAAACAGGAAAATATGTAAAGTGCCTAAGGTCAGATGGAGGGGGAGAGTACTTCTCCAATGAGTTCTCTGAATTTTTGAAGAAGAATGGTATTCGGAGACAGTTTACATGCAGATACACTCCGCAGCAAAATGGAGTTGCTGAGCGGAAAAACAGGCACATTGCTGAGATTGCACGAGCATTGATGGAAGAGAAGAATATGCCGCATTGCTATTGGGCTGAGGCTGTTTCTACAGCAGTATACATCATGAACAGGACCCCAACTGCAGCCATACATGATGTAACTCCAGAGGAGAGGTTTACTGGCAAAAAACCAGATTTGTCTCATCTGAAAGTTTTTGGATGCATTGCATATGTGCATGTGCCAGATGAGCTGAGAACTAAGCTGGATCCGAAAGCTGAAAAATGTGTGTTTATTGGATATTCCCTTGAGCAAAAGGGATACAGGTGTTATAACCCTGCTACACGTGAGTTGAGGGTAAGCAGGGATGTCGTCTTTGATGAGATGAGCAGCTGGTATACTGCTGAAAAAGAAGCTGTTGGGGCTGATGTGAGTGGAAGTGTGGTTGCACAGAATGTAGGTCAGCAATCACAGTCTTTGAGTGGACTAGGAGAGTCCTCATCTAGTGGGTCTGTTGATAGACCATGGAGTGGCAGGCTGCGTCATAATACCAGTCCTGCAAATGTGATTACTACATCACGTAAAGGAAAAGAGAAAGTGGTTGAGCCCCTTGGTATGCCTGACATTTCTGCAGGGCATTCTCATGTTGATGGAGAGTCTAGTGGCTCAGATATGAGCCTTGATGAGGAGCTTGGGATCCCAGCTATGAGAACACCTAGTGTAAAGAAGGCTATGGAAGCCATGAATGAAAAGCTGCGAAGATCAGGGAGAGTGAAGAACCCTGTGCAGAGATTTACATATGATGGTTATGTGGCACATCACTATGCATATATGGCAAAGGTTGTGCAGGTTGTTGATCCCACATGCATTGATGAGGCTGTTGGAAATGTGTGTTGGGAGAAAGCTATGGATGAGGAGATGGATGCACTATATGGAAATGAAACTTGGGACTTAGTGCAATTGCCTGAAGGCAAGAAAGCCATTGGATGCAAGTGGGTGTACAAAGTTAAACATAACAGTGATGGAAGCATAAACAGGTACAAGGCTAGATTGGTAGCCAAAGGATATGCGCAGACATATGGGATTGATTATGAGGAAACTTTCAGCCCAGTTGCCAAGATGGCAACGGTGAGAGTTGTGATAGCAGTGGCTGCGTCAAAGCAATGGTTTTTACATCAGATGGATGTAAAGAATGCATTCTTGCATGGGGATTTGCAAGAAGAGGTGTATATGTTGCAGCCACCTGGTTATGAGGATGTGGGTCACCCCGAGCATGTTTGCAGGTTGAAGAAAGCCTTGTATGGCTTAAAGCAAGCACCAAGAGCATGGTCTGACAAGATTTCTGAATATCTTGTCACTATTGGCTTTCATGTAGCCAATGTAGATTTCTCATTGTATGTGAGACATGGTGATAGAGGGGTTGTGCTTGTTGTCATCTATGTAGATGACTTGATCATTACGGGGAACATGATGCAGAGATCTTTGATGTAAAGATCTTGCTTAGACAGAAGTTTGAGATGAAGGATTTGGGGGAGCTCAGATATTTCTTGGGCATTGAGGTGATTAGGTCACCACATGGTATTGGATTACTGCAGAGATAGTATGGCTTGGACATGTTGTCCAAGTATGGTATGATAGGCTGTAAGCCTATTTCTGTGCCATTGGATCAGAATGGCAAGTTGAGTGCAGATTCAGGAGAGATCTTGGAGGATCCTACTATGTACAGGAGCATAGTAGGAAGTTTGATCTACATGACGATCACCAGACCAGATTTAAGCTATGCTGTTGGGTTGGTGAGTCAGTTTATGCAGGTTCCACGGAAACCGCATTTGGATGCTGTGAGACGCATACTAAGGTATGTGAAGTCTACTTTACATTGTGGACTATTCTATGAGACTGGGACAGAGATATGTGTACATGGGTACACAGATGCTGATTGGGCTGGTAGTATCTCAGACAGAAGATCTACCAGTGGATTCATGTTTTCTTTGGGGAGTGCTGCTGTGACTTGGAGCAGCAAGAAGCAGCCTACGGTTGCTCTATCGAGTACAGAGGCCGAGTACAGAGGAGCTGCTATGGCAGCATGTGAGGTAGCTTGGTTGAGAAAGCTACTTGCAGATTTGGGTCTATCAGTGGATAGACAAGTTGTCATTTTCTGTGACAACATGAGCAGTATACAGTTGGCCAGGAACCCAGTCTTTCATGCTCGTACGAAGCACATAGAGGTCCACTACCACTTCGTCAGAGAGAGGGTCTTGGCAGGAGACCTTGACCTTGTTTATGTCAGCACAGAGGATCAGGTAGCTGACATCTTCACCAAAGCATTGGGTACAGAGAAGCTCCGCAGATTCAGGGCTTCGCTTGGTGTACATGAGATGGAGTTGAGCTCGAGGGGGAGTGTTGAGATATCGAGCTCTAGTGAGGCGGTGGACACTGATTACCCGCCTGGGGGATAGGCCCCGCACTTACACCACTGGCATGGTTGGTGAGATCTTGGGTGATATGCGGCTAGTGGGATGACAGGCTGTGTGACAGCCACTCTAGAGACTGGCATAGTTATAGCGCCAGCTCATTTTAGTCGGGTTCACACTATAGAGAACCCGTGTATGTATTTGGTTGAGTACCTTTCATATTGTGTGTACTCTTATTCTTGTATATGGTGTGTTTAGTGTTGAGTAGAGAAGAAGAAGATTTTCAGTCTCTCACCTTGTGTGTTCTCTATTAGGGTTTTGTGAGTGTGTGTGTGTGCTTGCAAGAGCTCAAGCTCTCTTCCCCCCTGTATCTTTTCACCTTTAATATCATTACTTCGATTCATCCTAAGACAGTCTCAGGGACCATACCCACCTCCTCCTCCCCTTCAACCTCTTAGGCTCCACATTGGATGTCCCTCCACATTGTTTCCACCTACCAATTAAATTTCTCCACAGAGGAAGTTTAACTATTGTCCCCTCCTAATGTATTGAAAGGTCAAGTACATCAATGGACTCGAATTACTTTGGGATTTCCTACCCCCAAGTTCTTTGTGCAGAGGTTTGTCTCCTTCCCTTTCTCCTCTTTCCTCTTGTTCTCAATATTCATCTCCCTATCCCCAACTTTACTTCCCCTACTCGACTCACCTTCCTTCTTCGCCTCATTGCCCACTTCCACATGTTTCACTACTCTACAATTTTTTGCAATATGCCTGAATCCGCCACATTTAAAATAGGCCCTAGAAAGACACCAAACTTGAGTTTTAGTTCCATCTTCCCTAGCTCACCCAACTCCATTTCCAAGGTTTTAGGAGTCTCTACCAAATTATTCCATGTAATACATGCATTGGAGACCACTATCTTCTTCCCTTGGGATATATAAAACAAGATCTAGCACGCTAGCCAGTTCCAAGCGCCGGCCTTAACGCCATGGTAGAATGCCCAAAATCTCCACCCATAATGGGCAAGCCTCTTGTAGGCTCTTATTCACATCAAAAAGTGGATCAAAAGGAAATGCATGAACCAACTTCTATCCTGAGAAAAATGGAGCTCTCACGAATAGATGAGCCACAATTTTCCTTTTCGTGAACAAGATATTAAAAAAATCTTTACCAAGATAAAGATATGTGAAACCACATTTTCATGGAAAATATCATCTTGCAACCATTTTCCTAAATCCGCCTTACTTGTCGATCTCTCTGAGGACAAAAAAGAATGGCACTACACATTGAGAATAAACGAATTTGCCTCCTCACCAGCTTAGAGGAGATTCTTGCACATACCTTTCTTTGATCAAAAGTCCTTCTCTGAGTTTGAGCATTCAATCTTGCTAAAATCCAATCTGGATGCAGGCTGCAGCTTTTTCTCTTCCCTCTCCCCTCCTTCAGCCTCGCGATTTCACTTCATGTCCTCGTCAGGTTCCCAATCCCCCTAGTCTCCATTACCTACTTCAACACCTTGATCCCAATCACTATCCATCTCTCACGCGTTAATGCCTTGCCCACCTGCATCCATGTGCGAGTGATATGGCGACCACCCACCAATGCACTGACACATGAAAAAGCCACGTGTTGAATTTACTATTTATTCGATACTCTCTTACATGGGATGGTTTCTAAACTACAAATTTAGTCCTACCCATTTGTTCACTATGTTTCCCACTCTTGTAATTAAACAATAGATGGTGTATTCACAATCCTAAGGTTACGTCTTTAGGCTTTGTGAATGATCAAGTAAAAGGTAAGAGGAAGGTAAGGATTGACTACAATAGATCATGTCACTATAAAGGGATGTGGGGTGGGGCTCGTGCTGCATGGGTGTGTGCATATACCACTATAAAAAAAGGTTAGAGAAAGGTAGAATGTGGAAGGTTAAGGATGAAGGGTGAAGCCTGAGACTATCAAACCAGCTATTTGGTGAAAGAACTATTGAACCAGCTATTTGGTGAAAGATTGTCCATATTAAAGCTATCAAACCAACTCATTAGACACATTACAGTTAAAATCGTATGAAGGACTATCAAACCAACTATTTGGTGAAAGATTGCCCATATTAAAGCTATCAAACTAGCTCACTAGAATTAAAGGACTATCAAACCAACTATTTGGTGAAAGAATTTCCATATTAAAGCTATCAAACCAACTCATTAGAATTAATATAACCACACAATACCCTATGTGCTGCTTGGTCTCGTTAAAAACAACAAGAGATGTCATTCTTATTAGGAATCTCAACTAGAAAATCACAATCCATCCTTTAACCCCTACACATCTTGTTGAAACAAAATTTACCATGCTAATAATAACCACATGCTCAAGATCCCTAAATAGAGGAAGTTGGCACCATAAAAATTATCAGGGGGAGATGAGAAGACATAGGGAGAGCCTAAATAGTGCCCAACAACAAACCCAACTAGGGAGATGAGAAGACATATGGAGAGCCTAACTAGTGCCTAACAACAAGCCCAAGCATAGGGATAGGGATGGAAGAAGATGGAAATCTAGAAAAACCTCCAAGGTTTGCAAAATATAGGTAGCCTTTGATTAATAGGATCCATAGCATGTCAAATTAAACATGTCAAAGGTAGACTTCTAAGCTTCTAAGTTCCAAGGTTGAAACTTAGACAACTCAAACTATAAAGGCTTCAACTAGATATCCAAGTTGCATAACCCAAATGGAGCCAGCTAGATTTGTATACTTGAGATACCACACTATTAGCTTGGACAACTCAAACTATAGAGGCTTCAACTAGATGTCCAAGTTGCATAACCTAAATGGAGCTAGCTAGATTTGTATACTTGAGATACCACACTATTATCTTGGACAACTCAAACTATAGAGGCTTCGACTAGATGTCCAAGTTGCATAACCCAAATGGAGCTAGCTAGATATGTATACTTGAGATACTACACTATTAGCTTGGTCCAATGGTAGATGGGTGAAAGCACGTATAGGTGGCCTGGAAAGGAATGTAAAGGACATCAGTTTTTGGTGCTTAAAAGTAGGCTTTGAAAAGTACTAAAAAGTCTAAATTTTACAAATTCAAGCTTCTGGTCATGCTAGTAATTGCATGGCGATTCGGCAAAGGTTAGTTGCCACACAGATGAATGCAACTTATTGAAAATAGACCTAGTGTGGCCTTGCTCTCTCACTCTCTGTCAATTAGACTGACACACTTGAATGCAAATTATTGAAAGTAGATCTGTCTCTCTCTCTTTCTTTCTGTGAGCGAGCTATGCTATAGGTTTCTCTCTCTCTCTCTCTCTCTCTCTCTCTCTCTCTCTCTCTCTCTCTCTTTTCTGTGTGAGCGAGCTATGCTATAGGTCTAGACTCTTCCCACATGAATGAAGGTCTCTCTTCCTACAATCTCTAGAGATTTTCATCTCTTGCTATAGGTCTCTCTTTCCACATGAATGAAGGTCTCTCTTCCTACAGTCTCTAGAGCTTTTCATCTCTCATTTTATAGATCTTCTCAACAAGTCATTTGGAACATTTGATTATAAGTATATGATTCAACAGTAATTTATCATTGAGAAGCATCATCATGTAGTTATGAAACTCTATACTTGCTTATGCTGAGAAGTAGCATACGCACCACACAACATGTCTTGAAAAGCACTTCATCTCACTGCTAGAAAGTACTAAAAAATGGTCTTCATGTTGTAGGAAAAGTACTGCTGAAAAGTACAACACTACTGAGAGTAATGCAACACTACAGGAATTCCTTGAAAGTACTATAAAAATGGTGCAAATTGAATAAATGGCTAGCAACTTAATTCAATGGTACTTTATCATTGCTAGAAGCATCATCGTACAAGTATAAACTATATACTTGCTTACTCTCAGAAGTAGCGTAATCACCACACGACAGTTCTTCAGCACTACTGAAAAGTACTTTGAAAAGTACTTCATCACTACTACAAAGTACTAAAAAATGGTCTTCATGTTGTAAAGAAAAGTAATGTTGAAAAGTACAACACTACTGATGAAGAGTACTGCCTACGAATTCCTTGAAAGTACTATAACAATGGTGCAAATTGAAGAAATGGCTAGCAGCTCAATTTAATAGTGCTTTATCATTGCTAGAAGCATCATCATGCAGGTATGAAACTTTATACTTGCTTACTCTGCGAAGTAAGCATCATCATGCAGGTATGAAACTTTATACTTGCTTACTCTGCGAAGTAGCATAATCACCATACGATAGTTCTTCAGCACTACTGAAAAGCACTTCCACACTACTACTAAAAAGTACTAAAAAATGGTCTTCATGTTGTAGAAAAAGTACTGCTGAAAAGTACAACACTATTGAAGAGTACTGCAACATTACTAAATTCCTTGAAAGTACAACACTATTGAAGAGTACTGCAACATTACTAAATTCCTTGAAAGTACAACAAAAATAGTTCTTCAGCACTACTGAAAAGCACTTCATCACTACTACTAAAAAGTACTAAAAAATGGTCTTCATGTTGTAGAAAAAGTACTGTTGAAAAGTACAACACTATTGAAGAGTACTGCAACATTACTAAATTCCTTGAAAGTACAACAAAAATGGTTCAAATTGAAGAAATTGCTAGCAGCTCAATTCAATAGTACTTTGTCATTGCTAGAAACATCATCATGCAGGTGTAAAACTCTATACTTGCTTACTCTAAGGAGTAGCCTAATCACCACATGACAGTTCTTTAACACTAACTGAAAAGCACTTCATCACTGTTAGAAAGTACTAAAAAAGGCCTTCATATTGCAGGAAAAGTACTACTGAAAAGTACAACATTACTGAAGAGTACTGCAACACTACTAGAGTCCTTGAAAGTACTACAACAATGGTGCAAATTGAAGAAATGGCCAGCAGCTCAATTCAATAGTGCTTTATCATTGCTAGAAGCATCATCATGTAGGTATAAGACCTTATACTTGCTTACTTTGAGAAGTATCATAATCACCACCACACGATAGTTCTTCACAGGACTATTGAAAAGCACTTCATCATCAAAGTACTTAAAAATGGTCTTCATGTTGTAGGAAAAGTACTACTGAAGAGTACAACACTACTGAAGAGTACTACAACACTACCAAATTCCTTGAAAGCACTACAACAATGGTGCAAATTGAAGAAATGGCTAGAAAATTAATTTAATAGTACTTTATCATTGCTAGAAGCATCATCATGGAGGTATGAAACTTTATACTTGCTTACTTTGAGGAGTAGCATAATCACCATACAACAGTTCTTCAAAGCACTACTGAAAAGCACTTCATCACTGCTAGAAAGTACTAAAAATGATCTTCATGTTGTAAAAAAAGTACTATTGAAAAGTACAAGACTACTAAAGAGTAATGCAACACTACTAAAGTCCTTGAAAGTACTACAACAATGGTGCAAATTGAAGAAATGGCTAGCAGATCAATTCAATAGTACTTTACAATTGCTAGAAGTATCATCATGCACGTGTATGAAACTTTATACTTGCTTCCTCCCTCTGAGAAGTAGCATAATCACCACATGATAGCTCTTCAGCACTAACTGAAAAGCACTTTATCACTGCTAGAAAGTACTAAAAAATGGCCTTGATGTTGTAGAAAAAGTATTGCTGAAAAGTACAACACTATTGAAGAGTACTACAACACTACTGAAGTCCTTGAAAGTACTACAACAATGGTGCAAATTGAAGAAATGTCTATCAGCTCAATTCGATAGTGCTTTATCATTGCTAGAAGCATCATCATGCAGGTATGATGATGCTTCTAGCAATGATGCTTTATCATTGCTAGAAGCATCATCATGCAGGTATGAAACTTTATACTTGCTTACTCTAAGAAGTAGCATAATCACCACACGATAGTTCTTCAGCACTATTGAAAAGCACTTCATCACTTCTAGAAAGTACTAAAAATGGTCTTCATGTTGTAGGAAAAGTATTGTTGAAAAGTATAACACTATTGAAGAGTACTCAACACTACTGAAGTCCTTGAAAGTACTACAACAATGGTACAAATTGAAGAAATGGCTAGCAGCTCAATTCAATAGTGCTTTATCATTGCTAGAAGCATCATCATGCAAATATGAAACTTTATACTTGCTTACTCTAAGAAGTAGCATAATCACCACACGACAATTCTTCAGTACTATTGAAAAGCACTTCATCACTTCTATGAAGTACTAAAAATGGTCTTCATGTTGCAAGAAAAGTACTACTAAAAAGTACAACATTACTGAAAAGTAGAGCACTATTGAGGTCCTTGAAAGTACTACAACAATGGTGCAAATTAAAGAAATGGCTAGCATCTCAATATCCTTGAATATAGAAGTTGAAATTAAAGCTAATATGAAGAATACGAGATCACTAAGAGAATACTGGGCTCTTCAAAAGCAAAAGCAACGAGCAAGAATGATGAACGTTGTGACTCAAAGCAATACTATGGTGGTAGATGAACGAAAGAAACGGAAGATATGCCAATCTATTGTACAACACTTTGATAAATTAACAATGGGGATGGATGCAAGCACTAGAAAGGAAATATTTCAGCAACTTCTTCAACATCCTTGTTTCAAGAGTATGCAGTCTAGCCAAAAATCAAAGAAATTGGAATCGGCTATTCTAAGAAACATCTGCAATACTTTAAATCATGTTAAGGTACCAAGATCTTGAGATGAGCTTTTCATGAAGAAGTTAGCTCTCTTAATGTTGGTGAATGGTGAAACTAGGGAGAAAATTACTGACATGAGCATTCCACAAGCTGCCAAGCTTATGGGGATCCATAAAAGAAATTTATATTTAGCCAAGCATCAGTTAATCGTGGCAAAGAAATCTGATGGATCATTGCCTATATCCACATGTCATAGACATGATGGGTGGAAAACCCACATCATTAAAGATGTTAAAGACATAGCATTTCAATTTTGGATGGATGAGACAAGGGTGTCCCCCCCAAAAAAAAAGATGTTTGTAGTAAAAGACTAGCTAGATGTTTATATGTGAAACATCCAGACCATCTTCTATAGGAGCCTCAGGTGAGTCATGGGTAATTTAAAAGCTTATTTAAATTAGTCTAGATATTGGTTGGTATATCTAACATATTATAACTTAATTCTAGGTTAAACTTTATTTAAGGTTCAAGGGAAAGTATCCAGATATTCAAATTTCACAACATTCTTTCGAGTCTTTGAAACCCTTCTTTGTCTGGAAACTAAGGGATTGCTACACCTGTTGGGCTGTATTATGCATGTACATATGATTTTTTTGAATGAGGCAGTAAATCATATACAAACTTAGAAATTTTCAATCCATGGGCTTTTTTGCACTTGCAACTGCACTGTATGCCTTCAATCTGATGGAAATGCCAACAATGGATGCCTTGCATCAAAAAATACAAGTAAGAGTATCGGGACTCTATACTGTGCCCAACGCCTCTAGGAAGTAGCTTCCATAGGTACAAATGCATAATGGGAACATGTGATGTATGTGGTGTAAGGAAAATGCAGATCTGTCTAAGAGAAATTGATGAGCAGAGTATGCAGGTATCTGTTTAGGTCTTTGAAAATATAGTGGGTATTGTTGGATTGAAAAATGAAGGCAAGAAGAGCACTATCAAAGACATTGTCCAGAAGAAAATGATACCTGTAGATCTTTTGGAGGTGCACCAAGACCACTTGAGAAAGTTCATTATTCATAATTTCATATTCAAGTGGCAAGCCTAGTAGTTCAAGGATTGCATCTCTTAGTTCCCAGATGATGTAGTTGTCTTTGTAGTAGACTTCATGGAGAACTACTCCTTCAAGGAGCAGAATGAAATTCAATCGTTGCATTAGTTCACTAAGTAGGTCACTATTTTTGTGCAGATTACATATTTTTGCATCACATCAGGTGCAATAAAGAAGACCATGCATTTCTTTATCTCAGATGATAAAAAACATGACACATTATTTGTGCAGCATTATTTCCTCTTACATGCTCAGTGGTTGGAAGATCAAGGGCTGACATTTAAGAAACATTGGGTGTGGTCAGATGGTGCAGCTTCGCGGTTTAAAAGCAAAGCGACCGTTTTACTTTGTTGGTAGATATTGGCATCTCATGGGTATGGAGATGACTTGGAATTTCTTTTTTTTTTTTCGGGACATGGGAAGGGGGAACATGATGGGGCTGGGGCAATTATTAAAAGGGCTCTAATTCACGAGAGCAGTTGAAGACAAACAGCATGCCCTTGACTTGTGCAACTGAAGCTGTTGCTTTTCTAAGGATGCATCTTAGCAGTGGAGCAACTGCTATTTGTGACAAACAGAAGAGAAAAGTGAGTAGGGTCTTTTGGGAAGTAAAGCAAGGTGATGGTGTTACTAACTTCATAGCATCACTGAATGTTTGCTCACATTCAAGTGACAATCTTGTTGGCAGATTTACAAGCCATTGAAAAGCAAAGTAGATGGTATGGGTGTCGGCATGGCAGCATGCAGACACCAGTAAAAACAACCTCCTGTATGATAGGAATGTTGCACGCAACACATTCATCTAGGTTAATAGTGCTACCGACAGAACCCGACTACACAGGAGGTTTGATAGGGAGGACCTGGGTTCTCGTATCCTTCAACAGATGAATGATGGTCTCCACAAACCTAAGTTGGGCTATTTCTACTTCTACATCCCTTGATAGGGTGTCTTAATCAACCTGACAATATAAACATTTGTTAATACATTGGTTAGGTACCACTTTTCAGTGTTAGGCACCACTTTTCAGTGCTCAGGCACTACTTGTCAGTGGTTGTGTGCACAATTGTGCAATACTTTTCAGTGGTGGTTGGGCACTACTTGTCAATGGTTGTGCACTACTTTTTAGTGGTTGGAAACCACTTTTCAGTGGTGTAATACCACTACTTCAATTAGTGCTGTGGCACCACTTTCTAGTGGTGTAATTTACCACTAATACACACCACTTTTCAAATGTGAAATACCATAAAAAAAGTGGTGGCGAAAAAGCACTAAAAAGTGATCTAAGCTCAATGTACATTACTTTTAATTGCTACCAAGATAGTATAAAAAATTACATACTTGCAATTCAGCTACCTTGTTTCCTAGCACTTCATGATTTGTAACTTTATCATTAAATTGCATGTCTCTCAGTGCCTCCTTTCTGACTAATATGATGGCCTCGAGCTCAACAATCTCGTCCTTGTTTGGAACCAACCCAGCCTTATGTAGCTGCAACTCCTCCATATCCTTCTTCAATATTTCCATTATCTTGTTGGCCCCCCGTAGCACCCAACACTGCTCATCTCCACTTGTTTTTGACTATTCTAATGCAATTTTTACCTCATCAAGACATTGTCGCTTCCCTTTCAACTTTGCAACCGCAATATTCGTCATATTATTCACATATGATAAGTCTACACTTGAGGTAGCACAAATTTCACATCATGTAATTTTGACCACCCTTTTTGAAATTCTAATTAGAACAAAAGCACCCACTTTTTCAGCCCAAAAACTATGTACTTTTAAGCAACAAAAGCAGGCCACCTATATGTGCTTTCACCCACATAGTAAGACCTCATGGATTAAAAATATAATGTAGTGGTAGAGTGTCCAAGGATTGTACCTTTTTTAACAAGGACTTTGATAGTCATCTTGAATATTGATGCTTCACCCCCATAAGTTTGGGCACTAGGTGGCTCATGTATGTATTGTTTCCATTATGAGGTATAGCCATGGTTGAACAATTTGGGCACTAGGTGGCTCATGGATGTATTGTTTCCATTATGAGGTGTTGCGTGACGAGTGAAGATCAATGCAAGGATGCAACAAAAAAGACACTTAGGGCTCTTGTAAAGAGTTCCAAGTTGTAGATGAATGTGGGAGTGGGCTTGACAATAATCCCACATGGGAAATTTTGAGAGTTTTAGAGTTTTTGTATAAAAAGTGGCTCATTTGAGAGCTAAGGGGACTTTTTGTCATTTGGTTGAGAGGCTCATAGAGAGAGCTTGCTCCATAGCTCCTTCTTAGATTCTTTGCATAAGTTGCATTTTTGTGCTTAAGTGTAGCCTAATCTTGATGCGTTGATTATGTTAGATTGAGAAGGAATCAACGATTGATTGCTTGATTGTTGAAGAAGGATTGAGTAGGATTAGAAGTCATTAGTGTGTGGTTAACTAATCTTCTCCCATTTGGGATAGCCTCTATGCGCTAACCGGGTTACATTCACGGATTGACAAAGTGTGTGGGTTGGAGTGTAGCCTCCGCTATGCTATGATGTCCCAAACAAGTATTTTATTTATTTATTTTTTTATTTTATTTAAAAAACAAAAACAAAATAACAAATTGAAAAAAAGAAGAAAAAATACTAAAAAAAAGAGAGAGAAAAAAACAATTTTTGTGTTTTTGGGAATCCATATTCTTTATCTATTCTGTAATTTTTTCTTTTTTAAAAAAAAAACTTTTGTAAATTTTTTGTGCATGTTGGAATTAGGGTTGCAGGAATGCACACACAACTTCAAGAAGATGAGGAAGCTTGAGCACAACACAGTAGTGTATTATGAGTGCCAAAAATGAAAGATAACAAGCCCTAGAAGATAATGGGCGTATATACAATGCACGGGGGAAAAAAACTCCTAGTGAGGGAAAAAGTACCCCGGCGGTCCTAAGTGTGTTCACACACATCACTACTATAATATGGTAACAAATCCCCCCTGGAGTGATGCGGTGAACAAGAGCTAGCACTCATGTATAGGGAAGTGTCTAGCTATGTGGACGAATCCACAAAAGGGAGTAAGCCCAAAGCTTTGCGAAAAGCTTCGAACTTCTCACGAGGCAGAGCCTTTGTGAAAAGGTCTGCAAGGTTATCCTGTGTTGGCACATAAGCCAAACTGATCTCTCCTGCAGAGAGTCTCTCCCTGACATAATGGTAGTGCACCTCAATGTGCTTCGTACGAGCATGGAACACTGGGTTCCGCGCAACTGCCAATGCGCTCTGACTGTCAGTGAAGATGGTGGTGGCAGATGGCTGCCCAACACCCAAATCAGCCATAAGGCGTCTGAGCCACACACACTCAACCGTAGCTGTGAAAGCTGCCCTGTACTCAGCTTCACAACTAGAAGTGGCCACAGTAGGCTGCTTCTTGCTCAACCATGATATGCATGAGCTTCCAAGCATGAAGCAAAAACCACTCGTGGACACGCGTGTGTCATAACAACCAGCCCAGTCAGAATCTGAAAAAACATGTAAATCTGGCGGCAATGATCCCCCCTTGGGATAAAACAACCCAAGATGCCGAGTACCACTCAAATAGCGAAAGATACGCTTCACTGCCTGCCAATGCTTAATGCCTGGGCTATGCATAAATCTGCTCACCTGTGAGACTGCAAACTGAATGTCTGGCCTCGTAATGCATACATAAATGAGGCAACCAACAGCTGTCTGATAGAGTGTGACATCAAAGTGATCTCCAGCATCATGAAGACTCAACTCCATTGGAGTAGCAATAGGCTTGCAGTCTTCAAGGCCAAATCTCCGCAACAATGTTTCAATATACTTTGTCTGACACAAAGCAATACCTCCATCACACTGCTTAAATTGTATCCCCAAATAATGATGCAAATGCCCCAAATCTGACATCTCAAAAGAGGCATTCAAATCAGCCTTAAAATCAGCAATATGACTCTCATTTGGTCCTGTGAGCAGCATGTCATCGACATAGAGAGCAATGATTAGATGTACACCATCCACACGTTTACCATACAAAGTGCTTTCTGTTGGACTATTCTGAAACCCATGTGCAGTCAAATATGCATGTATTTTTTCATACCAAGCTCGTGGAGCTTGCTTTAAACCATATAAAGCCTTTTTTAACCTGCACACTTTGTTTTCCTGCCCTCTTTGAACAAAACCACGAGGCTGCGATACATACACCTCCTCATGCAAATCTCCATTTAAGAACGCAGTCTTTATGTCCAGCTGATGTACATTCCAACCATTATGAGCTGCTAATGCACAGATGCTACGAACAGTGGTCATACGACATGTGGGAGCAAAAGTCTCATCAAAATCAATGCCCTTCTCTTGAGCATAACCTTTTGCAACAAGCCTAGCCTTATGGCGATCCACTGTGCCATCAGGCTTACGCTTCAATTTGTATACCCACTTAGTGCCAATGGCCTTCTTGCCAGGGGGCAAGTCACATAAAGACCATGTACCATTCTTCATAATAGCATCGTATTCTGCTTGCATAGCAGCCATCCAATTTTCTGAACTTTGTGCCTCATCAAATGAAACAGGCTCACTTTCATCGCACATACTAGAAACAGCCAATGCATAACAATCTGACGCATAAGAGGCACCATGAGAGCCAGAACGAGTGCGACTAGACAAAGGGGCATCCAACTTGCTGTCACGCAAAGTCTGCACCAGCCATCTAGGCATGTTCCTAGAGCCCTCAATCTCTTGTCTCTCATCCTCAAGTGCATCATGCACATCTGCATCAGATATAGGCTGATCTGTGCCATCATTTAAAACCTGCATAGGCTGAAAAACTGCCTCATGAGGTATTGCACTTGACTGTGCACCACTGAAAAGAGGCAACAATGTATCATAGACATCACGTGAGCTGATATCTGTCTCCTTAGTACATGAAACCAAGGGCTGAACTGCATCTTCCACAAATACAACATCACGGCTAACCAAAATGCGCTTTGTCTGTGGATGATACAAACGATAGCCTTTGCTCTCAGCACTATATCCAACAAAAATACATTTGACAGCTTTGTCATCCAATTTTCTGCGATGTTGCACAGGCACTAATGCATATGCCAGGCAACCAAAAACACGTAAATGGCCAACAGATGGCTTGCGGCCATGCCAAGCCTCATATGGAGTGACAACCTGTAATGCTTTGGTGGGACACCTGTTTAGTACATAAGTGGCACACATGACAGCCTCAAGCCAAAAACCATGTGGTAGACTTTGACTCTTAACCATACATCTTGCCATTTCCATGAGAGACCTGTTTTTTCTCTCAGCCACACCATTTTGCTGTGGTGTATACGGCACTGTACATTGGTGTTTTATCCCACGCTCAGCCAGAAATGCATTAAATTCTGAAGACATATACTCCCCCCCTCGATCTGAACGGAGGGTGCCCATCTTACTTTCTGACACATTTTCAGCCATAACCAAAAACTGTTTGAAGCACAAAAACACTTCGGACTTTGCCTTCAAAGGATATACCCATGCATGCCTGGTAAAATCATCAATGAAAGTCACGAAGTAAAGGTAGTTTCCAAATGATGGAGTTTGCATGGGACCACAAACATCACTGTGAACAAGCTGCAATCTGCGTTCAGCTCTCACTGATCCATCTTTGGGAAAGGAAGCACGCTACATTTTACCCAATATGCAGCCCTCACAAACATGCTTGACAGGTGCCTCAAGCTTAGGCAAAGAAGACACCATTTCAGATTTCTGCAGGCGCAGCAAACTTGCAAAATTCAGATGACCAAAACGTGCATGCCACAGTTTTGCATTTGAAATAGCCTGCGTATCCATAATAGCACATGCTGAATCCTCTACACATTTGCCATCCATATTGAGCTTATACAGCCCTCGACATAGTGAACCAGATGCTACAATGATGTCACCACAAGAGAGATCATGAACAGTACATCTGTCATCCACAAATTTTACAACCAAACCTGTTTTGGCAAATGCGGAGACTGACAGCAGATTCTTTTTGATCCCTGGCACATACAATGCATCAAAAAGTGTAAAGGTGTTGCCATTTGCAACATTCAGCACAATCTGTCCAACTCCTTCAACGGGATAAGAGGAGTTATTGGCACAAGTGACAGTATTCCCTGTGGGAGCAGACTCAAGGAAAGTGAATAAACTGCGCTGCGAGGTGATATGCTTAGTGGCACCACTGTCAAAGTACCATACATCTGAATCTACTGCAGACATACATGTGTCATGCAAAGATGGGTCATAACTGCACTGCGCATTGAATGCCCATTCTGTATCTAGCACAACATTAGCAGATTCATTGTTAGAAGGAGAGGCATCTGCAACAGCCATACCAGCCTCTTTCTTCTTAGCCTCTTTCGCAGCCAGCTTAGGACACGCTTTTATGACATGATCATTTCCCTTACAGTACTTGCAAAATGTCTTCTGTTTGTCACCCTTCTTCTCATCTTTGTCTTCCTTCTTTGGTTGCGCAGCATTTGCAGATTTCTGCTTACTAGAAGAAAAGCCAGCTTTACCTTTCCCGCTTCTCTGACTAGCAACGAAAGCTTGATCTGCGACACGCATATTATTCCTGTTTTGCCTTGACTGGTCTTCTTGCAGCAAAACAGAAACTAACTCCTCAAATGATAAGGCATTGGGATTGCCTTTCATCATCAAGCGAAGAGTGGAAGCAAAACCCTGATAAGAATCTGGTAGACCATTCAAAACAGTCTGCACAAGTGAACTGTCTGACAGGATTTCATCTGCAGAAATGAGCTGCTCTTTGAAATCCTTGATCTTTGTCAAAAAGCTATCCATAGAATCACCTTCGTTCATATGCTCATTCTCCAACTGTTTTCGGAGATAAGCAACACGAGCCTCATTTCTTGCCTGATACAATGTGGCAAGTACATCCCAAGCATCCTTAGAAGTCCTGCAGGAGCGAATATGTGGGATAATGGTACGTTTGACAGACAGCGCAATCAAGGCATGAGCCTGCGCATCTCTACCATCCCAACGAATCTGCTCTGCTGAAAGTGGTGGTTCTCGAACAGCTGCTACAGCACTTGTGCCTGCACCATCATCAACAGTACCTGTTTCTGATGTGTTTGCAGCATTCCCAGCCACAATAGGACGTGCATCAATACCCTGCACAATATTCCATAACCCCTTTGCTACCAATACATGTCGCATCATATATGCCCACAATGGATAGTTGGTGCCATCCAACTTATCCTCAGCAGCCAACATGCGGAATACATCATTGTTGTCAGCCATGGCCAATGACTGTACTACTAGATGTAAATGCTGTCTGCAAGAGGTAAACCTGTATAAAATCGACCTGTGCTATATAGCACAGCCCAAAACAGACGAATGGGCACCTGTCCTGCAGATTTTAATCTTGACAGAAAATCTGCACAGTAGGACGATTTTGCCTGCGCAGTACTTGGAATGCAAAAACGGAGGGCGAAATGACTTCAGATCAAAATTCTGAAACGACCGAGCCCTACGGGTTCTCCCACGGCATATACTAACCTGCAGACGCTCGTGAAACCTCGTTGCAATCGGAGGAGATGAAGCGGCAGGTGCCGGTGATGCTGCCCGGGAGGAGGAAGCCTGCTCTGATACCAATTGTTGGAATTAGGGTTGCAGGAATGCACACACAACTTCAAGAAGATGAGGAAGCTTGAGCACAACACAGTAGTGTATTATGAGTGCCAAAAATGAAAGATAACAAGCCCTAGAAGATAATGGGCGTATATACAATGCACGGGGAAAAAAAACTCCTAGTGAGGGAAAAAGTGCCCCGGCGGTCCTAAGTGTGTTCACACACATCACTACTATAATATGGTAACAGTGCATAATTAGAGGAGCTTGCATTTTTTTTGAAATTTCTGTAATTTTGTGCATAGTTAGTATTTTTGGGTAATTAGTAAGAAAAATTAAAATTAAAATTAAAAAAATAAAAATTAAAAAATTAAAAAAAGTAAAAGGAGAAGAAAACAAAAGAAAAGAAATAGAAAAAAAAAGGAATTCTGTAAATTATTTGTTTTTTTAGGAGTCCATATTCTGTAATGTTTCATTTTTTTCATTTCTGTAATTTTTTGCATAATTAGAGTAATTTGCATTGTTTTAAATTTTTGTAATTTTGTGCATAATTAGTATTTTTTTAGCATAATTCATATTTTTTATAATTAGGAAAAGAGAAAAAAAAGTAAAAACATAAAATCATTTAAAAAAATAAAAAAAAAAGATAGGTATACACATATTCATTTTAGTTGCATTTAGTGGTTAGGTAGGGTAAATATATATATATATATATATATATATATATATATATATACATATATATATATATTTATATTAAAATAAAAAAATAAAAAAAACAAAAACAAAAACAAAAACAAAACAAAAAAAACACAAAAAACCAAAAAAAATTTGACCTTATGCACTTGCGGTCGGGACGTCTTATAGATTCTGCCATAGGGCCTAGGGCACCTTCTAGAGTACCTACGCAGGAAAGTGGGACCCAATCGGTAGGAAATTTGGCAGATATTGCTGAAACCCTTTCTGAATCCCAATTCGATACCCTTTCCTCCAGAACGACTAGCTCATTGTCCATGGACAATCTAGGGCCGTCAAATAGTCATCCCTTAGCCCCAAATAGGACACCCACAAGATCTTTTAATCCATTTGAAGCCGACACTATGGGGTTAACACTCAATGTGAGACTCCAATATGTCTACACGAATGCTCAAGGAGCTGAGATCTTTAGGGATCCACAACAACGGTATCTTGTTAAGATCGCAAACATTTTCTCAGAACTTGATAGAGCACCTCTAGTCAATGACTAGGGTAACATGTACATGGGTGGAGATGGTGTTCGCTACGAAGTCACCTACTATCCAGAAAATGTAGACAAATTAGGGGAGCTCTATAAAACCGAGTTCTTAGACTTATCAAAGCTTTCCAGAGCAAGGGAGTCTAGAGATGACTGGCTCATTGAGCCGGACATGCCTGGACCCTCCAATGCCCAGTCCTCAAAGCCATCCATAGATGATTTACTTCTTGTAGATCTAAATTTGGAAAGGGATAGGAAAGGCAAGAGCAAAATGGATCAGGAGGCTGAGAACCAATGGGAGTTTGTACGACAAATTCCAGTGACAAAGGTCTTACAGGATGACCCACTTCAAGAGGTCTATAAGGACTCTTTAGAGGGATATTATGCCACAACTAAATTGCCAGAGCTAGATCTTCCTCTAGCACTTGTGGTGGTAGTTGAGAAGCTTGCAGGACACATGAACCGAATAATTGATAAATGGGCCAATGAATACCGAACCTTAGATTGGAAGGAGATTCGGGAGCTCAAGTGGAAAGGACAACCATTCTCAACAAATACAGCCAAACCAGGAGAGACAGCCTTTCTTGGAGAAACTGTTGCTCCTCCCCTACGAGAGTTCACTAGAGAGGGACCTTCAACATCTAAGTGGACCACTGCTAGTAGCCCAACTCTAGCACCAAGACATTATCCGACACCAAAAGTGTGACCACAGATCACACCACAACAACATTTTTCTCACTATAACAATCAGAGGGTAGGGGAGCCAACTCGGCCTCCCATAAATGCACCTCCTGAAATGCGGGTGACAAGATCTTTTGAGGGGTTTGGTGAGGCTAGTAATAGGGGACCCACACCAATTTGGGATGCATGTGGACCATCTTACCAAAGAGAGGAATAATTCCCACTGAGAGTGAGAGGCCGTAGGCCCTATGATGAGTATTCAAGACAAGTAAGGCCATCAACTCTTCAGAAACTAGTAAAGAAGTACGAAGGGTCGGGAGATCCATACGACCATGTAGTAGCATTTAGGCAAGCAGTTCGAGCTGAGCAAGTGGCTGCTGACAAGCATACTCAAATTGAAGGATTTGGGCTTACTCTTGAGGGAAAGGCCCTTGCTTGGTTTCACGCATTAGAGGCTTCAGACAAATCTTCTTTACGAGTTTTGGAAGAGAGATTCATTGCTGCTTTTTCCTTGATGGGAATTCAACATGACACAGTAGCAAACATCTACTCTTTCAAGCAAGGTGAGAATGAGAGTGTTAGAGACTGTGTAAATAGAATGAAGCAGTACATTAATCGTTGCCCAGAAGATGAGAAACCCGCCCAGAGTCGATTAATTTCTCTCTTCTTAAAAGGACTCAAAAATTCAACACTGCATACATATCTCTATGCAAAGAAGCATACAAATTTCAATGAATGTTGCCATGATGCTATGGATTTCACAGATAACTTCAAATTCCAAGATGGTTCTGGCCCTGAGGTGAAACCTAGAGATCAGTGGGGTGATGACCAAAGTTCAGGGTCTAGCACGCTAGTAAATCCAGACCAGATAGCTAACCTAGTACTAAGGAGATTGGGACAAACCTATCACCCACCCATGTAGCCACAACAACAGCAGCAGAGAATGAGGAGTGTACTACCTATAGATCCTCATCTTTGTGGAGCATGTGGCGGTAACCATAAAACTGAAGAATGTAATACCTTTTCTCCTCTAGTCACAAACCAACCCACAAAGAAGTGGTGCGAGGCCTGTGCTTGGAACTTTACCCACACCACACAAGAATGTACTCGCATTGCAAGAATGAGACAGGAGCGTGAGCAGCCAAGGGGTGGAGTGGCTCCACAAATGTATCAACAGTATACTAATTTTGAACGTAAGCCACCGATGGCACAAGAGCAAGCACGACCTGTTCTTGGTGCTCAACCTCCTGCTCCTGGGATTGCTCCTGCTGTGAGGGTTGTTGACTCCTACGACAATTCAAATATGTGTAGGGACTTGGTAAACCCAGGCTATGTGGAGGAGGAATATGCATCATATTCATCCAAGGAAAATCTCTTTGAAAGTCCTGCATACGCAAGCCAAGCATTGGCCAGGGGAACAAAATTCTTTGATGTTGCTAGGCGGCTACCAACCTAGGACTCCAGGCCCCTCAGGTCAATGGCAGCAAAGGAAAGTAGAAGCCAAACTAATGGGCCCCTGTTATGAGTGCGGAGAACCCCATTGGGCTCGTGATTGTCCACATCGCTCAAGGCAAGCATCTCGATCCAATACAACAGTACAACAGTTTCCACCAATTGAAAGATATTGTCTAGGGTGTTGTGTAGAACACTTCCCAAAGGATTGTTTGCTGAAACCACATGAGGAAGGCACCTCTCAACCAAAGGTCTCACTCAACCTTGTAGGAGCAGTTCCATCACCACCTTCATCTGAGAATGAGGATGTCGTGCCACTTAGAGTCATGACTAGATCACAGACACAAAATGCCGAAATACAGACTGATGAGACACCTCGAACTAGGGATGCAAAGACAAATCTAGTGGACAAGACCCTACAGTCCAATAGAAAAAGACCACTAGGAGGAAGAAGAACCGAAACAAGCGAACTAAAAGTGCATCCACTAGTTCTCAAGAAGCCTCTAAACAAAACATGAGGGATAAAACTTTTACATCCCAAGAAGTGCATGAGGAGCATCAACCTCAACCTGGGCCTAGTGCTAAACAAGATGAGGCTAGTACGACCGAGGATAGTTCTGGGGGTTTTGTTTTTGTGGATAAAGTGAATGAGACTCTAGATGCCATCATTGATGCTCATAGAAGTTGCATTGCAGCTTTATCTGAGCTACCCAAGAAGCTTCAAGAATACCCAAACCCTCGTGAGGAGAAGATCAATCTAGCTGTACATCAGCAACTCATTAGGGAAGCTCTGTCAATACTTGAGGGACCACCACCACCTATTCCTCGGGGCCCAACCTCTCTTAAGCCAACATTAGAAACCATACCAGAAGTGTCATCAAGTCAGGAAATGAAAAGTGAGCTCATTTCACGAGCTCATAGCGAAAGGTCTACACCAATTGACACCCAATTGAAAGGAGGTATTCTGCCACCACCTAGCCTTGTCTTCCCATGCAATGATGAAGTTATTGATGCTAATGAGGACATGGCAAATGAGATGTGGGCCACAGTTCATGAGAAAGTTAATGAGAACATGTCCTCTATTAGTTTGCCTCCATTCTCTGAGGTGGATTTTACCAGGGGCACGGAAAACAACTTTAGACGCCCAAGCATCCAGGAGGAAGTTAAAATAATTGTTTCTCCTAGAAGTAAGCATACAATGAAAACCTTACCATCATATCTGGGAGAATATGAGAACTGTTCTCAAACCTTGAGGATACCTTCCATGCATAAAAGGTTGACAAAGGAGAAGGATATGAGTATCATGCAAGCTATTTTGTCAGCACCAGTGGCCTGTACCTTACCTTTGCTTGATTTGATAAAAATTCGACCTGAGTTGTGGAATGATATTGCCACATGTTTGTCAGAGCAGGTATTGCTACAAAAGGGTCACCAACATGAGTGTACTATACACCCTGAGACAAAACATGTTATGCTAGTTCCTATCAACAAAGTAGGAAAATTTTGTGAGGACGATCAGGGAAATGCTACCCTCCCATTAGAAGTGCGAAAAGTAGCTTCAACTGCAATACTTGATAGTGGTGCAGGAGTGGGCATTGTGACAAGGTCCATTTGGGAAAAGTGGGGCAAACCAGTTATTAGGGGTACCAGGATGCGCTTGCAGCTAGCAGATGGAAGCTTAGAACATCCCCTTGGGCTGCTTGAGAACATATTGGTCACCACATGTGGGATTGAATATGAGCACACCTTTGCAGTAGTGGATTTTGGAAAACATCCAAACTATGAAGTGATATTGGGTAGACCATTCATGCGACAATTTCAAATGATTCAAGATTGGGGATACAATCATTTGTACCTCCGACATGATTCTGTCATCACACGGGTCAACCTAAGGAATCACTCATATCGTGATGTAACAAGGTCTCCAATAGATGAGTTTGATTCTGCTTCATATGAGGGCTCAAGAGTTACATTGTCAGACGGGCGAGAAGATCTGTGGATGTGTGGAGCCTCATGTAGGGATTTCAACACTGAGAGACTTAAGGGTAATCGAAGTGTATCAGATGAGGCATACATTCCACAACCCTTCCCTGAGCACTTAATTGATCCACTAGAATGGAGTCATGTCCTTGAAACATTATCGACCTGTGCTTTACCTAAGCCAATTCAATTCTGTGACTCAGATGGATATGACATTATACCTATATGAATGGTACAACCACGTGACCTTCTAGATGATTTGTACTATAGGAATGCATCCACAACAGCACTGCATGTCGAGGAAGTCTCAGTAGAGGATTTAACACTCGAATCTGCTAATGATGCTGATAAGGAAGATGGATGGGACTCTGATTTTAATAATGATGTGACAATCCCTGAGGAAGAGTTAGGAAAGGCACGCCTACTCTTGAGAGGAAGGGAGGTTCAAGTAGAGATCCCTCGACCTAAACGTAAATGCTGTAAGAGCCATAAAAGAATCCGTAAACAAGATGAGAGGGAACAACGTGAGAGACTACAAAAAGAAAAGGGGGAGTCTAAGAGTGAACACTCTCGACCACCACCTCACTTCTCAGGAAAGAACGAATATTTATACTATGTCCAAGCACAAGATAGTATCAAAGACCAAGTAAAACGATCAGATGGATTCCAAGCAGGAGAAAAGCTAAAAACTGTTAGCAAAAATCGTAAAAAAACGAAGAAACAAAAACCAAAACTCAAGTCTAAAACCGATTCAAAAGAGAATGTCGGAAGTGCAAAGATAACGGTTGAACAAAAAAATCCGATGCAAGATGGCAAAGGAGAGCTCAAAACCACATGGTCTTCAATGAGTGAAGACTCAAGTGGACAAGAACAGGGTTTCAATGTTCCCCCCAACTTCACACAGTACACTCTTCAAGATCGGAAGATTGTTCTTCAACAGCCCATGCGACAAAAACCAAGCGTGCCAGGGGTTTCATATGATGGTCCAGAAGATGCAAACAAGATTGATATTGCTAAGCCAAGAGAAGAGCCTCGCTATGTGTGGATTGCCACAGACTTGTCCTTATATGAGGAGAAGTTATTAATTCAAACAATAAAGGAGTATTGCGATGTTTTTGCTTGGAGTTATAAAGACCTCAAGGGAGTTGATCCAAGCATATGTCAGCATACAATTCTATTGTGAGAGGATGCAAAGCCCTCCAAGCAACGTCCTTATACTTACAATGAAAATTTTGCACGGAAGATAAAGGAAGAAATAGACAAGCTCTTAGAGACAGAATTTATCTATGAGATTGAACACACTGAATGGGTCTCCCCTATTGTAGTGGTGCCCAAGAAAAATGGAAAACTTCGAGTATGTGTAAACCTCAAGAAGGTAAATGGAGCTACTGTGCGTGATCATTACCCACTTCCAATCACGGATCATGTTCTGGAACAAGTTGCAGGGAAAAAGGCATATAGTTTCTTGGATGGATTCTCCGGTTACAATCAAGTGTCAATTGATCCAAAGGATCAACACAAGACATCCTTTTCTACTGAAGATGGCATCTTTGCCTATCGTGTTATGCCATTTGGTCTAACAAATGCACCAGCAACCTTTCAGCGGTTAATGAGTCATGTATTCAAGGAGTACCTTAGGCAATTTCTTGAGATCTTCATGGATGATTTATGTGTTCACTCACAAGAGCGTGATGATCATATAGAACACCTCAGACTTGTGTTTCAAAAGTGTCAACTTTATCGTATATGCTTGAATCTTGACAAGTGCAAATTCATGGTAAGACAAGGGAAAATTTTGGGCCATATTGTTTCTCGCAATGGGATTTCAACAGATATGGATAAAATTGATGTCATTGTCTCATTACCTCGGCCTATCAACCCTAAAGGGGTACAAACATTTATGGGACATTGTGGCTATTATCGTCGATTCATCTACATGTACGCTATCCTAGCCAGACCATTATATGCTCTTCTTGTAAAGTTTAATTGGACTAATGAGTGTGAGGAATCCTTTGAAAAGTTGAAGTAAGCATTAGTGACTGCACCCATCTTACGGGCACCAGATTGGAACCAAATCTTTCATGTCCATATTGATGCTTCAAACTTTGCAATTGGATGTATTTTGGCTCAATCGGGAGAACATAATAAGGATTTCCCAATCTCATATGCTAGTCGACAGTTGAACAATGCTGAGAAGAATTACACCACAACAGAAAGAGAAGGATTGTCTATGATATATGCAGTGAAAAAGTTTCGCCATTACCTTTTGGCAAACAAATTCATATTTTTTATGGACCATCAAGCATTGTTATATTTGGTAAATAAGCCTTGTGCAACTGGAAGGATTGTGAGGTGGTTTATCATCCTTCTTGAGTTTGATTTTGAAGTGGCAGTTTGAAAAGGGACAACTCATCTTAGGACAGATCATTTGTCTCGAATCACCTCAGGCGAAGCTCCTGTGGGTGTGGATGATGATATGTTAGATTCAACACTTTTCCTTGTAGAGACAGCTCCTAGATGGTCTGAATCCATCTTAGAAATTTTGACAAGTGGGCAGATACAACTAGCGGGTCCTAATGTGGACCTATGGCGACCATTCAAGTTAATCTCAGGGAGATTATATCGTCAGGGTAATGATGGAGTGTTGCGGCTTATACCTAACCCTGACCAATATGAGGAAATCTTGGAATGGGCACATGCGGGTATCGGTGGAATCCATGCATCAGCTACTACTTGTGTGCGACGTATATCTCAGGATGGACAATGGTGGCCTACCATGCATGCGGATGCTGAAAAATTTGTTCGTAACTGTGCTTCATGTCAAATTCAACAGCCAATTCATGAATGTCACATTATTCCAAATTTCAACTACACCAAGTTGGAGTAAGTATATTGTGGACTATCTTCAGCATGGTCATACCGATCAAAAAATTCCTAGATATCGAAAGCATGCTATTGAAGTTGAAGCGGCCAACTATATGCTGATAGAGGGCCAACTCTACAAGAGGGGCAAGGATGGCAACTTACGCATGTGTGTATGTGAAGCTGACTACTTGAAAATCTTGACTCATGCACATGCAGGTGTTGGGGGTGGACACTTTTCGGGAAATACCACAGCTAAGTTGATTAGGTGGTCTGGGCTTTGGTGGCCAACCTTACAAATGGATGCCGAAGAATATGTGAAACGTTGTGACGATTGTCAAAGGACCAAACCTCCCATCACAAAGGACAATATGGCATTGCGACCTATGTTAAGTACACGTGCTTTTGCAAAATGGGGTATTGATTTTGTCGGTCCCATTAAACCTCCAGCTCGTCACACGCATGCGGAATATATTATAGTCACTACAGACTATTTGACCAAATGGGTAGAGGCAAAGGCTACAGTCAAAAATGATGCTAGAACCACAGCCAAGTTTCTGTATGAGTACATGTTTACACGCTATGGCTTACCCATTGAAATCGTTAGTGATCAAGGTGTGCACTTTGTAAATGAGGTCATAGAGTTTTTTCTTCAAGAATTTATGGTAATTCACAAGCATTCTGCACCCTATCACCCCCAGACCAATGGACAAGCTGAGAGTACTAACAAGATTCTCTGCACAGCACTCACAAAGATTGTTGAGGGACATAGGACTGATTGGGAGCAAAAGTTGCACTCAGTTCTTTGGGCATATAGGACAGCCTATAAAACATCTGTGGGCACAACCCCATTTGAGCTTGCTCTTGGATTAGACGCAATTCTTCCCATTGAATTTCTTGTACCTACTCTACGAGTAGCTAAACAATTGGATTGGACTGGTCATGAACTTTCACAATGCATTGATGAATTGGAAAAGCTTGATGAGACCCGCTTATTGGCGGTAATGGGGATGTATGCCGAGAAGAGGAGACAGAAGCAATGGTATGATAGAAATGTAACAACTGGCCGATTCAAAAAAGGGGACCTTGTGCTCTTGTACACACTTAAGAAGCATAAGAGAAAGCTCAAGAAACGTGGCCTAGGACCGTTTGTGATTAATGAGCTTACTCCAAGTGGTGCAGTGCGTTTAGAGACACTAGAAGGTGAGCTTCATTAATGGAAGTCGTCTCAAGAAATACAATGAACCATTAACTGAAGCCATGCTTCAACAGATGCATGCTGCACAAACACAGAAAGAAGCACTTGACCTACTTAAACGTCAGGCTCAAGAGGAGGCTAAAGCTAGAGTTGCAAAAGCCAAGGAGCGTCGCAAAGCTTCTATGATGGCCTTACAGTTGGCTATTGATGAACCATATGTCGATCCATTCAATATTCAAGTGTGCCTTCATCTTCATGAGACTACCTACTTTGTCTCTGCCTTAATTGACTCTGGTGCAGATTATAATGTTCTCTCGTTTGACACATGGAAAGCCTTGGGACAACCAACACTTGTGCAAATTCCTGTTGACTTACGAAGCTTCTCAGGTGAAGATAACCCTATAGAGGGAAAATGTGTCATTATGCATCGTCCATTCAAGATCACCAGATGTCAGTGTCCTTTTATGTGGCACATAAGTCCAAGGCAGTAGTAGAGGCTGTTCTCGGTCGATCGTGGTTAAATGCTACCAATTGCTCATTAGATTGGAAGAATAGACAATACAAGTTGCAAATTGATTCGGATTGCATCTTGGGATCTGCTACTCCACGAGCTTTATCGTGTCAAAAGGGTAATGTTTCTACCTTACACAACCCACTCTCAAAATCTGCTCTTGAAGCTCCAAAACAAATGATGTGGATAATTGATGAGTACTCAAGTGAGGGCCATGGCTGGCATGTTCCAACTACTCTAGTTGCTGCTCAAAGAAGGCCATGCAAGAAGGAATTATCAATTTGGCTACCCAAAGATGCGTACAAACTTGTACCATCTAGCCGAGTTGCTAAGCCTCCTAAGAAGCACATCTTTTCCAAGCCTAAACCTCAGATTATTACTCGTTGGGTCCAAAAACATGTTCTTAAAGCACAAGCCTATTATGAGGGTGCAATAGCAATTTGGCTTCCAAAATGCCATGGTTTGCTAGGGGTAAAAGAGTGTTTCAGAAAGATTCCAAAAGCCACCCTTGATTTTCCATATCAGTGGGTGCAAAAGAAATCAACACAAACTCTTTAAGATAGGATAGGTGGCTGTGATAACACCTACAAATCTACTTGTGTTGATCTTCCTAAAACATGTATTGAAACACCGGTTGTCCCAATTTCTCCTTGTTACACAATTCCACCATCAACTTGTGTACCTAAGACAAGTCCAAATGAGTCTCATTTGAGCATAGATTCTAGCACTTCAATGCCTAAATCCTCTTATCTTGCTCAAATTCCAAGACAATTGCTAAAATTCCCACCTCTTAAAAAGGATATACCTAAAACCAAAGATAAGGCATTAACACTACAATTGAAGCTCTTTGGTAGATCAATGTTTGAATAATGTGGTTCCTTATGCCTTTAGAGGATTGTGTTCTTTTTGAGATAATCTTGTTTTTGATTGGAATTGTAATGATGGATATGAGTGTTCTAAATTTCATTGTTCTACGTCCAGATAACTCCTGATGGATATTTGGCGAGATACATGTCCACCATGCATTGACCCTGATAGTACTCGACCTGATCATCGTGGGGGTTATAGTGCTCCTCCGTTTCAAACTCATTCTAGGTACTTCTATGCTCCCTTAGGTGAAAATTGTTGTGGGCATCACTTTGTCACGTTATTCTATCAACAGCATCACCCATTTCCACATTGTCAAGAGTGTGCATGACTCGTATTAGGAGAAGATTCACACATTTGTTGGATATGCCGCTCTTACTTTAGACGATATGGCACGGGCTTCATGAAACAATTGTGGGAATTACACCCCAATGCCATAATCTTCTTAATGTGAGAATACCAGAGAGAGGACCAAATCAACGTAGATTACCTGAGGAGGTTCAAGCACAACAATGGAGGGATACATGCTTAAATGACTTGCAACCACCTATCTTGCAAGCCCTCCTTCCCCAAGCCTCAACATGTCAATATTGGATCAATATGAGTACCTATATTGTGTAGTTCCAAAATCGAAATTGTCTGCTTAACCTTCCCATAGAACCAATGCCATATTTTAGTGAGGAAGCACTCCTTCCTCTACCACCTTCTCCAGAGGCCGGTTTTTGTGAGGGGTTGTCCCTGCATCCTGAGGAAATTGATACCATCTTTCCAGCAGACGTGGACACGGATCCACCACCAGCGCAAGGGTAAGCACATCGACTCCACAATAAGATCGACAAGCCAGGGCACTTTTCTCCCATTGGGTTTTTCCCCTAGGCTATATTCGGTGATTGGCACCAATAACAAATTTTATTCCTTTCTTTTCTTTTCTTGTTTGTTAATAAAAATTTTGCAGAGATCTCAGATAAACAAGAGCATCTAACACGCCCCAACAGTCCACCTACCGTGCACACAAATTAGGAAGGGGGAAGACATGCTACGCCTACAAAGACCAAGGAGGAGCAATCTGCACAAAATCAGCAATGCATCAATGCAAACGAACAACATCAACGGGCACTACAACAGATGTATTCAAATAATAATCTTTTGTTCTTTATGTGCTTTTATCTTTTGGATATATGGTTTGCATGTTCACACAATGTTGGCTAGTTTAAGTTTTTGATTAGTTGTTAAAATATGGTGAGTGAATTCTAGATTCTTAGAGGACTTAGTAGAAGATATTTCTATTTAAAGACAGTGTAGGATATATACCAATGGAATATGCCAAGTTCTTATGCTTTCAAGGTATATTAGTTATCCCTAGTAGTGGTAGCTACCTCTTAGGTATGAGCTAGGTGCTAGGATTAATAAAAAATTTATGAAAATATACCCTAAAAAAATATATACAAAGTGAATTGAGACATGACGTGTCTACAGCCATGAGGAATGCTTGGTAGGACGTGGGGTTGTCTTAGCACCTTGGGGCCGACGCCTTGGTTTCCATGGGGTGAATACTGACGTCTAAAAGCTTCAAAAAAAGACCTTCAAGGAATCTATCGCCTTGATAGATGTTGGTAGGACTTTGGGGTACATTATGGGCCCTCGAGACCGATGCCCTCATCTTCATGGGGTACTCCTTATGTCATAAAAGAAAGAAAAAGGGTCTGTCACCCTTGAGATACTTAGCGGCTTTTAGATTCTCTTGGCGGAGGTCTCTTGGCCATTGCTTGGGTCTCATTGGGATGGAACCTTAATCTTTATCACCCTCTACACACACATAAAAAAAAAGGTCCAATCACCATTGCTCATATTTAGGAGTAGGTTTGCTACTTAGGAATAACTTAAATACTTGTAGGACATTGAGACTGCGGTCATAACCTGTGGTGTGCAAGCACACTTGTCTTCGCATAGCACTATCTACCACTTAGTCTCACTTTGACTAGTCTTTACTCACCTATTTTAGTACTCTTTAAAACTCTAATCAGCCTTTCACTTGTATGCTCACATGTGAAATTGTCATTGCTGTTTTTTCTTTTCTTCTTTTCTTTTCTTTTTTTCAATAAAAGGCTTTACTTGTATCCATTGTTTTTTGCAGCTCTTGCTCCTACTGCGCTCGAGGACGTGCGCAAAATAGGAAGGGGGGAGTGTTGCATGACGAGTGAAGATCAATGCAAGGATGCAACAAAAAAGACACTTAGGGCTCTTGTAAAGAGTTCCAAGATGTAGATGAATGTGGGAGTGGGCTTGACAATAATCCCACATGGAAAATTTTGAGAGTTTTAGAGTTTTTGTATAAAAAGTGGCTCATTTGAGAGCTAAGGGGACTTTTTGTCATTTGGTTGAGAGGCTCATAGAGAGAGCTTGCTCCATAGCTCCTTCTCATGTGCTCTCCCAAGGCTCTCCATCTCCATTCTTGCTTCAATCTTGTACTCTCTATTCTCTATGTATTCAATGATTTGAGGTTGCGGTCTACACACTTGCTAATCTAGATTTCATAATGATGTTTTGATGCTAAAATCTGATTTGTGAATTGTAGAGTGCATGTGATGAAGCTTGTGCATGAAATGATGTGTAGTTGAGGCTTGTGTGATAGCTCTTTGCATGTTAGATTCTTTGCATAAGTTGCATTTTTGTGCTTAAGTGTAGCCTAATCTTGATGCGTTGATTATGTTAGATTGAGAAGGAATCAACGATTGATTGCTTGATTGTTGAAGAAGGATTGAGTAAGATTAGAAGTCATTAGTGTGTGGTTAACTAATCTTCTCCCATTCGGGATAGCCTCTATGCGCTAACCGGGTTGCATTCACAGATTGACAAAGTGTGTGGGTTGGAGTGTAGCCTCCGCTATGCTATGATGTCCCAAACATGAGGTATAGCCATGGTTGAACAATTTGGGCACTAGATGGATTATGTATGTATTGTTTCCATTTTGAGGTGTAATAATGGTTGAACACTTTGGGTGCCCATCATCCTTATGTCCATATTTGATGGTGGGTTAACATGCAACATGGTGGAGAGATGACATAGATAGATCTAGGACATTAGCAAATGAGCTACTTACTTATACTGACCATTATTCCCATAATTGTCTATTAGTGTGGAATTTACTCTTTGACATCATGTTGCGAGGTTGTGAGAAAAGTTTTCACAAGACCATAGGGTTTATGTGAATAACATTGGTTGGTGGAAATATAAACTTAGTCACCTAAACCAAACACATGCCGCCTATTATGTTTCCACCTTCTACTATCATACAACCTCCCATATTAGTACTTCCTAATCTACTATCATAACTCTCTTCACAAGAACGCAAGGGTGTGGTTCGCATAGCCATCTATGTATAGAAAGCTAAAAGAATAGATGGCATTGGTTACTTGAACTAGGCTAAAGAAATTTGGGAAAGATCAAGGAGAAGATTTCATGTTTGATACTTCTTAGATTTCTACAAAAAAGAGGCATCAAACTACCTATAAGAGCACAATAAAAGATAGATAGCAAAACAACATGAAATAGACAAGATTATAGCACATTGAAAGATAGAAGGCAAAACAATGTGCAATAGATAGAGAATGGAGAGAATTTAAAATTGTAAGAAAGGTACAATGTGATGGTGTTGTCCACCCGTGAGGGTGTGAATACTCACAAGACATGTATACAAAGCGGGCGATTACATGGCATAGATATGGTCACCACACTCAAAATGTAGCCAACTGACCACCACCCACTAACAATGAACGTATACCATTGGGCCAGGGTCTCCTGCCCTAGACCCCCCAATCGAGGCTCTACCTTGGGCCCTAGCTACGATCAAACCCTTGACCATCTCCTAACCACATCAATGGGCATAATAATGACCCCATCAACTTTTAAGCTGGGGTTTCCCACCAAAGACACATACATCAATGGCTTCTCCTCATAATTGGGGCCTTTACAAATGTGCACCAAACATAGATGTGAGATATATGCTAAGGGGTAGGCATTGAGTGTATGCTAACACTCCCCTTAATGTTTTTCCGAAGATAGATTATGTTCTTGGATCAATGCCAAGTGAGTTGGTCCTTTTCCCAAGAGCCTTGGTCAAGATGTCAACACAGCTCTAGTTTGTAGAACGGTACTCTAGCTCCGCTATCTCATCCTGAATCAACTCTCGCACATAATGATACTGAATCTTAATGTGCTTCATCCAAGCATGAAACATTGGGTTCTTAGTAATAGCCATGCAACTCTGGTTCTTGTATTGTAAGACTATATCCCCACTAAAATCCTCATTAGCCATACTGCTTCATAAGTAGTAAAACAAGCTACTTTGTGCTCATTTGCTATAGAAGAAAGTTCCATTATAGGCTGCTTCTTGCTTGTCCAAGAGACAGCATCGGAACCAAGCAAAAATAATATCTAGAAAAACAAATTTCCTAGAATCACAATCTCCTATCCAATCTAAATCACAGTCACTTGCTTTGTATAAGTGATGCCATACTCAAGAGTACCTTTGATGTACCTAAGTACTCACATCCCTTGCTTCCAATGACTCTCCTGTGGTTTGTTGGAAAACCTACTCAAAACCCAAATTGTGAACTTGACATCAAGTCTAGTGTTAGTGAAAAAAATTTAAACTCCCCACCAGCTTCATGTACTTTTTGATGTCTACTAATGGTTAAGAATCTTTTGTAGAAAGCTTCATATTCACCTCTAGGTTTGCATTTGGTCATTCCAAATGATGAGAATCTCCCAAGCATACTTCAGTTGTGATATAAAGATCTTGCAGACCCCAATCCCCAAATAGAAATACATAAGATCCAAGTCTGTCATCTCAAACTCACGGCTCAACATATCTATTATCTGCTAGATCATTTCTTCATTGTCACTTGTGATGTTTATGTCATCTATATACACGACAACCAAAGCAATCTTGAAATAGCTTTTTAGAATATACAAGTTAGCTTAGAAGAACTTCTAATAAATCTAATCTTTTTGAAAAATTGGTCTATCCTATGATACCATGCCCTTGGGGCCTATTTCAACCCATATAAAGACCACATCTTGGCTGGTGATTATCTTCTTGACCTCCGGATCATAGAGTCGATAAGGCTTTGACTCTTGAGTGTATCCAAAAAAGATACATTTCTTTCTTGGATACAAGAAAGATACACTTCTTGCTTTTGGCATCAAGATTCTTCCCGGATGCATCTACAAGTTCTGAATCCTACTATAATTTTGGGTCTCATACCGATTCCTCAATATGGTCTGGGCCTCTGATCCATTAGTTGTGTGTCAAATTAGTGTAAGAACAGAATCACTTATGCTGGTGACGATGGCACAAAGTGTGTCAACGTTGCACCTCTTTTAACGCTTGAAGACAAGTAGCATCTAGTGGAAGTGTATTCACACTGTTTAGGAATCCCACTGGTTTTGTATCCCTTCCCAAAACAGTTTCTAGAAGCTCATAAGAGTCTAGAATGGTATTGATTTTAAATTTCTAGAGAGTAAAAATGCTCAGGATTGGTGCAACAGAGCATCTGAGGTAGAAGCGATCACTCCTAGTATTCTATACAAGGAAATACTAGACTTTATGCACTATTTTTGCTAAAAGCACCTAAGCACTAATATCAACAAAAAGATAGATAGCAAAACAAAGTGTAATAGATACATAATAGAGAGAATTTAAAACTTTGAGATAAGTACAATGTGATGGTGATGCCCACCTGCGTGCTCTCAAGTAGAGCTTAGATGGCGATCTCCGACAGACTCTAGATGGAGAATGTACTAAGTGTAGAGAGCATTGGATACCTTAGCTTGTGATAACTATGTCCATATATAGTGTTATAGGTCATGTGGTAGACGCATATACAATGTGGGTAGTTACATGGCATAGATATGGTCATTGTCATCCTCACAACATGGCCAACCGACCGCCGCCTTCCACTAATAATGGACCCTGAGCTAGGGCTTTGCCCTCGAGCCCCAGCTACGCTCGAACCCCTGACCATCTTCTAACCACCATCAATGTTTACAATAATGACCCCATTGGCATATAAGCCAAGTTTCTTACCAAAGACACATGCACCAATGGCTTCTCCTCATAATGGGGGCCTTTACAAATGTGCACCAAACATAGATGTGAGATACATGCTGAGAGAGGCGAGCATTGAGTGTATACTAACACTACCACTTATACTCTATATTAAAATGGTATTGTAGAGTGTAGGAGTTGCTACTGTCAAAATGAAATGGATTATGCTAAAGCAAAAATGAAATGGATTATGCTAAAGCAAAAATGTTTCTCAAATCTATGATCCATAGGCAAAGAACATCATGGGTGAGTCAAGATGTTTCAAGCACAACCACATCACATGGAGGAGGAGACTTCCTCTCCTGATTCATGTAATAAGAAAATCATAAACGACCACAACCTTTAAACAATAGATGCTCTCATGAACTTATACCACAATAGATATGGTATTTCAAGCACAACCACATCATAGGGAGGAGGATATTTCCTCTCCTTCTTCACGCAATAAGAAAATCATAAAAAATCACAACCTTTAAACAACAGATGCTCTCATAACAAGTTATAACTTTATGTAGTCCCAAACTCATTTTAAATGGATTTTCAAATGCATTTTAGAGTCGAATTGTTAATACTTATCATTAATGTCTTATTGCTGCCAATTATTATCTTCTTGTTAGCCATGAGATTAAATGTATTAAATGGACTTTTCAATGCATTTAGAGTCTTGTTAATACTTATCATTGAGGTCTTATTTTGTAAGTAAGTGTTGTTAAAAGTGATGTGATAAAGTGTGTAATGAAGAACTTTGCCTAGAGACTGATTAAATTGATTTGTAAGGTCTTGAGGACTAAGCTTGATAATGATACGAAAGGGTGTAAAACCAAATAACGTGAAGAGATGCAAACGTACATATTGAGTCTTGGGTGGTGCCAAAGAGCATGAGGATGGATCACGGTGTTCATGTGGAAGGTAATAACCACCTTCACGTTATTTATTGTTTGTAGTCATGTATTCTAGCAACACAAGCAATCAAGGTGAGAGTAGCCAAACAAGGGAAAAGCCAGTAAGCTACCGAAGGGTTAACCGCTGGAAGCAAAGAAATCGCCACCAACATCAACTTGCATGGTCATGATAGCATTGTATACCCCCCTTTTCACACACACAATGCTTTTACCATAATTGAAAAATCCATGCACTGACCCATCCATGCAGCTCATACCCATCATCAACCTTGCAGGGCCCACACTAGTTGGAAGATCCACTAAAAGCACACACCTGGTTCTCCATTAATTGTGTAGTCGACCCTGTGAGGTCGGGAAACTAACCCGAGACCCATGGGGCTTTGGGGGTATGCTTGACCATAGCCGAATATCATGCATCTATGTGGGGAGGAAGTGTAAAGAGAGGCGAAACATGGACCCATATCTAGGCACACTAGAGCACACTCACACACCGGGTAGGCACATTAGGCCTCCCGGGTTGCCGTGGGGGTTACTAGGTGCCGCGTGCCCTGGGGGATGCCCTCCCCACCTTGACGGTGATCATGCCGAGAAGTGGAAATGGAACCGATGGAAGGAAAAAAGGTGGAAATGGCGAAGCCACTGGGACGGTGAGCTGTGCCGAGGCAATGGGCTAACGAGGCCGGGCCGGTTGGATCATGGATTTGAGAGGGATGGAATGACTCGAGACCACAAGGCCATGGAGCCGGGTTGGGGATACATGAGAAGGGTGTGACCCGACAAGGTTATAATGCTCTATGACGACATGCGCAACGGCCGATGGAGGGACGCTTTGCGGCCCGATGTCCGGGACCCCGATCTTGGGGCCCGTGACACTTGGTATCAGAGCAGAGATCATTAGGAAGCCCACATGGGGGCGTGTGATGCCATGACAGCAAGAAATTTGGGAAAATCATAAAAATGGCAACAATGCCGATTTGAGCAGGACTATGTGACAGCCACGGAGCCAACGGCACAAAAGTAGCGACAACAAAAAAATGCATTTTTGAGCATCAAGATGATGGAATTTGTCCATGATTACGTATACCTATCACGAGCGTGTGGACGTGAGGTATAGGATGGCATACTTGGTCAAGACCGTCGAGGACCCGGGTTGCAGATACGGAAGCCTGAATAATAAGGCAACTCTGGACGGAGGCCCAAACGATGGAATTTGGAGACGTGTTATATATGAAACATGATCAATTTTTTTAGTAGAATGCAATTATGCAGTCTATTTTGTGAAAATCCATAGTTGACCAGTGAGCTATTTGCATGTAGAATGATTGGTTTGGATACAAGGGGAGATATCAGGGTGCAAGTCCAACTTAGTTGTTGGCAAGGGCCAATTTTCTAATAGAGGCCCATATCATTCATATGAGGAGAATCAAAGATACATGAAACTCGGTCCTGGTGGGGTTGACAGCACTTTGAGTCAAAAGAGCAGTGGGCTTGGGACCTCACATGAGATAACCACCATGGAAGGTGAAGTTTTGAAGAAAGCGGCAAAGGCAAGCAATCTAGATATTAGTGGCACATTACGGACCAGTACCACCCGATTTCGTGGTTGTCGGCTGGAAATGCCACAATCGAGATCATTTGTCAGGGGAATCAAGACAATCATGTGGAGTTCGCCGAACGGTGTGATCTGGGAGGCACATCTTTTGGAATATACATATTGATATGAGCAATTGGGTATGTGGAATTTTGAATGCAGACGGCAATACAGGTGCCAAGAAGAAACAGTGTGGGAAGCCAAATCAACTTGAATCAGATCATTAGCCAAAATGAATAGTTGTGAAGCTGCAAGGATGCAGATGTAAGGGGTTAAAAGTGACATGATGCAAGGATGCAGATGTAAGGGGTTAAAAGTGACATGATGCAAGACCGAAGTACCCTGGGAGAAGAAGGCTTGTAGTTGTGAAGCTGGAGACTAGCATGAGGCAAGTACGAAGAACCGTGAGTGGAGAAGGCTTGTTCTTGTGCATATGCATGGTGGATAAAGTTTGCATGTGACTGTTGACACCAGCATACTATGGTGTGAGGGGCGTGAAAGGTACTCCTCCTAGAAGAAATGACTTGTGAATGGAACCTACAAGGTCGATCAAAGGTGGAATCATTAAGCATATGCATATAGATATCAAAGAAGCAACAAAAGGGCCATGCATGCAGTAAAGTGACCAGTTATGGGGCTGGAAGCTGATCTTTTGAAGATTGATGCAACGTGTATCGCACCGTTATGTCGGCATGGTACTCATATATATATATATATATATATATATATATATATATATATATATCATATAACATAGAAGAGCAAAGAATACAAAGCCGCCAAGATGAATCATTTGGGAATATATACATCCATATATATATCAAGTGGGATTGTATCCTTGCCGCGCTAAGCGGCAAGGTGTCCGCTAAGGCCATGATGAGCGTTGTGGCAATGGAGCCACCGCTTTCTTTTCAGAGATCATACATATACATATTTTCAGAAGGTATTAGATGAACATAAAAGTCAATGAAGTTGTGCACATGGATACGTGATTATATGCAAGGGGCTTGAAACCCCATATCAGATAAAGGCAATATGCAAGGGGCTTGAACCCCATATCAAGCGGAGAACTTATGAAAGGGGCTTGAACCCCTGTCACACAGCTGAAGGCAGCATCCAATCTATATGAATATGCAATCCGACGGGAATGTGAATGAACCTGATCAAAGAGTCAGAGCGGGGCGACTTGAAACTCCTGCTACATCTTATTGTGGGTCGATGAGAGGTTGGCAGCCAGGCAAGTAAAGCTGGCAAGGTAAATGGAGTTGGTGGAAGCTACTGGTTGGGAAGCGGAAGCCATTCTCACAATTGATATGCCGGTGAGGGTAAGACTAAAGATGGCACCAATAACCCCATCATCTATATCATCATGTGGGTCGGCAGGCAGCAGCCAGGCAAGTAAAGCTGGTAAGGAGATATCATCATTCGGGTGAGGGTAAGTCCAATCATGGCACCAACATTTCCATTCTATCATATCATGATTCGGGTGTGAGGGTGAGTCCAATCGTGGCACCAATATCCCCTATTCATATATTATATCACAAGAAGGACCCAACATAGTGGTCATATCAGAGTGGCCTTGCAACCAGTATCGCACAAGGTCACAAAATCGGAACTACAATCCATGGAATCTTAGGTGTCTCAAACACTTCAGGGTCCATGATGGCCAAACCTGGAGAAATCTAGGGAGGGCGAACAGAGTTTGAAATACAACGTGCTACATGAGGTCAAGATAGGACAATGAAGGCACATATGCATACCAAGGGGAACTTGAAGGATGGAAACAGTTAGGAGTGCAGGTGGCAATGTACTTATGGTTGGATGATGGTAGCAAGGTGGCAATTGCTTTCATCAAAGTCAGATGGTGAAACTTGGGCCATGTGAAGTTAAAGATGAAAACTGTAGGTGCACAAGGTGGCAATCGTGCTATGTATTGGTGAATGCTTAGTGGCAGAATGTTCACTGGATTCCGAGCCAACACTTGGTTTATGTTGGTAGCATCTATATTTAGCTGTTCAAAGGGTAAACATGATGCACAACAGAGACTCAAAGGCTCGAAGAAGACAAATCAAACAGGTGACTTAGGATTAGCCTACTAAGCTACTTGTTTCCTCAAGTTTCAACATCCGAGCAACTAGGCTCATGAAGTTATGAGCAAACCAACATTCACGCATTAAGGCTCGTAGGTACAAGGGTACAACTTCCAAAGGTGAGAGATTATGTAAAGGCCGACATGGTGTCATGAAGGTTAGAGCAAGCTCAAGCTCAAGGATCTTATGCCTAGGATCATACGCAGGTTAATCATGACACAATGGTCAAAGGAACCTGAACATGGTTGTAGGAGAGACAGATAGGACAAGAATCATTGTAGGCCAAGAGCTGGTGTCAGTAAGGTTTTGCAACTCATGTTCCAGAAGGATTCAACACCGCAATGCACACGGGTCAGGCTCAACACAACCCAAGGATTCAAGGGATCAATGGAAATAGAACATGCAAAGCTTATCTTGGTGTCAAGATAGCTAGGGCTTGTGACCAAGAAAACCTTGTCCTCAACAATGTCAACAAGGAAAATCGATGTGGTCGACCTCCTTGAAGATGGGAATATCACTAGGAACTCTTGGGAAAGCGACGTCCAAGAAGGCTAGAACATACTTGACTCAGGAGAAACGAGTGATGCATTGTCTTGAAGGAATCTACATTCGACTCAGACATGAGTCAAGCAGGGACCAACGCAGTAGTCTGGTACCTCGCACACTGGGGATTCGGGGGACTCTTGAACGGGGGCTTGAAGTCTAGGCCAAAAAGATAGATAAAAATACCAAAATATGCACAATTGTTAAGGGTTAGACAGTGACTTTGCTCATGGCTATAAAGCAAGGTTAAGACCTCCCACTTTCATATTTCTTAGTTGCACATAGGCACTTGTTGGAGATTAAAATAAACATGATACAAAGGCACTCACTCCTAGTTTAAAAATCAATTGACGAGGACATCAATTCCATAAAGGAGGGGTGTATGTGAGGTCGAGAAACCAACCCAAGACCCATGGGGCTTTGGGGGTATGCTTGACCGCACCGAATATCATGGATCTATATGGGGAGAAAGTGTAAGGAGAGGTGAAACATGGACCCATATCTAGGCACACTAGAATGTACTCACGCACCGGGTAGGTACATTAGGCCTCCCGGGTTGCCGTGGGGATTACTGCCGCGTGCCTTGGGGGATGCCCTCCCCACCTTGACGATGATCGTGCTGAAGCGAAAATGGAACCGACGGAAGGAAAAATGGTGGAAATGGCGAAGCTGATGGGAGGGACGGCGAGCCGTGCCGAGCCGACAGGCCGACGAGGCTAGGCCAGTTGGATCATGGATTCGAGAGGGATGGAATGACCCGAGGCCACAAGGCCATGGAGCCGAGTCAGGGATACATGAGAAGGGTGTGACCCGACAAGGTTATATCGCGCTATGACGTGCTCATTGACCGATGGAGCCGAGATATATCTTATATTGGCATGATGGGATGCTTTGCGGGACCCGATGTTCGGGACTCCCATCCTAGAGCCCGTGAGACAGACCTTCCCTTCCATTAATTTCATGCCACTTTCTCCTTTTTTCTCGTATCAAAACAAAACAATGTGATTAATCAAAACAAGATTATTTTTCACATATCAAAGCAATGCAATAAATCAAAACCAAGATTAATCGACCATTATCAAAACAATGCAACCATTAATAAAATTATTTAGCCAGTGGTGTAACCCAAATTTCTTGTATCTATCTTGAGCAGTTACCGGTTGAGGTAATAGGAGATTGAACACTATTTGTACTTCAAAATAAATTTATGTACATAATTGCACTGTATGTAGTACTAAGGATTAGGTTACTCTCATGTGCGACTCTGTTTGGAAGCCTTCCATTGAAAATTTCTCTCAGTCAATTCTCTTATAACACTAGAATTGGTCCTACATTTTTTGCAGCATTTCTCAAGAATTGTCAGATCTAGTTGACGATAAACTATGGCCCATTAATCCATTGTGTTGGCTCCAAGAATTTCACGTGAGCTATGAATCCAGCTTTGATTTTGAAGAGTCAACCTCCGACCTCACATGCTCACAAGCTCAATGCTCAAAAACCCCCATATGGTCTGTTTGATGCAACAAATCTTGTGTGGGAAACTTCTCCGCATCCTCTATCAAAATTTGACATCTAACAAATAGCATTCATTCCTTGGGATCACATGGCCGACTTCAAGAAAGGTGACCCAAAAAGACCGGATGCCCACAAATTAATAATTGGAAGAAAAGAAATCAGGTAGGCTCATTATATTTTTTGACCAAAGATAACTAGTTACTTATCATTGATCGAGTAAGTTTCAAATTCATCCTTAACTACATAGTTGGGATTTCATTTGTATTAAAAGTACTATTTTATTCAACTATATCATGTGTGTATCTATTAGATATTTGTGTGACTTTGGCCCCATGGATGCTCTTGATGACGAATCATCTACAAGAGCCCGAAAGTGAAGAGTAGAATCACAATCGTACGCAGTTGGTTGCCAATGCCATTTTGTAGTTTCACAATTATACTTATGGCCATGGGTATGTCTCTTGAATTACATACAATACCAACATGTTAATTCAAAGGGTAATGTGTGCCATGGCTCACAATACATGGGACTAGCCTCAATAAGGTTGTGTTTCACTCCATGGCGATCCATAGCAATGTAATGCGATCATATGGATTTGTGACATGCTACATAAAGGATTCACCCCCCAAAACAAGTGTTGCAACATCACATTCATTTGGTACAAACGAGTGAAAAGGAAGGGAACCTTGGGGCAACTCGGGATACTTTCCTTAAACTGTGAGATATCCTTAATGTTGCAAGTTGGAATCTATCATGCTCCAAACTGATCAAGATGATGCACGCGCTCTGATTTTGTACCAGTTGTAGAAACTTGAGGGCAAGCAACCAGGCATTCAAGGCGTGGCACTAGCTACTAGGAGGAGCAAGCATACAACAACAGAATTGGAGGCTTCTACCCGCCGCTAAGAGCTCCTGTAGTGAACTCGGCAACCATTTTCACCACCGACAGTAGGAGCGCTACTGTTTTGCAAGTTTTGCAGCATAGTGGTGGTCTGCATTGTTTTATATACTGCATCTCTCTCGCATTGTTCTCTAGCAGCTTGCAAACAGCTTGATCTCCTGCAGACGCAACCTCAGCATTTTATTTTATTTATTTTATTCTTTTTTGGACCCTCAGGTTTAAAACCTTAGGATTTTGTTATTGTTCACACAAATATTTCAAACATTTGTCCACACTTAAGAAGCTGTTCACATGGGGGATCCTTAGACTTTTCAATGCATTTTAGACTCTCGTTTAATACTTATTATTAATGTCTTATTGCTGTAATTATTATCGTCTCTTTTTTTTTAAAAAAAAATTGACGACTACTAGAAGGGAGCAAAGTACTCCATGAGGACCCCTCATATCCTCTACAAAGTGAGGGTAAGGTAACTATCGGGTGTCTAGCCGGGGATCGAACCTGGTACCTTCAGGTTACAAGCCACCCCCATCAACCACTAGAACAAACGCCCGATGGTGTAATTATTATCTTCTCATTAGCCATGAGATTTAATGTATTAAATGGGGATGGGCTCTTGATCATGATGAATGCTTATGTATAGTTTCTTGGTTATGAGGTTATTTGATTAAGCAATATTTTTCAGTTTATTATGACAAAATAATGGCACTCATTGTCATTAGTAATGCATTTGGAGAGAGATTATGCCCATGGAGATTTGGAGATTATGGTGCTGCCTAAAGAAGTTGAAAATGGACATTTCAGCAAGTGTGGAGTCTTCGGTGTCAACAAGGAAGCTTCCACAACAAGATTACTAAAGAAGGTATTTTATGATTATTTGCCTCAGATTTTTTGTTGTTTATGAGCATAGAAGATGCTCATATATGTTTGGAGCATTAGAAGAATTCTCAAGTTGGAAGGGTTGCTATGTGATGGGATGGTAAATCCCATGGTTCTTTGCTTACGGAGAAAGACGAGAGAATGTGCATGGTTGCTTTGCTATGGGAAAGAAAATTTTGGCTCATTTGGAAGTCCATGTATGTGGATCAAGTAGAGGATGCCCTCATGAATGTTGCTCAAGGATGGTGAGCATCATTGGTGAAGGCCATTGGAGTCTCTCACAATTGCACCTAAGAGGCTTTCTCATTGGGAGAAGCATGATTGAAGCACCCTTAATGCATGCAAATGGAAGAGCATATGCTTTCAAAGGCCATGTAGATGGTCAAGACCTCATGTAAGTAAGAGGTCAAGGAGGCAAAGCATTGTAGCTAAGTGGAGCTGCATACACATAGAACTTGGAGCTTAAGTGGGAGCTCGTGAAAGCAAAGAATTTGTAGCAATATAGCAAGATAGGAGCTCACTATGTTGAGCACCATGGAGTGGGCAAGAAATCTTGCAGAGAAGAGAAGCAAGCTTTATGGAAATTAAAGCTTGAGGTGAGAACAAGAAAATTGAAGCTCACAGTAACAAAGAAGAAGGCATACAAGTCATCCCATGATGAAGGTCAACTACAAGAGAGTGACCATGTGGAGGTAGCAAAGAGAGCATGTAGTTCAATGACAGTCAAGAAGCTACAATTTGGGGTAGCACTAAGAGTCGGCCTTGAAGCTACAAGGCTATAGGCTGCCAAATGAAGAGGAAGACTCATTTGGGGTCTAAATTTGCAAAATAGGTTTTGGTCCTGATCTACAGGTGGTGCACAAAAGCGTGCACAAAAGTGAGCAAATGAGAAAGCAGCAAGTTCAGGAGAAAGAAGCTTGGTACACAAGCTTATGAAATTTGCTATGAGCACTTGAGCAAGAAGCTTAGAGGAGTGTAGATTCGGCTATCATGATTTGAGTAGCAAGAATGTAAGCCATGCTTGAAGGTCGCAGCATATCGAAGAAGGTCGCCATGGAAGCTCGAAGAGCACCAGTAAAAGAGCATGAAGAAGAAGGAGTTGGGTATTGCAGAGAGAGAGTGTGTGGGTCCCATTTACAGAGAAAGAGCCAATTGCTGTTCAAACAAAATCTTGCTGAAGATGAAGACGAGTCTGGGAATCTAGGTCAGCAAAAGGAAAACAATAGCGTAGTAAGTTCACAGGCAAGTATGTAGCTGATTCGACGAAACTTGCAGATGTGGGGCCATGCTTGGCTTGTTCGGCACATTGTTTTCTTACAGTCGTCGGTGCAGAAGATGAAGAATTAAAATTTCATTGTTGGAAAACTATGATGGAAGTAGTGGTTTGACGATCGACTCAAGGAAAATTGTATGGAGGTAGAAGACATGGTGCTAATATAAGTGTCAAGAAAACCAAATAGAAACTTAAATATGGAGGCCAAGGTCCCTATTGAGTGACACAGATTTGTTGACCCCCCTTGTCCTATCTTCTTGGTCCTTCGTCTTTTGGTTTTAGGGAAACTCTAGCAGGTTTTGAAACTTTGTCAGTGGGTGACTAGTAGGACGAGATGGCTTACACACCCTTTGAGTACTAGAATAATATAAAGCTTATCCAGCTTTTGAGTACTAGAATAATATAAAGCTTATCCAGCTTTTGAGAAATAGCTCTCCTTCTATTGGGCTTAACAAAGGCACTATCTACTACAAATTGGAGTAGCACAATAAGTGTCATGTAAAGGCACTGTAAATGTTGTACATATTATTATGAGAAAAGGTGGCAAATGACCAAGCTTAGTAACTTTGGGGTTTTAAGTTTGGATGACCAAGTGTGAATAAGGGCCAGTTGTATATAAGTGCATTTCTCATAATACAATAACATAATCCCCCTTTGTACTAAGTGAACTCTAGTTATCTTCTTACTCTTTGCCCTTGTGTGTGGATGAGAGAGATAGAGTCAGTGAGTGAGAGGAGATGATTTTAGTTTCTTGCACATGTGCCTCTTCATGATTTGGGTGAGAGAGTTTTCTTCTTGCTTTTTGCTTTTGTGGGTGGATGAGAGAGAGAGAGAGAGAGAGAGAGAGAGATGATTTTAGTTTCTTGCACATGTGCCTCTTTATGCTTTGTGTGTGAGAGAGAGAGAGAGAGCATGTAGAGAGGTGAGAGAGTGTAGAGAGTGAGAGGGGTGAGTCGTTGTAGGGAAGTGCAGCCAACTTCCTAGTGGTGACAAAGTGGGAGATTTGGGAAATTGGAACTAGCAACCACTAGAGCTTAGAGGTCAAAGAGAACCTGGTCCAAAAGTAAGGTAATAATCTCACATGGTTGTTCCTTGTCTCCCAGCTTGCTTAAATGATAGAGTTCTTGAAAGAGTAGAAATAGGCCATAACATTTTTAGTGTTGTTAGGGGAGCTAGTCTTACTTTTTCCATCTCCTTCCTTACATGCTTAAGAATATTTTTTTAAAGTTTTGTAGAGGTTTTGGGTGATGTCGTGTGAAGAATGGATAACATTGTTGCATAGTGAAGAAAAGTGTGGTAAATGTCTGATTTTTTGTTGTTTTTAGTGGAAAATTTGGTGTAGTGAGTCCTTAGGAAACCTAGAGAGAAGCATTCCGATCAGTTTTGGTTTGATTTTTTAAGTTTGCAACATTCTCCATTTTCATGTGAAAAACCAATGTGTTGGGTTTTTTTTCTTTTTCTAGAAATTGTAAAAAACATAAAAATTATTTTTGTTTGAGATTTTTTTTAAATTCATTACTTTAGCTTTGGTTAGTAGACTCAAATTGCACCTTATGAGAAAGTAAAAATAATATTTAGACCTTTTAAATTTGGATTAAAATTGATTTGTGGTTTTTCATGCTTGGGAGTTTTTCACGAACATGAAAAACCAAAGAAATTCACGTCGATAAAAAGTCCCTAAAACCACGCTATGATTTAGGAGATTGCATTACATAAAATAGAAAATCTTGTCTCCAAAATCTTATCCTTAAAAACATTGGCATGAAAGACGAGAGTTTTTTTTACTATCTCGACTTTTTTTTATGTAGGACTATCTCTTTTAGATACATCGTGATTTTTTTGAGAAAATCACCTCAAACTATTTTTATCATTTGAGGATTTTGAGATGTTTGCACAATCTCTTGGTGAAGATATACATAAAAAACACCCAAGCTCGAAAGATGCAAGAGTTGCATAATGTGACCAAAGGAAAATTGAGTATAAATGATTAGTCGGTGAAGGTCAAAGGGCTTGCAGATGCCCTTGCTTCTATTGGATCACTAATAGATGATGATGGTATGGTTTTGGTGACCTTCAATGGTCTTGGTAAGGAAAACAACTAGTTTCCGAATTCCATTGGAGTTTGAAATAGCTTTTTTGATTTTTAGGAAGTGATTGCTCTTCTCATTCATGAGGAGATTAATATTAGGGGAGGTTCATCCTATAGAAATTCAAATGAGCAAGTCTTCTACTCAGATAAAGGTAGAGGTAGAGGTAGATCATCATTTAGAGGCTAAGGTAGAGGCTGTTTTGGAAACAACAACATGAATCAAATGTACAAACAGGTGGAAGAGGTCACTCTAGAGGTAGGGGGAGCCAGAGAGGCCGAGGTGGTTGGTAAAGAAATAAAAATTCAAATAGCACAGAGTACTATGGCAAACTAGGGCACATGGCAAAGGACTACTATGGCAAACTAGGGCACATGGCAAAGGACTACTATAAAAAGTAAAATGATACTAAAATTAAAAAGTTACAGCAAAGAAACTATATCATTAAAAGTAAACAAAGTGATGAGCAATTGTTTGTGATGTAGCACATGCTTAGTTCAAAAACAACACATGCTTAATTCAAAAATAGGGTGATGGTAGGAGTGAGAAACTATTTGTGATTTAGCACATGTGTAGTTCAAAAATAGGAGATGTGTTAGGATCAGGAGAAATTTGGTATGTGGGTTCTAGCATCTCTAACCACATGACCAGTCGTGTTGAGTGGTTTAGAGATATGAAAAAAATGAAAGAACCATGTTATATAAAAACATGTACGCACCCTATTCTGCATGTCAGTAAAGTGTCATTGTCTATGCAAGATGTACTTGGCAGATGTTCTTCATGTTCCAAATATTACAAAGAACCTGGTTTTAGATGGTCTGCAAGTGAGGTTGAATCCTCAAGTGTGTTTTGTGGAAGACTTCAAAAATCAGTGCCGCTGGGTTGCAAAGGGTAATAGAAATGACAGGATGTTTACTTTGGATGTGAACGTGCCTGAGGCGAGTGAAGGAAACCATGTTTGTGCATGGGACAGGTGTAAATGCAAATATTTACATATAGCATAAGCGCATTGGTTAATGTGTGAAAATATAACAATAGCTGAAGTCTATACAAGCCTGAAATATTATTGTTACAAGGTTGCCGAAGTTTAAGGTTGATGGTATGCATAAAGTATGTGAAGCATGCCAGCTTAATAAGTAGGCCAAGCATGCTTTCCCTCATGAAAAGCACGTTAGTGAAAGGACATTAGATGTTATATATTCAGATGTATGGGGATCGACCAATTGTAGGTTGCAGGTATCATGCTACATTTATTGATGATGATGAGATCACACCAAGAAAGTGTGGGTTTATTTTATCAAGGAGAAAAGGGAGGTGTTTGCTCACTTTCAGAGATTTAAATCCTTGGTCGAGAAGGAAAAAGGCATGCAAATAAATTGTTTGAGATCATATGGTAGAGGAGATTTAAATCCTTGGTCGAGAAGGAAGAAGGCATGCAAATAAAATGCTTGAGATCATATGGTAGAGGAGAGTATTTCTCCAATGCTTCTAGTGATTTCTTGAGAAATCACAAAATCAAGAGAGTTCACATGCAGGTATACTCCGCAATAGAATGATATTATAGAAAGGAAAAATAGGCACATTACAAAGTGGCACGTGCCTTGATGTTTGAAAAGAATATGCCAGGATATTTTTGGGCAAAAGTAGTAGCACAACTATTATTTACAGTATAAGCAAGACCCCCACCATAGCTATTCATGGTATGATGCCTGAACAAAAGTCTGCATACATAAGACCACATGTGTCTCACTTGAAAGTGTTTGGATGTGTTGCATATGCATATCTTGCCGATGAAGTGAGACCCTTTATAGTGACGTGGTCATCGTGTAGTGAGCAAGGTTCAAACTTGACATCTCCGCTAGCATAGTCAAACACTTACCTTCCTCTAACCTTTTATTGGTTTCAACAAAGGGGGAGGCGTCTATTTGTAGGAAAAAGTGAGCTCCTAACTAAGCAAACTGATTCTAGAATTTTCCAGTTCAGTTTGGTCAATTTTGTGACCATTTTTAGGTTAGTTTAGCTTACTTTTTGGAACTAGACTTGAATTAGGAGAGAGGAGAGATGAAATATCTCAATTTTTGATGATTTAAAACACCACATGTGTGAAGTAGGCGCCTCATTGAGATGAGGGGGGGAATCCCTATTGTGAGGTGTCAAAAATCCATTTTTTTAGAATTCCTTTGGTCCTTAGTCCACTCTTCATCTTATGTGAGTATTTACTCATTTTGGGAGGATTTTCTTTTTTTTTTTTCAAAAATCTGGACCTCTAGGGGTAAGGCCTCTTGAACAGATTATACTTGATTTCTAATGCACCTTCTGAAAATCTTTTTGAACTTCTGTTTCGGGGGAACTTATTTTAATAAGAAGAGATATTTTTCTGTCCAAAAATATTCAAAATCTGAATAACCTCTCTCTAGAATATTTTCTCTCTCTAGGTAAAAACAGTTAGAAACAAGATCTTTATATTTTTGAAGAGGGATTTGATTACAGGGGAAGATGCTGGACATCTTGAGAGGCTGGGGGAGGAATCTTACATTCTCTCCCACTTGAAAAACGTGAGATGTCCTCATCTCGCAAACTAGGGGGTAATCTCGTGACAGTTCGGCTTCTTTCTCCCAGGTGGCATCTTCAAAAGGATAGAACTTCCATTTGACCAATAATTCTCTCAGAATTCTGTTCCTGAGAACCTTTTCTCGAACATCAAGGATTTCTTCAGGTTGGAGTTTCATCTGCCCTTGGGTTGAAGAAGTTAAGATTTCATCAAGCACATGATTCGGGCTTGGTACATACTTTTTAAGAAGGCTGACATGAAATACATTATGTATTTTGAGATGAGGAGGCAGAAGAAGCTCGTAGGCTAAGTCTCCTACTTTCTTTGTAATCAGATATGGCCCACAATATCTGGGGGATAACTTCTTGTACTTTCCAAGAGATAGAGAACTTCTTTTGGGGCATACTCGAATGAAGACCATATCTGCTTCTTCGAATTCTCTGTATGTCCTCTTCTTATCTGCATACTACTTCTGTCTATCCTGAGCAGCCTTTATATCTTTGCGAATTGACTGCATCTGCTGCTCCATGTCATCAAGCATTTGTCTGGACATCTCGACCTTAATCAATGGGTCGGACCAAGTTAATGGAGTTAAGCAGTCGTCCATACAAAGCTTTGAAAGGACTCATCCCAATACTTCTGTGATAAGAAGCATTGTAGGCGAACTCGACTAGGTGCAGATAGCTTAGCCACTTCTTGGGTTCCCTGCCACAACATGACCGAAGTATATATTCGATTACTTGGTTTACCCTTTCTGTTTGTCCATCGGTCTCAGGGTGGTAAGCTGCTGTGCTGAGATCCAAGAAAGTTCCTACTGCTTCAAAAAATGCAGTCCAGAATCTTGACGTGAATTTGGGATCTCAATCACTTACTATTCTTCTGGGTAGGCCATGCAATCTGAAGATTTCCTTGAGGAACACTCTGGCCACATCAACTGCAATGTAGGCTTCTTTTACTGGAATCAGATGGGCAACTTTGGTTAGTCTATCACCTACCACGAAGATGGAGTTGTAACCTGATTGCACTGAAGGTAATCCAGTAATAAAATCCATACTGATGCATTCCCACTTCATCTGGGGGATGTCTAATGGATGTAACTTCCCAAGCATTTTTACTCTCTCAGCCTTGACTTTCTGACAGGTCAGACATTGACGTACATGATTAAGCACATCCTTTTTTAGACCAAGCCAAAAGAAGCTTTTCTTCACAGACATGTAGGTTTTGATGAAACCTGGATGTCCTGCAATAAGGTTGTCATGGGCTTCATTCAGAATTTGACCCTTAGTTCCCTCATCATTGGGAATGCATAACCTATGATTATAATACATAATTCCATCATCCAGGCTGTACCCTTAAACTCGGTTCAACTCTTGTGGAGTTTTGCTTTCCTGCATAAGTAGGGCAGCAAAAAGGCCAAAGAATCTATCCTGCATTATCTTCTCTCTTGCTTCAATAATCAAAGGATTTGACACTACAGTAATTGCAAGTAAGGAGGCTTTTCTGCTGAGGGCATCTGCTACCACATTTTCTTTGCCTGGGCGGTACTTGATTTCAAAATCAAATTCCTGCAGGGTCTGCATCCACCTTCTCTGGCGCATGTTGAGATCCTTTTGAGGGAAGATCCACTTTAAGCTCTGATGATCTGTCATCACAGTGAATCTTTGACCCAGTAGGTAATGTCTCCACAGCTTCAGGGCATAAACTACTGAAAGTAGTTCGAGGTCATGGGTGGACAGCATAATTTCTCTCATGCGTTCTGAGTTTTCGGGATTCATAGGCCACTGCATGACCTTCAAACCACTGGCATCAGTTACTACCTCAAAGGGTAGAGAGAAATCTGGCAGCTTCAGAACGGGATTGGTTACCAAGGCGGTCTTCAACTTATCAAAAGCACTCTGGCACCTGGCAGACCATTGAAACGGAATATTCTTCTTGAGAAGATTAGTCAGGGGGAAGCTATGAGAGCATACTTTGGTATTCTATACCAACCAGTCAATCCTAAGAATCCTCTGACTTCTTTCACTATTTTTGGTTCAAGCCAATCTATGGACTGCTTGGACTTTCATGGAGTTTGGAGAAATTCCATCTTTGGATACCAGAAAGCCCAAGTATTCAACATGGTCGGCAGAGAAAGTGCATTTTCTCTTTTTTGCAAAGAGTTGGTGGTTCCTTAGAATCTCAAGAACTTTTCTGACATGAGCTTCATGGTCAGCTGCATTCTTTGAGTAAATCAGAATATCATCAAAGAAAACAAGAACGAAATCATCCAAGTATTCTCTGAGAATGTCCTGCATTAAGCGATTGAATGTAGCTGGGGCATTTGTCAATCCAAATGGCATGACAGTGAATTCATAATGCCCATACCAAGTATTGATGGGCTGTCTTTGGGATATCTTGCTCATTAATCCTGATCTGATAATACCCTGATTTGAGATCTATCTTTGTGAAGATATGGGCTCCACTTAGCCTGTCTAGAAGCTCATCAATTATGGGGATAGGATACTTATTCTTAACTGTTAGCTGATTGAGACCTCTGTAGTCCACACAGAGTCTTAGCATTCCATCTTTCTTTTTTTGAAAGAGAACTAGCGCACCCCAAGGTGAAACAACGTGCGTAGGGCTACTGGCTGAGCTCCGGGGGTCAATTCTATCACATGATCTACCTCCCGAATTGGAGGCATCTCTGTTAATTCTGCTGGGAATAAATCATCATAATCACTTAACCATTCAGGTTCTTTAGCTTTTAACTTTAAGTCTACCGGATTCATTTTCACAAGATAAATGCACTGCTTCTTTCTAAGTCCTTTCAGTAACTTAGAAGCTTTTACTAACTGCAAGCTTGGGGATCCTGAAATTCCGGTTCCTTAAACTTTGTTTCCGTGAAGGCCACGGAAGGAGATGGTTCCATTATGACAATGAATGTCAACTTGATTTTTGTGGAGCCAATCCATTCCAAGGATCCCGTCAAAAACTCCCAAAGGTATAACTCTGAACTGGCAGTTAGTTAAATTCCCATCTAGATTGAACTGAATACAATCTATCTCAAGGTGAGTGAAAAGAATCTTTCCACTTGCCAATTCAACTTGCATAGGCTTCCCTGATTTCTAATATAAGACTAGCTTACACAAGCATCCAGGGGAAATGAAAGAATGAGCACTGCTTGAATCAATCAAAAGCTTAAAAGACTTACCCTGATACTCAGCTGGAGTATGGATGACGGAGAATTGACGGTTTGGCCCCTTGGTTTTCAATTGCAGCATAAATCTGTCCTCTTTCTTCTTCCACTATTTCTGCAATTGTGACTGCTCTGGCTGCTACTGCAGAGTCTGAGGCGAAACTCTTTCTCTTTAGTTGCCCCAGTTCTGGGAAGGAGTTCTGAGGCTACTCTGGACAGAGGCAGATGGCTGAGCTGGAGTTCTCTTGGGATTTTGGGATTTCCCTGATTTGGGCGAGATGGGGACCTTGATTTGACTGATAGAAAGGGGTTAGTCTTTGCACTCTCAGTACTTGGCTTCCCTGTCTCCTTGACATGACAGGAAACCCTGGCATCCAAAACACCGGTTCTCACTTCTGAGCTCATCCCTCTGAATCCTTGAAATAGGTGGGGCTCCTGAGAAAGTGTTCTAGGGGAAGGGTCTTCCTTCACTTCTGAATCTTCCCGCATCCTGATTCTGATTTGGGCCTTGCTGCCTCTTTGGGGGAGGAAAGTTTGAAGTACTTCTCAGGGTTTGGAATCTTTTAAAATTTGAGGGTGGAGGCTTTGGTAGGACCTTAACAACAAAGGCTTTAGCAAAGTCCTTCGCCATTCTTACTGCTTCGGCCATTGAGACAGGTTTGGCATTCTTCACTAAGGTGTCCAATGGCTCGTTCATTCCTCAAATGAACCTGGCCATCAGCTCCTCTTCATCCAACTGAGGGAAATATTTGAGGAGAAGGGCAAAAGCTTGATGGTACTCTTCAATTGTCCGGCTATCCTGCTTTAGTTCCAAGAACTCATTCATCTTAGTTTCAAGGAAGCCCGGAGAACAAAACCTCTTTCTGAGGTAAGCTTTAAGATCGGTCCAGGTCTAGGTATTACGGTCAAGACGGTTAGTCTCGCAGCAGTGATTCCTCCAAGCGACCCTGGCCGTTTCCACAATCTTTAACCTAGTGAGAGCCATCTTGCTTCTCTCATTGTAGCCAGTTACATCAAAGTATTCCTCCATTGCTTCAATCCACTTTTCCACTACTTTACCTAATTGTTCCCCTTCACCCTTGAAGGGACCAGGTTGGGATCTGTGTAGGGCTTTTCGAACATCCGGATCTAACTCTTCGTCGTCATCATCGATTAGAGGATCCGGTTGCCTTGCATGGGCTATGCGCCTCATGATTCTGACAAAACGAGATTTTCGTCAACTTAACTTTGACAACATATTTATGATTATTTAATTTTTACAATTTATTCTTTAAATAGATATTTATTTCATCATACTTTATGAAACAAGATTAACCATATTCACAATCATGAAAACAATTTGGATTTTTTTTTTGTTGCAAAACATCATTTATTATCAAAAGTTTTCGATATATACATAGAGCATTACGGCTCCCAAAATCACTGTCTCAATCGCATACGCATAAAGAAGCGAAATTGTGAAGGAGACATGCCATGGTACACACGATTCATTACAGAAAGAGGTGCTGCAATTCTATCTCTAGGGATAAAGCGGCTAAGAAGCCTAAAAAATCGGCATGAAGTTCTGAAGTTCCTAGGTGAATGATCAAAGAGTTGCACATGCTGAACAAGCCCTAGCCTTATCAGAATCATGGCTAAGGAAATATTCTGCTTGAGCCTCTGACGTTGACTGGTACTGACATTAATACATCGTCCTCCACAGAACCACATATACCGATGTCGCTCAAGAGGATCAGGAAAGTAAAGACTCTCAAAATGACGCGCGAGTCTCACTCTGCTTACTCGAGTCGTATAGCAGAGTTGATGAGGTGGTCGAATGCAAAGGCTATCATATCCTGACTCTGGGAGAGTTCACAAATGCCAGATAGATTCGGGGTATCCATCTATAAATTTTCAATTCAATTTATGAGTTTTTAATTTTTGAAGTTCATTAATTCAACATAATATAAACAAGTGAAAACATTATTTCCCAGATTTACTTTAAAACTTTTAAGCAATTTTTGCTGCTGTTACGTAAATTTACAACAGCACTCTGATACCAACTGTGAGATCCCACTGCCCCCTCTGCGCACCAAATTCTCATATGGTAGCAGCGGAAGTGGCTTCCTCTTACATGGGGCAGGGTTTCTCACTTGGGGCCTCGCCCTCGAATGTCCGGGCACGAGACTAAGCTGGTGGTCATTCCAAAATCCGAAACCGATAACGAGGTCAAGATATTGAATTAACCATCATCTGATTAAACCCAGATAGAAGGGAAACTATTACAGACTTAACTTGAAGGAATCAACGCTTTTTTCCTGATTGAATCAGGCACAGCCGTTGATCTATTCATTAGAGAAGTCTTCAGGTTACTATTTAACTATTCGAGTTCTAAACGTATTCCTATTTATCAATTTTTATTATTAAAACTCTACAAATTCCGGCCCATGGGTTAGCCACCACCCAACCACTGGAATTGGTAGAACCAAACAAGTACTCACCCACCTATAATTGAATGCCTTTCTTAACTTTTGCTTTAGAATACAAATACTCACACGCTCCTCTTTAAACTTTAATTTATAAAATAATCCATTGTCAAACAGTTACTGGGGTTACAGATGTCATAACTCAAAATTTCCATTCAATCCTTGTTTCTCACAAAACAGTATCACTCTAGACTCTCCGTTGAGACTAGCAGGTCAACAACGAGATCAAGTAACACATTACAATAAGTTTCTCGTCATCATACATATATATCTTCCTTGACATACACATGGATGTCCTCGGCACCACGAGCCCGTGCATCGCCTAGTCATAACCCTCCAGGATCCTCCTTAGGTGTCCTGGCACTTCACTCAGGACCGCTTCGTCGGCCCTCGTCCATCGTACCGGAAGCGCACCATTTTAACCATATCGAGGCTGGTCAAGTGGGCAGGCTTTCCCGCGTGAGCTGTCCTTTGAACACTCCTCGCCAGCTGTTGCAACCGAACTTCCCTTAGAACACACATATACCAAATGCTCCCTCTAGCATTCTGGTGTAAGAAAGTCCTTTAAGAAAACAGGGTTTCTATGCAAGTTTTCAGTTTTGATTTTCTTTTGAATACAATGAGTATATCTTAATTTCGTAACCCAAGAATTCTAGATCACAGTTCTGGATTCCCAAGAAGAATTCCTCGAATTCTAAATTCTTGATCCTCAAATCAAAATCAAAGGTCTCAACTTAGATTCAGATTCGGTGGGTGATTTGAGTGTAGATTACTGAACTGGTCACATCGTCATTTCTTGAATCTGACGAAGGAGTTACGTCTTGGTCATAGTCTGATTCAGGGTTTGAGTGAAAAAGTTCTCCCTGAACTAACTTTCTCAAAGGTAATATTTCAATTACTACTTTACTGAATTCAAAACTAAACACGAGTTCCTATGAGGAATAAATTAGTCATTTATCTAAAATTCCGTCTTCGATAGTTTTTTTTTTTGAATTTTCTCAATACCATCCCAGAGAATATGAAACGGTATAATTTTCCTTCACTAAGAATTTACTTATTCATTTTTCCAATATTCATGGGATTTAAACATAGGATTAAAGTGAACTCTTATTTTGATTAAAAAACATTCTTTTATGCATCATTTTATGCATAAAAATCAATATTGGTGAAAGCAACACTTTTGTAATAAAAAAATTCTTTTATGCATCATTTTATGCATAAAAATCCATAATGATAAAAGTAACTTTTTTATAATAAAAATATATTCTTTTATGCATCTATTTATGCATAAAAATCCATAATGATGAAAGTAACACTTTTATAATTTAAAAAATTCTTTTATGCATCCTTCTATGGATAAAAATCAATAATGATGAAAGTAACACTTTTATAATAAAAAATTTATTCTTTTATGCATCTATTTATGCATAAAACTCCATTTTGATGAAAGTAACACTTTTATAATTAAAAAATTTCTTTTATGCATCCTTTTATGCATAAAAATCAATAATGATGAAACTAACACTTTTATAATAAAAACAATATTCTTTTATGCAACTATTTATGCATAAAAATCCATAATGATGAAAGTAACACTTTTATAATAAAAAAATATTCTTTTATGCAACTATTTATGCATAAAAATCAATAATGATGAAAGTAACACTTTTATAATAAAAAATTTATTCTTTTATGCATCTATTTATGCATAAAAATCCATTTTGATAAAAGTAACACTTTTATAATTTAAAAAATTCTTTTATGCATCCTTTTATGCATAAAAATCAATAATAAAAATATATTCTTTTATGCATCTATTTATGCATAAAAATCCATAATGATGAAAGTAACACTTTTATAATTAAAAAAATTATTTTATGCATATAAATCAATAATGATGAAAGTAACACTTTTATAATTAAAAAAATTCTTTTATGCATAAAAATCAATAATGATGAAAGTAACACTGTTATAATAAAAAAATATTCTTTTATGCAACTATTTATGCATAAAAATCCATAATGATGAAAGTAATACTTTTATAATAAAAAAATATTCTTTTATGCAACTATTTTTGCATAAAAATCAATAATGATGAAAGTAACACTTTTATAATTAAAAAAATTATTCTTTTATGCATCTATTTATGCATAAAAATCCATTTTGATGAAAGTAACACTTTTATCATTAAAAAAATTCTTTTATGCATCCTTTTATGCATAAAAATCAATAATGATGAAAGTAACACTTTTATAATAAAGAAATATTCTTTTATGCATCTATTTATGCATAAAAATCCATAATGATGAAAGTAACACTTTTATAATAAAAAAAATTCTTTTATGCAACTATTTATGCATAAAAATCCATAGTGATGAAGTAACACTTTTATAATTAAAAAATTATTCTTTTATGCATCTATTTATGCATAAAAATCCATAATGATGAAAGTAACACTTTTATAATAAAAATATTCTTTGATAATAAAAAATAATCAATATGCATCTTTCGTTGCATAGATTTTAATTCCATTAAAAATCACTCTTTTATAAAAAAATTAATCAATATGCATCTTTCTATGCATAAACAAAAATGACACTTTTAGAATACACGAACGATGGGGATTACTCTTTTTGATTAATAAAAGATGAAATTTATTTCACAAATTTTTAGAAAATTTTACCATAACGTCCTTTGTATGGTTGACCATTTTTTAATTTTTCTAATCTTAATCTACTTAGGAATTATCCCCAATTGGTTTAAAGCATTCTAAACTAATCAATTTTCAAGAGAGAAATAGTATGAAAAGTTCAATTCCAATTATTAGATCACTTAACTAGGATAAAGAAGTGCTGATTTTAAGAATGAGAGAGGGGGAAAGCCTTTCCAAGAAGGCATGGCATCAGATTATCATTTCAACAAAACAAAAATTAGAAAACCATTAAAAGAGTAAAGAAAAATATAAGATTTCTAACTTACATGAATTCTGGGAGCTTTCCTTTGGCTTGATGGTTTGAGGGTTCTACTCTTGTTTGCAACAAGAGTGGCCACCAAATCTTTAGAAGAGGGAAAGGTCAAAAACTAGTGAATTATTAAGAATTTCACAGTTCTTGGCTCTTGGGAGGAGTAGAGTAGCAGTGCATAAAACACTATTAAGCTTCAACAAAGGGGGAGGCTTCTATTTGTAGGAAAAAGTGAGCTCCTAGCCAAGCAAACTGATTATAGAATTTTTCAGTTCAGTTTGGTCAATTTTTTGACCATTTTTAGGTCAGTTTAGCTTACTTTTTGGAACTAGACTTGAATTAGGAGAGAGGAGAGATGAAATATCTCAATTTTTTATGATTTAAAACTCCACCACATGTGTGAAGTAGGTGTCTCATTGATGAGGGGGGGAATCCCTATTGTGAGGTGTCGAAAATCCATTTTTTAAGAATTGCTTTGGTCCTTAGTCCACTCTTCATCTTATGTGAGTATTTACTCATTTTTGGGAGGATTTTCTTTATTTCTTCTATTTATCTTCTCCATACATTTGGATGAATCTGATTGGCCCCTCAAAACCTTAATTTAAAATTTTTCAAAAATCTGGACCTCTAAGGTAAGGCCTCTTGAACAGATTATACTTGATTTCTAATGCACCTTCTGAAAATCTTTTTGAACTTCTGTTTCGGGGGAACTTATTTTAATAAGAAGAGATATTTTTCTGTCCAAAAATATTTAAAATCTGAATAACCTCTCTCTAGAATATTTTCTCTCTCTAGGCCAAAACAGTTAGAAACAAGATCTTTTATATTTCTGAAGAGGGATTTGATTACAGGGGAAGATGCTGGACATCTTGAGAGGCTGGGGGAGGAATCTTACATATTTGTATTACTAGAGTATGGCATAGTTATAGTGCCAGCTCATATAATCGGGTTCACACTATGGACCAACCATTGCATGTTATAGTAGGAGAGTACTTTCCCTTATAGTATGTACTTATATCTCTTTATGTTAACAGTTATAGAGAAAAGACAAAGATAGAAGAAATTTCAGCCATCCATCTCTCTCTTGTGTCTTGCTCTCTCTTGTGTGTGTGTTTTGCTTGCAAGGAGCTCAAGCTCCCTCTCCCCCACATTCTCTTTAGCCACCACAAGGATGATAGGCTCACTCAAAATGCTCAACCATTTCTACATCTCAAAATGGAAACAATACATACATGAGCCACCTAGTGTCCAAATTGCTCAACCATGGCTATAGCTCATAATGGAAACAATACATACACGAGCCACCTAGTGCCCAAACTTTTGGGGTGAAGCATCAATATCCAACATGACTATCAAAGTCCTTGTTAAAAAGGTACATTTCTTGGACACTTTACATTATATTTTTAATCCGTGAGGTCTAACTATACCATTGGGCTAAGCTAAATAGTGTGGTATCTCAAGTATACAAATCTAGCTAGCTTCATTTAGGTTATGCAACTTGGACATCTAGTGAAGCCTCTATAGTTTGAGTTTGACAAGCTCTAACCTTGGAACTTAGAAGCTTAGAAGTCTACCTTTGGACATGTCTAGTTTAACGTGCTATGGATCCCATTTAATCAAAGGTGACCTATATTTTGCAAACCTTGGAGGTTTTTCTAAATTTGCATCTACTTCCATCCCTATCCCTTACCCCACACCCCTTTATAGTGATGTGGTCATAGTGATGTGGTCATCGTGTAGTGATGTGGTCATAGTGATGTGGTCATCGTGTAGTGAGCAAGGTTCGAACTTGACACCTCCGCTAGCATAGTGAAACACTTACCTTCCTCTAACCTTTTATTGGATCATTGTTGACAAAGCCTAAAGATACATGAAACAATAACCTCAGGGTTGTGAATACACTATCAAAAGAATCCTATGGATTGAATAAGATCTATTGTTTAACTAAGAGTGGGAAACATAGTGAACAAATGGGTGGAGTAGAAGTAGGACTAAATTTGTAGTTTAGAAACCATACCATTTCTAGTGTAGCTTCTTTTTTTTTGGGACCAATAGATATATATTTATTTACCAAAAAGCAACTTTACATCTTAGCATATTTAGATCAACTTTATCATCATTTAGAACCTGTTTAGTAAACTGCAAATCAAAGACCATCTATCATCCTCCAATACAAAAGAAGGCTTTTCCCATGAGATCTGATATCCAAGCTAAATGCAGGCTTCAATCATGTGGTGCATCCTTTAGGTGACTATTTTTCCAGAACATCTCCCTTCTTAGACCACATTTTAACTACAAGTCTAGTTCCAATCAGGTTTTCAATAAGAGCTACAAATGTGTAATCCATCTACTTCACTTTCCTATACCATCTTCTAGTCTTTAGTCCAAACTTAACTGGCTTTGTCTTCAAATTCACTCCTGCGATTCCGTGAAATCAAAAGGTGTGGAAGTCCATCCCTTACGTACCTCCTCCAGCACTTATCTAACTAGTCCCATCCCAACAATGAGGTTTTTAGTTATTCTAGGATCTTGAAGAGGTAAAGGAGGGTTAAATTTATGAGTCCACCAGATCCCCAAGCTTAACAGAGAGTTTCCTGAAGCCCTAACACAACCATCCTAGACCATCAATCCCAGTGCCTCTTTCCATTTACTGTGCAGAGCATTCTACAGAAGGGGGAACCTGTAATCTTGAGAGGGGCATGAGAGAATAATTTATCCTTCCATCCTAGGTCTTGCCAACTACCCTCAAAATTAATATATGAATCTTCCACAAGCTCTTTCAGTATCTTGGTCCAAATCTCCTTCTGTTGAAGAGTAGTGCCATCCTTGCAAGTGTGTGAGAGGGAAGAGTGAAGAAGCTTTATATAGCAATAGGTAGAGTGAAGAATGGGTAGGTTTAAGAGGCAGATCACACGAAGGCCAAAATGTGCACATTTATGGCCAGTAGTGAGCATGGCTTCAGGTCACGCACGGCAGGTCACGCATGCTTCCAAGGAAACAACATGCAGATTGAAATTTCAGGTGGTTTTCAAAAGCACTGCAGTTTTGGAAGGCGGGTTTGCACGTTAAGAGTGGTTTTGGAGGGCGGCGGCCTTGCAAGCACATTGAGGAGTTTTCACGATTTTCAAAGCATTTTCCGTAGTTGTGGCCATTGATTTGGCAAGCAAAAATGGCCCATTTGTGCTCGCCATTTTGTGCGTGATCTGCCTCTAACGAGCTACCTTAAGTCTGTGGACTAACTCCTCTCTCTCTCTCCATATTGATCTGACTAAATATCAACTGCTAGCAGTGACTAGCAAGAGAAAGTTAAACGTGGCGTGCAAGATTCCCGGTGCAAAAGCGAATCAGGGGGTACGTGCGGAGACGAAGAGCTGGGTGACACGTGTAAAGGCTGTGTCTCATAGGTCAAAGGGGGTCTTGTCACTTGTGCTGGCGGCATGCCTGAGATCAGCGAGTCTCGTCCGCCTGTTCGGTAAGTCCGGCTTGTGGTCAATGATCGCCATGGCGGATTTGGGCGGCGAAGGGGCGGTGGGCTTGGAGGAGTTCCAACGTCTCGTGGGCGTGGCGGGCGGCGCCCACGACACTTTGAACCGGGCGGAAGACAGGGCGTTGCGGGAGGTATTCCGCGTACTTTATGTGAACCACGATGGGCTGCTGAGCCGAGAGGATCTCAAGTCCGCCATGGCCATGCTTGGGCAGCCGCTCTCCGACGAGGACCTCGACGCCATGGTAGCCGCTGCTGCCTGCCAAGCGGCGGGCCCAGCAGCAGCAACACCACGGGCATCGACTTTGACAGCTTCTCCAAGCTCATGACTGCATCCGCGTAGAGCAAATAGCTTCGCCGCGTGAACTCTAAGAGGGCCTATTCGTGGGTTGCTCCAAATGCACACATTCGGGCCTCCATGTGGCCCGCAAGCCTTGCTAATCGGTTCTTGCACACAAATGTGAAGTGGCCACCAAGTGGCCCTTTGGACCTATCGGATAAAAACATTTTTTTGAATCAGAGAAAAAACATACGCTAGCATTTTTTGAAACCTAGCCAACTTCTAAAGAGTCCAAAATTTTTCAATCTTTTTTCACAAGACAAATCAAGTTCACAATCGGTTTTTGCATTCGAAGACTAAATCAATAAAAAAACCATTGTATTAAAGACAAACTTGTTGAAAAGGCTATACAAAAGAATGGAGAATGTTACATGTTGTATGAAGGCCTAAGGGCAAACTTCCAAAGACAAATTTGTACCAGACTCTCTCTCTCTCTCTCTCTCTCTCTTTGTGCAGGCAAACCAATAATGAATATTAGTACATAAAATAGAAATCTGGTTTCATAAATAAAATCTGAAAAAAAATCGAGGCATGCTTTAGGTAAGCTACAAGCACATAACAGTAAGCAAACACTTGTTGTAGAATAACTCCAATGGCTAGGTTATTGGCATCAGCAATCACCTAGAAAAGATCATCCCATGATAGCCAACTTTAAGATTGGTGACTCTCAGAGGTAACTTTTTTCAATGCTTGGTATGCCTCTAAAGCCTTGCCCATAACGGCGTAGCGACAAGTCTTCACGTCCTTGAGCAAGTCTGTGAGAGGTGCTACAAGGTTAGAAAACTTGTCCACATGCATGCTGCTGTAGGCCTGACAAAGACCCACAAATAAGAAGATTTCTTGGGTTTTCTTGGGAATATCCCAACTGACTATGGTGTTAAGATTCAAGCTCGATGTCAGTGTGTGCCAGCTGTGCTATGTGCTGGCATGTTAGGTAGCAGCATGTGTGAGACATAAATGACCGCGTCCAGCTGGTCATAGTGTAGCTGGTCATAGTGTGTGGACATTAGCTAGGGTTAGATGTGTGTGGATACAACTCATAGTGTGTTGTGTATTATGGATTATGGCTTTATGCATTGTGTGAGAAGAGAGATGGCTTTCCTCTATGGTTAGGGTTTGCAATATACATTAGGGTTTGCTCCTATGTGTGTGTCTCCTCTCTCTCTACCTGTTTTTCAACATGGTATGAGCAGAGCCTGGTGCTCTCTATTAGGGTTTATGAGTGAGTGAGAGAAGAGGGAGAAGAAGCTGTGAAGCTTGACATTGAAGTTGTGAAGCTTGGAGCACACCGATTTCTATCAGATCTAAGAGCTTGGCCTACCGGGTAAGGTATTCTAAACATCCTTGAGCGGATTGCAGGTGATTCAGGCACAAACAAAGCAAATTAGGGTTGCCCAAAGCAAAGGAAAATTCTGGTTTTTTGCAAAGCTTTCCATTGGAGCTTGAAAGCGGTGATGTATGGTGAAAATAGATGCAAATCTGACAAAGAAACATGTATGTGACAAGGATGAAATTGGCAACTCATGTGCAAGCCCTACACTGATTTTGGAGCAATATTGATGCATTTGAATGAGTGAAAATTACTGGTTTTTAAGCTCTCACAAAACAGAGAAAAAGAGGTCAAATTTTGATGAAATTGGAGCAAGTTTTTGGCAAAAATCATACCATTGATGGATTGCACACTTGCCTAGGTGTGTTAGGCATCTAATTGCATCATCAATTAGCACTACAAACCTTCCAAAATCCCTTAGGAGCAGGCGGCGCAAGCTGGTATGCAGAAACAGAGCATCTTTTCAACTATTTGATAAGTGGAGGCCATAAATCAATCCCTGTGCTTGATAATTTCCAAAATTGGTTTAGCAATTAGTTGGTACATACTCCTGAGAAGGAGGCTGTATGATTGGATTGAGCAATTATGATCTATGGTGCTGGAAATGAGCTGATTAAACTGGCTATCTACTGGTTAAGTGTGATTAATCGACTAATTACTCTCTGGTCTTAAACAATTGGGCTAATTTCTTTTACATGGAGTTAGTGGACATCATTGTTAAGCTAATGAATGCCTGGTCTCTCAATTTGGACAAATATTGAAGAACTTAGAGCAAATTTACTACTCGTTTTTCTGGTTTTTCTCAAAACAGAGAAGGGGGTTTGACAAAATTGGTATGTACACATCTTGGATAGTATTGATATGCAACATTGAGGTTGTTTAGGTGTCAATGCAAGTTATGAACACTTGATTGAACCACTACATTACAATTTGGAGCCTTGGAAAGCGCATCAAAGAAGGGTATCTTGGACTGTGTAAACTAGTTCATTTTGGATGCATACAGTTTCATTTAAAACATCAAAATTGAAGTTTGTTGACTACTTTGGAGTATCTGGAACACTCATTAGGGTTGAGCTGAGGAAGGCTCGTTTACAGATTTGGAAGTGTGCGGAAGGTGCATTCGCATTGAGAAAATATGTCGGATAATTCAGTACAAATTGTGGGTGAAAAGATGGATAGGAAGAACTTCCAGGCATGGAAGTACAGGATCAAAAGTTTCTTGAAGAGAAAAGGTTTTTGGAATCTCATTACAGGTGCTGAGCCAGAGCCAAAACTACCTCGACAACCTAGACAGCAAACAGGTTATAGCTCATAAGCAATGGTCAGAAAGAGCATACAAAGTGTTGCATTATCTGTCTATATGTATTTTGGATGCCATACTCATACAGATACATGATGCTGAGAATCCCAAGGATGCATGGGATACATTGGTAAAGTTGTTTGATACAGACACTAGTGCTCACAAGTCTAAGTTGTTGCGACAGCAGATTCATAATGTGAAACGAAATAGAAGGAGCATTCATGATTATGTACAAGAGATAAAGAAATATGTAGATGCATTGGCAACAATAAATGCCCCCATGCCTGATGATGATTTGGTAGACATTACCTTGCGTGGTCTTGGCAAGGAGTATAAGTCTTTTGATACATCCATCTCGGTTCGAAGTACAGGTTTACCAGACTTCGATGAGTTGTTTGCTTGTTGAGGACATCAAACTCAGTGATTCTTTTCATGATGCATCTACTAGCCATGATGATAATGAGAGAAATCAGGCTTTCTATTCACATAGAGGATCTAGAGGCAGGGGGAGATTCGCATCACGTGGCCGTGGTAATGGTCGTGGATGGCAGGACAAGTCATCACAACAGAATTTTCAACCTTCATATGGTGCTAGAGGTGGTCGTGGGATATACACCTCAGAGAGGCAGAGGTAATCCTCGTGGTAGAGGACGTTGGCAAGGCCAACAAATATCTATGCAAGATGTGGAATGCCATTACTGTGGAAAATTTGGTCATATGGCATGTGATTGTTTCCGCAAACATAATGATTTGCGAGAGGGTAGAGCACAACATAGTGAAAATTATGCACAACATGGTGGAAATTATGCATCAAGAAGCAATGATGGCAAAGCAAATCACTTGTTTGCCATGAAACATGTTGTGGGATCTATGATGACAAATGCTGAAAATGATGACACTTGGTGTATGGACTCTGGAGCATCAAACCATATGACTTGTCATGGTGAATGGTTTGAGCATATGAAGCCTATGGATGTGAAAGGCTATGTGGAGACAGGAGATGATACTCAACATGCCATCACAAAAAGCTTGGTCTCAATTGGTCAAATGGTGGAACAGGGATTACAGGTTCGTTTCAACGAGCATGGTTGCTTCGTTGAGGAGTTCAAAAATGGATGTAGAGTAATTGCTAAAGGAAAGAAAGAAGGCAGGTTGTTTAAGCTGGATGCTGGAATTCCTCAGTTGAAATCAGCCATGTTCTCTAAAAGCCAAAATGTGGTACATGATATTGATGTGGCATAAGAGGATTGGACATGTGAATATACAAAGGTTAAAAAACATGCAAGCAAGAGGCAGGCCATCAGCGAGACGAGGAGGTGAAGTCAATGATCGCCATGGCGGATTTGGGCGGCGAAGGGGCGGTGGGCTTGGAGGAGTTCCAACGTCTCATGGGCGTGGGCGTGGCGGGCGGCGCCCACGACACTTTGAAGGTTTCAAATCTGTAAGCAAAAGATAAGTATACTGCTTTGGTTTAATTGGCATTACAGCATGATTTGATTGCAGGTATTCCGCGTACTTTATGTGAACCACGATGGGCTGCTGAGCCGAGAGGATCTCAAGTCCGCCATGGCCATGCTTGGGCAGCCGCTCTCCGACGAGGACCTCGACGCCATGGTAGCCGCTGCTGCCTGCCAAACGGCGGGCCCCAGCAGCAGCAACACCACGGGCATCGACTTTGACAGCTTCTCCAAGCTCATGACTGCATCCGCGTAGAGCAAATAGCTTCGCGTACCAAACTCTCAAATTTAGGATAACATAAGGACCTAAGAGGGCCTATTCGTGGGTTGCTCCAAATGCACACATTCGGGCCTCCATGTGGCCCGCAAGCCTTGCTAATCGGTTCTTGCACACAAATGTGAAGTGGCCACCAAGTGGCCCTTTGGACCTATCGGATATGTGCACTCGTGTTAGATAAAAACATTTTTTTGAACCAGAGAAAAAACCTACGCTAGCATTTTTTGAATCCTAGCCAACTTCTAAAGAGTCCAAAATTTTTCAATCTTTTTTCACAAGACAAATCAAGTTCATAATCGGTTTTTGCATTCGAAGACTAAATCAATAAAAAAACCATTGTATTAAAGACAAACTTGTTGAAAAGGCTATACAAAAGAATGGAGAATGAAGGCCTAAGGGCAAACTTCCAAAGACAAATTTGTACCAGACTCTCTCTCTCTCTCTCTCTCTCTCTCTCTCTCTCTCTCTCTCTCTCTCTCTCTTTGTGCAGGCAAACCAATAATGAATATTAGTACATAAAATAGAAATCTGGATTCGTAAATAAAATCTGAAAAAAATCGAGGCATGCTTTAGGTAAGCTACAAGCACATAACAGTAAGCAAACACTTGTTGTAGAATAACTCCAATGGCTAGGTTATTGGCATCAGTAATCACCTAGAAAAGATTATCCCATGATAGCCAACTTTAAGATTGGTGACTCAGAGGTAACTTTTTTCAATGCTTGGTATGCCTCTAAAGCCTTGCCCATAACGGCGTAGCGACAAGTCTTCACGTCCTTGAGCAAGTCTGTGAGAGGTGCTACAAGGTTAGAAAACTTGTCCACATGCATGCTGCTGTAGGCCTGACAAAGACCCACAAATAAGCAGATTTCTTGGGTTTTCTTGGGAATATCCCAACTGACTATGGTGTTAAGATTCAAGCTCGATGTCAGTGTGTGCCAGCTGTGCTATGTGCTGGCATGTTAGGTAGCAGCATGTGTGAGACATAAATGACCGCGTCCAGCTGGTCATAGTGTAGCTGGTCATAGTGTGTGGACATTAGCTAGGGTTAGATGTGTGTGGACACAACTCATAGTGTGTTGTGTATTATGGATTATGGCTTTATGCATTGTGTGAGAAGAGAGATGGCTTTCCTCTATGGTTAGGGTTTACAATATACATTAGGGTTTGCTCCTGTGTGTGTGTCTCCTCTCTCTTTACCTGTTTTTCAACATGGTATGAGCAGAGCCTGGTGCTCTCTATTAGGGTTTATGAGTGAGTGAGAGAAGAGGGAGAAGAAGCTGTGAAGCTTGCCATTGAAGTTGTGAAGCTTGGAGCACACCAATTTCTATTAGATCTAAGAGCTTGGCCTACCGGGTAAGGTATTCTAAACATCCTTGAGCGGATTGTAGGTGATTCAGGCACAAACAAAGCAAATTAGGGTTGCCCAAAGCAAAGGAAAATTCTGGTTTTTTGCAAAGCTTTCCATTGGAGCTTGAAAGCGGTGATGTATGGTGAAAATAGATGCAAATCTGACAAAGAAACATGTATGTGACAAGGATGAAATTGGCAACTCATGTGCAAGCCCTACACTGATTTTGGAGCAATATTGATGCATTTGAATGAGTGAAAATTACTGGTTTTTAAGCTCTCACAAAACAGAGAAAAAGAGGTCAAATTTTGATGAAATTGGAGCAAGTTTTTGGCAAAAATCATACCATTGATGGATTGCACACTTGCCTAGGTGTGTTAGGCATCTAATTGCATCATCAATTAGCACTACAAACCTTCCAAAATCCCTTAGGAGCAGGCGGCGCAGGTTGGTATGCAGAAACAGAGCATCTTTTCAACTATTTGATAAGTGGAGGCCATAAATCAATCCCTGTGCTTGATAATTTCCAAAATTGGTTTAGCAATTAGTTGGTACATACACCTGAGAAGGAGGCTGTATGATTGGATTGAGCAATTATGATCTATGGTGCTGGAAATGAGCTGATTAAACTGGCTATCTACTGGTTAAGTGTGATTAATTGACTAATTACTCTCTGGTCTTAAACAATTGGGCTAATTCCTTTTACATGGAGTTAGTGGACATCATTGTTAAGCTAATGAATGCCTGGTCTCTCAATTTGGACAAATATTGAAGAACTTAGAGAAAATTTACTACTAGTTTTTCTGGTTTTTCTCAAAACAGAGAAGGGGGTTTGACAAAATTGGTATGTACACATCTTGGATAGTATTGATAGGCAACATTGAGGTTGTTTATGTGTCAACGCAAGTTATGAACACTTGATTGAACCACTATATTACAATTTGGAGCCTTGGAAAGCGCATCAAAGCAGGGTATCTTGGACTGTGTAAACTAGTTCATTTTGGATGCATACAGTTTGATTTAAAACATCAAAATTGAAGTTTGTTGACTACTTTGGAGTATCCGGAACACTCATTAGAGTGTGGTTGAGCTGAGGAAGGCTCGTTTATAGATTTGGAAGTGTGCGGAAGGTGCATTTGCATTGAGTAAATATGTCGGATAATCCAGTACAAATTGTGGGTGAAAAGATGGATAGGAAGAACTTCCAGGCATGGAAGTACAGGATCAAAAGTTTCTTGAAGAGAAAAGGTTTTTGGAATCTCATTACAAGTGCTGAGCCAGAGCCAAAACTACCTCGACAACCTACACAGCAAACAGGTTATAGCTCATAAGCAATGGTCACAAAGAGCATACAAAGTGTTGCATTATCTGTCTATATGTATTTTGGATGCCATACTCATACAGATACATGATGCTGAGAATCCCAAGGATGCATGGGATACATTGGTAAAGTTGTTTGATACAGACACTAGTGCTCGCAAGTCTAAGTTGTTGCGACAGCAGATTCATAATGTGAAACGAAATAGAAGGAGCATTCATGATTATGTACAAGAGATAAAGAAATATGCAGATGCATTGGCAACAATAAATGCCCCCATGCCTAATGATGATTTGGTAGACATTACCTTGCGTGGTCTTGGCAAGGAGTATAAGTCTTTTGATACATCCATCTCGGTTCGGAGTACAGGTTTACCAGACTTTGATGAGTTGTTTGCTTGTTGAGGACATGATGATAATGGCAGAAATCAGGCTTTCTATTCACATAGAGGATGTACAGGCAAGGGGAGATTCGCATCACGTGGCCGTGGTAATGGTCGTGGATGGCAGGACAAGTCATCACAACAGAATTTTCAACCTTCATATGGTGCTAGAGGTGGTCGTGGGATATACACCTCAGAGAGGCAGAGGTAATTCTCGTGGTAGAGGACGTTGGCAAGGCCAACAAATATCTATGCAAGATGTGGAATGCCATTACTGTGGGAAATTTGGTCATATGGCACTAGATTGTTTCCGCAAACATAATGATTTGCGAGGGGGTAGAGCACACCATGGTGGACATTATGCACAACATGGTGAAAATTATGCACAACATGGTGGAAATTATGCATCAAGCAGCAATGATGGCAGTGCAAATCACTTGTTTACCATGAAACATGTTGTGGGATCTATGATGACAAATGCTGAAAATGATGACACTTGGTATATGGACTCTGGAGCATCAAACCATATGACTTGTCATGGTGAATGGTTTGAGCATATGAAGCCTATGGATGTGAAAGGCTATGTGGAGACAGGAGATGATACTCAACATGCCATTACACATGTTGGTGGAAGTGTACCATTGGTTATGCACAATGGTCAAACAAAGTCTATGTCAGATGTATTGTATGTGTCTTCTATCACAAAAAGCTTGGTCTCAATTGGTCAAATGGTGGAACAGGGATTACAGGTTCGTTTCAACGAGCATGGTTGCTTCGTTGAGGAGTTCAAAAATGGATGTAGAGTAATTGCTAAAGGAAAGAAAGAAGGCAGGTTGTTTAAGCTGGATGCTAGAATTCCTCAGTTGAAATCAGCCATGTTCTCTAAAAGCCAAAATGTGGTACATGATATTGATATGTGGCATAAGAGGATTGGACATGTGAATATACAAAGGTTAAAGAACATGCAAGCAAGAGGCATTGTTAGTGGGTTGCCTAGATTCAAGTATGATGGGAATATACATGTTTGTGAAGCCTGTCAGTTTGGAAAGCAGGCGAGGTTGCGATTTCCTAGAGAAGGCAACATGAGTAGCAGGCCACTTGAGATAGTACATAGCGATGTATGGGGTCCTGCACAAAACCCATCCATTAAAGGCAGTTTATAATATGTGACATTCATTGATGATTTCAGCAGAATGGCATGGATTTACTTTCTCAGAGAGAAAAGTGAAGTGTTGGGAAAGTTTATGGATTTCAAAGCTTTTGCAGAGAAGCAATATGGCTGTTGGATAAAATGTTTGAGGACAGATGGAGGTGGTGAATACACCTCACATGCTTTTGAGCATTTCTTGAGAAAGCATGGCATAAGAAGGCAGTTAACTTGTAGGTATACACCTTAGCAAAATGGTGTTGTTGAGAGAAAGAATAGAGTCATTTGTGAAGTGGCCAGGGCGATGCTCAATGAAAAGAGCATGCTAGATTATTATTGGATAGAAGCATGTGCTACTGCAGTGTATATACTGAATAAGACACCCACAACAACCATACATGGAAGTACGCCAGAGATGCGGCTTAAAGGTTTTCGGCCAGACATTGGACACCTCAAAGTTTTGGTTGCATAGCTTATGTACATGTGCTTGATGAAAGAAGGAGGAAGTTGGATCCTAAGGCAGAAAAGTGTGTTTGTTGGATATGCACAGGATCGAAAGGCATACAAATGTTACAATCCACAAACTAGGCAAGTAGTTATCTCACGAGATGTGGTGTTTGATGAGCTTGCTAGTTGGTACAAAGCAAAGGATGAGGGTGTCATTGATTCACTTGAAGCTGATGTGCATGTGAACTTGCCACAGGCAAGTTCTAGTTCTATTTCTATGTCTGGGCCAGCAGAGGCTGAGAGTAGTACTGTACGTCCATGGTCAGAATGCTTGAGGCATGAGAGTGTGAGCAGCACTGGGAGTAGTGCTCTGGATAAAGGAAAGAAGAAGGATGAAGGAATTGGAATTACAGGCTATGAGTCATCAAGTTTAGAGAGTTTAGATGAGGAGCTTGGCATACCTGTTTTACGCACACTTGGTGCTAGGCAGGATAGATATGTGCCACCACATGCTAGAGTGACAGGTGTTCAGAGTGATCCGCATGCATTGTGGAGGTCCCAAAGGGTCAGGTATCCAGTTGATAGGTTGACATATCGTGATTTTGCTATGCATTACGCATATATGACTTCTTTGGTAAAGCATGTGGAACCTACATGCTATACAGAAGCTATTGGAAACCATGTATGGGAGAAGGCAATGGATGTTGAGATGGACGCATTGGTTCATAATGATACATGGGATTTGGTTGCATTACCCACAGGACAAAAATGTTATTGGTTGCAAATGGGTTTACAAAGTGAAATGCAAGTCAGATGGTTCCATTGAATGACATAAAGCGAGATTGGTAGCTAAGGGCTATGCACAAACCCAAGGCTTGGACTATGATGAAACATTTAGTCCAGTGGCAAAGATGGAAACAGTGAGAGCAGTCACTGCTATGGCTACAGCAAATGGTTGGGAAATGCATCAAATGGATGTGAAAAATGGATTTCTAAATGGTTGGGAAATGCATCAAATGGATGTGAAAAATGCATTTCTAAATGGTGATCTACAAGAAGAAGTTTATATGACACAGCCAGAAGGTTATGTACACCCAAAGTATCCCACTCATGTATGCAGATTGAAGAAAGCTTTATATGGGTTGAAGCAAGCACCTCGTGCTTGGAGTGATAAGATGAGCAGATATCTTATCTCCCTTGGATTTCAGGTTTCTACAGCAGATTCTTCACTCTATGTGAAGAAAACAGATCATGGGATTGTTTTACTTGTCATCTATGTGGATGACTTGATTATCATAGGTGATCATGGTACAGATGTGATGCATGTCAAGAAAGCATTGAGTGGGCAGTTTGACATGAAAGACTTGGGTGAATTGAGATACTTTCTTGGAATTGAAGTGATCAAAGACCATGTAGGTACATGGTTAGTGCAACGCCAATATGCATTGGATATGTTGGCAAAATATGGCATGACAGGGTGTAAGCCAATGAGTACACCCTTGGAGCAGAATGTGAAGTTACGGGCTGATTTTGGTGAGGAGTTGGATGATCCATCTATGTACAGAAAGATGGTTGGTAGTCTCATTTACATGACTATCACACGCCCAGATTTGAGTTATGTTGTGGGGCTAGTAAGCCAATTTATGCAAAGCCCCAGAAAACCTCATTTGGATGCAGTGAGACGCATTATGCGATATGTAAAGACCACTGCACATTATGGTCTTCTTTATGAGCATGGTAAAGACTTGGATATACATGGCTACATAGATGCTGATTGGGCAGGTAGCTCGTATGATAGGAGGTCTACTAGTGGTTATGCCTTTACACTTGGAAGTGGCGTGGTGAGTTGGAGTAGCAAGAAGCAACCTACTGTTGCTTTATCTAGTATAGAGGTTGAATACAGGGGTGCAGCCCCATTGCTACTTGTGAAGAAATATGGTTGAAAAGTCTCTTGGTTGATTTGGGTGAGCCTATTGATGGCAAGGTTGTCATTCATTGTGACATGAGCAGTATACAGTTGGCCAAGAATCCAGTGTTTCATGCGCGAACCAAACACATAGAGGTCCATTATCACTTTGTCAGAGAGAAGGTGCTGGATGGTACAGTGGATTTACAATATGTGAAGACTGAAGAGCAGGTGGCAGACATCTTTACAAAGCCACTTAGCCAGGGACAAGTTTGAGTACTTCCGTGCTATGTTGGGAGTATGTGGGATGAGCTTAAGGGGGAGTGTTGAGAGCTTTGATAGCCCAAGCTCATCTACATCTTCATCTATGGCAGTACATCATGAGCTTGAGAGGGGCTGTTGAGATTCAAGCTCGATGTCAGTGTGTGCCAGTTGTGCTATGTGCTGGCATGTTAGGTAGCAGCATGTGTGGACATTAGCTAGGGTTAGATGTGTGTGGACACAACTCATAGTGTGTCTTATGTATTATGGATTATGGCTTTATGCATTGTGTGAGAAGGGAGATGGCTTCCCTATATGGTTAGGGTTTGCAATATACATTAGGGTTTGCTCTTGTGTGTGTGTCTCCTCTCCCTCTACCTGTTTTTCAACATATGGCATGTACCTTTTCAGGGTCAAGGCTAATACCTGATAAGCTAATGATGTATCCCAGGTAAGAGTCTACACCTCCCGTCGAAGACTAGCCGAATGCTTCTTCCACTTGCAATGCATACACAGGTCGTCAGTGAATATCTCCAAGATCTTTCAAAGGAGATCCTTGAAGGATGTATGCATCAAGCATTGGAAGGTGGCGCATTGGTCAAACCAAAGGGTAGAGAAGCCATCCAAGAACTTGTAAGCTTCTGCTCTAATGACTCTTTCCACAACATGTGGTCTGTATAGGGCAAGGGATAGTGATTACAAACTAAGGTGGCATTAACCTCTTTGAGGTTAAAACACACTCTAAGCTTTCTGTTCTTTTTAGGAACAATCACTATCGACGGTGACACCCAAGCAACACCCACTTGGTGGGCTTGATTTCATACATAAACCATGTCTAGCTCTTCTTTAACCAGTTGAGCGTACTTGAAATTCATGTGGTATACTCTCTGTTTGCATAGTTTCACGCCTTCATGTAGATGAATGGTATGTATCACCACTTTCAAAGGTTCATGTCAGCATACTTCTAGGCAAACACATCCTGAAATTCCTTGAGCAAGGCTATCAATTCTCCTTCTCGCTTAAGGGTGAGGTCCTTGGAAGTGAATATTAGCTTCATTTCTTCACCTAGGCCCACAAGGTTTATTTTCTTAACCTTGGGTGGGGCCTTCATATGAAGCATGTGGCTCTCCACGGGCTTCTCTGAGCCTTCTTGTCGTGTACCACTATGTCCTCTATGTTGAATGACTTAAAGTACTCGGGCACTAGCCTTAGATCTTCCTCTTGAGACCTGGCAAGCTGAGTTTTGCTTCCTTCTTTGCCTTAGCTTGACCTTATTGAGCTCATATGGCAGCTCAGCAAAGCTACCATATTGAGCTCATATAGTATCTCAACAGAGCTTAGCTTGCTTGAAGCTTGTGGACTCCTTGCCACTTGTATAAACCACTATCTTGGTCTAAATAGTGACATTGTTTGAGTCAACTTCCCATTTTCGAGTGTAGGTCTCATGTGAATCCATGGCCTTAGCATAGCGAAGGTAGTGAAGAACTGTCTTGGTCGGTGGGTGATTGTGTTGGGGAACGTAGAAAACTAATCCTTTTGGTAGGAGTCCTTGCTCTATGAATTACTAGCTACTCCTAGCTTAAAATTAATGTTGGCCAAGAGGGATGTTGCACTAAGCATGAACATGGAGGTGATTTTCTCTCCCTCCAATCGTACAAATCCTATACCAACCTTTTATGGAAGAGTGCCCATGGTTGCCAAGACATGGACCCAATCCTTAGAGTCATCACACAGACTCTGGGAGAGATTCATAGTCTTGGTTCTCATCTTCACTATCCAACAACTTGTGTTGCAACATTCATGCATGTTGATTGAAGCAATTCGAAAAGTTATGTAATACTCATTGGTGAGAATACCTCAACCCATGGGATGAGTCTTCCCTATCTGTAGGTTTATCTTCAAGGATTAGTTGCATTTGCATATAAATGTGATTGGTTTCCCCATCATGAGCCAGCCTTGCTTCTCTCATGTAAGGCCTTCGAAGGATCATTGTGTATGACCCTCTTCTCTAAAAACTTTATCACCACATGAATGTGTGGTCAAAGCTTAATCCAAAAGTCTTGATTTTTATATCTTGCAAGGTGCCTAAAGGTTTGGATGCGTTCTCATTAGGCAAGCTTCACTATGAGGCTTGTGCCTATCCCAAGCCTCCTAGTAATGGTTGGTAATTATGCTAACACCAGCATCACCATCGAAGATTGTGTAGATTGTAAGTCCCTTATATATGACAGGTAACATGGCATTCATTTTGTCGCTTTCAAAATACTGACCTAGATGGTTCATGGGCACTTTTGGCTATGCTTTGGTTTTGGTTATGGAGGGAAGGTGCTCAGTGGTGGGGGGCATGGTTAGTCCTCCTCCTCCTGGGATTTGGGTTCAATTGTGTGGGCTCTTGAATCCCCATTTATCTAGTGTGACAAGTCTCCCAAAAGTTTTAAATTTCCTTACAAAAGAGAACTTATTAAAACTTGGACCTGGGACAAGAAGGCGGTGAGGCTTGCTATGTCCCACGGGCAATACTCGCACTCACTTCGTTTGTACTCACTCTGAGATGGGCTAGGACCTGCTCTAACGTATAAGGTATGTGTACTGGTCCTTCCCAAGGAGGCAACGCCTTTAAAGAAGATTAGACAACGTCATGGTCGATCACCTTGAAAAAAATGTTGTGTTGGATATGGTGACCCATGGAAGACCAACTTTCACCTTCCCCCCTGAGTTCTCCCTCCCTGCATCTAGCAATGTGGGGCTTCGTTCAATTGGTTCCAGAGGAAGAGGCTAGTGTTTGAGGCCTCTTAAGAATGGATGCAGGTTTGTTTGAGGCCTTGGGAAAGCTCTAAGGTTCCCTCATTGGGTCTATGATTGGCTTTGGGATAGGTTCTAAGATACGCTCAGGTGTGAGGTTAGTGGTTCGTACTCCACTTGCTCTAACGATAGCTCTAGTTCAATATGTATCTTCCTCAAGATCTTGTGCTTGTTTCATTCTTTCTTTCTTGAACACGGGATTGGGGTACTCCTCAAGTTTCTTAGAGAAAGGGATTATTTCATTCTTTCTTTCTTGAACATGGGATTATGGTACTCCTTAAGTTTCTTAGAGCAGGAGATCAATCACTGTCTTTGAAAGGGAGGCATGCCGCTTTGGAGCTCTCATCCAAACTTCTTTTTCAATAGTCACCAATGGGGTTCCCTTGACAATTGATCATGTGTTGCATTTTTGCATGCTCTTTGAGATCCTCTTCTTCTAGACCTTTGGTTTCTATTCATGAAACTTTTTAGGGACTACTGTGTAGCTTTTGAGGCTTCATGAAACTTTTTAGGGACTACTGTGTAGCTTTTGAGGCTTGCACCTCTGTCTCTTTAGTTACTTGCTTCGAAGTTGAAGCCCAACATTTCTACTTATTAGAAACCTTAGTTCCTTTGGCCTTTCTACTTATCGGTAACCTTGGTTCCTTTGGCTACTTCTCTTATCTTACTTGGAGCCTTGTAATGGCATTAAGGAGGACTATATGAATAAGTCCTCCTTGCAAAGTGAACAAATTCTTCTGCCCAGGGCGATTATCACTCGCCGGGACAATCCTTATATGCATGGTTAAATCCGCACTTATAGCATGTGCCTCCATAAGGAATTACATTGGGGTTGGGCACACGATTTAGAGTGCTTGGAACACTTGAGGGATTTGGTGTAGGGTCTTTACGATGGCACTCTATAATACGGCATGGGACTTTACATGAGAAGCATTACATTGGTTGCCTCCTTACCATATTGTTTAGGTCTCTTGCTCTTTGTAACACCATGGCTTTGATGTGTAATCTATGGGTGAAGCCTATTTAGGATACCCAAAGAGATTATATGATTTTTGCTCGTACAGGTCTTATTGTTCATAAGACTCATAGCTCTCTTATTAGTCGCAAGAGTCATAGCTCTCTTGTTCCCAAATTTCTTTCTCTGTAGGTAGGGTCATGGAGTACTATTGTACACTAGTGCAGTTCTTGGAGGAACCAAGAACTGCAACTGGTGGTACCGGATGTGGATATAGAAATTGGGGTGGTCTCATGGGTAAGAGTTTTTGATATGTAGGCACTTATGCTTGACTAGTGGGGTTGGAAGGGCCAATGGTTGCCTTAGTGCGGGGAGAACCTATCATGGTGCTAGAGTCATTCTACCAGGTTTCCTTGGTATTAACAATGAGCTATGTCATGGTTCCTCTGGCACTATGGCAATGTACACAAAATTGTTGTTGTTTAAGCCTCAGACTCTATACTTATATGATTTTGGAATATTATGCACCACACCATAACTCTTCGTGGGAATAGATGTGGGTGTCTTGCTTGAGGTGTTGACTAGGGCTGGTCTTAAGGTTCTGGCTTTAAGGCGTTGACTAGGGACGGCCTTGAGGTTTTGTCTTTGAGATTACCCTTGGAGCTCTCCCTACCACTATTGGACTAAATGATTGGCTTTGAGATTACCCTTGGAGATGTCCCTACCACTATTGGACTAAATGATTCAGTGTCCTACTTGAGCTGTTGACTAGGGCTAGCCTTAAGGTTTTGGCTTTGAGGTTACCCTGGGACTATTCCTACCACTACTAGCCTAAACGATTGAGCAGATTATCTACCAACTCGTCCATGATCATGTCCTTAACTACTAGGACTCTGGCTAGTTCTGGTTGGGAACCCTTGGCTGACAATGAAGCTTTGGATTATGCATCCCCTCCTATCTCTTGGTTTGTGGCTAGACAAATTCTACATCCTTCTCTTGTACATTATCTAGTAGGTCTATTGCCTCGTGGAAGAACTCATGAAAGATATAGTGCCTAGACCTATAGAGATGGTCGTGCAGCCTCTCGTTCTTAAGGCAGCCTCTTGTTATTAAGGCTGATCATAAATCACAATGATGGTCATGTAGAGATGGTGGTCGTGCGGCCTCTTGTTCTTAAGGCCGATCATAAATCAAGTGATGGAGAAATAGATCATCTAGTCTTGCATGGTTTCTCCCTCCTCCTTCTCGAGGTTATATATCTATGTAATGGGGCTCCATATGGCTCTCCCATTAGGCGAGAATCCCACAATGAATATGTGTCTCAAGACCTCATAGTTAGCCTTTTCAAGTGGGTTTAGTGACCTAAACCACTAGCCTACTTTACCTTTAAGGAAAATTCCAAATGAGCAGATCTTAGTGGGATCATTGATATGTCCCCATGGCCTTGTAAATTTGATCAAACTTATCTAAGTATTGAATGAGATCTTCAGTCCCATCAAATTTAGTCATCATCTTGACATGTGGATTTTTGCCCAACTCTAAGCCTCTAGGTGCTTTGGTGGTTAGACCCCCCTTCCCACTTCAAGTGCTATCCTCAGCATGTCTTATGTGTATTCATGTGTGGTGGAATGTAAGGGAATGGTTGCATGGAACCCTTTGCTTTAGGGTACAGGATCTCTTGCCTGATAGGGTTGGGTTGTGTGGTTTCTAATGGCACTTGTCATCCACCGGCTTGGCTCTGAGTCTACAAGCTTACTATGGCTAAGAACACGTTTTGTGAATGCTCATGTAGATCCCTTTATGATGATTGACATTGGCTCCTTACCCCTCCTTGTGTTCCATGTTCCTCGTAAAAAACTGAGAAGACCTACTCTAGAACTTAGTTCTGTGGATAAAGCACTTTTGTAATGGGCTCCTATGGGGAGGGTGGGTCTCCTACTTGCACTATGTGCACTTGTTGTTGCATGCACTAAGGAACTCTTATCCCTCGTGGTACAACAAAAGAGACATGTCTTGTTTGTCATTAACTACAATTGTTGGGTTGTTTGTTGGTCATGGTTGGCTTAAGATAAATCCAACACATGATTGACAACCAACACAATATTTGAAACATTGTGGCATTTTTGACATGATTTGATTGCTTCTAGTAGCAAGACCAACCTTGAGGTTCCATATCATGATTTCACTCCTTTACTAGAGCTATGCTAGAAATAGGGCAGTTGTGAACACATTATTCATAAATTTAAGGTGGTGTTAAAGGTGAATCCATAGTTTGAAAGACCATGGGAAGCTCATATTTCTAAGTGTTACATTGTTCCTCCATACGCTTTTGTGTTTTGTTGGCTCATTTCCTCCCAAATATTTGAATGATTTTAGCCTTCTCAATTGGGGAGAGAACTTTGTTGCATTAGATATTTATGGTAGTACTATAGTGAGGCCATATACTGATGCCATGGGCACTTTTATCCACTCGGTTTTTCCCCATGGCCATCTAGGTGTGAATGGACATATCTTAGGGTTAGCTAGTATATAAGTAGCCACATCCATTGTTTACGGTTGCTGCTCATTTTTGTATTTTCTCCAGAGAGATTTATCTCTCTCCCCTTTAAGCTAGTCATACTCTTTCGCACTCTACACCCTTGTGTTCTTCTCATTGAGAATTGTGTGTGTGAGTTCAGCACCATTATGAGCTAATAGTGGTATCAAAGTAGGCGTCTCTTCTTCACCATTGAGAGCTTTGATTTTGGTTGTGGAGTCTTCTACCTATTATAAGCATCAAGTTTTTAATGTTTGTTTTTCTGGGTTATGTTGAAGCTCTCTATTTGGTGAAGGAACGGTGGTTGGAATTTGGTCACACTAGCTATGTGTTTTTTTTGCTTGAGTGAGGGGAGTAGGCTCTTCTAATCTTAACAACCAACTGCACTAGTGGGTTACATCTGCAACATCCCACTTGAGTGAGGGGAGTAGGCTCTTCTAATCTTAACAACCAACTGCACTAGTGGGTTACATCTCCAACATCCCACTTGCAGTAGCAATCCGGCTCAGTCTAATAGCTTCTTCATCTCTCACAAAGGAAGAAGTGACTTCTCCCTTGACTTACAAGCTAACAAAGTGATCTCCAACGTCTGCATATGGAGCGATTTTGGGGCCTTGCTAATGTCCAATTACTTCCATCTATAGTCGATGTCATATGTAATAGTCATATATAACAGGCGACTACACTAACACCTTGAGTCATCTACACCTTCTATGATTGGGGCCTTGCTAATGTCCAATTACTTCCATCTATAGTCGATGTCATATGCAATAGTCATATATAACAGGCGACTACACTAACACCTTGAGTCATCTACACCTTCTATGATTGGCAACCTCCATCATCCATGGCTATCATTGTCACTCTACATCTTCATCAAATAGGATCATTAACTCACCACTTCATCACAAGATGATACGTGGTTGATAGCCTACCAAGTGGCATATAAGTCTCTGCAATCCGCCGATTCAGGTCTAATTCAATTGATGATCCAACTTTTACAATCGCCTGATTCTTGCATAAATCATGGGATTCAATACAATTCAATGATGTGATTTAGGACCAATTCAATTGGTGATCCAACTTCTTCAATTACCCTATTCATCTTCATCAATCGACTGATTAAGGACCAATTTAATTGGTGATCCAACTTCTTCAATCGCCCTATTCATCTTCTTCAATCGCCTTATTTATCTTCATCAAAAATCGACCAATTGATCTTTTGCAATCGTCTGATTCAGTCTCTCGATCAGCGATTCAACTTCTTAACTTCTTCAATCGAGCAATTTAACTTCTTTAATGCCCTAACTTAACTATAGTTCTGCTTCAACAATCATCCGATCAAGACTTTAATTATCTGATTCTACTACAGTTTGGTCGCTCGATTCTACTTCAATAATCGTCAGATTTAGGAATTCAATTGTTTGATTCTACTGCAGTCAATTATCCAATCTAGCACTTTAATTGTCTAATTCAACTACTAGCAGGCTGTATCTACCTTCTCTGTAACCTCTCGCCAAGAAGATTACTCTTATAGTAACATCCTTTTTGTAAAGGATTTTGTTAAAGGCTATGATGGAATTCAACAAATGTACCTATTAGCATGTATGATGGTTTGTTGCTAGTGCTAATGTCTATTGATAACACATTTTGCATATTGATCCTCATTTGTTTCAAGGGGGAAATGCTCAAGAAACTAAAGCACCAACTTCTAATCAACTGGAAGATATAGTAAATTCTAAAAGACCAGAAATCAATGAGTCTAGGCTTATGCCTAAATGGGTTTAGAAGCACCTTTTAGGATAGCAAATTGTCCGGTCCTTTGGAGAGTAGAACCAAATCTGGTGCGAAAATAATTTCTCTCAGCAAACATGGCTAAGTTTTCATTTCTTAGTTCTCTACATGATATAGATGAACCTGAGTCTTTTGAAGAGGCTCAAGAAGATCCAAATTGGGTTAAAGTTATGTAGTATTAAATTCAAGCCATTTAAAAAAAATGGTACTTGGGATTTAGTGGATCTACTTCATGGTAAGAAAGCATTGGTACTATCAAGTGAGTTTACAAACACTACAAGGAAATCATGGGTTATCGGTGCCCATTCATGGCATTGTAAATGCCCCGAGCACCAGTATGCAAACCATATTTGTGTCAGTACATAAATGCCAATATAGGCATGGGTCTGTACACTAGTATCTGTGTTGGTAAAATACCAATACCAACACGCATACCAGGGCACATATCGGTAAGCATACTGATGTTCTGTGTAGAAATTTGTTTTTGGAAAAATGGTGGAGTTAGCTGCAAATTACAACTGGTTGCACCATTCTGCCAAGTGGTTAGAGTACTCAGCAGCCAACTATGCTCAAATTTGACAAAAAAATGAAAGTTTTATATTATGTATGGCATTGATAGTTACAAATTTGTATATTTACATCGAGGTGTACAACACCATATATATGCCAAAAAGGCAAGCCCATATACCAAAATGGCAAGCCTACAAGTAGTCAAAGTAGTCATCCATCCCCACGTACAGTTGCAATCCAACCGGCAAGCCTAATCACCACCAAGATTGAGCACTCATCGAGCATATCTACACTCATTTCCACTCCCCAATCAATGGGCGTGCCTTGCGACTCCAATTTCTCGAGGATTGCCTACGTGCCATAGTGTAACCATACTTCTCCTCTCTCGAAAATGGGACACGGCCTACCACGCTCTCCTACATGAACAAGTCTACAAAAAGTCAAATGCATGAAACTAATACATATCATAGACAGTGAAATTTGACTATGCATCTTCCTTCTGTTGCTTGTATTTGTCAGGTGTGTCCCTCTGCTCTCTTGGATCATCTACCACTCTTCATCATCTAGCCAAGTTGGTTTTGGCTTCCCCTCCTTCGAGGCATCCCTTGCCTTGGATCCCCGTGATGACATGGTTTTCACCATGACACTATTGATCCAATGATTAGGGACTACCTCGCCTCCTGCAAGAATGTACTCGCTCTATGAGATGCTAAAGTTCTTTCTATCTTGATCCAAGGTATCCCAATTCTTCATCACTTCATGGGCAAATTGAATTTTGAGGAGTTGGCGAATACACCCTTTCATCTCCTTCCCTACGTCATCCATAACCACGGCACCATTTTGCACATGATAAACTTTCTCTCTTGTTAGTCTTCAAGGATTGTAAGGACTCCGAGGTGCACGTGGTGTACTAGATGTGGAGGATATGGGTGGGTGCACACGTTGTGGGCTTAATCCATCCGTGTCACCACACCAACCACAACCACTCCCACCACCACTGCTACATCTATGCGTAGATGAGCGATGAGAACGGGTGTGCACGGGTGTCTGCAAATGAGGGAATGGGTCTCAGTGTGGCTGTAGGATTCTTGAGGGTTCATATCTTGTGGTCTGGGCATGAATGAAAACTCCGGAAAACCCCGGCACGCAGAGGTATATCTGAGTGTGTCTAAGGGGCAATAACCCTCTGGAGTGTCGGCCATCTTATTACACACATAAACTCAAAGTTAAGCTTGGCATACACATAAACTCAAAGTTAAGCTTGCCATCTTATTACACACATAAACTCAAAGTTAAGCTTGGCATACACATATGCATGACAAAGCCTATGCATAGCCAAGACTATGCCAAAGCAAAGCTCTGGCTATAGCTATGCATAATCATAGGCTTGGCTACACATAATCATAGGCTTGGCTACGCAGTAGTCAAGCCTATGCATAATCATAGGCTTGACTACTCATAAGCATAGTCTTGGCTATGCATAGCCATGGCCATATAAATTTTTGGCTATACATAGGCATGCCATGGCAATTTCCCTTGCAAATCGCCATGACATGCCTATGCATAGCCAAGCCTATACATGGATATGGCTATGCATAGACAAGCCTATGTCAAAGCAAACATAGACAAAAATCTTGTCTTAGCTTGGCTATAGCTTCATTTGTATCTGCATTTCCTACCCACCTCCCCATCTTGGGGTACTTTGTATGCAAGAACTAAAAAATAATAACAAAAAGATTAGAGATAGGGTCCATACCTCAAAGCAAGGCAGCAAGTGTAGAGAAGTTTCCCTCCTGGAAATACATACAAAAGAAACAAAAAAACAAAGCTGAATCACTGGTGACCATGGCAAAAAAAGGAAATAAGATCTAAGCCTACCAAAGTAAAGCTATGGCACATTGTATGCCTATGCATAGCCAAGCCTACGCATGTCCATGGCTATACATTGCCAAGCCTATGCCAAAACAAAGCTATGGCTATGGCTATGCATTGCCATAGCCATGTAAATGCTTGGTTATGCATAGGCACGCCATGGCCATGTCAATGCTTGGCTATGGCTATGCATAAGCATAGGCTTGGTATGTAAAGATATGGCCATTAGGAAAAATATGGATTCTCATTTTTGCCCCTTAAGGATTTCCACACCTCTTTCTAGAAAAATGGGCTCATGGGTGAAATTTTTGCAAATCAAATTAAAAGTTGGCGGAGATTGCATGTCATTTAGAATCAATTGATCGAGACCTTTCCAATGATATATAGCATGATGGGAAACTTTAATTATTCAAGAATTTCCCAAATTGGTGATGACATGGCATGTAACTGATGTGGCATGTTACATGCAACATCATCATCAATTTGGGGACTTCTTGAATAATCAAAGTTTCCTATCATGCTATATATCATTGGAAAGGTCTCAATGAGTAAATTCCAAATGTGCAATCTCCTCTACCTTTTGATTTGATTTGCAAAAATTTCACCATGAGCCCATTTTTCTAGAGAGAGGAGGTGTGGAAATCCTTAAGAGGAAAAAATAAGAGTCCATATTTTGCCTAATGTATACATAAGCATAGGCTTGGCTATGCATAGTAATGGCCATGTAACTGCTTGGCTATGCATAGCAATGGCCATGTAAATGCTTGGCTATACATATGCATAGCCAAGCCCGTACCTAGCCATGGCTATGTATAGCCAAGCCTATACCAAAGCAAAACTATGGCTATGGCTATGCATAGCCATGGCCATGTAAATGCATAGCTATGCATAAGCCTTACAACCGCTATGGCATGCCTATGTATAGCCAAGCCTACGACAAAGCAAAGAATAGACAAAAAGCTTGGCTTAGCTTTACTATGGCTTCACTTTTACCTACATTTCCTACCCACCTCCCCATCTTGGGGCACTTTGTATGCAAGAATAAAAAATAATAATAATAAATTTAGAGATAGGGTACATACCTCAAAGTAAAGGAGCTGGTGTAAAGAAGTTTCCCTCCTACAAATACATATAAAACAAACAAAAAAACAAAGCTAAATCAGTGTTAGAAAGCAGAACATGGCAAAGGTAAAAGGCATGGAGCATATTACCTTCACTTGAGAGGGAACGGAAATAAGATTTGAGCCTGCAAAAAAAATACACACACACACAAGATGAGAACCATGGTAAACCTTAAAGAAATGAGGGAAAGGCAAGGGGGGGGGGGGGGGGGGGAGGAGGCTTACCTTTGACCTTGTAGGCATGCAAATAGAGGAAAATGAAGAAATAATAATCTGGCACCACGTTTTGTAATTTTTACATGCATCGATAATAATATTTTCTAAAATTATTACCACCGCTCATATCGGTGCCCAATATTTTTTTTGAGTTTGAATCTTTTTTACCGTGACTGACATTGTAAATTTCAATTTGAATTGGTAACCCAAAAATTGGGTGGTGTGTTATAAAAAAGACTCCATTAGCCTAAACAAAAACATCTTAGCTGTAAGATTCCTCCCGAGCCTGAATAATGAATAAGCTTTTACCTCAATCCCCTGTAATCATTCCCTATTTCAGAATGCATGCCTAGAGAGAAGAAAAATTCTAGAGAGAGGTAATTCAATCTTGAGATATTTTTGGATATAAAAATTCTCCTAATATCTAAAATATATTTCCCTGAAACAGAAGCTCAAAATAAATTCTCCAATGTGCATTAGGAATCAATTAAAAATGGTATAAGGGACCTTAGCCTAAGGGTCCAGATTTTCAGAAATTTTTGGATTATGGTCCAATTAAGGTTCCTATGGGCCAATAGGATTAATCCAAGTGTTGGGATGAGATAAATCCAAAGAATAAAAGAAAATACCCAAAAATGAGTAAATGCTTACATAAGATGAAGAGTTGACTGAGTACAAGGTTTATTAGTTAAAAATAAAGAGATATTAGTAAAAAAATGAGATATTTAGAGAAAATGATGCATTTTTGACACCTCGGTAAGGAGAGAATGCCACCTCAAGGAGGCACCTTTTTTCTCATGATTACTTGAGTTTTTTAATCCAAAAATCGGATATTTTCTCTCTCCTCTCTCTTGGACCAAACTGGATAAAAAAGGGAGCCAAACTGGTCCAAATCTCATCCTAATTGAGTCAAACTAAAGCTGGAAAGCTCTAGAACCCAGTTGGACTTGGTTAGAGGCCTCCCTCACCTATAAATAGACCCTCATTGTATTCTCATCTGTGAGCTATACCATGCCAGTATTACATTAAAATAATCATATTTTCTATTATCCCTTAATTTTTCTCTACTTTTGGGGAGCTTGGAGCTTCTCTCTCTCGTCAACAACTCTTGGAGTTCTCTTCTCCTCTTGCTAACCAATTGATTGGCTGGGGGCTTCACTACTAGGAGAAAGAATCAAGCCAATCCTAGAGGTAAGAATGATTTTTTATGGTTTTTTGTTAATTTCCTCAAATGACCTCTTCTCAACCCCTCTCAAGCATGAGAAGTTTTCTAAATGATTGTTTTAATTCAAATCAAGCTTTCCCTAAGAATCTTAATGTTTAATTAAGAGAAAATTAATCATTATGCTTATTTAGAATGCTTTCTTATGTATATCTCTCTCTCAAAAAGAATAGTCATCTCTATGGCTAATTCTTTAGCAAAAGAATGCTTCTCATTAAAAATTTCTTATTTCTAAACCAAACTCTAGGCTTGATAAGCTAGAGATTAAGAAAATGATATTTTCATGATTTTGTGTTAACAAAATAATGGTTATTTCTTTTAGATTATTTATAAGTAGTTAAAAACTACTTTAATTGATTCTAAATGAGAAATAGATTATCCTATCAAATTCAAAAAAGAGAAATAATGGAATTAGCTTAATCTAGTGGAATAATCATAGTTAAGTTTATGATTATGGTTAAAATTATGATTTAAATTTATCGTTTAGATTTAAGCTCTTTGATCATATTTTCATTACAAGGTTTTATTCTTTTAGGAAAACTAAAAATCATCAGTATAATAGCAGCGAAGCTATGGTAAATTTTTATGAAAAAAATACATATCTTATGTTTATGCATAATACTAAAAGAGGAACTCCTACCATATTGTAGGTTTAGAAATTTAAAGCAAAAGAATGATTTTGACCATATTTAGGAAAGAATACTTTTTTTGTATTTATGCATAATTATTTAATTAAGAAAAAGAGAAAACTTTGATAAATTTATTTTATGCATAAGAATTTTTTTAAATGATAAAAGAGGAATTCCCATGACATTTGGAATTCAATCATTTAAATGCAAAAAGAGAAATTTTTGGTATATTCAAAATAATGTATATTTTTATTTAATTTTTTAAAAAAAGAGAAATTTTTGATAAATTTATTTTATGCATAAGAATTTTTTTTGATAAAAGAGAAATTTCCATGACATTCGAAATTCAATCATTTAAATAAAAAAAGAGTAATTTTAAGCATATTAAAAAAATAGATATTTGTATTTAATTAAAAGAGGAATTTTCACCATAATTCCACCTAGAAAATGAGGGTTGATAATTAAATTGGTGGAAAGAATATTTTTAGATATTTTTATGAGGATAAATTATGAAATTGATATTTACGCAAATTGGATTAATGGAAGAAGAGTATTTTTATAAAATCCCGATATTCTCATATAGAACTATTTCTTAATCTATTGTGGTTAGGAAGGAATGAAATTCATAAAGTTGGAATTTTCCTTACGGTTAGAAGTTCAGTAGATTTTTATCTAAAGAAAATCCTTGGGAATTATAACCAAGTGAGGCGAGGCGCATCCGCCGCTGATTCCCTCCCACAGAACAAGGAAGAGACTTGCACTTGGTCCATAGAATCACCTGGATATCCGTGGGCGAGGCCTCGAGTATGGAATCCTACCCCGCGCGAGAGGCTGACGCTGCTTCCGTCGCCCGCCAGCGCCCTCCTCGGAGGGGCATCGCGGAGGGGGATAGGGGTCTCACATTAATGAATGTGTCAAGAACCCAAAATTGATAGCGTGATGCATCACAACAACCCCACACTACCAGTGTACTGACAACTAAAAAACCCTACACTACCACTGTACTGACAACTAAAAACTTAAGTGACATGGAAAACATGGCAGCATGAAATAATGACAACATGGTGCTCGAAAACATTGATGCGGAGCTACAAAACATTGATGTGTTGACCACAAGCGACATGGTGGACATGGCACCCCTAAACAATGACAACGTGACACTTAACCACATTGAGGTGTCTATCAATTTTGAGGAGAGATGCATGTGCCCATGTGCACGTTGTAAGTATCAGGTCACTTAAAAACGAAGAATTGTAATAACCATGTACATGTGTATGGTGGAACGTCTACAAAATCTATGTTTTGGCTCACACGAGGACCCTAGTAATGTTGATGATCATGTTGACTACATGGAAATCTAGCCTGATAGGATACTAAGATACTATTTTCAAGATAGGACACCGAGCCCATCCAACCATCCAACCACCTCAACAACGAGAGGACATGTTAGAAGAGACTACCATGCACGAGATGTTGGATGCATTTACAAAATTAATGGGCCATGGACCAGAGGATCATGGTGTTGACGCTAAGAGCATAGTACAGCGTCGAGATACAACACATGAAGAAAAGGAATTGTGTAACCTCACACATGTACCACTTTATCCTCAAGCTCAAATATCCAAATTATGCACATGCCCATCCATGTGTTGAACTTGCAATCAATGTTTGGGTGGTCTGATTTAAGCATCTCAAAACTATGTAGGTGTGTATGGCATGCATATAATGTAATTTTTTGGTGTATATAATGCACATGGTGTTGATTAAGAATACATGTTTCATCTTGGCAGGTTATTAAAGAACCAAATCTTGTCGGAGGGAAATGAGATAACGAGCCCTCATGTAGAGGCCAAATGATTGTTAAGTGTAATTGGCACAAACTACAGTTGTATCCATACTTGTCCCAAAACGATTGTATCCTTTACCAACATAAATACACACATTATCAAGAATGTCCAAGTTGTGGGGCACTCAGATACATGCAAGATGTTCAGTGGCAAAAGGTTCCTACAAAAGTTGTTAGACACTTCCTTATCATACCAAGGATAAAGCACATGTTCATGTGCAAATCTATAGCAAGTTTAATGACACGGCATTGGTTTAATAGATCCATAGACAATGTCATGCATGTCTCAGTCGATTCCCTTGTGTGGAGACACATTGAAGAGAAATGACCTATTTTCAAAGAAAAGCCTTGTAACATTCATCTCAGGCTATTACCAATGGATGGTGTGAATCGATTTGGTTCACGAATTTCATCATGGAGCACATGGCATGTCTGCCTTGTGAATTATAACCTTCCACTATATCTGGCAAGGGGCATCTCTTACTATCATTAATAGTCCCAAGAAAGTACAAAGTAAAGAACATGGATGTATACTTAGTCCCATTGGTAGAGGAGCTTCGAACAATTTGGGATGGCATTCAAGTTCACGATATGTCCAAGTGCTTTGGGAAAGAGTTATGACTATACAAGGTACTTATGTGTGTGGACTATGCATGATTGGCTAGTCTACGGAGAATGTGCAAATAAGTTTTAATACATGCTTCAACAAGTTCCTTGGCAAAGATAATTAATTAAACTTGTGAGCTACTGCACATAGGAGAGTGTAATTTCTCTAATTGCCTTTTTTGTCGATTTATAATGTTTTATATGGTTCACTATATCTCGATACAATGCATTCCCATTATGTGGACCTTGATTGGATGCACATTACTCTACATCATTTGTATTTGCATTTCCTACCCACCTCCCCATATTGGGGTACTTTGTATGCAAGAACTAAAAAATAATAACAAAAAGTTTAGAGATAGGGTCCATACCTCAAATCTTGCAAATACATACAAAAGAAACAAAAAAACAAAGCTAAACCAGTGGTGGTTAGCAAGCAAAATGCGGCAAAGAAAGGAAATAAGATCTGAGCCTACCAAAGTAAAGCTATGGCACTTTATATGCCTATGCATAGCCAAGACTACGCATGGCCATGGCTATGCATTACCAAGACTACGCCAAAGCAAAGCTATGGCTATGGCTATGCATAAGCAGAGGCTTGGTTATGCCTAGCCATGGCCATGCAAACGCTTGGCTATACCTATGCAAAGCTATGGCTATGCATAAGCATTGGCTTGGCTATGCATAACCAAGCCTATGTCAAAGAAAATATATGGACATGGGTATGCATAGCCATGGCCATGTAAATGCTTAGCTATGCATAAGATATACATATGAATAGCCATGGCTATGCACAGAAAATCCTATGCCAAAGCAAAGTATAGCTATGGCTATGCATAGTCATGGCCATGTAAATGCTTGGCTATGCATAGGCATGCCATGGCAATGTAAATGCTTGGCTATGGCTATGCATAAGCATAGGCCTGGATATACAAAGCTATGGCGATGTAAATGCTTGGATATGGCTATGCATAAACATAGGCTTAGTATGAAAATCTATGGCTATGCATAGCCCTGGCCATGTAAATGCTTGGCTATGCATATTATATGCAGATGCATATCCAAGCCCATACCTAGCCATGGCTATGCATATGCATAGCAAAGCCCATACCTAGCCATGGATATTTATAGCCAAGCCTATACCAAAGCAAAGCTATGGCTATGGCTATGGCTATGGCTATGGCTATGCATAGCCATGGCCATGTAAATTCTTGGATATGCATAGGCTTTGCATAACCACTATGACATTCCCATGCATAGCCAAGCCTACACATGGCCATAGATATGCATAGCAAACCAAACCATAGACAAAAATCTTGGCTTGGCTTGTTGGCTGTGGCTTCGCTTGTACCTACAGTTCCTACCCACCCCCCCATCTTGGGGCACTTTGTATTATGTAAGAATAAAATAATAATAATAAACATCTTAGAGATAGGGTCCATACCTCAAAGCAAAGGCGCTGGTGTAGAGAAGTTGCTCTCCTACAAATACATACAAAAGAAACAAAAAAACAAAGCTAAATCAATGTTAGAAAGCAAAACATAGCAAAGAAAATATGGGCAAAAGGCATGGAGCATATTACCTTTAATTGAGAGAGAACGGAAATAAGATTTGAGAATGCAAAAAACACACACACACACACACACAAGATGAGAACCATGGTAAACCTCAAAGAAATGAGGCAAAGGAAGGAGGGGTTAAAAGGCTTACCTTTGATCTTGTAGGCATGCAAATACACGAAAATGAAAAAAAAAATCCAGCACTGTGTTCTGTAATTTTTACATGCACCCGTGATAATTTTTTAAGAAAAACTTACCAGCGCTCATATCGATGCCCGACATTTTTCATTCAAACTTTTGAGTTTAAATCTTTTCTGCTGTGATCGACATTGCAAATTTCAATTTGAATTGGTGACCAAAAAATTGGGTCCTACATTATAAAATAGACTCCATTAGGCCAAATCAAAACATCTTAACGAATGTGTGTAGGACCCAAAATTGATAGCGGACGCATCACAACAACCTGACACTACCAGTATATTAACAATTAAAAACTTAGGTGACGTTGTGGACATGGTAGCATGAAATAATGGCAATGTGGTGCTAAAAAAAATGGTGATATGGAGCCACAAAACATTGACGTGTTGACAACTGGCGACATGGCGGACATGGCACCACTAAACAATGACAACGTGACACTCCACCACATTGAGGAATCTATCAATTTTGAGGAGAGATGCATGTGCTTGTGTGCATGTGTTGTAAGTATCAAGTCACTCGAAAATGAAGAATTATAACAAGCATGTACGTGTGTATGATATCCGGTGGAACATCTTCAAAATCTACATTTTCACTCACACGAGGACCTTAGTAATGTTGATGATCATGTTGACTACATGGAAATCTAGCCCGATAGGATACTACCAGATACTATTTTCAAGATAGGACACCGAAACCCATCCAACCATCCAACCACCTCAACAACAAGAGGACGTGTTAGAAGAGACTACCATGGAGGGACGAGATGTTGGATGCATTTATAAAATTAATGGGCCATGGATGAGAGGATCATGGTGTTGAGGCCGATAGCATAGTAGTGTTTCGAGATACAACACATGAAGAAGAGGAATTGTGTAACCTCACACATATACCACTTTATATGATGCACATGCCTATCTATGTTGAACATGCAATCAATGTTTGGGTGGTCTAATTCAAGCGTCTCAGAACTATTTAGGTGTGTATGGCATGCATATGATGTAATTTTTTGGTGTATATAATGCACATGGTGTTGATTAAGAAAACATGTTTCATCTTGGCAGGTTATTAAAGAACCAAATCTTACCGGAGAGAAATGAGATGCCAAGCTCTCATGCGGAGGTCAAATGATTGTTAAGTGTAATTGGAATTAATAGACTATCCATGCTTGTCCCAACACCCTAATGGATTTCTATGATTTTGAATGCAAAAAGTTACAAGCCTCTTTCATGGAATCCCCTCTACACAATGACCTACCATCTGCATCAATGAATGACTCGAATAAAGCATCTACCCCTCCATCCTCACCACAGCAAAGTCCAATACCACAACCTTGCAACAATCAGCATTCCTAAAAAAGTTTCCTAAGCACAACCATCTATCTCTAAAAAGGAACTCAAAGAAAAATCCTCGACCTTGACAACTCCTTGTTCACCATCCTCATCAAAGGAGATGGCTACATGCTCAAAAACCTCAACATCACAAGCCACTTTGCAAGAGACTCAAGTCTCATTCGTCGACAATGCCCATGAGTCTCAAACTTGCAACCTCGGTGCCAACCAATGTGAAGGAGGACCCAAAACCTTCCACTTCAACCAAAAAGAAAACTCCACCATGACAAACAAACTCAAGGTATCTTAATGGTATCAAAATGTGGGTGGAAAAGCAGCTCCTTGTAGCTCAAGACTACTACGAAGGCGCCAATCCAATTTGGGTTCCTCGTCAATCAAAGCCTCTTCCTCAACAAAAAACTCAGAGGCCAAGGAAGAATACAAGTACTCCACAACATTATCCACAAAAGACTAAGCGAGTTCCTCAAAGAACTACCGTATAACTCAACAAGTGTGGGCACCAAAAAAAATTTACTGCAAGCTCAAGGGCGCTACCAAGGTAATACAAAAGCTTGGATTCCCAAACGCATCAAGAAGTCACCCAAGCCTGCTCAAAGAAAGAAGCCTCAAGGGCATCAACCATTAACTCCTAATGTTCATCAAAGATGGGTACCTGTGAACTTGCTTCAACAACAAAGGTACTATGATGCAAATCCCATCATATGGTTGCCAAGATCGAACAAAGGGAGGAACGATTTACCAATGAATTCAACCCCAATAGCTTCACCTAAAGTTTGACAAGAATGGAAGCCCAAGAAACACGAAGAAAACCACTCCACCACTCTCATGCATTCAGCACCTAACAAGAGCTTGTGTGTTCAATCAAACCCAATGGTAACTGTTAGGAAAAATTTTGTAAAGGTGTTTTGGGCTTGTGTACATATGGGATGCATGGCATGTAAAAAAGCTTTGCCCTGAATGCCCTGGCAGGTGTACAGAGTGGGTGGTTTTATGCTTTTTACGAGCTTTTGGTAATGCCTCCACGTGAAAATATTATGGGAACCCCAAATGTGATGATGGCTGGTCCATCGTGGGCTAATTTTGGATGCAGTCCATGGCGCTCCATTTTTAGCAAGCACATGATGACGATCGGCAGTGCATGGCACCGACTGCAATAGTCATGTTTTGGAAAATTATGGTGTAGCTAATGAAGAGTGTGTGGTAGCTCTTGCATTCGTTTTGGAAGATCGTGGGCGCCGCACATAAAGGTGAAACATGAGGGATTGCAGAGGGCCCCTCTTGGCATCGTGGGCGTAATGCATTAAGGCCACCAGTCGGGATGCTGCCGTGGCCATCCTCCAGGCCTTTCGAGACACCAACGTGGCCGGAAAAAGTTGACTTTCAGGCTCTAGCCGCTCACTATTCTGACTGCTGCAGCTTCGCCAAGCGCAAGAGAGAACAGAGCTGGGTTTTTTTAGAAGGTGTTACGTTGGTTTTAGTGGACGCTGCGGTGGCTGGTGGCGACGGAGACAGGGAGTTTTTCATTGCGGTTGCCGCATGTGGTAGCGGGGAGTTGGCTAGGTGTTTCTATGTTTTGCTTTGTCACAGCAGGCAGCTGCTGCTGGTAGCAAGGACGGCGAGAGTACTGCTGCTGGCGCCAGAGCTTGTTGTTTTTGGCCTAGAGCTGGTAGCGCAGCAGATGCCTACCTTGTTGAGGTGCAGCTAAAACAGTGATTGGGCGGCTCTGCAGGGGTGATGGTCGTGGCCATCGCAGCTTATGTGAGTAATCGCTGCAGTAGTGGTCGTTCAGCGTGACCCTGGTTATGTTGAGACGGTGAGCAACAAAGGTATTGCTCTCCAGGCAAAGGGAGGCGCTGGCAATGACAGAGATGGGTTCTTTTTGTTTGTTGGCACTAGTTCTTGGTGGCTGGTGCGTGGTGATGCCAGAGAGTTTTTCTCTTGTTGGGGGACAGCTCGTAGCACCATGGGGGATAGCCTTGTGAGTATACATCTTGTGTTGATGTGAAGGTGTCGTGTATGTAAGATGGTGTGAAGCAAAAGCTTCTGTGTGTCGGAAGAAGCTTGTATGGAAGTGTTGACTGGGAATTCAAGGATGAATGATACTGGTGATGTATTTGGCTATGGTTCTGTGTTGGTATCCTATGTGTGTTGATTTGCAGGAGAAGGCGTGATTGACGTGTTTGGTGGTGTAGTCCACGGGTTTACACTCTCACAGTGCACTTTGTGCCAGCCTTCAATTACCTCGTCATGCACACAGTGGAAGTGTATGTGTTTACTGGGTGTTTACTTTGACTATGGTGCCACTGTTTTGTGCTAGTGATTCCAAGGTTGGGGGAGTGGGAAGCTATAGAGGCCTGTTTCCCTATTCTTTTTCCCACTCTATAGTAACCAACCAGAAGTTGTCCCCTACTGCCTCGACAACAACGATTGAGCTACAAATTCAAGAATCAATTTCCACATTTGCAATGGAGATTTATGCATTCAGCACCTAAAAAGAGCTTGCGTCTTCAATCAAACCCAATGGTAACCAACCAGAAGCTGTCCCCCTACTGCCTCGACAACAACGATTGAGCTACAAATTCAAGAATCAATTCCCACATCTGCAATGGAGATTTATGAGCGCATCAAGGACAAACTATCAATGCTCTTTTCACCCCTCTGGATGAGAAGCATAAGTGTAGAAGAAGCTACGTGGCATACATAAGAACCTATTCTATCAAAAAAGCGATTATCCACAAGAACCTGTTGCTCGCAAGGTGGTAACAAAATTTAATGTTTTGAAAAGGTACTCTTGAGTACAGGATTACTTACAATGCAGGTGAGACTCTTGAGTCATTGGAAGCAAGGGATGCAAGTACTAAGGTACATCAGAGGTACTCTTGAGTACGACATTACTAACAATCAGGTGACAATCTTATGGGTTACTGTGATTCAGATTAGGCAGGAGATTGTGATTCCAAGAAATCAATTTTTGGATTATTTTTTTTGCTTGGTTTTGGTGTTTTCTCTTGGAGTAGCAAAAGAAGCCATCTACAGTGACACTCTCTTCTACAGTTGTTGAGTACAAGGTAGCTTGTTTTGCTACTTGTGAAGGAGTATGGCTGAGGAGGATACTAGTGGACATGGGAGTTCAAATTAGTGGGGCTACAACCTTTCAATGGCTATTTCCAAGAACCTTGTGTTTCATGCTTGAACAAAGCACATTGAGATTCAATATCATTATGTGCGAGAGCTGATTGAGGATGAGATAGTGGAGCTGGAGTACTTTTCTACAAACCACAACTGCATCAACATCTTCACCAAGGCTCTTGGGAAAGATCAGCTCACTGGCATCTCATCGACTTGGCATTGGGACAAGAACATAATCTGTCTTTGGGCAGACATTAAAGAGGGGGGGTGTTAGTATACACACAATGCCCGCCTCTTAGCATGTATCTCACATCTATGTTTGGTGCAAATTTGTAAAGTCCCCCATTATAAGAAGATGTCATTGGTGCATATTTCTTTGGTGAGAACCCCAGCTTAGACGCTGGAAAGGGGTCTTATTGTGACCGTTGATGGTTAGGAGATGGCAAGGGTACAAATAGAGGGTTGTGCATGAAACTAGTCTAGTGTGAGGTGTGATGACATCATTATATATAACATAAGCATGATGTTATCACGTGACCTAAGCATGATGTATTCATGATGTCACCCATGACATCATCATATGATATCACCCATGACATTATCATATGATATTATCGCATGATGTCACCCATGACAACACCTAGATGCTTCCTTTCACCTATAAAAGGAGCCCCTTTGTTGTAGCTTTGCATTATGTGGAATCCAATGCTTGTGAGTATCCATAAACTTCACAAGTAGTACTTCCTCTATCTAGAGTGTGTCTAGATCACCATCTAAGCTCTACTTAAGAGGGTTGTGCGTGAAGCTACTCTAGTATGAGATGTGATGATAGCATCATGACATAATCATGATGTCACCCATAACATCATCGTATGATGTCACCCATGACACCATTGCATGATAGCATCCATGATATCAGGGCATGATGCCACCCATGACGTCACCTAGATGCTCCCTTTCACCTATAAAAGGAGTCCCTTTGTTGTAGCTTTGTATTGCATGGAATCCAAGGCTTGCAAGTATCCATACCCTCCACACGTAGCACTTCCTCCATCTAGAGTGTGTCTAGATCGCCATCTAAGCTCTACTTGAGAGCGCACGGGTGAACAGCACCATCACATTGCACTCATGTTGTCAGAATTTTTTAAAATTCTCTATCTATTGCATTGTCCATTGCACTTTGTTTTGCTATCTATCTTTCCGTTGTGTGCTATATTCTTGTGCGGAATCCAATGCTTGTGAGTATCCATACCCTCCTCACGTGGACAGAACCATCACATTGCACTCATGCCAGAATTTTTTTGAATTATCTATCTATTACATTGGCCATTGTACTTTGTTTTGCTATCTATCTTTCTACTATGCTATATTCTTATATGAAGCACCCTCAATAAATATCCTTAACTGAGCTTACCAAGAATAAGGCATTGAGCTCACAAATGTGTGTCCTTGACTCAAAAGGATACGATTATCTAGTCAAGCTTATAAAGTGGGTGGAACATTTTGAAGAGGGTAATACTAGCCACATCTTGCATGGACTTAAGGAGGTCATGGAAAGTAGGGCAGCTTTTTGAGATCTCCATTCCACTATTGGTTATCTTGTTGATTTTTCCTAAGGGGGTACCTTTTTGATACTACTCATAAAGCTTAGCAAACTCCTAATCTATCAGAAGCAATTTGAACAAGTCTCTTAAGTCTTGGCAGAACCTAACACTATTGGTGATAATACCATAAGTATTGTCACCACCACTATTGATGATGATGAAACAACTTACAATAGCGAGATAGCCTAGTTAATCCATGACCAATAAAATGATTTGATGGTGTTATTAGTATTCATATGTTATTAGTAGTACAATGAGAAGAATTGTACATGTTTGTGCAATGTGTTGGGATGTGTTAAGTATTTCTAGCTAGTATGGGTTTAGTGTACAGCACTTTGATGAGTCATCTATGATGCTTCATACCCCTCTATTCCTTTGATGAGTTCTCTGAGGAGGTTAATACCCCTATTTCTAGACATTATTGCACACACTGGTGCTCACCTTAAGCTATACTGGGCCCAGTGGGTTCAACAGTTATGTGGCAATCACAGTGGCAACAAGAAAGAGATTAATGTTGTGATGGTGATATCTTGTGAAATGATTAATTGAGGTTTTGCATTAACATGACATGCTAGACTCTCCAAGGTTGGTTATTTGGGAGCAAGATTCCTAAAGGAAATGGATTCTTATAGCATTTTGAGCTATTTAGGCAATTGTCTCTTGAACCCCCAGAAAACACTCACACTATGGTGAAAAGGAGACTCCATGAAGTCTAGGATTCTCGGGGGATGCACTACTAAGAAACCCTATGTATCACGGGCATGCAAGGGGTATTTTAAAAACCCCTTACCTATGAATTTTTCATGAATAAAATGACTCTTTTTTCTTTATGGACTTACAATTTTTTTTTTCAAAATTGATTTAAAAACCTCTTCTATAAATGTATTTTTATAAACTTACCTTAAAATTTTGAATTAAAAAACCTCTTCATTTAAACTCATGTGCTATACTTACATATTTTTAGGTGAACCCCCCGAGCTAGGATTGCAAGGGAGGCTGATGCTTGTGAGTTAAGGCTAAAGCCATAAAAGTTATCAGTAGATGTAGATAGCTCTAGCACACGCTAACATTGTCACTTAAAATAATGGCACTTATTGTACTCGTGATGATGCATAAACTTTTACTTCACCTTGAGATGAATATGTCATGGACAAATTAGCATAAATTAGTGACAAATTAGCATAGATTAGTGACAAATTAGCATAGGTAGTGAGCTTTGTGGTATTTGCCACAAACTTAAGAAAGACTCTTCAAGGTGACAAAGAGAAGAGGGAGGAATGGGTAGGTTTAACAAACAACCTTAAGGCCTTCACCACAATGTGGATGATTGCTAATGCAAATAGTGATAGGTACCTTGAGAAAGGCACTTGTGTGCTTTTCAATTGCATCTCGATTGAATTAACAAAGACAAGAAGCTCTAGAGCAAGCAACAATCAAAGCTAATCGAAGTGTTTCAAATCCAGAGTTGTTGAAGCCCCCCCGAACTAAATATACTTGTATGATGGAGACAAGGGGAAGCAAACACTCAGAATCAATGGACTTGTTAGCCAAGATCTGATAATTTCTTTGAGAAATTATTCCTGCAATTTAGTGTTCCACGCGCAAGAGTAGGTATGTCATGGGCTCAAACTGCAAAAACAACAAATAAATGAGTTCTGAACGATGATCTAGATAGTACACAAATTTCATGTAATAATAACATTGTTGATAGTGAATGAGATCAGAGTTGAAATCTAAAGTGTCCTGAAAGTTAGCATTTTTCTTGAATTTTTGTGGGCAATCTATTAAGAGTTTTGAAATGCTTAACATCCACAAATGTTCCTCAAGACCCAAAAAAAATTTGAGATTTTTTAAATTGCACTTTTCTTAGCTTTTGCAAGGTAATATTTTAATTTTCTTAGACACATGCTGATAAAACGCATGATTTTTGCTGTTTTCAAAATAGTAAAAATTTGTACATAACTTTTAGAAGGGACATAGTTTGATCATGAAACTTGGCTTGATGGAAAGCCCATGATGTAAACTAAATCTTGGAATCATCAAACGATAATTATTGGATAAATTTTTGACTCGCTAATATTGAAATGATGTTTTTTATATAGGTGGAGCATGAATTTTTCTCCTTCCATATGCAAGCTAATAATGTAAAACTTGAGGTGCACCCATGTTATATAGGGTAAATACTACTTTGTTTTGAATTTTCCAAAACTTTAGAGCCACTTTTTGGGCCTCTTCTCATACATGGCCTTTTGCGCAACCTGTTCTTAATACGTAAAATGTCTAATTATGAGCCTAATTTTGATTTTCATCAAAGGGGAAAGCTGTGTAAGTGCATTATTTGTTGTAACTATAGGTGTAGACTACTTGTGCAAGCATAGTTATGATTAGTTTTTGAAAAAAGATGATCAAATTTTGTATTTTTTTTTTACAGTTTTTTTAGAACTAGGCGATAAGAACCTACTTAAGTGGAGGCTAAGTTAGTGTCATACACATCAAATTATGGCTTATTTATCTCATCTCAAGCATGAAAACCAATAATCAACATTCTCATTGATAGGGCTACAATTTTTTTTAGTGGCGTGATTGAGTTTTGATAATACGCGTTACTTTTGCTGATTTTATACAACTTTTTTGGAAAAAATTCTAGGAAAGGAAATTTTTTTTTTTGGTGAACTTCTACCTCCTTGGACTGATGTATGCTATCAAAATATCTTGGGAAAAATGCTATTGATATCATTGGATTTTTTTTTTGAGAGAATGATGCTTGCATATTTGGAAAAATCCTGAAAAATGTTCATTTTCAAGACATATGCTACTTTGTTGCTTATGTACTTCCAAATAAAAAGGCATTTTATATGTTTAGCATTTTTTACATAAGCATAGGGTTATGTTCTACATGCCGAAGCATTTTGGTTTTTAAAGCCTACATCAGGAGTTTGATTTTTTTTCGCAACCCCCAAAAAAGGACACTCAAGTGTCCTGTTTTGGTACCAAACTAGTGTTAATGAATGTGGTGAAATGCCGGACAATTTTTATGAATAGCCTTCTCGGAATGCACGGACAGTCTAAATTGTAAGTCATTATACTTTATATCGTTTCCTTCTTGCTTCCTAATTGTTGATTGTAAGTCATTCTTTATATCGTTGACTGTAGGGCACGTAAGAGGGCGATTGCATTGATTGAAAATCTATGTCCTGAATTGAAAAAGGATATAGAGTGGAAATTTCTCAACCAGCCCGTTCCTATGCAAAAGGATTCGCACTCTTGTAGCTGCAAATTTCTTGAAGTTCCTCCTTTCCAAGTACACTAATTTTGACAGTTGTGTAAGTTTCTTGTGTCACTGTAATATAATTTCTCTGTGTTCATTTTATGAGAGACCCCGCATTATTGTAATTGACTTTTATGTTGTTGTGTAGTCTGTTCTCTCAGACAAGTTCTGGCTGTGGAGTGTGCGGGCAAAGGTAATAAACATTATCCTCAATAATGCAATTACACCTGATGACCCTGACTCGCCACTTCCACCAGTTGGCTGGCACTAGTGCATCAAAGAACAGAAAAAAGATGTTGTTTCATTCCCCTATTAAGCATTTCAGCTTTAAACAAGGAGTCCCTGAGAAGGGAAGCAAGGGCAAGGCAAAGAGGAAGCTTCCATTTGCAAGCAAGGGCAAGGACAAGGCAGGCAAGGTGCCAACAAAGGAGACAAAGGAGGAGGCTAAGGTGCACTGAATCTGACTCTGGCACTGAAACTCTCCTGACGGTCTGTTTTGTGCGCACGATTTACAGCACTAGAAAAGAGAAGGCAGAGTAATTAGCCAAGTCACACGACCACCATCCACCACGCAATAAAAGGGGAATCCAAATCTAGACCAACGTTCTTTTCGCACGGTGAACAAAACAAGAACTTATCAATAAAATTTTCAGACCCGTCCACAGAGCGATATTTTAATTCAAAAACATGGAGAATAGATATATCGCAAGGTGAACGAAACAAGAACTTATCAATAGAATTTTCAGACCCGTCCACACGAAGTGATATTTCAATTCGAAAACATGGAGAAGAGATATATCGCATGGTGAACGAAACAAGAACTTATCAATAAAATTTTCAGACCCATCCACGAAGTGATATTTCAATTCGAAAACATGGAGAATAGATATATCTCGCACCATGAATGAAATCTCTTATATCAATAAAATTCACCCAACCGTCATCAGAGCGAAATGTTGATTGGATTTCACATGGAGAATAGCCATATCTCACCGTGAACAAAATCAGCGAAAGAAAAGGGGAAGAGATAAGTTATCAATAAAATTCACCCAACCGTCCACGGAGCGATATGTCAATTAGAAAACATGGAGAATTTCCATATCGCACCGTGAACGAAATCAGTGAAAGAAAAGGGGAAGAGAGAGAAAAACTTACAGGCACTTGAAACAAGGGCTGAGATGGATGGATTCAGCGAGCTGCACGAGCAAATTGTGGAGAAACGCAATTGGAAAAAATCATGAAAAAAAAATTGTGAAGAAACGCAATCATGAAAAAAATCGTGGAAGAAAAAAGCGTGGAAAAGAAAATATTCCTCCTTTTTATAGAGCAAAACATAATCATGCGTGGACTGCGTCAGTCCTACACGTGGCAATTTTGTGAATCAACGATGACATAAGCCCTTCGACACGTGGCATTCGATCCTCAATCATGTGACGTCAGCCCTATTATTTAACCTATATAAAGATGGTGCGAGTTTTTTTTCTGCTTTTCTGTGCGCTCAAAATTTTCTTGCTTTCCATGGTGCGTCGACACGGAGCAAGTCAGCTTTTTCCACGGCCATACTGTCCACGGTGCGATAGGTGCATTCCTGCGTCACCTATGATTTTGTTTTAATGGGGTAAGACCAGTCGGAGCTTTAATCCGGAGTTCGCATTGGACTACACATATGTATGAGCTACAATTTGTGCAATTTGTTGTCAACTCTATCTGTTGCATTCTTTGGGAAAAGTTGGCGGGAGAGTTTTCCAAGAATACATCCTTCACAAACATATTTGCATGGGGGATTAAGCTGAGGTAGATTCTCTAACATTCCATTTTTTTTTGTAAAAGCATTAATCCACCAATTGATGTATGGCCAAACCTAGCATACCACAACTGGACATTTGTTTATTGCATGTGTAGTGTCAGCCAAATAAGCATCATTACGCATACATGTCCAATTTGTACAAACCATTCCTGAAAGTTCCAATAAGCATAATTTTTCTATGTTGTTCTCTATTACTTATTACGAACAATGCATTACGATCTGTAAATTCAATATTATGACCCCACTTGCTAGAGTGGCACTAAAAGAAGATTCTTTATATCTAGAAGAAAAAAGTACATTTTGAAGGCAAAGATCCTCACCACTACTAGTAGTAGTAAGGAAAATCTAACCAATACCTTTGACTCAATATGAGGCATTATTGGCACACATCACAGTGTGATCATCGTGCATAGATTCCATATATATGTACTTACTTTAATGTAAAAAATGAAATGATAATGAAAAGATTAATTTGCATTTGTAGTTGAAATAAATTGAATAATAAATATAAAACTTAGCAATCATAAGGTTAAGTTAAGCATAAGAAGGTCGTACTTTATATATATTCGATTGCAATGATGTTCTACATTGAGAATACCTCATTAGAAATTAGAGAGAAAAATGAGAAAGCTAAACCTTAAGGTTATATTAAATTATGCCCTTATAAGAAGTAAAGCATATAGTAAAGCATGATTACTGTTGTAAGGATAGTAAGGAGAAGCTTACTTGGAAAGTGCTCGAATCTCTATTTGAAAGATAAAACTTACATAGAAATATTGAATGAATTCTTTACTAAGTTATATAGGACAGTAACTTACTTGTAAGTGTCGAATAGCTTTGCCACAAAATACATCATTAAAAGGACACAAATATCACAAGCATATGTGACGTTTTAATTTGTTGTGATGATTGAAATTATGAAAAATAAAGAAACTTACTTAGGTTGGACTGCAAAATATCAGTTGAAGAAAACGAATCGACAAATAACAGTTTTATTTTATGCAAGTAATCAAATTACATAAGGTGAATACTTAACTGGTAAATCATTGGAGATTTTGCATTTACTAATTCAGCTTTCACTTGCAATTTGTAAGAAGTCAGAAGTTCTTGTGTTGAAGAGTAGGAAGAATAATATTTATTGATGTCAAAAAATCATCCAAAAATCTTCAAAAGCTTGAGAATATTGCTCAAGAAATGCATTTGATGTAGAAGATAACTCCTTCACGTCGAAATAAATCCAAGTAATAACTCATTGAAGAGGTCATTAAAAAAGTTAAAAATTTATTGAGAAGAAGATAACCTAGATAATAATTTCTTGATGTTGAAATAATGCTAAATTTGAAGTCAATTGTGATGGAGTTGAGAAAAAAATCACTCTTCAATAAATTCTTGGCTATTCGAACTTGGCGTATGCATGAACTCTTCTTTTGGGATTGATGATGTAAGAAAGCTTCAACTTTGTTGAATGTGATTTGTGCCCACACTGAGCTTTTCAAGACTAATGGCCTCTTTGAATATATATAAAAGCTTTATTTTAACGCTTTTGTAGGCTTTTGTTGTAGGCTTATAAGGTTGTAATATAAAGCTTTAAGGCTTTAAAGCTCTATTTATATGCTTCGTCCTTTTTTAAAAGCTTTGGTATTAAAAGCTTTAAGGTTATATATATATATTAAACCTTTTTTAAAACCTCTACCTCTTCTTAGTCCTTCTTTAAAAGCTTTCTATTAATCCTCTACCTCTTCTTTTCATTTAAGGCCTTAAGCTTTACTTTATAAAGCTAATATATATATATATATATATATATATATATGAAAAGAAGAGGTAGAGGTTTAATAGAAAGCTTTTGCTCTAGAAGCTTTTAAAGGTCTAAACCTTTTAATATAAAAGCTTTATTATAACTTAAAGCATTAAGTTTTTTACCAAAATCTTGTATATAATTAGGTTTATAAGCAATGAGACTAGTGCATGGATTTGAATGCTGTTGTGAAGAAGATTATATATATATATATATATATATATATATATATAAGCTTTGAAAAAAAGTAAAATTTTAAAATCTACCCCTCTTGAAATCTTCCTTCTGAAATTTATAAGCTTTACAAAAATAAAGCTTATAATATTATTATGAAGCTTTAAAGATTAAACCTTATGCTTCAAAGTGACAATAAAAGAAAACGGCTGGGAACCCACAACCCGGGTTGCCCTATAGTGAAGAAGGGAAAAAAATTGAACCAGCTTCGCGTTGTCGACCATCGATTGTCTCTCTCTTTTTTATTTTGTTTGTTTGTTTTGTTTTTGTTTTTTGTTTTTTGTTTTTTTTAAAGCTTTAAGCAAAAGCTTTATTACAAAGCTTATTAAAAGAAAGCCTCAGTTGGTTGAATATTTCGCGCAGCGCGCAGAAGAGGAGATTAAAAAAAAGATACAAAAAACCTGTTATCGCCTAAACCCTAAACCCTAAACTTGTTGTCCAACGGTTAAAAAGAAGCCTTCTTTCAACCACACATAACCATAAACGTATTCTTCTTCAAATTAAATTGAAAAATCACCAAAATCACCTTTTCCTTTGTCTCTTTCACCTCTTTGTATACAAGTCTTTGATCAAATTCAAGAAGATTGAATTAATCCAAAGCTTTGATACCACTCTCACAGGATCTTTTTGTACTTCTTGAAGAAATAATTTAAAACTCACAAGTACATCAAAGATTAAAACAAATACTTGAATCAAATTGATATCAAAGAGCATAGCATAGAATAAGACAAGAGAAATAGAACAACATCACCATCAAGACAAGATTGGGTGCAATCTCCCCCCTCATGCATAGCATAGAATAAGACAAGAGAAATAGAACAACATCACCATCAAAGAGCATAGCATAGAATAAGACAAGAGAAATAGAACAACATCACCATCAAGTCAAAGAGCATAGCATAGAATAAGACAAGAGAAATAGAATAACATCACCATCAAGACAAGATTGGGTGCAATCTCCCCCCTCATGCATGTAGCTCCACTTTGATGACATGAGTATTTAGAGAATTGTATTCCATAAAAATAGCCCAAGGAGATAATAATAGTTGTGCATATAATTTAGGCTTATTTTTCCCACTTTTGGGTTTTGATTTACATATTATTAACTATATCAAAGTTCTTAAGGTTTGTACCTATCAAAACCTTTGTCCAAATATAAATTCTAATGGGCCTTTACACATGAAATAACTTTGTGCACATTCGCACATTTAATAACCTTATGCACATTCACACTTCCATTAAGCTGATTTTTGTACACATTAAATCAAGCATATTTTTCTATGATTATTAAGCATAAAAAATATGATAAAATATATACCTGTAACATCTAGGCACTATATCTTTCATGAGTTTTTCCACCACGAGGCAATAGACCTACTGGATAACCTACAAGATAAGCATGTAGAAGTCATCCAACCGAACCAAGAGATAGCGGACGCATCATCAAAGCTTCATTGTTGTCAGCCACCCAAGGGTGCCCAACCAGCACTAGCTATAGTCCTAGTTAAGGACGTGAGCATGGACGAGTTGGCAAATAATCTGCTAAATCGTTTAGGCTAGTAGTAGTAAGAATAGTCCCAAGGTAATCTCAAAGCCAAAACCTTAAGGCTAGCCTCAGCCACAAAACCTCACGTAGGACACCCAATCATTTAGTGTAATAGTGGTAGGGACATCCGTAAGGGTAATCTAAAGCCAGAACCTCAAGGCCATCCCAAGTTAACACCTCAAATCTAGAACCTCAAGACTAGCCCTAGTCAACACCTCACGTAGGACACCTAAATCTATTTCCAATGAAGAGATATGGTGTGGTGCATAATCTACCAAAATCATATAAGTATAGAGTGTCCAATGCTGAGGCTTGGACAACAACAATTTTGCACATTACCACAATGCTAGAGGAACCATGACACAACTCATTGTTGGTACTAAGGAAACCTATCATAGTGAACAACACATGTAGATTCTCCCCACACCAAGGTAACCATTGGCCCTTCTAGCCCCACTAGTTAGGCAAAAGTGCCTACATATCGAAAGCCTTTACCCATGAGACCGCCCTAATTTCTATATCCACCTACACTACCACCACCCCAGTCACTTTCTCCAAGAACCGCACCAATGTACAATAGTACTCCATGACCCTACCTATAGAGAAAGAAACATGGGAACAAGAGAGATATGAGTCTTATGACCAATAAGACCTATATGAGAAGAAAGTGTATGATCCCTCTGGGTATCCTAAATAAGTTTCACCTATAGATTACACATCAAAGCCATGGTGCAACAAAGAGCGAGAGACCTCAACAAAATGGTAAGTAGGCCACCAAGGTAATGCTTCTAATGTAACGTCCCATGCCGTATTGTAGAGTGTCATCGGAAGACCCTACACCAAATCCCTCAAGTGTTTCAAGCACTCTAAATCCCGTGCCCAACCCCAATGTAATTCCTTATGGAGGCGCATGCTATAAGTGCGGATTTAACCAGGATTGTCCCAACTAAGTGATGATCGCCCTGGGCGCAGAAGCATTTGTTAACACTTCACAAGGAGGACTTATTCATATAATCCCCCCTCCCCCTCCCCCCCCCCCCCCCCTTAATGCTACTACAAGTGTCCAAGCCAAGATAAGGGCAGTGGCCAAAGGAACCAACGTTACCAATAAGTAGAAAGTCCAAAGGAACCAAGGTTGCCAATAAGTAGAAAGACCAGGCTTCAACTTCGAAGCAAGTAACTAAAGAGCCAGAGGTGCAAGTCTCAAAAGCTACACAGTAGTCCCTAAAAAGTTCCATGAATAAAAACCAAAGGTCCAGAAGAAGATCTCAAAGAGCATGCACAAACACAACACACGATCAATTGTGAAGGGAACACCATTGGTGCATTGAAAAAGTAGTTTGGAGGAGAGCTAACATGTTTGCAATTTAAATAGGTAGTTGATGTGGACTACTCAGAAAGATTCCCTTCCCAAATATTAAAAACTATATCTTTTTTGAGTATTGGATAGAAATTTATAATTTGATTCTCACATAAGACTAAAATTTGCTTACATTTTAAATAACTTAAAGTAAATCAAAGCACTACCTTCAAATATATCAAAATTTTTGTACTCGAATCATCTTTGAGAAAACCATGTTTATATAATGCTTTATTTTTTTATCATTACACAAATATTAGCTTCTAAAGAAATAAAATTTTGTAATATTTAAAAGACTTGAACATACAACAAACAAGGCAAGCTAGAAAACATAGTTGTAGAAAAAAACTTAAAGTCGTATAGGTGCCCGCCGTGGGTAATAAATACACACAATTTAGTGAAAAATAGACTCTCAGGCGTTTGAGAGAGGTGTGCACATGGGTTGGGAGCTTCATGGGAAAGGGCCATGGAGGGGTGCGAGGGCATCGCACCATGGCCCAGGGGGGTGACGGCATGGGACCGGGCCCCCAGGGGGGTGACGGCATGGCATTTGGGTGGGGGGGCTACGGGGCCCATGACACGTGCCCGGGATTGTCCAACAGGCAACATAAAATTTTTTGGTGAAAATTTTTGGAGTTATTCTGGGACCCCAAGATCATGACTTGTCCATAGAATAGCTTCTAAATTTGGTTGAAAGTTGTAGATTTTAAAACTTTGGAGTGTAACTAAAGCTACTCCGGTCACCTCTTTTGACCCCCAAAAATCCCTACCTAGGGTAAATCCATGCTGAAGATTCCAAATTCAAATTCATAATTAAAAAATTCCAAGAAAAATTAAATCATTTAAAAACACCCCAAAAATGTTAACTTTTGGTGAGGAAAGTAAGAGAGAAGTAAACTTATGCTGACGTTTTGTAGCAATTTGGAAGTTCAACATCTAAATTGCCAGAGTTTGGATGTTGAGCATCCAAATTGCCTCAATTTTTGTGCAAAACATCCATATGCATGTTTGAAATGCTAATGTAGGCCAAAAGTGTACCCGCTAGGCATGTGGTTTTAGGAAAGCAGCTTGTAAATGACTTCCACCACACTAACAATTGCATATCAAAAACCATATGAGCCCTACCATAAACGACGCTTTGGGCCAGGGTGTACATGTAGGGGTGTGCTCATGGGAAAGGAGAAGAGTGCCTTTCGGGCATTGGGCCACACCGCTCATTACCTATGAAGGGCACTTGTGGGTAATAAACACACATAATTTAGTGAAAAATAGACTCTTGCACCTTACTTCGAGAGAGGTGTGCGCACAGGTCGGGCGCTTAATGGGTGGGACCATGGCGAGGTCCACAACATGTGCCCAGGGTCGTCTGATGGTGGGTGTCGGAATGTTTTTTTGATGAAAACGTCTGGGGTTACCCTCGGACCCCAAGGGCGTGCTCCGTCTTTTGATTGGCCACCCATATAGCTACTAAATTTGGTCGGAAGTTGCAAATTTTAAAACTTTAGAGCTTAATTAAAGCTACTCCGGTTGCTCATTTTTGACCTCGAAAAAATCCCTACCCATAGTAAATCCATGGCAAAGATTCAAAATTTGGATTCAGAATTACAAAATTCTAAGCAGAACTAGTTCATTTTAAAAACACTCTAAAAATAGTAAGTTTTGGTGAGGAAAGCAAGAGAGGTAAACTTATGTTGGCGTTTTGTAACAATTTGGATGTTCAATATCCAAATAACCACAATTTGGATGTCGAACATCCAAATTGCCTTAATTTGGATGCAAAACATCCATATGCATATTTGAAGTGCTGATTTAGGACAAAAGTGTACCCGCTTGATATAGCCTCTAAAGGTATGCGCTTTTAGGAGAGCTGCCTATAAATGACTATCAACAACACTAACATCTGCATGTTAAAAACCATGTAGGCCGTACCATAAATGTCCCTTCGAGCTGAGGGGTACGTGTAGGGTTGTTTCCTCTTAGACCCCTCCTAGGGGACGTGCCATCGCTCGCACCCCTGCTAATGTGCTCTATCAAGCGGGATCATTATTGTTCCAACTGTGTGCCGTAAAACGGACCCAAAAATTTCAACCATGTGCAATAGATAATTCACCACACATCTCACTAGATTATAACAATTTAGATGTGAGACATCTAAAGTACACCAAGATAAATGTAAAAAAAAGCATCAAAATTGTAACAACATGCCTAGGATGTTGTTCAACCTTTAAGCTATAAATAAAAATGTAAACATATATATTGAAATATCCAACATCTAAAATAAAATATGCCTAGGATGTTGTTCAACCTTTAAGCTATAAATAAAAATGTAAACATATATATTGAAATATCCAACATCTAAAATAAAATAAAATGGATGTTAGACATCCAAATTGAAACATAATGGATGTTGGACATCCATTTTTATTCAATTTCCAGAAGTTGTCTACTACCTATTTTGGCCTAGAGAGAGGTAATTCAGTTTTTAGAAATCTTTGGATGGAAAAATATCCCTTCTTATTAAAATAAATTTCCTCGAAACAAAAAATTAGAAAGAAATTCCTAAGGTGCATTAGAAATAAATTTTAATGTGCACAAAAGACCTTAGCCTAAGGGTCAAGATTTTTTGAAAATTTTAGATTATGGTCCAATTAAGGTTCCTATGGACCAATAAGATTAATCCAAATGTTAGGATGAGATAAATTGAAGAATAAAAAAAACCCCCCCCCAAAAAAATGAGTAAATGCTCACATAAGATGAAGAGTGGACTAAGGACCAAAGAAAAGAATTAAAAAACTGAACTTTGACACCTCAGTGTGGAGATCCCCCCTCATGAAGTAGGTGCCTTTTTCTCATCATTACACCCCAAATTTTTAATCAATAAAATGAGATATTTTCATCTCTCCTCTCTCCTGCTTCAAAACTAGATCCAAAAAGTAAGCTGAACTGACCCACAAATGGTCAAAAATTGACCAAACTGATCTGAAAAATTCTAGAATCGGTTTGCTTGGTTAGAGGCTCACTTTTTCCTATAAATAGAAGCCTCCCTCTTTGTAAAAGCTTAATGGTGTTTATGCATTGTTACTCTACTCCTGTCTTGAGCCATCTACATTGAATTTTTTAATAATTCAATTGTTTTTGGCCTAATCCTCTCCAAAGTTAATTGGTGGCCACGCTTCAAACAATAGTAGAACCCTCAATCCCTCAAGCTAAAGGAGAGCTCACAAGCTCCATGTAAGCTAACTTTTCTTACCTTGTTTATACGAATTTTAATGAAAAATCTATGGTTTTCTTGATTTTTATGTTTTGCAAATGATTGAATTAAATTCAAATGCTATGCCTTTGATGAAAAGGTGACCCCCTTCGCTTCTTTGCATTCCAACCTTTCTTAATCCTAGAAAGATTAACTAAGTGATTAATTAAACTCTTCTTATTGTTTACTCTCTATTTAGAAAATTATGTAGATTAGAGTTCTATAATTCTAAATTGGGTTAATTAAGTTAAGTAAAGAAAGATAAAAATGAGAAATGGTTAGCCATACAAAGGAAGTTATGGTAAAATTTTCCAGAATTTTGTGAAAAAGAAAATTTATTTTTATGTTATTCCAAAAGAGTGATTCCCAACATTTTTGCATCTAAAAGAAATATTCTAATTACTCCATGTACATATTCACCTATGAATATGCATGGATATCACTGATATTAATTATTAAATTTGATTTCTATGCATAGAAAGATGCATAAAGGAATTCTTTTATTATTACAAGAGTGTTATTCTTATTAAATTTGATTTCTATGCATAAAGGAAATTTTTTTATTATAAAAGTATTATTCTTATTAAATTTGATTTCTATGCATAAAAAGATGCATAAAGAAAAATGTTTTATTATAAAAATGTTATTCTTATTAAATTTGATTTCTATGCATAGAAAGATGCATAAAGGAATTTTTTTAATTATAAAAGTGTTATTCTTATTGAAATTGATTTTGATGCATAGAAAGATGCATAAAAGATTTTTTTAATTATAAAAGCATTATTCTTATAAAAATTAATTTTATGCATAAATAGATGCATAAAGAAATTCTTTTTATTTTAAAAGTGTTATTCCTATTAAATTTGATTTTATGCATAAAAGGATTTTTTTTAAAGTGTTATTCCAATTGAAGTTGATTTTTATGCATAAATAGATGCATAAAGAACTTTTATATCAAAATTAGAATTCTCTTAAATTCTATATTTAAATTCTATGAGTATTTGATAAATGAATAATTAAATACTCTAAGAGAGAAATTTCTATCATTTTATATTCACACGGATTGTAAAAAGAAAATTCAAGAAATCTATCGAGATCGAAATATTCAGATAAATGATTAATTTATTCCTCATTGGAATTCGTAACTAATTTAGAAATCAGCTAAGTGAATATTCAAAGAAAAAAATTTAATAAAATAGTATATTCAGATAAATGATTAATTTATTCCTCATTGGAATTCGTAACTAATTTAGAAATCAGTTAAGTGAATATTCAAAGAAAGAAATTCAGTAAAATAGTAATTAAATTATCAAACCTTTTCGAGAAAGATAGTTCAGGAAAAATCTTATCTGACTCGAACCTTGAATCAGACTATGACCAAGACCAAACTCTTTCGCCAGTTTCGAGGAAAGAAGGTGTGACCAGTTTAGAAAAATACACTCAAAACTCTCGCCAAATCTGAAGCTAATTTTGAGACCCTTCGAATTGATCTGTGGATCAAGGTTATAGAATTCAAGGAAGTCTGGTATGAAATTTAGAATTACGATCAAGAAGTTTTGGGGATACTAATGCAAGAAATACTCCTTGTATTCAAAAGAAAATCAAACTGAAAACTTGCATAGAAACCCTGTTTTGTTAAAGGACTGTCTTACACTAGAATGCTGGAGGGAGCATTTGGTATATGTTTTTCTAAGGAAAGTTTGGTTGCAACAGCAGCTGGCAGGGAGTGTTCAAAGGACGGCTCACGTCGCGGCAAAGCCTTTGACTAGCCTCGGTATGGTTGAAAAATGGTGTGCTTCTAGTACGATGGGCGAAGGGCCGACGAAGCGGTCCGTGATGAGTGAAGTGCCAGGACACCTAAGGAGTGATGAGTGAAGTGCCAGGACACCTAAGGAGGATCCTGGAGGGTTCTGACTAGGAGATGCACGGGCTTGCGGTGCCTAGGACATCCATATGTATGTTGTGGAAGATATGTATGATGGACGAAATGAATATTGTAATCTATTATTGGATCTCATTGCTGACAAGTTGGTCTCAACGGAGAGTCCAAGAGTGATACTATTTTTTGAGAAACAAGGGACTGGATGGAATTTTTGAGTTATAACATCTGTAACCAATAACTGTTTGTCAATGGATTATTGAGTTATAACATCTATAACCAATAACTGTTTGTCAATGGATTATTTTATATGTTAAAGTTTTAAAGAGGTGTGTGTGTATCTGTATTCGAAAGCAAAAGTTAAGAAAGGCATTCAATTATGGGTGGGTGAGTAATTGTCTGGTTCTACCAATTCCAGTGGTTGGGTGGTGGCTAACCCATGGGCCGGATGGGGTTAGGCTAGAATCAGTGGAGTTTTAATAATTATATTGAAATAATAGAAATACGCTTAGAATTCGAGTAGTTAAATAAAAACCTGAAGAATTTCTCAAATGAGTAGATCAATGGCTGTGCCTGACTTCGGTTAGGAAAAAAGCGTTGATTTCCTCAAATGATTAGATCAACGACTGTGCCTGATTTCGGTTAGGAAAAAAGCGTTGATTTCTTCAAACTAAGTCAATAATAGTTTTCCTTCTATCTGGTTTAATCAGGTGAAGGATAGTTTAGTCTCTTGACCTCGTTAGAAAATTCGTTAAAAAAAATAAAAAAGGTGGAATCGTCCCCGTTTTCTGGGCAAGGAAAATTTTCCCGGTTTCGGTTTTGGAATGACCACCAAATTAGTCTCGTGTCTGGGGCGAGGCCCCGAGTGGGAAACCCTGCCTCGCGCAAGAGGAAGCTACTTCCACTACTAGCAACAGGGAATCCGGTGGGCAGAGGGGGCAAAGGGATCCCACAGCTGGTATCAGAGCACCGTTGTAAACTTATGAAATAGCAGCATAAATTGCCTAAAATTTTAAAGTAAATCTGGGAAATAATGGTTTTACTTGTTAAGATTATGTTTGAAATGAACTTCATGAATTGAAAACTTCATAAATTGAAAACTCATAAATTGAACTGGATTTTTAGATGGATACCCCAAATCTGTCTAGCATTCTTGGACTCTCCTAGAGTTAGGATATGATCACCTTTGCCTTTCAAAATCTCATTAACTCCGCTACAACCGAGAAAGCAAAGTGAGACTCGCTTGTCACTTTGAGGATCTATACTTTCTTTATGATCCAGTACAGCGACATTAGCATATGTGGTTCTCTAGAGGGCGAAGTATTCGCGTCAATAACAATCAACGACAGAGACCTCAGACAGAATATCTCGCTAGCCATGATCTTGATAAGGCTAGGAGTTGTTCATTATGTACAACTCTATAATCACTCACCCCGAAATTTTAGAAATTCTTGCCGTATTTTTAGACTTCTTAGCCGCTTTATTCCTAGGAGAAGAATTACAGTACCATTATCAGTGATGAATCGTGTATATCATAGCATGTCTCCATCGCAGTATCGCCTTTTTATGCGTACGCGACTGAGGCAGTGACTTTTGGAGAGCCGAGACGCTCTATGTATATATCAAAAACTTTTGATAATAAATGATGTTTTGCAAAAGATTCCAAATTGTTTTCGTGGTTATCAGAATGAATCTTGTTTTCAAGAATTACGATGGAATATTTATTTGTTTAAGAAATAAATCTCAAAAATTAAATAGTCATAAATCTGATGACAAAGTTAAGTTGACAAAAATATCGTTTTGTCAGAATCATGAGGCATGCAGCCCGTGGTAGGTAGCCGGATCCTCTTACCGATGATGACGAAGAGTAAGATCCGAACGTTTGTAAAGCCCTGCACCGATCCCAACCTGGTCCCTTCAAGGGTGAAGGGAAACAGTTAGGAGAAGTAGTGGAAAAATGGATCGAGGCAATGGAAGAGTATTTTGATGTAACCGGTTATAACAAGAAGAGCAAGATGGCTCTCGCCAGATTGAAAATTGTGGAAACGGCCAGGGTCGCATGGAGAAACCATTGCAAGAGACAAACTGTCTCGACCAAAATACCCAGACCTCGTCAGATCTTAAAGTTAACCTCAGGAAGAGGTTCTGTCCTTCGGGCTTCTTGGAAACCAAAATGAATGAGTTCTTGGAACTGAAGCAGGATAGCCAGATGATTGAAGAATACCATCAGGCATTTGCCCTTCTCCTCAAATATTCTCCACTTTTAAATGAAAAGCAGCTGATGGTGGCCAGATTCATTCGAGGGATGAACAAGCGATTGGACACTTTAGTGAAAAATGCTAAACCAGTCTCAATGGCACAAGCTGTCAGAATGGCAAAGGACTTTGCCAAAACATTTGTTGTTAAGGTCCCGCTGAAGCTTGCACCCTCAAACTTTAAAAGGTTCCAAACCCCAGGAAGTGCTTTGAACTTTCCACCCCCAAAGAGGCAGCAAGGCCCTAATCAGAATCAAGATGCTCGAAAATTCAGAAGTGAAGGAAGACCCTTCTCCTTAGAACACTTTCTCAGGAGCCCCACCTCTTTCAAGGATTCAGAGGGATGAGCTTAGAAGTGAGAACAAGTGTTTTGGGTGTCAGGGTTTCGGTCACCAGCTTAAAGACTGCCCAAATCCTGCCATGTCAAGAGGACAGGGAAGTCAAGGACCCAGAGTGCAAAGACCAGCCCCTTTGTATCAGTCAAATCAGGGTCCACCGTCTCGCCAAAATCAGGGCAATCTCAGGAGGACTCCAGCTTAACCATGTGCCTCTGTTCAGAGTAATCTCAGAACTCCCTCCCAGAACTGGGGTAACCAAAGAGATAGAGTTCCGCCCCAATCTACACAGCAGAGCCAGAGCAGTTACGATAGCAGAAGTAGTAGAAGAGGAAAGAGGTCAGATTTATGCTGCGATTGAAAACCAAGGGCCAAATCGTCAATTCTCTGTCATCCATGCTCCAGCTGAGTGTATAAGGGTAAGCCATTTAAGCTTTTGATTGATTCAGGTAGTACTCATTCATTTATTTCCCTAGGATGCTTGCATAAGCTAGTCTTAGAACAGAAATCAGGGAAACCTATGCAAGTTGAATTGGCCAATGGGAAGATTCTTTTCACTCAGATGGTATTCAGTTTAATCTAGATGGGAATGTTACTGACTGCCACTTCAGAGTCTTACCTTTGGGAGTTTTTGACGGAATCCTTGAAATGGATTGGCTCCACAAAAATCAAGCTGACATTCACTATCACAATGGAACCATTTCCTTCCGTGACCTTCACGGGAACAAAGTTCAAGAAACTGGAATTTTTAGTTCCCTAGATCTGTAATTAGTAAAAGATTCTAGGTTATTGAAAGGACTTAGAAAGAAGCAGCTCATTTATGTTGTCCAAATGAATCCAGTAGACACAAAGTTAAAGGCTAAAGAACCAAAATGGTTAAGTGAGTATGATGATTTATTCCCAGCAGAGCTAACTGAGATGCCTACCATTCGAGTAGATCATGAGATAGAATTAACCCCGGAGCTCAGCCAGTAGCCCAGTGCACGTACAAAATGCCAGTTCCCTAAAGCCATTGAACTCAAGGAATAGCTTAGGCAGCTGTTAGAACAAGGGTTTATAAGACCCAGTGTTTCACCTTGGGGAGCACTAGTTCTCTTTCAGAAAAAGAAGGATGGAACGTTAAGACTCTGTGTGGATTACAGAGGTCTCAATCAGCTGACAGTTAAGAATAAGTATCCTATCCCCAGAATTGATGAGCTTTTGGATAGGCTAAATGGAGCCCAGATCTTCACAAAGATAGATCTCAAATCAGGGTATTACTAGATCAGGATTAATGATCAAGATATCCCGAAGATAGCCATGAATACTCGCTATGGGCACTATGAATTTATTGTCATGCCGTTTGGATTGACAAATGCCCCAGCTACATTCAATCGCCTAATGTAGGACATTCTCAGAGAATACTTAGATGATTTTGTTCTTGTTTTCTTTGATGATATTCTGATTTACTCAAAGAATGCAGCCGACCATGAAGCTCACGTTCGTAAAGTTCTTGAGATTCTAAGAAAGCACCAACTCTTTGCAAAAAAGAGCAAATGCACTTTCTTTGGCGACCATGTTGAATACTTGGGCTTTAGGGTATCCAAAGATGAAATTTCTCCAGATTCCGCAAAAGCCCAAGCAGTCATAGATTGGCGTGAACCAAAGACAGTGGAAGAAGTCAAGGGATTCTTGGGATTAATTGGTTGGTACATAATTTTTATACCTAAGTATGCTCTCATAGCTTCCCCCTTGACTAATCTTCTCAAGAAGAATACCCCGTTTCAATGGTCAGGTGTCAGAGCGCTTTTGATAAGCTGAAGACCGCCTTGGTAACCAATCCCATTCTGAAGTTGCCAAATTTCTCTCTACCCTTGAGGTAGTAACTGATGCCAGTGGTTTTTCCCTAGAGGTGCACTCATGCAGGAAGGTCATGTAGTGGCCTATGAATCCCAAAAACTCAGAACGCATGAGAGAAATTATGATGTCCACCACGACCTGGAGCTACTTTCAGTAGTCTATGCCCTAAAGTTGTGGAGACATTACCTACTGGGTCAAAGATTCACTTTGATGACAAATCATCAGAGCTTAAAGTGGATCTTCACTCAAAAGGATCTCAACATGTGCCAAAGAAGGTGGATGCAGACCCTGCAGGAATTTGATTTTGAAATCAAGTACCGCCCAAGCAAAGAAAATGTGGTAGCAGATGCCCTCAGCGGAAAAGCCTCCTTGCTTGCAATCACAGTGGTGTCAAATCCATTGATTAATGAAGCAAGAGAGAAGATCATGCAGGATAGATTCTTTGGCCCTATTGCTACCCTACTTATGTAGGAAAGTAAAACTTCTCAGGAGTTGAACCGAGTTCAAGGGTACAGCTTGGATGAAGGAATTATGTATTATAATAGCAGGCTATGCATTCCCAATGATGAGGGAACTAAGGGTCAAATTCTGAATGAAGCCCATGATAGCCTTATAGCACGACATCCAGGTTTCATCAAGACCTACATGTCTGTAAAGAAAAGCTTCTTTTGGCTTGCACTAAAAAAGGATGTACTTAATCATGTACGTCAATGCCTGATATGTCAAAAAGTCAAAACCGAGAGAGTAAAAATGCCTGAGAAGTTACATCCATTAGACATCCCCCATATGAAGTGGGAATGTATCAGTATGGATTTTATTACTGGACTACCTTTAGTATAATCAGGTTACAACTCCATCTTCGTGGTAGTTGACAGACTAACCAAAGTTGCCCATCTTATTCGAGTAAAAGAAACCTACACTGTAGTGGATGTGGCCAGAGTGTTCCTCAAGGAAACCTTCAGATTGCATGGCCTACCTAGGAGAATAGTAAGTGATCGAGATCCCAAATTCACGTCAAGATTCTGGACTGCATTCTTTGAAGCAGTAGGAACTAGCAAGGAACCCAAGAAGTCGCTAAGCTATCTGCACCTAGTCGAATTCGCCTACAATGCTTCTTATCTATCAGGATGAGCCCAAGAAGTCGCTAAGCTATCTGCACCTAGTCGAATTCGCCTACAATGCTTCTTATCTATCAGGATGAGCCCTTTCAAAGCTCTGTATGGACAAGACTGCCTAACACCATTAACTTGGTCCGACCCATTGATTAGGGTCGAGATGTCCAAATAGATACTTGATGACATGGAGCAGTAGATGCAGTCAATCCGCAAGGATATAAAAGCTGCCCAGGATAGATAAAAGCAATATGCAAATAAGAAGAGGTCAAGCAAAAAATTTGAAGAAGCAGATATGGTCTTCATTCTAGTACGCCCCAAAAGAAGTTCTCTATCTCTTGGGAAGTACAAGAAGTTATCCCCCAGATACTGTGGGCCATATCTGATTACAAAGAAAGTAGGTGACTTAGCCTATGAACTTCTTATGCCTCCTCATCTCAAAGTACATAATGTATTTCATGTCAGCCTACTTAAGAAGTATGTTTCGAGCCCGAATCATCTGCTTAATGATGAACTCTTAACTTCTTCAACCCAAGGGCAGATGGAACTCCAACCTGAAGAAATCCTCTTAGGAATAGAATTCTGAGAGAATTATTAGTCAAGTGGAAGTTCTATCCTTTTGAAGATGCCACCTGGGATAAAGAAGCCGAACTGATGCGAGATTATCCCCAGTTTGCGAGATGAGGACATCTCACGTTTTTCAAGTGGGAGAGGATGTAAGATTCCTCCCCAGCCCCTCAAGATGTCTAGTTTCTTCCCCTGTAATCAATCCCCTTTTTAGAATAATAAAAGATCTTGTTTCTACGTGTTTTGGCCTAGAGAGAGAAAATGTTCTAGAGAGAGGTAATTCAGTTTTTAGATATCTTTGGATGGAAAAATATCCCTTTTTGAAAGGCGGTTACGAGGACAAGGATTATTACTACTTCAAAGGCTTTCATATCACCAACAATAGTTTCCTCTGCCAGCTGCCCCCCACCGGTCATTTCACATCTTTCACCCCAACACCCACACCTATCTACCAGCTTGCCACTCTTGCATACACCCACACACCCTTACCCCCTACCCCTTACCCACCATCTCCTACACACCTACCACCCTCGCAGTCACCCCTGCACAAAACCAGCCCCCCCACACAAAACTAGCCCCCCCGCCCACTTTCTCCCCATAACCATCCCATCTTATGCTACCACTATGGGGTGTATGGTCACTACCAAGGTCGGTGTCCCCTTCTAGGAGGGACACCCCCCCATGCCATCATTTCCCTAAGGCCAAGGATCACTACACTCGAGACTACCCAAAGCAATGAGGTGGTGCTTCCACTGATTTCACATTCCGAGCGCTAGCCGCCACTCACTTAGTCTCTTTGGGAAGTTCTAATGAGTTGGCTGACACCTCCTTCTTGGTGCCAGTTCCCCCATCCTTCGCCTTGGGAGTGTCCCTAACCCCAAAAAACCCTACACCCTCATCGCATGTGGAGAACCCCACCATAGGTGTGGTCACCCGTGCTCTCAGAAGAAGGCCCTTGGAGAACCAGAACACTCAATGGACCAAAGTGAAGTCCCCTCACACATATCTCATAATGTGGTGGAGAACACCTCTGGAGGTGCCACCCATGTTCACTAATGGCCGATGTGACTCCCCACCCCGCACCTTCAACAACTTCCATGGCATGTACATAGCAAAATGTTTGGGCATCACTCATGCAATTAGTGCCCTCATCGATTTCAAGAGCCCTCACCTCATAGTGTGCATCAATGGTACCCCTGTCCGGAGCCATTGTGCCATTGTGGATGGCAGATCCAGAGTCAACTTGATGTCGGAGTTCACTCTCGAAGGCAATTGGTCTGCATCTTACCATACCCGCCGATTTCCATGTCCGGATGGTAGACCGACATGGGGTGACATGGGGGCTGGTGGAGGGAGTGCCAGTCCAAATTCAAGATGTTGTCTTCTCTCTAGATTTTGTGGTCCTCCATCTTCCTGAGGTCAAAGGAGCATACTCCTTACTAATTGGCCACCCATGGTTGCGAGGTGCCGAAGTGCTCCATGGCTGGGGCTCTCATAAGTTGTGGATACCTCAAAACTAGGGCCAAAAAGAGCTCAAGCTTGAACAAGGCCCAGACCAAAGCCTTGCAGGATGTTGTGGTCGCACCCATGCCAATGTAGGAAGGCATAGTGCCCTATGGGGAAGAATCAGATCTCTTAAAGTGGCTCTAAGCTACTGTAGGGGATCTCTCATGCTACATGGTGGACATCACAGAGGTTCATGAAGTTGCCACCCCCCTCATGACCACTTTGAGGTGATTAGACTCGGAGAGCCCATCACTAATAGAAGGTGTGGAAAGCACTCCACCTACCCTAAGTCTGAACCCTCAGCCCACCACAAAGGGATCTATCACGATGAAGGCTCACTCAAAGTCATCCATAGCCATAACCATCTTGGGCCACAGCTCACAACATCACAGCTACTGTGGAGCCCCCAATCCTTGTCAAGGACCTACCCCCCTTTTGGATAAAGGAGTAGTTTGGTGACTCTCCCTTGGATAAAAAACTGACACACTGACCTCGGCATCCTCTCTAACTCTGCTGCCCCACTAGAGATACCCTCCCAATTCCTTCAAGGATTTCAACTTAGGCACCCCAGAGGATCCACATCCCATTCTATTGGCCTCCTGGTTATGGGATCACCTTGCCTTACTTGAACATGCCAGCACTTTTTTCCACTCCTACAAGGATGTATTTGCGTGAAATACAATGGATTTGCACTTGAACATTGTTTTAATCCGAGGGATGATGGGAAAGTGTCGTAAAACTTTTGTTGGCACCCTTTATCCTTGCACATCTTGTCTATATATTGATGTACCACAATGTGGACATTGTATTGCGTTGTTATATTCTTGTTGATAAAGAATACAATCATTTGGATAAGCATGATGTGTGTTGTAGTCCATGTCAATCGAGTGCAGCATTGTTTTTGCTCAACCAGCTTCCTTAGAGAATTTGTAGATGAATTCTCCAACTTCACTGGCACACATCTTGAAACATGTCTGGAAGCCTTGCTGACCATCTCCACCAATTCCTTGGTCTTTGGTAAGTGTCACTCCTCTCATCTCTGACTCAACCCCTTCAAATTTCACTTATTGGTTGTGTAGGTCACACTTTTTGACCACATAGTCTCCGCCCAAGGCCTCGCTCTAGATCCCGCAACAAGATAGTTGCCATCTTGAGGTTACCACCTTCAATCACTCCTAAGGGCACTTAGGTCTTTGTTGGGCACACCGGCTATCACCGTCACTTTATTCATATTATGTACGCCAACATTGCCCTCCCCCTCTCACTAGCCTTGTCAGTCCCACCACCCCATTCATCTCTTCCGCCCCCCTGAGTCCTCATCATTCTCCTATCTTAAACGTTGTCTCAATCAAGCACTCATACCTCCCGATTTGTCCATCATCTTTCAACAAGTGCATGCAAATGTCAACATCATTTCCATTGGGTGCAATGCTAGCCCAACCCAATGAGTACCAGATTGACCAGCCCATCTACTATGCTAGTCACCTCCTCAACTCTGTAGAACAAAACTACAACACTATAAAAAGGGAGGCTCTAGTCATAGTGTATGCATGTCAAAAGTTTCACCCCACTACCTACAGTATGGTGTCCTCCGTCGGTGTGTCAACCCACATGAAGTCCCTCAGCTTGTGGAGGATGCTCATAACGGTCCATCTAGAGGTCACTACCGTGGTAACACCATTGTTGAACACCCTTTTCACTCATGACTCTGGTGGCCCACCATGTTCAAGGATTTTTGGGTTCATGTCCAATCTTGTGACATTTGTCAAAAGTGTGCCCCCAAGCTAAGCAAGCAAGCCAATAGACCTCTCCCCATCTCCTTGGGATGGTCTCCATTTGAAAAATGGGGTCTAGACTTTATGGGACCCATTGAACTGAAAAGATGTAGGAGAGAAGAGATCTTGAGCTCTTGCAAGCACACACACACACACACACACACACAAACCCTAAAAGAGAGCACACAAGGTGAGGCTAAAAATTCTTTGTCTTCTTCACACAACAAAAGAGGTCTACAAAGAAGATAAAGTCACTAACACACATAATCGATTATATACAAGCGGTCCATAATGTGAACATGCTAAGAGGAGTGGATAGATGTGGACTAGTCAGTGTAGTCCGGCTGTAGAATCTCTGGCAAAGATATGTCAGTGCCAGCTATCAAACCCACCAGTGATATAAATGTCGAACGGTCATGTAGGCGCCTTGTGAGTGTCAGCTCATGTTGAGCTTGACGTCTCAACACTCCCCCTCAAGCTCAACTCCAGCTCATGAACTCCAAGCATATCTCAAAATCAGCGGAGCTTCTTAGCTCCCAAGGCCTTCGTAAAGATGTCAGTAACCTCATCCTGTGTGCTGACATAGGCCAAGTCAATGTCACCTACCCAAGACTCTCTACCTGATGAAGTGATAATGTACCTCAATGTGTTTCATCCGTATATGGAAAACTGGGTTCTTGGCCAACTGTATATTGCTAATATTGTCACAATATATGGCAACCGTTCTCTCCACATGCAACCCCGAATCAGTAAAGTAGTTTGCGTAACCAAGCTACCTCATATGTTGCCACCATAGCTCCTTTGTACTTTGCCTCTGTGCTCGACAAGGCAACTGTGGGCTGCTTCTTGTTGCTCCATGTCACAGCACCACTCCCCAATGAAAACATAAATCCACTGGTAGATCTCCTGTCTGAGATGCTACCTGCCCAATCTGCATCCATGTGCCCATATAGCTCCAATAGTATACCTGCCTGCATAAAGCAATGCATAATCAACAGTGGCCCTTAAATATTAAAGTGTGCATCGCACATTGTCAAGATATGGTTTGCACAGAACCTACATAAATTGGCTCTCTAAGCCAATAGTGTAGCTCAAATATGGCCAGTTGATCATGACATAGATCAAAAACTCCTCACAATCTTCCTGTACATAGTGGGATCCTCCAACACATAACCTGCATCGGCACTAAGCTTGCTATTTTGATCTAATGACACCGAGATTGGCTTACAATCAGCCATCCCATACTTGGACAACATGTCCAATGCATACTGTGTGTGTCTGTAACTTCCAAAAACCCTCAGGTGTGTGAATGACCTCAATTCCCAAAAAGTAGTGCAAATCTCCCAAATCCTTTATCTCAAACTTCCTTTTGAGAAGACTTTTCACATGCTCAATCTCTTCCAAGTTGTCACCTCCAAACAATAAGATCATCTACATATATGGTGATAATCACAATATCCTTATCACTCTTGCACACATACAAAGAGTGATCTGTATCTACCGCCATATGAAAACCAGTAGTGAGACAAGATACTTAGCAATCTTGTCATGCCATGCTCGTGGAGCTTGCTTCAGCCCATACAAGGCGTTACGAAGCTTACATACATACTTTGGGTGACTTGTGTATCCTCAAAACCTGGTGGCTGATCCATATACACCTCTTCTTGTTGCAAGTCACCATGCAAGAACACATTTTTTACATCCATTTGATGTGAAAACCAGCCTTTAGCTGCAGCCCACCGCAATCACAACTCTCACGATTTCCATCTTTGCAACTGGGGCAAATGTCTCCTTGTAGGATCCCACTGTCCCCTTTGCACACCGAATTCCCAACAGCGGAAGCAGCTCCCTCATGTGCGGGGCAGGGTTTCCCACTCGGGGCCTCGCCCTCGAATGTCTGGGCACATGAGACTAAACTGGTGGTCATTCCGACGAAAACCGAAACCGGAAAAATTTTCCATCCCCGAAAAACGGGGACGATTCCACCATTTTGAATTTCTTAACGAATTTTTCTAATGAGGTTAAGATACTGAACTAACCTTCATCTGAATAGACCAGATAGAAGGGAAACTATTACAGACTTAACTTAAAGAGATCAACGCTTTTTTCCTAATTGAATCAGGCATAGCCGTTGATCTATTCATTAGAGAATTCTTCAGGCAAGGATCTAGAAGATGTTCTGGCCAACATAGGCACGTGCACACCATCCCTCTCTAGGAGGGTACTCCACCAATCCAGGGCCATGGCTACAAACTCAACCCCAAGTATGCACAATCAGTGAAGGTGGAGCTGGAGAAAATGGAGGCAGTTTGCATCATTGCCTCGGTGGAACACACAGAGTGGCTCTCACCCATGGTGATGACCCCAAAGGAAAAACTAACAAAATATGGGGTCTGTGTTGACTTTCATGCTCTCAACAAGGCCACAGTTAAAGATGTATTTCCAATCCCCTTCATGGATAGGGTGCTGGAAGATGTGGCTGGTCATGCTTTCTATAGTTTCATGGATGGTCTCAGTGGCTACAACCACGTGACCACCCATCCAGATGACCGATCAAAAATAGCCTTTGTCACCCATGGGGCACCTACCTCTACAACAAAATGCCATTTGGGTTGTGTAATGCCCCGGCCACTTTCCAACGCATTGTGACCAGCATTTTTTGGGAATTATTTAACTACTCGAGTTCTAAACATATTCCTATTAATCAATTTTATTATTAAAACTCTACTGATTCCAGCCTAACCCCATCCGGCATAGGTTACCAAACCACTGGAATTGGTAGAACCAGACAAGTACTCACCCACCCATAATTGAATGCATTTCTTAACTTTTTCCTTTAGAATACATATATGCATACACTCATCTTTAAACTTTAACTTTTAAAATAATCCATTGACAAACAATTATTGGTTACAGATGTCATAACTCAAAATTTCCATTCAATCGTTGTTTCTCACAAAACAATATCACTCTAGACTCTTCGTTGACACCAGCAGGTCAACAACCATGATCCAGTAAACAGACTACAATAATTTTCTCGTCATCATACATATATATATCTTCCACGACATAAGCATGGGTGTCCTAAGCACCGCGAGCCCGTGCATCGCCTGGTCAGAACCCTCCAGGATCCTCCTTAGCTGTCTTGGCACTTCACTCAGGGACCGCTTCGTCAGCCCTCGCCCATCATATCGAAAGCACACCATTTTTCATCATACCCAGGCTGGTCAAGACCTCGGCAGGTTTTTGCCGCGTGAGCCATCTTTTGAACACTCCTCGCCAGCTGTTGCAACAACGGAACTTCCCTTAGAAAAGCACATATACCAAATGCTCTCTCTAGCATTCTGGCGTAAGACAGTCCTTTAAGAAAACAGGGTTTCTATGCAAGTTATCAATTTTTATTTTTTTTATAATACAATGGGTATATCTTAAATCCGTATCCCAATACTTCTAGATCACAGGTATAAATTTCCAACATAATTTTTTTAATTTTGTAACCTTGATCCTCAGATCAGAATCAAGGGTCTTAGCTTAATTTCAAATTCGGTGGGTGATTTGAGTGAAATTTTCCTGAACTAGTCACATCGTCTTTTCTTGAAACTGACGAAGGAGATTAAGTCTGGGTCATAGTCTAATTCAGGGTTTGAGTCTAGAAAGGTTCTCCCTGAACTAACTTTCTCGAAGGGTAATATTTCAATTACTACTTTACTGAATTTCAATCATTGAGTATTTTGCGTAACTGAATTTAAAACTAATCATGAGTTCCTATGAGGAATAAATTAATCATTTATCTAAAATTTTGACTTCGATAGTTTTTTTGAATTTTCTCATTACCATCCTAGAGAATATGAAACGGTAGAATTTTCACTCATAGAATATTTACTTATTCATTTACCAATATTCATTGGATTTAAACATAGGATTAAAGAGAACTCTTATTTTGATATAAAAATTCTGTATGCATCTATTTATGCATATGTTGCCATATATATATAGACAGTGATGTGTGTGAACACACTTAGGACCGCCGGGGCACTTTTTCCCTCTTTAGGAGGTTTTTCCCCCGGCTTGTATATACGCCCATCCTTCTAGGGCTAACTTATCTTTTGTACATTGACACAATCTAATACACTTTGTGTTGTGTGCATTCTTGCTTCTTCTTCTCCAAGCTTTGTGTGCTTTCTTGCAACCCTAATTCCAATAATTGGTATCAGAGCAGGCATCGGATCCCAGGGCTACGCCGCCAGCACCCTCCAACTCACGTTCTCCGATTGAGAAATTTCGACACTGCAGTTTTCTGCAAAACAAGCATACGTGTTCTATTGTGGACCATGCTACATAGCACAAGTTGTCTTCTATTCAGTCTTTTCTTTATTACAGGTAGCTTTTGCATCAGTTTCAGCCAGTGGCCATGGCTGATAACAGCAATGATGTATTTCGCATGTTGTCTGCTGAAGACAAACTGGATGGAGACAGCAACTACCCACTTTGGGCATACATGATGCAGCATGTTTTGGTTGCAAAAGGAGTGTGGAACATTGTGCAGGGTACGGATGTACGTCTAGGTTCTGTGGATGTAGGATCTATTGAGGATGTTGCAGGTTCTAGCAGCTCTACTGTTGCTGCTGTTTTACCCACTGCTGAACAAGCTCATTGGGATGGTAAAGATGCGTAGGCTCATGCCTTGATTGCACTTTCTATCAAACGCAACATCACCCCACATATTCGTTCAGCTAAAACAGCAAAACAGGCTTGGGATATTCTAGCTGGTTTGTATGCAGGTCGTAACGAGAAAATCGCTTACCTGCGTAAAGAGCTAGAATTGAAGATTATGCAAGAAGATGATAACATGAATGTTTTTCTTGCTGAGATTAAAGATCTCAAAGAACAGTTGATTTCTGCAGGTGAGATTATTCCTGATCATTCTCTTGTGCAGACTATTCTTGATGCTTTACCTGAGACATATCAGACTTTTGCTTCCACGTGGAGACTTCTTAATGAGGACAGACCTGATGCTGTTAAGTATGATACTCTAGTCAACAAGCTCTTGCAAGAAGCGCAGTCCAGACAAAATAGGGCCAGGCAGCGTGCAGTTGATCAAGCATTTATTGCTACCCACCAGCAGAGCAGAGAAGAAGTGGTAAGGCAGCCCCTTCCACTGTTTCTTCTCCTATTAGTAGGTCTGCAACTTCTTCTCCTTCCACAGGTAGCAACAATAAGTCTGAGAAGGCTCTTGATAAAGGCAAGAAAAAGACCAGGTGCAACTATTGTAAGGCAAATGATCATGTCATTAAGAATTGCCCCAAGCTAAAGGCTAAAGGGGAAAAGAAGAAAGAGTCAAATGCAGCCACAATAGCGGATGCTTCTACAAATGCAGATTCTGCAAATGTTATGCAGGATACAGAATGGGCGTTTAGCGTGTATTGCCAGTATGACCCATCTGTACATGATGCATGTTTGGCAGTTTCTGTTGACTCTCATGTTTGGTATTTTGATAGTGGTGCTACAAAGCACATTACCTCACATCGTGATATGTTCACTTCTCTTGAGGCTGTCCCTAATGGGAATACTGTCACATGTGCCAATAATGCTTCTTACCTAGTGAAGGGCATTGGTAAAATTATGCTTACTGCTCTGCAAATGGCAGCGCTTTCACACTTTCAGATGCTTTGTATGTGCCAGGGATAAAGAAGAATCTATTGTCTGTCTCTGCGCTTGCTAGACTTGGATTTGTAATCAAATTTGTGGATGACAGATGTACTGTTCATGATTTGACTTCTGGTGATATGATTATTGTATCTGGCACCTTGCTTCGTGGGCTGTATAGGCTCAATTCTTATGACAAGTGTGTGGAAGATTTAGCAAATGCAGTTTCTGATGAAAAGACAGTTTCAGATGCAAAACTATGGCATGCTCGTTTTGGTCATCTGAACTTTGCTAGTTTGCTACGTTTTGCAGAAATTTGATATGACCCGACTAATCGGGTCCACCCATCCGTAGGATGGTGCCGTCGGGGCATTCCATCCTCCCACTTTCCACCCTACTCACGCGCCAATTTGTTTTCTAATTAATCCTACCACACTGTTTGACATAAATAAACATGTTTCTTAATTAAGGTCCTTTTCACAAGGTTTGTTAAAACAGCCTTTTTCTACAATACAATCATACCAAAGACAAGATTTATAAAAACAAAGTTTAAAAATGAATCAATTTCATACAAGCCAAACCGGCTCTCTTATTCTTTTCCTTTATATCGCCGATGATCTAGAATTCGGGCTTCCAGCCTCTACATGCTGGGCAAAACCCTATGGGACCATACACCTCATCGTCGGCCGCGCTAGCGAGGACTCAAGCCGGCATGTCGCCCTCTCAGGCTCCATCGCTCGATCCTCCCGTCCCTCAGAGGGATGTCTGCGCACTAGGGTGGGCTAATTCACCGCACTAGCCTGGGCTCTCAGAACTAGGCAGCATCACAATCACTTGCCTCAATCGGCAAACCTCATTCTCCCAATGGTATGAGGGATATCATGGGCCAACTCCGAGCCTTACTAACGTCTCCGCCGTCCGGCTACACAAGCACAAGAACGGGGTAGCGTCAAGGCAGGGAGAAGTTGTACCTGTACTTTAATTTAACTAAGATAACAATCCATTTACTCACTAAACCATAAGACTAGGATCCATGTCACCTTCTTTAAGAAAACAATCCTTTTCACAAAGATTTTTTCATTTCAACTTGAGATTGCAATAAGACATTCTTTATTAAGGCATATGTTATTGTTTAAAAGAATACAAACTTTAAATAGTAAATCAATCAAATAGATCACTAATTAACAATTAATAGAGAAGCCGGGGCCATACCGCAACCCCTAAGAATGATATATAATTGAAAAACAAAATATGTATATACCTTATAGAAATTTATCGTTTATCGTTGCCTTTGCTCGTTAACAAGAGCTTTAGAACTTGACATATGAGAATAGAGTCTTCTAATACCTTGTCTTTTGATTGAAATCATCCAATAATCTCCAAGCTTTATCTCCTCTTACTCATACTGTGACTCTTCTCTCTTTCTAAGGTCTATGGCAAAATAGCCTTCTTCTCTTACAGGACTACGGGATACTATTCTTTCTCTTCTCTCTTTCTAAGGTCTATGGCAAAATAGCCTTCTTCTTTTAAAGGACTAAGGGATACTATTCTTTCTCTAAAAGAAAAGCTATGGAGTTTTAGTCTCTTCCTCCGAAATACCATAGAAATCTAAGCTTCTTTTCTAAGATATTAGATAAGAATGAAGGGATATATATACCTCAAACTCTAGGATTACCTTGAGGCTACCTTCCTCCGAAATACCATAGAAATCTAAGCTTCTTTTCTAAGATATTAGATAAGAATGAAGGGATATATATACCTCAAACTCTAGGATTACCTTGAGGCTACTTGCTGCCTTCTCACAATTTTCTCTGTGTAGAGACCCTGACAGAAACAGCAAATTGTTTTGATCATAACTCTCTGATAAAAACTCAGAATATGGTCATATAACCAGTCAAAAGAACGGGAAGGCATCTGGTCTACAAGCTAACGTGGGTAGAATAGGCAAATACATCTGTATATAGCCACAAACGCACCATCTTTAGAAACGGGTTATTTTTCTACATTTTTAGTATGCATGGACTCTACATGTGTAAAAGTACTCTAAATATGATCTCTTATCACCTAAATTCGAAATTCTATTTTTGAGGATACTTATCTCTTAATAGGACTATTCTTATGTTCTTATTTCTTTTAGAATTTTTGGAGCTAATATTTTTATTTTAACACTTTCCTAATGTTTCTAGCCTTGTTGTCTCACTCTTCTCTAATTACACTCTCTTTCCTTATTGAAATCTATATTAAAAGAGACACATACATACATGGCTTGGGAGGGACCTTACAGTGTGATTTGCCTATTGGTAAAAAGGCCATTGGATGTAAGTGGGTTTTTAAATTGAAACGAAAGCCAGATGGCAGTGTTGATCGCTATAAAGCTAGACTTGTTGTTGCAAAGGGTTATGCTCAAGAAAAGGGCATTGATTTTGATGAGATCTTTGCTCCCACTTGTCGTATGACTACCATTCGTAGCATTTGCGCATTGGCAGCTCATAATGGTTGGAATGTACATCAGTTGGACATAAAGACTGCATTCTTGAATGGAGATTTGCATGAGGAGGTGTATGTATCGCAGTCTCATGGTTTTGTTCAAAGAGGGTTGGAAAACAAAGTGTGCAGGTTGAAAAAGGCTTTATATGGTTTAAAACAAGCTCCACGAGCTTGGTATGAAAAGATACATGCATATTTGATTGCACATGGTTTTTAGAATAGTCCAACAGAAAGCACTTTGTATCTTAAACGTGTGGATGATGTACATCTAATCATTGCTCTCTATGTCGATGACATGCTGCTCACAGGACCAAATGAGAGTCATATTGCTGATTTTAAGGCTGACTTGAATGCCTCTTTTGAGATGTCAGATTTGGGGCATTTGCATCATTATTTGGGGATACAATTTAAGCAGTGTGATGGAGGTATTGCTTTGTGTCAGACAAAGTATATTGAGACATTGTTGCAGAGATTTGGCCTTGAAGACTGCAAGCCTATTGCTACTCCAATGGAGACAGGTTTGAAGTTGAGTCTTCATGATGCTGGAGATCACTTTGATGTCACACTCTATCAGACAACTGTTGGTTACCTCATTTATGTATGCATTACGAGGCCGGATATTCAGTTTGCAGTCTCACAGGTGAGCAGGTTTATGCATAGCCCAGGGTCTCAGCATTGGAAGGCAGTTAAACGCATCTTTCGCTACTTGAGTGGCACCATACATCTTGGGTTGTTTTATCCCAAGGGGGGATCGTTGTCGCCAGATTTACATGCTTTTTCGGACTCAGATTGGGCTGATTGCTATGACACAAGAGTGTCCACAAGTGGTTTTTGTTTCATGCTCGGTAGCTCATGCATATCTTGGTTGAGCAAGAAGCAACCTACTGTGGCCACTTCTAGTTGTGAAGCTGAGTACAGGGTAGCTTTCACAGCTACGGTTGAGTGTGTGTGGCTTAGACGGCTTATGGTGGCTGACTTGGGTGTTGGACAGGAGTCTGCCACCTCTATCTTCACTGACAGTCAGAGTGCATTGGCAGTTACGAGAAACCCAGTTTTTCATGCTCGCACAAAGCACATTGAGGTGCATTATCACTATGTCAGGGAGAGACTCTCAGCAGGAGAGATCAGCTTGGCCTATGTGCCAACACAGGAGAACCTCGCCGATCTTTTCACAAAGGCGCTTCCTCGTGAGAAGTTCAAAGCTTTCCGCAAAGCTTTGGGCTTGCTCCCCTTTGTGGACTGATCTACTTCGGGCATGGCACTCCCCTATACATGAGTGTCAGCTCTCTCGTTCACACCATTACTCCCAGGGGGGATTTGTTGCCATATATATATAGGCAGTGATGTGTGTGAACACACTTAGGACCGCCGGAGCACTTTTTTCCTCTTTAGGAGGTTTTTCCCCCGGCTTGTATATACGCCCATCCTTCTAGGGCTAACTTATCTTTTGTACATTGACACAATCTAATACACTTTGTGTTGTGTGCATTCTTGCTTCTTCTTCTCCAAGCTTTGTGTGCTTTCCTGCAACCCTAATTTTAACATCATAAAATCCAACTTCTATGGAAATAACACTTTTCTACTATGTATTTTTCTTTGCCTACAATGAAAATAACACTTTTAGAATACACAAATGGTGGAGATTACTCTTTTTGAATAATAAAAGATAAAACTTATTTCACAAAATTTAAGAAAATTTTACCATAACCTCCTTTGTATGGTTGACCATTTTTTAATTTTTTCTATAAAAATTATCCCAAATGGTTTAAAGCATTCTAAACTAATCAAATTCCACTTTTAAAAGAGAAACAATATGAAAAGTTTAATTCAAACAATTTGATTACTTATCTAGGATAAAGAAAGGCTGAATTTAAGAATGAAGAGAGGGGGAAAGCCTTTCCAACAAGGCATAACATCATTTTTTCATTTTAGAGAAAATAAAAATTAGAAAACCATTAAAAGGAATAAAGAAAAAGTAGGATTTCTAGCTTACTTGAATTTCTATGAGCTTTCCTTTGGCTTGATAGTTTGAGGGGTCTACTCTTGTTTGCAACAAGAGTGGCCACCAATTCTTTTGAAGAGGGAAAGGTCAAAAACTAATGAATTATTAATAAATTCAATATTTTTGGCTCTGGGTGGAGTAGAGTAACAGTGCATAAAACACTACTAAGCTTTTACAAAGGGGGAGGCTTCTATTTATAGGAAAAAGTGAGTTTCTAACCAAGCAAACTGATTCTAGAATTTTTCAGATCAATTTGGCCAATTTTTGACCATTTTTGGGTCAGTTTAGCTTACTTTTTGGAACTAGACTTGAATTAGGAGAGAGGAGAGATGAAATATCTCAATATTTGAGAACTTAAAACTCCACCAAACATGTGAAATAGGCGCCTCCTTCATGAGGGGGAATCCCCACTCTGAGGTGTCAATTTTTTTTTTCAATATTTCCTTTGGTCCTTAGTCCACCCTTCTTATTAAAATAAGTTCTCCCAAAACAGAAGTTTAAAAAGAAATTCCTAAGGTGCATTAGAAATAAATTATAATGTGCACAAAAGACCTTAGCCTAAGGGTCAAGATTTTTTAAAAATTTTGGATTATGATCCAATTAAGGTTCCTATGGACCAATAAGATTAATCCAAATGTTGGGATGAGATAAATTGAAGAATAAAAGAAAAACCCCCCCAAAAATGAGTAAATGCTCACATAAGATGAAGAGTGGACTAAGGACCAAAAAAAAAGAATTAAAAAATTGAATTTTGACACCTCAGTGTGGGGATCTCCCCTCATGAAGGAGGCACCTTTTTCTCATCATTACCCCCAATTTTTAATCAATAAAATGAGATATTTTCATCTCTCCTCGCTCTTGTTTCAAAACTAGATCCAAAAAGTAAGCTGAACTACTGACCCAAAAATGGTCAAAAATTGACCAAACTGATCTGGAAAATTCTAGAATCAGTTTGCTTGGTTAGAGGCTCACTTTTTCCTATAAATAGAAGCCTCCCTCTTTGTAAAAGCTTAATGGTGTTTATGCACTGTTACTCTACTCTTGTCCTATGCCATCTACATTGAATTTTTTAATAATTCAATTGTTTTTCCAAAGTGAATTGGTGGCCACCACTATTGCTTCAAACAATAGTAGAACCCTCGATCCCTCAAGCCAAAGGAGAGCTTACAAGCTCCATGTAAGCTAAGTTTTCTTACCTTGTTTACGAATTTTAATGAAAAATCTATGGTTTTCTTGATTTTTATGTTTTGCAAATGATTGAATTAAATTCAAATGCTATGCCTTTGATGAAAAGGCCACCCCCTTCTCTTCTTTACATTCTAACCTTTCTTAATCCTAGAAAGATTAACTAAGTGATTAATTAAACTCTTCTTATTGTTTACTCTCTTGAATTAAGAAATTATGTAGATTAGAGTTCTATAATTCTAAATTGGATTAATTAAGTTAAGAAAGATAAAAATGAGAAATGGTCAGCCATACAAAGGAAGTTATGGTAAAATTTTCCAGAATTTTATGAAAAAGAAAATTTATTTTTATGTTATTCCAAAAGAGTAACTCCCACCATTTTTGCATCTAAAAGAAATATTCTAATTACTCCATGTACATATTCACCTATGAATATGCATGGATATCACTGATATTAATTATTAAATTTGATTTCTATGCATAGAAAGATGCATAAAGGAATTTTTTTATTATTACAAAAGTGTTATTCTTATTAAATTTTATTTTTATGCATAGAAAGACGCATAAAGGAAATTTTTTTATTATAAAAGTGTTATTCTTATTAAATTTTATTTCTATGCATAGAAAGATGCATAAAGAAAATTTTTTTATTATAAAAGTTTTATTCTTATTAAATTTGATTTCTATGCATAGAAAGATGCATAAAGGATTTTTTTTAATTACAAAATTGTTATTCTTATTAAAATTGATTTTTATGCATAGAAAGATGCATAAAGAAATTTTTTTATTATAAAAGTGTTGTTCTTATAAAAATTGATTTTATGCATAAATAGATGCATAAAGAAATTCTTTTTATTTTAAAAGTGTTATTCCTATTAAATTTGATTTTATGCATAAACAGATGCATAAAAGGTTTTTTTTAGTGTTATTCCCATTGAAGTTGATTTTTATGCATAAAAGGATTTTTTTATAAAAGTGTTATTCCCATTGAAGTTGATTTTTATGCATAAATAGATGCATGCAGAACTTTTATATCAAAATAAGAATTCTCTTAAATTCTATGTTTAAATTCTATGAGTATTCGATAAATAAATAATTAAATACTCTAAGAGAGAAATTTCTATCGTTTTATATTCACACGGATTGTAAAAAGAAAATTCAAGAAATCTATTGAGATCGAAATATTTAGATAAATGATTAATTTATTCCTCTCATTGGAATTCGCAACTAATTTAGAAATCAGTTAAGTGAATATTCAAAGAAAGAAATTCAGTAAAATAGTAACTGAATTATCAAACCTTTTTGAGAAAGATAGTTCAAGAAAAATCTTATCTGACTCGAACCTTGAATCAGACTATGACCAAGACCAAACTCTTTCGCCACAGTTTCAAGGAAAGAAGGTGTGACCAGTTTAGAAAAATACACTCAAAACTCTCGCCAAATCTGAAACTAAGTTTGAGACCCTTCGAATTGATCTCTGGATCAAGGTTATAGGATTCGAGGAATTCTGGTATGAAATTCAGAATTACGATCAAGAAGTTTTGGGGATACCGATTCAAGAAATACTCCTTGTATTCCCTTGTATTCAAAAGAAAATCAACCTGAAAACTTGCATAGAAACCCTGTTTTCTTAAAGGACTGTCTTACGCCAGAATTATGGAGGGAGCATTTGGTATATGATTTTCTAAGGGAAGTTCGGTTGCAACAGCTGGCGACGGGGAGTGTTCAAAGGATGGCTCACGCGGCAAAGCCTGCCCAGGTCTTGACAGCCCCTCGGTATGGTTGAAAAATGGTGTGCTTATGATACGATGGGCGAGGGCCGACGAAGCGGTTCCTCAGTGAAGTGCTAGGACACCTAAGGAGGATCCTGGGGAGGGTTTTGACCAGGAGATGCACGGGCTTGCGGTGCCTAGAACACCCATGCGTATGTCATGGAAGATATGTATGATGGACAAAATGATTATTGTAATCTATTACTGGATCTCGTTATTGACCAGTTGGTCTCAACGGAGAGTCCAGAGTGATACTGTTTTTTGAGAAACAAGGGACTGGATGGAATTTTTGAGTGATGACATCTTTGTCAATGGATTATTTATATGTTAAAGTTTTAAAGAGAAGTGTGTACATATCTGTATTTGAAAGCAAAAGTTAAGAAAGGCATTCAATTATGAGTAGGTGAGTAATTGTCTGGTTCTACCAATTCCAGTGGGTGGTGGCTAACCCATGGGCCGGATGGGGTTAGGCTAGAATCAGTGGAGTTTTAATAATTAAATTGAAATAATAGAAATACGCTTAGAATTTGAGTAGTTAAATAAAAACACGAAGAATTTCTCAAATGAGTAGATCAGTGGCTGTGCCTTACTTCGGTTAGGAAAAAAGCATTGATTTCCTCAAATGATTAGATCAACGGTTGTGCCTAATTTTGGTTAGGAAAAAAGCGTTGATTTCTTCAAACTAAGTCAGTAATAGTTTTCCTTCTATCTGGTTTAATTAGGTGAAGGACAGTTTAGTCTCTTGACCCCGTTAGAAAATTCGTTAAGAAAATCAAAAACGTGGAATCGTCCCCGTTAGGCAATTTTCCTGATTTCGGTTTCAGAATGACCACCAGATTAGTCTCGTGTCTGAATATTCAAGGGCTAGACCGTGAGTGGGAAACCCTGCCCCGTGCAAGAGGAAGCTACTTCCGCTGCTAGCAACCAAGAATCCAGTGCGCAGAGGGGGCAGAAGGATCTCACATTTCAACTCCGTGAAACTCAAGGGACTTGAGGCATGCAACTTAAAGCATCAGCTCCTTGTATATCGACCCTTGTGATACCTTAATTGAAAGTCGAATTCTTGGAGGATTTTTTGCCACCGAGTTATCAACCATTTGATACTCTCATGATCAAAGAAAACCTCAAACTTAGCGTCGTAGAAATAATGTCTCCACTTACCTAGAGCATAAATGATGGCATAAAGCTCACGCTCATATGCAGAATAATTCCGCTGAGCTCTATCCAACTTCTTGCTCTCAAAAGCTACTGGTCTTCCTCCTTGAAGAATCACATCACCAATTGCATGGTCACTAGCATCTATTTCAACCACAAACGGTGGCTGATTATGCTCTACTATAGCTAACATAGGTGAAATAGCTATAGCAACCTTAAGGCAATCAAAATTTTCTTGTTGGTCAGCACCCCAAACAAAGTTGTGACCCTTAGCCTTTAAATGGTCCGTCATGGGAACCACTAACTTAGCATAATCTCAGATGAATTTACGATAGAATCTTGCCAACCTAAGGAATATCTATAATTCCTCCAAATTGGTTGGATGAGTCCACTTAAGGATTGCTCTACTTTCGTAAGATCCATCTAAATTCTCTCTACCAAAATTATGTTACCCAAATAATGGAACTCACACTCGCTCTCTTTAGCATAAAGTGCATTTTGCCTTAGCAATTCAAACACTAATCTTAAGTGTTGCAAATGCTCTTCCTCGGTGTGCGACTAAAGATCAAGATATCATCAACAAATACTCCAACAAATCGACCAAGATACGGGCGTAAAATACTATCCATAAGCATCATAAACGTAGCTGGAGCATTAGTTAGACCAAATGACATAACTAAAAACTCATAATGTCCAAATCTGGTACGAAAAGTTGTCTTAGGCACATCGTCCATATGCAGATGTGAACTTGATGATAGCTTGACCTTAAGTCAATCTTGTTAAAGTATCATGCACCTTGAAGTTGATCAAACAGCTCATCAACTCACAGTAATGGATACTTATTCTTTATCGTGATTGCATTCAAACCATGAAAGTCCACACAAATGCATAGACCCATCTTTCTTCTTCACCAATAAAATTGGTGATGCCTATGGTGAATTGCTAAGCCTAATGAAGTCCCTGGCGACATAGTCAGCAAGTTGACGTTCTTCCTTATTGGCTTCACTAGTGTGCTAAGCGTATACAAAGGCTTACAGAATGGCTTTGCATCCTTGAGCACTTCAATGGCATGCTAGACATTGCGCTCAGGGGCAAACTAGACGGTAAAGTCGCTTGGAAGTTCACATCATGAAATTCATGCAAAAGACTGCAAAGAATTAGAAACTTGTTGAGTGAGCTTAGGAAAAATTAAGTTTGTTCATTATTATGCATAGCACTAACATGTTGTTCACATATGACATAATTGAGAGATTGAAAACTGGAATTGAAATCACCACCACTGGCATTATTATGAGACAAAACTGAAGAAGACATGTAACATAAAAAGAGATTTTCTATTTCATGAGCATGGACAAGGTGATCCACTTCAACAAAATCAATAAGTGGTGATGGGGGCACATCACGTTCACCTTACAAATGAACTTGTTTACCATTGACCTCAAAATCAAAAGTATTATCTAAATAACTATGAGAAAGAGATGATCCTAAATGAAACAACCATTCACGACCCAAAATAACATCAGCTCTCGTAATATGCATAACCTGAAAATCTAAGAGCATTTCAAGGTACTTGCTTAAACAGTATGTCCCATACATGCTTATCATGCCCATTAGCAACAAGAGATACCACATGTATTTATGATTACTAAAGCTTTGTGTGGTAATTTTAATTTTTTAACCACGCGATAATTCAAAAATTTATGTGTAGCCCCATCATCAATCATGGCACGAACTCTTCGTCCATTGATGTGTCCATACATCCAAACCAAATTATAAGGTCCGAGAGAGGGTACCCACATCATAGAGGTTACAAAACCCTCATGTGTGGCATTGGTATGGCATACTTGAACTTCAAAAAACTTCTGTGTGCACTGCCTTACTACCGCCCTTATCAACATCTTTGCCCATGGTTCTTTGGACAATTCTATTTATCATGATCAACAACCATGCAAATAAAACATAATTTTTCCTTTTTAGCTGACTCATAATCTTGTGGTGACAAGGGACCCCTTGGCCCCTCGGCCTTCTGAACCGCATCATTACCTTTTTTGTCCCCCTTCCGTTTGTTCCCCTTAGAACTACGAAAGTCAGATGCTCCAATCCTAGGTGTTTTGGTCGTGTGTTTCTTCTCAATATTATCATCAAAGATCTATGAACTTTTTATGGCCTCTTCCAAAGTTTTAGGATATTGAGTTTTAACCTTAGTATTATATTCATTATCTAAACCATATAGAAAACCTCGTACTTTCCGAAAATCATCCAAACCTTCGAGCTTGAGAATTATCTCGTGATACTTGGAAATACATTGAGTCAACGTAAGACCTTCCATCTTACAATTGTCCCAAGCATCCTAGTTTGCAATCCTTCTCATTCTCAGGTAAGAATTCTTTCCAAAAGAGTGCCTCAAAAGCAGCTCATGTCGTAGGTCAATTTCTCTCGTGCGGAGACTCATCCACCACTTATAGGCCTTTCCCTCAAGCGTCAGACTTGCCTCGAGCACGTGAACAACATCAGGAAAATGCTTCAAAAGGTGCAAGTCCGTCCACTTATGAAAAAAAGTGTTCACTGCATCTTTATTACACTCCTCTTCCCCGCAGAATACAGAAGGCTTCATGCTCTTGAGCATAGCTGCCACTTCCTGATTCCTGGGGATTTCGGTGTCTTACGTTGACCCCCAAGAGTAGATGTGCTTGGAGTATCAACCGGGACACTCCAAAACCCTAAACTAGCGATAGAGTCTCTTGCATGGTCTGTAAACTTTGAGAAAGAACAAGTAAACTTTGCTCAATACGCTGTGTGTGTGATTCTAATAAAGTATGTACATGTAAATCCACAAATCCATGATCACCCACATCCAGATCAGCCATATTGGTGTCCAAAGATGGATGAGCGCCATGCTGCTGACCCTTGGAGTGCTTGGAATCTTCTGAGGTCATGGTAACTATTGAGATGTCAAGCTCAACATTAGATGACACTCATGAGACACCTGCATGACCGTTCGACATTTACATCACTGGTGGGTTTGGTAGCTGGCACTGATATATCTTCACTAGAGATTCTACAGCTGGACTACACCGACTAGTCCACACCTACCCACTTCACTTAGCGTGTTCACATTATGGACCGCTTGTATATACTATATTATGTGTGTTAGTCACTTTATCTTCTTTTTAGGCCTCTTTTGTTGTGTGAAGAAGATGAATAATTTTCAGCCTCTCACCTTGTGTGTTCTCTTCTAGGGTTTGTGTGAGTGTGTGTGTACTTACAAGAGCTCAAGCTCTCTTCTCCCCTGCATATTTTCATGGTATCAAATCCTAGTTCATGCTAAGGGCTGAGCGGCAAGCAAGAGAAGCACAGGAAGCGATACAAGGGTAAGAGCTTCATCTACTCTTTCCCCTTTTTTGTGTTGGCTACTACACCCTTGTCGAGAGCTCTTCAGGAGAGGCACCAGCAAACCAACTCTGATTGAGGGGCTTTCTTTGCAAAAATAGAGCTACAGTGCAACCATATTGTCCGTGTTTGTTGGACAAAATTTTTCGGCCCGAAAACGCGTTTTAGGCGCGTGTCTGGACCTCGGTTTTCAATTCACAGGCATTCACGGATAGCGAGTAAGTTTTGGTTCTCTGCACAGCAGAACTGGAACCGCAGGAGGAAGGTCGATTGGTTGTGCAGACACTATGTGTACTACAAAGAGGTCTCAAAGTTGCCACATTGGGTGTATGTATGCAAATTGAGGTCACTCTTTGTGATAGTTTGGGTGTAGTATAGTACCACTGTAGAAAATACAACAGTTTGTGCAGGTCAAACAAGAGTGCTATTTTTGGTGAATTTGTGTTACAGACAAGATGCCAAATGATGGAATAAACAAGATTATTGCAAAGAAGCTTGACAAGAACAACTTCCATGCTTGGAGGTTTAGATTGACAAATTTCTTGATGGGAAAAGGCTATTGGGACTACATTGAAGGTGAACATGAGGAGGCACCAGAGATACCGGAGATTAATTCAACTGTTGTAGATGTAAAAGAATTCAAGGATTAGAATCAAGGAGCAAGGAAAGTCATGTATTAACTTTCTATCCAGCATATAGGACACTATGGTTGGGAATATACATGATGCCAAGTCACCTAAGGACGCATGGGACACCTTGGTGAGGCTGTATGAAACTAACACCAAGGCACAAAAGATTTAGTTGAAGAATGAGCTTCATATTGTGGAGAAGAAAAATATGTCTGTGAATGATTATGATTTGAAAGATAAAGGGCATTGTGGAGTCCCTTGCATCAATTGGTGTTTCTATTGTGATGATGATGATAAGGTGGAAGTGTGTCTACGTGGTCTCGGGTCACAATACAAGGCGTTCAAGACATCTATTCAGACTCAGGAGAACATTCCCAACTTCACAGATTTGGTGTCAATTCTGATCATTGAAGATAATAATTTGGGTGAAGATCAACAGTCTTCACAAAACAAAAACAGTTCAGAGCAGCAGGCCTTCTATACAAGTTCAAGCAGTAGAGGAAGAGGTAGAGGTCGTGGACGTGGCCAAGGTGGTAGACAAACAAGTAATCAGAGTTATGGTTAGTAGCAACAACAGTCCGAGGATTCACAACAACAACACACAGGTAAAAGAGGCCGGTTTAGAGGCAGGGGGAGTCAAAGAGGTTGTGGTAATTAGCAAAGGTACCATAATGATACACGAGGATGTTTTTACTATGGTAAGCCTGGACATGTGCAAGCAGATTGCTATAAGAAGCAGAGTGACATGCGAAATGGAAAAGTGCAGCAAAATAACTATGCATCCTTTAGCAGAAATAATGAGGATAATGAGAGGTTGTTTGTTATGCAACATGTGGTTAATGCTGTGTGTGGAAATGATGTAGCAGCATGTAAGGATGATGTATGGTATGTTGATTCAGGAGCTTCAAACCACATGACAAGTTATGGTGAGTGGTTCAAGGAAATTAAGAGTCTTGAAAGATCAGGTTTTGTTGAAACATGGGATGACAGTGCTCATCCGATTGCCCATGTTGGAGATGTGCCATTGTCTATGTAGGATAGTAAGGTGAAGTACCTTGTAGATGTACTCCATGTTCTGAACATTACAAAGAATCTCGTTTCTGTTGGCCAGATGATTGAGCAGGGTTTGCAGATCTGATTTAATCCTAACGGTGACTGTTATGTAGAAGACTTTAAAGATAAGTGCAAGTTGGTTGCAAAAGGTAACAGAGTCGACATAATGTTTACATTGAATGTAAATATGCATGAAGTGAGTGTTGCAATGTTTGCAAATGGTTTAGGAGTTGTTGTAGATATAGACATTTGGCATGACAATCGGGCATGTAAATATACAAAGAATGAAGTCTATGCAGACTATTAAATTGTGACAGGGCTGCCTAAGTTTAAAGTTGAAGGTATGTAGAAAGTATGTGAAACATGTCAATTTGGAAAGCAAACAAAGCATGTATTTCCACATGATAGAAATATGAGCAGGAATGTACTAGATGTTGTGCATTCAGATGTATGGGGTCTTGCGAAGACTATGTCTATAGGTGGCTGTAGGTACTACATAACATGCATTGATGACCACATGAGGAAAGTGTGAGTGTATTTCATGAAGGAGAAGAGTGAAGTGTTCACTCATTTTCAAAATTTTAGAGTGATGGCTGAAAACAAACAGGAAAGCATGTGAAGTGTCTAAGGTTAGATGGAGAGGGATAATACTTCTCCAATGAGTTCTCTGAATTCTTGTGAAAGAATGGCATTCACAGACAATTTACATGTAGATACACTCCACAACAAAATGGAGTTGCTAAGTGGAAAAACATGCACATTGCAGAGATAGCTGTTGAACTTCTTGGTTGCCGATGGTCGGCTGGCGTGCTTTTACAAAAACCAATGGTGGCTCCTGTTGACGGCGGGGCTGGTTATATGCCGGCTGCTATGGTTGTTCGTGGGTGGCTATGCAAGGACTGTTGGTTGCTTCGTTGTTCGTGGGTGGCTATGCAGCCCCTGGGCTGTTGGTTGCTTCGTTGTTCGTTGCTTCGCGACGCTGCTTGTTTGTGCTTTTCTTGTTCACGCCCAGTGAGACTGCTGGGTTGTAGTATTTGCAAAAGGTTGAAAGCAGCCATATGATATGGCTGAGAGTCTCTACGTCTTTCTCCCATAGCGGTATGGTATGCACTGAGATCGGCTGCTTAAACACGTGTATGACATGCGCCTCTTTCTCACACAAGTTGATGCTTACAAGACAACGCGTAGTGAGAGGCGATGGTCGCACAGTCTATTGAGTGATTATGTAGAGAAAGCGAAGGAAGATGATAGAACCATGCTCTACCAGTGTGAGATCAGCCATGAGATCTCCATGAACCAGCTAGAATAGAACAAGGCAACTCTCCACCCAACCTCCGGATATAGACCGTAGCCGACTAAAATAGCCTTGGCCGTCCACACCCGACTCCCCTTAGTCCTACCCGTGTCTTGAAATGACAATGGGAAGCTGACTCAAACAAGGTCACTATTTAGACCAAGACAATGGTTTGTACAAGTGACAACAAATTTGAGTCCAGTTGCTGGTCAACTCAAGACCAATGGTTGATTTTGGATATGATGTGTTTAGAGGTCAGAAGGATGATGATGTCACCCAGTTTCTAAGGAGTATTGAATTGGTGGCTTTGAGCAATGACAAGGATGATGATGCCTATAAGTTAAGGAAGGCAGATTTGTTGTTAGAAGATGTAGCTAGGGAGTGGTTTGAATATGAGGCCACAGATGATGAAAGAGGAAATTGGGATAGGTTGAAGGAAGCCCTAAAGAGGAGATATGGAAAGGTGGATATTCCACAGGACTTAAAGAGAGAGCTTCATAGGCTGAATCAGGGAGAGGATGAAGACATGTTAGTTTTTGTTGGCAGGTTAGCCCACATGGACCCAACGTAGTGTATCCATTGTGTGCCTTTAAGAGGAGGATGGTGATGTAGGGCCTTCTTCAGGAAAAGTTGGGGTTGGAGAGGGGAAGTAGTGGCCACCGGGGCTTGGGGTTTCGATAAGATTCTCATCAAAGAATTCGGTGGTGCAACGGATATCCTCCTCTTCTTGTGCCTTACGTCGGGCTTCTTCCTCCTGTTCAGCTTTGAGCTGAGCCTCCACCACACAGCAGGCAGGAGCATGGTGGTGGGCATCCTCCTATTGTTGGGTCTTGACGTGATGGCATTTGGGGGGCGGAGAGGTAGGAGAGGGTCTGGGTTCTATTGCGAAATCAGATTTCTATTTTATGTACAAATATTCGTTCTTGGTTTCCCTGCTGGGGGAGAGAGAGAGAGAGAGAGAGAGAGAGAGAGAGAGAGAGTGTGTGTGTGTCTAGTACAGATTTGTCTTTGGAAGTTTGCCCTTAGGCCTTCATACAGCAGGTAACATTCTCCGTTCTTTTGTACATCCTATTCAACAAAGTTTGTCTTTAAGACAATGGCTTTTTTATTGATTTAGTCTTTGAATACAAAAACCGATTGAGAACTTGATTTGTCTTGTAAAAACAGATTGAAAATTTTTGGAGTCTTTAGAAACTGGTTGGGTTTCTAAAACCCCAAAGTAGGTTTTTTCTTTGGTTTAAAAAATTTGTTTTTATCTAGCACTAGTGCACATATTCGATAGGTCCACCTTCTCGGTCCTAATGTTTCATTTGCTCCTCGTCGTCGTCTCACTGATGGCCTGCCCGACGCAGCTGGCAAAGAAGGAAGTCAAGTCTGTAGATCTAATCTCACCGTCGCCATCTCTGCCTAATAGCATATGTGCGTGTGCCAGATGAGTTGCGTACCAAGATGGATCCAAAGGTAGAAAAATATGTGTTTATTGGGTATTCCCTCGAGCAAAAAGGATATAGATACTATAATCTTGCTACACGTGAATTGAGGGTAAGCAGGAATGTTGTATTTGATCTCTGCCTAGCACCTCAAAGACTTCTACTCCACCCATTGGTTAACTACGTTTCCCACTCCTAATTAAACAATAAATCTTATTCATTGCTGTATAAGTACTTAGGAAACTTGGACACAAGCATTCCAATCAGTTTTGGTTTGATTTTTTAAGTTTACAACATTCTCCATTTTCAAGTAAAAACCAGTGTGTTGGTTTTTTTCTTCTTTTTCCAAAAATTATAAGAAATATAAAAAATAGCTTTTCCTTAAAAATTTCATTACTTTAGCTATGGTTAGTAGTCTCAAATTGTACCTTATGAGTGAATAAAAATAGGATTTAGAACTTTAAAATTAAGATCAAAATCAATTTGCAGTTTTTCATGCCCAGGAGTTTTTCACACGAATAAGAAATTCACGTTGATAAAAAGTCCTTTAAATCATGCCGGATTTAGGATTTTGAGATGTTCGCACAATCTAAACTAATCATTTAAGTCTATTACAAGTGTATTTAACATAAAAAGATTTAAAAAGAATTGGTGTGAAAAACTAGAGTTTTTCACAACTTGAGCTGACCATACTTTTCCAATCAGTGTCTTGCGTTGACCCCCAAGAGTAGATGTGCTTGGAGTATCAACCGGGACACTCCAAAACCCTATTTAAGAGTCTCTTGCATGGTCTGTAAACCTTGAGAAAGAACAAGTAAACTTTGCTCAATACGCTGTGTGTGTGATTCTAATAAAGTAAGTGTGTTTCGGTGTGGACCTCCATTTTCAGTTCACAGGCATTCACGGACACTGTAGTAGTGAGAGTAAGTTTTGGTTCTCTACAGAACTCTATTTTTGGAACGGCAGGAAGGCCGATTGGTTGTGCAGACACTATGTGTACTACAAAGAGGTCTCAAAGTTGCCATTGGGTGTATGTATGCAAATTGAGGTCACTCTTTGTGACAGTCTGGGTGTAGTATAGTACCTCTGTAGAAAATACAATAGTTTGTGCAGGTCAAACAAGAGTGCTATTTTTGGTAAATTTGTGTTGCAGACAAGATGCCAAATGATGGAATAAACAAGATTGTTGCAAAGAAGCTTGACAAGAACAACTTCCATGCTTGGAGGTGTAGATTGACAAATTTCTTGATGGGAAAAGGCTATTGGAACTACATTGAACGTGAACATGAGGAGGCACCAGAGATATCAAAGATTAATTCAATTGCTGTAGATGTAAAAGAATTCAAGGATTAGAATCAAGGAGCAAGGAAAGTCATGTCTATCCAGCATATAGGACACTATGGTTGGGGATATACATGATGCCAAGTCACCTAAGGACGCATGGGACACCTTGGTGAGGCTGTATGAAACTAACACCAAGGCACAAAAGATTTAGTTGAAGAATGAGCTTCATATTGTGGAGAAGAAAAATATGTCTGTGAATGATTATGATTTGAAAGATAAAGGGCATTGTGGAGTCCCTTGCATCAATTGGTGTTTCTATTGTGATGATGATGATAAGGTGGAAGTGTGTCTACGTGGTCTCGGGTCACAATACAAGGCGTTCAAGACATCTATTCAGACTCAGGAGAACATTCCCAACTTCACAGATTTGGTGTCAATTCTGATCATTGAAGATAATAATTTGGGTGAAGATCAACAGTCTTCACAAAACAAAAACAGTTCAGAGCAGCAGGCCTTCTATACAAGTTCAAGCAGTAGAGGAAGAGGTAGAGGTCTTGGACGTGGCCAAGGTGGTAGACAAACAAGTAATCAGAGTTATGGTTAGTAGCAACAACAGTCCGAGGATTCACAACAACAACACACAGGTAAAAGAGGCCGGTTTAGAGGCAGGGGGAGTCAAAGAGGTTGTGGTAATTAGCAAAGGTACCATAATGATACACGAGGATGTTTTTACTATGGTAAGCCTGGACATGTGCAAGCAGATTGCTATAAGAAGCAGAGTGACATGCGAAATGGAAAAGTGCAGCAAAATAACTATGCATCCTTTAGCAGAAATAATGAGGATAATGAGAGGTTGTTTGTTATGCAACATGTGGTTAATGCTGTGTGTGGAAATGATGTAGCAGCATGTAAGGATGATGTATGGTATGTTGATTCAGGAGCTTCAAACCACATGACAAGTTATGGTGAGTGGTTCAAGGAAATTAAGAGTCTTGAAAGATCAGGTTTTGTTGAAACATGGGATGACAGTGCTCATCCGATTGCCCATGTTGGAGATGTGCCATTGTCTATGTAGGATAGTAAGGTGAAGTACCTTGCAGATGTACTCCATGTTCTGAACATTACAAAGAATCTCGTTTCTGTTGGCCAGATGATTGAGCAGGGTTTGCAGATCTGATTTAATCCTAACGGTGACTGTTATGTAGAAGACTTTAAAGATAAGTGCAAGTTGGTTGCAAAAGGTAACAGAGTCGACATAATGTTTACATGTAAATATACAAAGAATGAAGTCTATGCAGACTATTAAATTGTGACAGGGCTGCCTAAGTTTAAAGTTGAAGGTATGTAGAAAGTATGTGAAACATGTCAATTTGGAAAGCAAACAAAGCATGTATTTCCACATGATAGAAATATGAGCAGGAATGTACTAGATGTTGTGCATTCAGATGTATGGGGTCTTGCGAAGACTATGTCTATAGGTGGCTGTAGGTACTACATAACATGCATTGATGACCACACGAGGAAAGTGTGAGTGTATTTCATGAAGGAGAAGAGTGAAGTGTTCACTCATTTTCAAAATTTCAGAGTGATGGCTGAAAACAAACAGGAAAGCATGTGAAGTGTCTAAAATTAGATGGAGGGGGAGAATACTTCTCCAATGAGTTCTCTGAATTCTTGCAAAAGAATGGCATTCAGAGACAATTTACATGTAGATACACTCCATAACAAAATGGAGTTGCTAAGTGGAAAAACATGCACATTGTTGAGATAGCACAAGCATTGAAGTCAGAGAAGAATATGCCACATAGCTATTGGGCTAAGGCTGTGTCTATAGCAGTTTATATCATGAACAAGACTCCTATTGTAGCCATACATGATGTAACACCAGAGGAGAAGTTTACTATTGACAGGAAACCTGATTTATCCCACTTGAAAGTTTTTGGATGTATTGCATATGTGCGTGTGCCAGATGAGTTGCGTACCAAGATGGATCCAAAGGTAGAAAAATATGTATTTATTGGGTATTCCCTTGAGCAAAAAGGATATAGATACTATAATCTTGCTACACGTGAATTGAGGGTAAGCAGGAATGTTGTATTTGATCTCTAGCACCTCAAAGACTTCTACTTAACTACATTTCCCACTCCTAATTAAATAATAAATCTTATTCATTTTGTTGTATAAGTACTTAGGAAACTTGGACACAAGCATTCCAATCAGTTTTGGTTTGATTTTTTAAGTTTGCAACATTCTCCATTTTCAAGTACAAACCAGTGTGTTGGTTTTTTTCTTCTTTTTCCAAAAATTACAAGAAATATAAAAAATAGCTTTTCCTTAAAAATTTCATTGCTTTAGCTATGGTTAGTAGACGCAAATTGTACCTTATGAGTGAATAAAAATAGGATTTAGAACTTTAAAATTAAGATCAAAATCAATTTGCAATTTTTCATGCCCAGAAGTTTTTCACACGAACAAGAAATTCACGTTGATAAAAAGTCCTTTAAATCATGCCGGATTTAGGATTTTGAGATGTCCGCACAATCCAAACTAATCATTTAAGTCTATTACAAGTGTATTTAACATAAAAAGATTTAAAAAGAATTGGTGTGAAAAACTAGAGTTTTTCATAACTTGAGCTGACCATACTTTTCTTCACTATGTAGCAACATTTATCCATTCACTACTTCACCCAAAATCTACATAACTAAAAATAAAGGTTCTTAAGCATGTAAGGAAGGAGTAGAGCCTCAAAGGAGATGGAAGAAGTAAGATTAGCTCCCCCAGAAGTACTAAAAATGTTATGGCCTATTTCTACTCTTCCAAGAACTCTATCATTTAAGCAAGCTATGAAACAAGAAACAACCATGTGAGATTCTTACCTTACTTTTGGACTAGGATCTCTTTGACCTTTAAGCTCCACTAGTGGCTGCTAGTTCCAATTTCAACTGTAGAGGAGCAGACAAGGAGACAAGACGTTTCTGAAGGTAAGCCAAGTGGCTCCTGTAGTTTATGGCAGCCTGCATGGATCTTCGGGGTGATGGAAATTCTCATTCGGCCAACAACACGGCTATAGAGAAGAATGGGCAGGATGATATCAAATCTTGAGGTTTGCATTATAGAACTCCTCAAAGTCCCAAAACACTCAAGAAAACTAATCACAGCATGGAAATAGTTGCACATGAAAGTGGGAGGAATGGTAGCTTGCCTGCCACCATAAATAATCACGCTTTGGAAGACAGACTTGAGAGTGCATGGGTTTAAGCACCCCCTAGTAGTAGTGACTTCTTCATGAGAAGCTCTTCCAAAATAGACGAGCATCATGAGGCTGCAGGGTTCAGAGCCAATAGCGCAGGGAAAAACCGAGTAAGCCTCAGCTTTGTGATTCAACAGTGTGGAAGGATACAGCCAGGATTTGGAATTTGATCACATGAATGAGGGGTTGAACCAACACTTGTGAGGCAGAGAGGTGCCATCGACTTTGGATATAGTGGCGGCACGGCCCATGAAATGGCTACCAGGCTAGAAGAAGAAATCTTGTAAGTTGGAATGACTTTGAGAGCTATAATAACTGACTTGGAAAATGAGGGCTGCTACTTGTTTTTTTTAGAACTAAAACCACCCTTCTTTGACTTGCAGGAGATCAAGGGAGCTTTCTGTTAGAAGGTGATGGATAGAAGCCATGAGAAGGTAGACATGGTGTTGTTTCTTTAATAGTTGTTATTTGTGATACTCAAATATGTAGCAACATTTCTACATGCTCATACCTTTTGTTTTCTCCCTTATGTACCCCTTATTCAGCAGGTTATGCAATTACAGGAGAGTCCAAAGAGACCAAGATTTCTTTTGAGTCTTTGTCCCTGTGAAAATCCAATCACTCATAGCATGCTTTCTTTTACATAGTCCCAAATCACTTTTCCAATCAATCCTATTACATGCTCATACCTTTTGTTTTCTCCCTTATGTACCCCTTATTCAGCAGGTTATGCAATTACAGGAGAGTCCAAAGAGACCAAGATTTCTTTTGAGTCTTTGTCCCTGTGAAAATCCAATCACTCATAGCATGCTTTCTTTTACATAGTCCCAAATCACTTTTCCAATCAATCCTATTACATGCTCATACCTTTTGTTTTCTCCCTTATGTACCCCTTATTCAGCAGGTTATGCAATTACAGGAGAGTCCAAAGAGACCAAGATTTCTTTTGAGTCTTTGTCCCTGTGAAAATCCAATCACTCATAGCATGCTTTCTTTTACATAGTCCCAAATCACTTTTCCAATCAATCCTATTACATGCTCATACCTTTTGTTTTCTCCCTTATGTACCCCTTATTCAGCAGGTTATGCAATTACAGGAGAGTCCAAAGAGACCAAGATTTCTTTTGAGTCTTTGTCCCTGTGAAAATCCAATCACTCATAGCATGCTTTCTTTTACATAGTCCCAAATCACTTTTCCAATCAATCCTATTACACACAACAAATTTAAGGACTTGCAAGCCTTCCAGAAGGGACTTCTAGATGATCCTTGTTAGCCCTAGAAGGAAATTGTTCATGCCTTTAGATAGCCTCAAATGTCATTGAACATAATTTTCTGAGATATACAGCTCAAGAACTCCCCCCAAACAAAGAGAGTCTAAGGGGGGCTTGGCAATAAAGAATTTTGAGACATTTGCTATGTTTGTCTTTTGCAGCTCCCCATCCTCCGTCCCTCTCTCCTTCCCTCACTCTCGAAACAAAATTCAGGCCCACACACACAAAAACATACTTCATCAACCTTCTTGACCTTGCTAGCATCTAAGTTCACACACCCATATACACATGCATAGGCACGCCTTGGCATGCACATGCACTCACTCACCCACCTACCCCCTAGAATTCATGCACATTTGTGTGGACGTTTAGCCCCACACTCACACAAGCTAGTTGTAACCTCTTAGTGTTCTTAATCAAGTTCCTTTCTCGAGGTTCCCTACTATCACTATTTGCATAGGCAGTCGTCCACATTGTGGTGAAGGCCTTAAGGTTGTTTGTTAAACCTACCCATTCCTCCATCTTCTCTTTATCACCTTGAAGAGTCTTGCTTAGGTTTGTGGCAATACCACAAAGGTCACTTCCTATATCTGCCTTGACGACCTATGCTAATTTGTCACTAACTTGTGCTAATTTGTCCATGACATCATCCCAAGTTAGATCCACTACAAATCCGTAGTTTGTCGCAAATAAAATACTTGAAGTAAAAGTTTATGCATCATTCACGATTATAATAATTTCCATTATTTTAAGTGAGAATGTTAGCTTGTGCTAGAGCTATCTACAACTAATGATAACTTTTATGGCTTAGCACTTGGGCAACCCTATTAGGGTTAACTCCCCGATGTGAGGCTGCTAGGGGCTCACTCTACACTCTCTTTGTGTCACCCAAAGAGAGATCCAAGCAAGGTAGGTAGGAGAAAGAGGGAAGGAGCTATGGAGAGCTCAATCTCTATGTCATGCCAATTGTATGCAAACAAGACAAGGTGGAGAGCAATGAGAAGGGAGTGAAGAATAGAAGGGAGAGCAACACCATTCCTATTCACATACACCAACAATCACAAGCAAGCAAGCATCACAAGTAAGCAAGCCACCATAAGCTCAAGAGAGAGAGAGAGAGAGGGAGAGAAGGCAAGACTCAATTGAGACAAATGGGATTGTCCCTTTTCATATTTCATTAAATGTCTTATGTATATGAGGTCGTATTTACAATGTATGGTCGCCCAATTACAAATTTGGGCCCAAAACTAGTCTTCCTAGTTTAACTAGCTCTATGTACATCAATTCCTTTATGACCGGCATTACACAAGCCATAATCTTGGTCATCCCATGTCTCTTTTACAATTAGCACTTAGTGCGGTGATGACACGTGTAACGCCTCCGCTACGGCTGCGTCTTCCTCAAGCCGCCATAGCCTAGGCGTGGAGAAGAAGAGAGGGTGGAAGTCGGTTCACCTCCCAACCATATAATGACGAGTTAGGGTTTCTCGTTGGGTTTTATACCAAAACCCTGGCCTGTGTCCACACCTCCTAGCCCAGCCGCCCATCTTACTTAAGAGCCGTGCTAGCTTAGATGTGTACACACATCGACCAAACCCTAACGCCCATTAACCCCTGAACCCCTAGCACTAATAATACTCTCGAGACTCCGAAAGCTATTAACTTATGCTAGGGCTCGACTTCCGTAGGACCATAGTCCTGACATTACTCCCCCCTTCGAAAAGAGTTTTCGTCCTCGAAAACAAAAGTGGGGAAACGTTTCCTCATCACACTAATGTTTTCCCAAGTGGAGCCTTCCTCTGGACGGTCCTTCCACTTGATAAGAGCTTGTTTCCGAACTTGGTGGCGAGTACGTAACATGTTTCCGAACTTGGTGGCGAGTACGTAACATGTGGTAATCCAATACTCTTTCTGGTTCATGAGGCAGTATTGGAGGTTCCACATATTCTACCAAGAAAGAATCATCCACTGGCCTTTCATGACCCATAAGGCGTTTCCTCAAACGGCTTACGTGAAAGATGGGATGAACTTTGGAATGTGCTGGTAACTCAAGTTTATAGGCTACTGAGCCCACCTTCTTGAGTATCTTAAATGGTCCACAAAATCGGGGCGACAATTTTGGTACGGGACCCGTTTTTAAACTGGTGGAGTTTTCTGGTACCTTCAGAAACACCCAATCACCTTCTTGAAAGTGAAGTGGCCTAGGTTTCTGGTCCGCAAACTTCTTGTAACGATCTTGCGCTTGACGAACATTTAATCGGGCAAGGCGCAACATATCCATATGGTGTTGAAGAAAATCCTTAACCTGACTGATTTTCTCATTCGCCAGTCCCACCGACACTGGTGAACGTGGCTGAAAACCATACATCAACATGAAAGGGCTAAAGCCTGTCGAGACATGCTTTGCACTATTGTAAGCAAACTCAAGAATAGGCAAATAAGACTCCCAATCAGATTGTTTTTTGCTGACATATGCCCTAAGCATATCTTCCAGCACTTGATTAACTCATTCAGTCTGACCATCTGTCTGCGGATGATCAGCTGTACTAAGGTTCAACATAGTACCCAGCTTACTGAATACTGCTCGCCAAAAATGACTGTTAAACTTGCGATCGCGATCACTGACAATATTGGACGGTAAGCCATAAAGTCGGTAAACATTCTCCACGAAAAGGCGTCCCAATTCTAGAGTTGTAACTGTTTTCTTAGTAGGCACAAACCTACGAAGCTTGGTTAATCGATCCACGATTACCCAAATGGCATCATGTCCACGATTCATGGTGGGCAAGCCCGTTATAAAATCCATAGAGATACGTTCCCACTTTCTGTCGGGAATCTCTAATGGATGCAGTAACCCGCCAGCTTTAAGACGTTCTGCTTTGTTCACTTGACACTTCTGACACTGTAGAACATAGTCAGTAACATCCTTGTGAAGTCCAGGCCAATAGAAATGCTTTCTTACGAGAGCATACGTTTTGCGAATGCCCGCCATGACCTGCACTTGGACTATCATGACACTCAAAAAGAATTTGGCGCCTAGTGTCTAAGTCCAATGGAACACAAACTCTCCCCTTGTGGAGTAAGTATCCATCATCGATGGAAAAGTTTTTCCATCGCTGTAGTTCATCTTGTGATAAAGAAGAACCATGTGTGGAAGAACTGGGAACACTACCGTTTGAGTGAGAGGGACCCCTCATTTGAACATGATTCCACACCTTTGAGTATGTTGAATCCTGCTTGCATTTGCCTCGTAAAGATTCTAACAATTCGCTTTTCAACTCTGTGAATAACAGCGAATTAATCTCTGGCATACGACTCAAAGCATCAGCTACAATATTGTAACGTCCTTTGCGATAGCGTAGCTTGCAATCATACTCCTGAAGGATCTCAACCCCCCATCTGGCCTTTTGACCCTGCAAATTTGTTTGGTTCATAAACCACTTTATGCTTTCGTGATCAAAAACAATCTCGAATTACGCACCATATAAGTAATGTCACCATTTTCGTAAGGCATATATGATGGCAAAGAGCTCACGCTCGTAAGCTGAGTAGTTTTGTTGAGCACGATTGAGCTTCTTGCTCTCATAGGCAACAGGATGACCATCTTGAATGAGAACCGCACCCAATGCCTTAGCATTGGCATCCGTTTCAATCACAAATGGTTTTTGCCAAGATGGGAGCCGTAGCCAAAGCAACTTTAAGCTTATCAAAGCTACGTTATTGCTCCTCACACCATTGAAAGGTAATTGCCGCACCTTTCAATTGATCAGTCATGGGAGCGGTAATCTTTGCATAACCATTCACATATTTGCGATAAAATCCTGCCATTCCCAAGAAGATTTGAAGTTCTTCCTTACTTCGAGGTGTTGGCCATCGCATAATAGCATCAACCTTACTAGCATCCATAGCAATTCCATCTGCAGAAATTACATGACCTAGGTATTGTATGCTATCCTTGAGAAATTCGCACTTACTTTCTTTTGCGTAAAGTGCATTCTCGCGTAGTAACTGAAAAACTTTTCGTAAGTGTTTCAAATGCTCTTCTAAAGTCGAACTATAGACCAAAATGTCATCAAGAAAGACAATGACAAATTTGCCTAAGTACGGCCTTAGTATGCTATCCATAAGCATCATAAACGTTGCCGGGACATTAGTAAGCCCAAACGGCATAACCAAAAACTCATAGTGTCCAAAGCGAGTCCGGAACGCAGTCTTGGTTATATCATCAGCGTTAATACGCACTTGATGATATCCTGAACGCAAATCAATTTTAGAAAAATACTTCGCACCTTTGAGTTGATCAAACAACTCATCTATCTTAGGTAGCGGGTATTTGTTCTTAATGGTTACCGCATTCAAGGAGCGATAATCCACACACATGCGCATGGATCCATCCTTTTTTTCACCAAAAGAATGGGCGATGCCCATGGTGAAGCACTATGGCGAATGAAGCCCTTACTAAGGTAGTCAGCAAGAAGCTGACGTTCCACCTCAGCTGCTTCAGTCGCACTAAGCCTGTACGATGGCTTACTAATTGGTTTGGTGCCCGGAACGACATCAATGCGATGAGGCAAAGCTCGTTCAGGTGGCAAACCCTCTGGTAAATCATTAGGAAAAATATCTTTAAATTCTTGTAACAGTTGTTGCAAAGACAAAGCAGTAACTGGTTGCTTAAGATTATTTAAAGAGATTTTAGAAGAAGGCAAAGAGAAAGAAGGCATCGCTGAGGAAGATTCATTTGAAGAAGAAACATCATGCACATCAAACCCACTAGTTTGCGACACACAATAACAAAAATAGACTTCTTCTATTTGATTACTATGCTCCAAAAAAGAGAGTTCGGCATTACATATGAGTGGTGTTGGGGGTACATCACGTTCCCCAATAAGTAAAACATGCTTACCATTGGCCTCAAACGTAAACGTATTATGTTCATAACTCCTTTTGAGTGACGACCCTAACCCATACAACCACTCCCGTCCTAAGATGACATCCGCACGAGACATATTCATCACTTGGAAGTCAAGAACCATAGTGTGTTCTTGCACAAACATAGGAACTTGCCATACTAGAGTATCCCACACATCGTGATCATCCCCCTGAATGGTGGACACCACATAACGATGAGAACTCTTTGTCTCCGGCACCTTTAATTTCTTAACTAATGCATAGTTCAAGAAATTGTGCGTGGCACCATCATCAATGAGAATACATACTCGTCGATGACCATAAATGGAGCCATGCATACGGACCAAATCATGTGGTCCAACTGTCTCTTGCCACATAGATGCAGTGAGATTACACTCATGCATCTCGGCAATGTGCGAAACCTCTACCGCGCAGAATACTTAGGATCAGCATCCAAGGGAAGCGTTTGCACCATGTGTACAGCCTTCTCCTTGACCTTATCCTTATTCTTGCGAGGTAAATGTGGACAATTTTTCTTCTCATGATCACTACCTAAGCAATGATAACATAGTTTCTCCTTCTTGGCCCGTTCATAGTCTTGTGGAGACAACGGACCACTTGACCCTTTAGACTTCTTTGTGTTTTCAGTAGAATTGCTCGCAAGTTTACGCTTATTAGCATTAAATTACGAGCCATTGAATTTGGCCGGTCTATCCATGCCCTTCTTATCCATGGTGTCATCAAAGATAAGGGCACTTTGGATAGCCGCTTCCAAAGTTTTAGGATACTGGGTTTTAACCTTTGCCTGATATTCTTTATCAAGGCCTCTAACAAACCCACGAACCTTTTGAAAGTCGTCCAAACCGTCTAGCTTAAGAATGACTTCACGGTATTTGGACACATACTGATTAAGTGTAAGACCTTCCATCTTGCACTTGTCCCAGGCTGTCCAACTCCGATCTTTCTCGTTTTGCGGTAAGAACTCCTTTTTAAAAGCTACCGCAAACTCCTCCCAAGTCTTAGGGCGAGTTTCAATAGGTAGACTCATCCACCACTTGTAGGCTTTACCTTCAAGTGTGAGACTCGTCTCAGTGACCATAACAGCAGCGGGAGTGCGACGTAAGCGATGCAAGTCCGTCCACTTGTGTAAAAATGTATGGACCACATCCTTGTTACGATCGCGCTCCTATCCCTTAAACACAGGCGGCTTCACGTTTTCAACATAGCCCCTTCCTGCGTTGCAGATGGTGCAATAGATTCTACTGTAGGATTTGGAACAAGAGGAGGCATAACTATCAGAATAGGCCCTCCACTTGCCGCCGATCCACTTGCAAAACATGCCATAAATTCAGTAAAAAGCGTGCTCATGTTTGTGAGATTGGTATTGACATTTGTTATAGTGCACTCAAGTGCAACTACCCTTGAAGTGAGACGCCCAAACTCTAACGTGTCTACCAAACCATAATCATCTATTGGACTCGCACCCCCTTCGGCATCGGTCATGTTGTCATCCCGATCAGGCGCAACGGCCTGTCGCGAATCACCCACACCACCACCCAAAGGGTGTGCCTCACTAACATCATGCATATCATTCTCAAAATCGAAGTGAACATGAGATGGTTCCGCTGAGGCCATGGTATGCACGTGCTTACAAATAGAGAATGGATTACCTTCAAAAGCGAACTCCAATTGAAGCGTCGTAGAAGAATTCCTCTTGTATGCACGGAAATCGAGAAGAAATCACCACTCGAGTCGTCAATCAACACATGCATGCAAAAAAGTGTGTTGCATGTAGCATGTCGTTGAAGATCCATCCACCAAAAACTTCCAAACTTGGAGCATAGAAAACTCCTCTCACAAATTGAAAGAAGGAAAGTTGAAGGTGAAAAGGTCACTTTCCTTGTAGTTTGTGTCACTTTCCTTGTAGTTTGTGTCCTCCCTTGAAAGAATAAGTAGAGTTCTTTTGAAGAGAAGAACAACACAAGTAAAAAGGTGAAGTGGCTAGCACACTTGCCTTGGAGCTTGAGGTGGTGGGTTCAAAACCCCACTCCTTGGATGGTGAAGCCTCCCCTTTGTGCCACTCAAGTAAGGGAGAATTCTCGCGCGCTCGCCAACGGCGCGCCAACGATCGCTCACCGATTGCCTTCTAGGACTGCCGGACTGCCTTGGTCGCCGCCTTCGGCGTCCACTGTGGTGGTGGCCGTATGGGTAGGCGGCCGGCGGCGCTGCTCGCTATCAGCTGTTCACGCGGTGGCCGTACAGGCAACAGGTAGGCGGCACGGCTGTTCACGCAGGCGTCCGCGCGGTGTAACGCCTCCGCTACGGCTGCGTCTTCCTCAAGCCACCATAGCCTAGGCGTGGAGAAGAAGAGAGGGTGGAAGTCGGTTCACCTCCCAACCATATAATGACGAGTTAGGGTTTCTCGTTGGGTTTTATACCAAAACCCTGGCCTGTGTCCACACCTCCTAGCCCGGCCGCCCATCTTACTTAAGAGCCGTGCTAGCTTAGATGTGTACACACATCGACCAAACCCTAACGCCCATTAACCCCTGAACCCCGCTAGCACTAATAATACTCTCGAGACTCTAAAAGCTATTAACTTATACTAGGGCTCGACTTCCGTAGGACCATAGTCCTGACAACACGAAAGCGGTAAAGCTGTTTACGCCTTTAAAGAGTGTCACACTTCCATACTCAGATACAAACACACCCAGAAAACCAGACCCAAGAGCATAAACAAGACTTATATTTCAGAAAAGATCTTCATCTCTACAGAGTTGGATATCCAAGATATCCTCAGAACCATCCTCCTCTATACCCACTCACAATCAGCCCACTCCAGCTCCAAATCACAACAAAATAGGCCACTTCTCTTTCTGGCTTCTCCTGGCAATAAATACAACACACACACACACTGACATTCTACACTCAGAGGCAATAATATAAATAAGAACGACCACCTCTCTCCTTTGCAGTAGCAACAGCAGTACAAAGAATACACTCGAAGAAACTCTTCCCTTGCTTCTCAGCAATTGATGTCATCACCTTCTCCTCTCTTTCTTTGCAATCGTCGTTCTCTCTCGTCTTCCCTACTGTTGACACCTTCTCTTCGCTCCTCTACCATGACCGGCCTTGCCTTGTTGGTGTGGACGTTTTCCTCTTCACTACTGAGTTAGCGTCACACCCTTCGCTACTCAGCAGTGCTCGACAGCATATTCGGCGACACAAACAAATAAAGGCCACACCTCCTGTACCCTCCTCTGGTGTCACTCGCTCAGAGAACTGGCGGCGGCCACCACACTACGTACACCACCAAACACTTCTCTACCTGCGTGCTACCAGCCACGCCAGCCCCACTGCGAACACCTACTTCCTTGCTTCAACATCCTTCGTTAGCTTCGCTTGGCTTCTTTGCAGTCGACCCCTCCGTTATCCCAGGCGGCTCCCTCCACACGGTCTCCTTCTTCCTTGCTTCCCAGGCGGCCAAAAACAGAGACCCCCTCTATCATCGCCTGTGCACAGAGGCGGCTACCTTCACAGCGAACTTCTGGTCACGGCGGCGGCTCCCCTCTACAGCGCCAGCCCCTCTCTCTCTTCGCTGCAGTTGGCGTGCTAAGAGGGCCCCCTCCTTTGGTGCAGTCCCCACCTGTAGTTGAAGCGGCTCTTTTTAGCCAGCACTACACTCCATGCCACGTAGACGACCCTCCTTTGTTGATGTACCCAGCCACCACAGTTCTTTGTCAGCCGTTGTGACCATCATTCTGGAAGAACCTACCAACCTGCCCAATTTAGTATCCTTCCTTTTCATCAAATTTCCTTTGCACCACCTTTCTCCTTGCCATACACGCATCCCTCATCACCTTCCATATTGCTTCCCCTTCTAGAACCATCCTCCCTGCACCATTCAATTAGCATCCCAACAATTAAACGCCCACATGTTTCCATGCACACCTTCAAATACAACCTACTAGTGCCCATTTCCATTTTTGGGACACGCACACATACAGAGTGACCAAATGACTGATACCACCTCCAACAGACAACGCTCCGGACAAGTCTGTGCTTCCAAGATCTCATCATTTTCCCTGCACATACACTTCCATCAAAGCCTAAAGCCTGATTGCCACATCCATGATGCCCACACTGAGTCAATGGGTGCTCCATGACTTTACCACAATACGAAACGTCACTCATGTACACATGTACAAGTTTGTTGAGTTTAGGGTTTTCAAAAATCTTCACACGGGGGTTACAAAAAGATGAATTAAAAAGGAGGTATAGTAACCGTACAAAAGGTTATGTTAACCAGAGTGGTCAACATACCCCCCTCCCAATTGCAGGTCCGTCCTCGAAAATGGTCAAAGAAGTTATTTGTAGTAGATAGAGTAAGTGCAGACGAAGTCCCATTGTGAGAGGTAGGAGGGGGAGGGGCACGATGGAAGATGCGATAACTGGTCTAGAAGGTCATCTCCATCATGTCTTCAAAAGCTTGGAGCCACCAAGCAGGCATCCACATGACTCGTTCGTAGTAGCTAAATAGCTGCCTTGCGTGTGGGACCTTTGTTGATGTCAAAGGCGAGGCCTTGGGCTCCCTCGACGTAATGGTCCCATGTCGGGAAGGACTCCAGCAAGGTGATAATGAGGTTGACGAATCAGATTATGGCAATCACTGTTGGGTCGGGAACGTGGTCGTAGCAAGGCAGATGAATTTGTGGAAGCGAGACTGACAATGGATTCTTCAGTACATGGATGTTGTGGTGATGACGAGGGCGCAAACTAGGGAGGAATTTGAATTTTAACTTTAGGTTCTGCTGTTGTACGTTGGTGGAATGTCTTCTAGGCCCACCATCTTCAAATAGGAAGATAATCAGGGCTGATTCTCAGTGCACGAGGCACGTTACAGTAGACGTCCCATAAGAAGGGTTTGCTGAGAGGAAGGGCCGCCAGATCGGCTGCTTGCCCACCATGCGATCAAACATTATGGGACAAGTAGCGGCAGGTGGCCGGTGGTATCCGCCCACGGGCGGGTTCTAGGTGGGTGATCACGCCGCCAGGTTGTGTGCTTGGTGTCGAGGTACAGGCAAAGGAAATGGATGTTGAGGTGGTCGGTGATGCGAGTGATGGAGTGATGTTGGAGCTGTCAATCGAGGAGGATGGCGATGGCTGCTCGAAGTCCATGCAGTCTAGAGGATCACACCAATTCAAGGGTTTAGAGGAGGGCCGACTTCCTCACGCTCAGATGGTGGTGGTGGCAGGATCTCTCCTTCTTCGTGGTGGGTGGCGGAGCCGGCGAGACAGGGGTGGAGTGGGTGTCGATGATGAAGGGCATGAGGCTGGCATCGAGAAAAGGTGGAGGTGGAGGGTTTATCCTAGAATGTTTTGTGCATTCCTAAGTTGAGGGATAGTGAAGGTGGTGAGGGGGGTGTGAGTGATGGGGGTTGAGTGGGAAAGTGAAGGGGGGGAGAAGAAGGTGGGGCACCAAAAAGGGGAAGAGTGGAGGTGCTTGAGGGGGGCGGTGGGGGTGGGGTTTGTGTGTGAGGAGATACAGATGAGGAGCCTGATGGGGGAGGAGGGGGTGGTGGTGAAGAAGATTGCGGGGGTGGAGGAGGCAAGCCACCCTGCCCACCATCAGTGCCGTCATTGTTGTTGTCAGGGCCAAGGCCAGTTGCAGCGAGACAACTTGAAGATCGTGAGAGCATATAAAAAATTGATTGTGGCCTCGGCTTCGTTGTACTCCCATGGAAAGGTGATGTGGGTGTTGTCGAATTGGCATATGCCAGTGGCCTCCATGACTTTGATCTGGATGAATAAGCAGTGGTAGAGAATGAGTAAGCCAGGCATCGAGTAGGGTGGTAGAGGATCATTGAGGAGGGAGAGGTAAGCATCGTGGACGACGTGCCAGCCAGCTGTGTTGAGGTACTGCAGCACCTGGCTTGAGATGAGGGGGAGATAGGGGTAGGGGCATACGCCATCTGGTAAAGATAAATCAATGAGATCAACAGATTGGGCAGTGGTGGCAGGGAAGCCATAGCGAAGTAGTAAACTCCAGGCTGTGAGGGTGGCTTGAAGTGGGTGGAAGGGGAGTTCAAAGAGATCGTGAGGGTGTTGGAAGGTGAGCAGTGCCTGGAAGAAAAAATGGGGGGGATGAGAGTTAGGCTATCTATGGGGAGCTTGGATAGAGCATATGTATACTGTGGGTGGGAAAGGGACTCTTCTATATATATATATATCGTGTTGGAGAAGGTTAAGGCGGATGGTTCAGAACTGTAGATCGAGAAGGTGATAATAAGTGGTTTGAGGGGGAAATGCCAAAATGGGGAGCTTTGTGATGGTCTCCATGAGTGCATCCACCTTGTGGTCGAACGAGCCACTTCCAGGGATGAATCGAAAGCTTCTGACGACATATTGATGGCTAGCTGTGAAAGTAAGGGGAAAAAATTTGCAACAGTTTGGCTCGGCTGAGAGTGAAAAGTGAGGAAATGGAAGGAGGGGTCCCATATTAATAACCATGTGAGGAAGACACAGTCGTGGGCAAGTTCAGGGAATGAGCATGCGACTATAAGTGTACGGGCATGCAAAGTCAGACTGGGAGTGAACGGACATGGCAAGAGGAGCAAATGGCTGTGGCAAGATGAGAGAATGGTTGCGGGCTCACGAAACTGGTTGGAACGGCCGAGGGCTTTTGAATAGAGTGTCGACACAGTCGTGGTAGTGTGTGGGAGAGGGAAGGACACAGTCATGGTAGTGTGTGGGAGAGGGAAGGACTATTCCAAACTAGGAACGTCCGTTGGCAATCCAGACTTTGAGAACTTGGAATGGTCGTGCGAAACTTGGAATGATCAAAGCCTTTGTGGTTGACAAAGGAACAACGGTGGCACCACTTAGGATCTGAGAAAGGAACGGTCGTGTGGGAAGTTTTTATTTTTATTTTTTATTTCCATGTGTACCCTGTAATTGGTTTTGTACACAGAGGTAATGCCGCCAGCACCCCATTGTAGGTTTTGTACTAATCGCGTGCCGAGTTCACTAAAGAGAGGAGTCCATGCCAATCAGGTAATGGCAAAGTAGGGGGTGGCACTTCTTGAAGAGATTCCATTGAGGGTGGCAAGGAAGTAGCTAGGGCTGAGGGGGTTGATGGGAGTTTTGCGGTCCTATTGAGCCTCCAAATGATAGGCGGAGGAATTGTTGATGTTGAAGGTATATCTATAAGGAAGTTCGTTAGCGGTAGCTTGGGGGTGGCTGTGTCACATAAGACTTTCTACTTCCCTTTTCCTTGGTACCCATTGAAGGAGGGTAGGTGATTGTGGTGTGACACGAGGTAGGAGCTTAGGTTGGAGAGGTTTGGGGATCCATATGGTATGCTTTCCTTCATATTAATGTTGGGCGTGGAGAAGAGATTTTAGGATCCAGTGAAGGGCTCAGTGCGTGGGTTTAGGATCCAGTGAAGGGCTAAGTGCGTGGGTTTAGGATTCGGTTGAGGGTCAGAATGCCTAGGAGAGCTCGTAGGTTTGCGTCGATCTTGTACCCTGTAGGCTTGAGGTTGGCAAATGGGGGGCCTACACTGGGGATGAGAAACTCTGGTGGATGCTTGTTGGTGAGGGGGATGGTGGGACCTTTTGGGGATCCACAATGGAGATGCTCCCTCATAGTAACCTTGTCCCTGCAAGAAGTTGCTTGGGCACCCAGTGGTGAGATATCAAACCTTGTGGAAATTTTTTAGTATGGTTAGCAGTGTTAGTTTGGTTAGTGTGATGTGGTAGGGCACCTTCTTGTGATTTTGCCATGTGGGAGCGTGCTGCCACTGTGCGTGGTGGTGGTGTGGGTGCGAGAGGCATTGATGTGGATGGCATGTTGAGCAACCTCTTTTTTGGGGGAATGGAGTGATAAGGGTGAGGTGTTTAGACCACGATTGTGAGAGGGGTGGCCAATAAACTACTTGCCCATCTCTTGAATCTGAATCAAGAAAAAACCTCGAGACCAATTCCAATTCTTGACACAAAGAATAGACTACCGTTGAATTAGCATAATTTTCCCTTAACCGAAATCACCAAGAATCTAGTTGGAAAACCCCAACCGATCGATCCATGGGTTAGCCAACCGCCCAACCACTGTATTGGTGAGATTCGTTTGTAAAACTTTGGTTATGTTTTGCCTGGGTATACTGAGAAAAAGAGTTTCCTGGCCCCCTAGCCGGGCGCTTCAAGAAAAATTCAAGGTAGTCATACCACTTACACACCCAATATGAAATTGCCATTTTAACAGATTCGGCTGTCTTTAAAACAATCTTTCAATGAAATCATAATATTACTGATCATAATCCTCCAAAATATTGAGTCTATTATTTTACAAAATATATCATCCGAACTCTCCATTGAAGACTAGTTGGTCAACCAACGAGTTCCAATATCAAAATTCAAATCAAAAAAGTAATTCTTTTCAGTTCATGCGTATCTTCCTCGCCGTATGCATGGGTGTTCTAGCAACCGCGAGCCCGTGCATCACCTCGTCAAAACCCTCTTGGATCCTACATAGGTGTCCTAGCACTTCACTTAGGGGACCGCTTCATTGGTCCTCGCATCGTCGTAACCGGAAGCACACCATTTTAACCATACTGAGGCTGGTCAAGACCTTGGCAGGCTTTGCCACCACGAGCGACGTCCCTCAATGACTCCCCGGGCCGCCAGCTGTTGCAAAACGAGTCTCTCCTTAGTTAATCACACACCAAATGCTTCCTCTAGCATTCTGGCGTAAAACAGTCCTTTAAAAGAAAACAAAGGTTCTATGCAAGTAGAATTCCCGGTTCGAGATTGGTTCCACAAAACCCTTTTGCCGTAATCCATATTTTCTTAATGAGAATCATTGATCTCTCATCAGGGTAATCTACCCATCATCCTAGGAAGACCCTTGTTCTGTGGGAGGGAATCAGCGGTTGCGCCTCGCTAAAGGGGAAAAAAAGCAATGATTCTATCGACCAAGTGGAAGTCTCTTCCTTGATCTAACCATGTGACTTTTGGGTTCGGTTGGATCAATTTGGTTAGTTAAGACTTTGACTCGTTAGATTAATTCTCCCGTAAGATGATTTTCCCGGTGGAATTGCTCGTGCCTTCCAGGCGAGGGAAGTTTTTCTGGGTTCGGTTTCGGAGAAACCGCCGGGCTAGTCTCTTGTCTGGATATCCAAGGGCGAGGCCCTGAGTGTGGATCCCTGAAAAGATGCAGGGGAGAAGAGAGCTTGAGCTCTTGCAAAGCACACACACGCTCATAAAACCCTAATAGAGAACACACAAGGTGAGAGGCTGAAAATCTTCTTCTTCTTCACACAACACTCAACACACCATATACAAAGATAAGAGTACACTTCATATGAAAGGTACTCAACCAAATACATACTAGGGTTCTCTATAGTGTGAACCCAACTAAATGAGCTAGTGTTATAACTATGCCAGTCTCTAGAATGGCTGTCACACAGCCTGTCATCCCACTGGACGCATATCACCCATGATCTCACCAACCATGCCAGTGGTGTAAGTGTGGGGCCTATCCCCAAGGCGGGTCATCAGTGTCCACCACCTCACTAGGTGAGCTTGATATCTCAACACTCCCCCTCGAGCTCAACTCCATCTCATGTACACCAAGCAAAGCCCTAAATCTGCGGAGCTTCTCTGTACCCAGTGCTTTGGTGAAGATGTCAGCTACCTAATCCTGTGTGCTAACATAAACAAGGTCAATGTCTCCTGCCAAGATCTTCTCTTTGACGAAATGGTAGTGGACCTCTATATGCTTCATGCGAGCATGAAAAACTGGGTTCCTGGCCAACTGTATATTGCTAATGTTGTCATAGAAAATGACAACTTGTCTATCCACTGATAGACCCAAATCTGCAAGTAGCTTTCTCCAACTAAGCTACCTCACATGCTGCCATAGCAGCACCTATGTACTCGGCCTTTGTACTGGATAGAGCAACCGTAGGCTGCTTCTTGCTGCTCCAAGTCACAGCAGCACTCCCCAAAGAAAACATAAAGCCACTAGTAGATCTTCTATCTGAGATACTACCAGCCCAATTAGCATCTGTGTACCCATGTACACAAATCTCTGTCCCAGTTTCATAAAATAGTCCACAATGCAAAGTAGACCTCACATACCTCAGTATGCATCTCAATGCATCCAAATGCGGCTTCCGTGGAACCTGCATAAACTGACTCACCAACCCAATAGCATAGCTCAAATCCGGCCTGGTGATCATCATGTAGATCAAGCTTCCTACTATGCGCCTATACATAGTAGGATCCTCCAAAATCTCTCATGAATCTGCACTCAACTTGCCATTCTGATCCAATGGCACTGAGATAGGCTTACAGCCTGTCATACCATACTTGGACAACATGTCCAAGCCATACTGTCTCTGCAATAATCCAATACCATGTGGTGACCTAATCACCTCAATGCCCAAGAAATATCTGAGCTCCCCCAGATCCTTCATCTCAAACTTCTGTCTAAGCAAGATCTTTACATCAAAGATCTCTGCATCATGGTCCCCCGTAATGATCAAGTCATCTACATAGATGACAACAAGCACAACCCCTCTATCACTGTGTCTCACATATAGCGAGAAATCCGCATTGGCTACATGAAAGCCAATAGTGACAAGATATTCAGAAATCTTGTCTGACCATGCTCTTGGTGCTTGTTTTAAGTCATACAAGGCTTTCTTCAACCTACAAACATGCTCGGGGTGACTCACATCCTCATAACCAGGTGGCTGCAACACATACACCTCTTCCTGCAAATCCTCATAACCAGGTGGCTGCAATGTATACACCTCTTCCTGCAAATCCCCATGCAAGAATGCATTCTTTACATCCATCTGATGTAAAGACCATTGCTTTGACGGAGCCACTGCTATCACAACTCTCACTATTGCCATCTTGGCAACTGGGCTGAAAGTTTCCTCATAATCAATGCCATATGTTTGCGCATATCCTTTGGCTACCAATCTAGCCTTGTACCGTCTTATGCTTCCATCACTGTTATGTTTTACTTTGTACACCCACTTGCATCCAATGGCTTTCTTGCCTTCAGGCAATTGCACTAAATACCAAGTCTCATTTCCATATAGTGCATCCATCTCCTCATCCATAGCTTTCTCCCAACACACATTTCCAACAACCTCATCAATGCATGTGGGCTCTACAACGACCTGTACAACTTTTGCCATGTATGCATAGTGATGTTCCACATAACCATCATAGGTGAACCTCTACACAGGATTCTTCACTCTTTCAGAACTTCGCAGCTTTGCATTCATGGCTTCCATAGCCTTCTTTACACCAGGTGTTCTCATAGCTGGTATACTAAGCTCCTCATCAAGGCTCATCTCTAAGCCACTAGACTCTCCATCAACATGAGACTGCCCTGTAGAAATGTCAGGCATACTAAGGGGCTCAACCACTTTCTCTTTGCCTTTATGTGATGTACTAATCACATTTGCAAGACTGGTATTATGATGCAGCCTACCACTCCATGGTCTATCAACTGAACCACTAGATGAGGACTCTCCTGGTCCACTCAAAGATTGTGATTGCTGACTTGCATTCTGTGCAATCACATTTCCACTCACATCAGCCCCAACAGCTTCTTTTTCAGCAACATACCAGCTGCTCATCTCATAAAAAACAACATCCTTGCTTACCCTCAACTCACGTGTAGCAGGGTTATAACACCTGTATCCCTTTTGCTCAAGGGAATATCCAATAAACACACATTTTTCAGCTTTTGGATCCAGCTTAGTTCTCAGCTCATCAGGCACATGCACATATGCAATGCATCTAAAGACTTTCAGATGAGACAAATCAGGTTTTCTGCCAATAAACCTCTCCTCTAGAGTTACATCATGTATGGCTGCAGTTGGAGTCGTGTTCATCATGATGTAAACTGCTGTAGAAATAGCCTCAGCCCAATAGCTATGCGACATATTCTTCTCTTCCATCAATGCTCACGCGATCTCAGCAATGTGCCTGTTTTTCCGCTCAGCAACTCCATTTTGTTGCGGAGTGTATCTGCATGTAAACTGTCTCCGAATACCATTTTTCTTCAAAAATTCAGAGAACTCATTGGAGTACTCTCTCCCTCCATCTGACCTTAGGCACTGTACATATTTCCCTGTTTGCTTTTCAACTATAACTCTGAAATTCTGAAAATGAGTGAACACCTCACCCTTCTCCTTCATGAAGTATACCCACACTTTCCTTGTGTGGTCATCAATAAATGTCACATAATACCTGCAGCCTCCCATAGACATGGTCTTCATAGGACCCCATACATCTGAATGCACAACATCTAGTGCATTTCTGCTCACATTTTTGTTACGTGGAAATATATGCTTTGTTTGCTTTCCAAATTGGCATGCTTCACATATTTTCTACATACCTTCAACTTTAAACTTTGGCAGCCCTGTCACAATTCCTTTAGTCTGCATAGACTTCATTCTCTACACATTCACATGTTCGATTCTTTTATGCCAAATGTCTGTGTCTACAACAATTCCTAAACCATTTGCAAACATCATAGCACTCACTTCAAGCATATTTACATTCAACGTAAACATTCTGCCCTCTCTGTTGTCTTTTGCAACTAACCTGCACTTGTCTTTAAAGTCTTCAACATAACAACCATCAGGGTTAAACCGAACCCTGCAAACCCTACTCAATCATCTAGCCAACTGAAACCAGATTCTTTGTTATGTTCTGAACATGAAGTACATCTGCAAGGTACTTCACTTTGCCATCTTGCATAGACAATGGCACATCTCCAACATGGGCAATTGGATGAGCAATGTCATCCCTTGTTTCCACAAAACCTGGTCTTTCAAGGTTTTTCATCTCCTTGAACCACTCCCCCCCATGACGTTATGTGGTTCGAAGCACTTGAATCAACGTACCATACATCATCTTTATGTGCTGCTTCAACATTTTCAGACATGGCATTAACGACATGCTGCATAACAAACAACCTTTCATTATCCTCATTGTTTGTGCTCGAGGATGCATAGTTGTTTTGTTGCAATTTCCCATTTTTCATGTCAGCCTGCTATAAAACAATCTGCCTGCACATGTCTAGGCTTACCACAATAAAAGCATCCACGTGTATCATTATACTGCCTTTGCCAATTTCCACGACCTCTTTGACTCCCCCTGCCTCTGAATTGGCCTCTTCCACCTGCATGTTGTTGTTGTTGAATTCTGGGACTGTTGTTGTTGCTGCTGCTGGCCATAATTCTGATTACCTGTTCGGCCACCTCCTTGACCGCGTCCATGGCCTCCTCTACCTTGTCCTCTTCTTGAACTTGTGTAGAAGGCCTGTTGCTCTGAACTGTTTTTGTTTTGTGAAGACTGTTGGTCTTCACCTAAGATCTTCTCTTCTATTATCAACATAGACACCAAATCTGTAAAATTGGAAATGTTTTTCCGAGTCTGAATAGACATCTTGAATGCCTTCTATTGTGGCCCGAGACCATGTAGACAGACTTCCACCTTGTCATCATCATCTATTGAAACACTAATAGATGCAAGGGATTCCACAATACCCTTTATCTTCAATGCATAGTCATTCACAGACATACTCTTTTTCTCCACAGTATGAAGTTCATTCTTCAACTGTATCTTTCGTGCCTTGGTATTTGTTTCATAGAGTTTTACCAAGGTGTCCCACGCCTCCTTGGGGGACTTGGCATCATGTATGTGCCCAATCATGGTGTCCTGTATACTGATAGAGAGCCAGTACATAACTTTTTTGGCTCCTTGGTTCCAATCCTTGAACTCTTTCACATCTGCAGTAGTCGGATTGATGTCCGATATCTCCGGTGCCTCTTCATGCTCACCTTCTATATAGTCCCAATAGCCCTTTCCCATCAAGAAATTTGTCAGCCTAAACCTCCAAGCATGGAAGTTGTTCTTATCAAGCTTCTCAGCAACAATCTGTGTTATACCATCATTTGACATCTTGCCATTCACACAAATTTACCAGAAATAGCACTCTGGTTTATCCTGCACAAACTGCTGTATTTTTTGTAGAGCGGTACTGTAGTACACTCAAATGTCACATCCAGTGACCTCAATGTGCATACATACACCCAATGGCAACTGTTGACCTCCTTGTAGCACACACAGTGCCTGCACAGCCAATCTATCTTCCTATAGTTCTTAAAACAGAGTTCTACAGAGAATCGATGACTTACCCGCGTCGTAGTGCTCGAAATCGCCTGCTTTTTGAAAAATGGAGGTCGTGACGTGCCCGAAACGTGTTTTCGGCCCAAAAATTTATCCAATGGGATAGTATAGTTTTCCTATAGCTTTACTCTCCTGCGAAGAAAGCTCCTCAATCAAAGATCATTTGCCAGTGCCTCCCGTAGAGCTCCCGATAAGGGTGTAGTTGCCATCCAACACAAATAGGGAAGAGTAGTTGAAGCTCTTACCCTAGTACCGCTTCTTGTGATTCTCTTGCTTGCAGCTTAGCCCTTAGCATGAACCAGGCTCTGATACTATGAAAAGATGTAGGGGAGAAGAGAGCTTGAGCTCTTGCAAGCACACACACACTCACAAAACCCTAATAGAGAACACACAAGGTGAGAGGCTGAAAATCTTCTTCTTCTTCACACAACACTCAACACACCATATACAAAGATAAGAGTACACTTCATATGAAAGGTACTCAACCAAATACATACTAGGGTTCTCTATAGTGTGAACCCAACTAAATGAACTGGCGCTATAACTATGCGAGTCTCAAGAATGGCTATCACACAGCCTGTCATCCCACTGGCCGCATATCACCCATGATCTCACCAACCATGCTAGTGGTGTAAGTGTGGGGCCTATCCCCCAGGCGAGTCGTTAGTGTCCACTGCCTCAGTAGATGAGCTCGATATCTCAACAATCTCTACCCTGCGCGAGAGAGGCTGACGTTGCTTTCACCGCCAGTGCGAGGGGGGCAGGGGTCTCACAGCTGGTATATCAGAGCCTTGTGTAAAGCTAATAAGGAAAAATCTTATCAGAAAGTTTAAAATAAAAACTCACAAAGAGCATTTATATATTGTATTTTCATCCCTTAAGCTTCATTAAAATGAAGATTTTTAATCAAAGAATTTGGTTTTATAGATGGAAGTTCCACGCTTATCCGGTATTCCTGATCTCACCCAATCACAAGATATGACTGCCTTCGCTTCAAGCATATAGTCTCTTCCGCTATGACGCGAACGAGCCGAACCAGACTCGCAAGCCATTTTCCAGATCCAGCGGAGAGATGGCAACACAAGTGGCACGCAGGGCAATATGTCCACGCAGGGCAATATGTAGACGCCTCCTGCAATCAATGCATGATGCTGAGGGAGAATATCTCGTTGGCCATGGTCTTGTTGAGGTTAAAAGTGATTCATGGTGTTATTTTGTATCACCCCATGCCTCGATATTTTAGACTTTCCTGCCATATCTATAGACTTCTTAGATGTTTTATCCCAAGTAGTAAGTATCTCCGGAGCTAAGATGCTCTACGTACATATTGCAACCTTTATATAAATAAAGAAATGTTTTGCGAAAAAATTCCATGTTATATAAGTGATTGTTATTATATGACAAATTGAAGAAGCAAGATCTGTTACTCGGACATATGTCATAGATCTCCAATAAGATCGTTTATCTTGTTTAAGCAATTGTTTTTTGAATCTCTTAAGTCTTAGGATCTCGTTGACGAAATCAAAATAAAAATTTAATAATGTATCATTTTTGGCAGAATCATGAGGCGAGCGACCATGGCCGACAACCAGATCCGCTCACTGATGAGGAAGAGCTTGACCCCGATGTTCGCAAGGCCCTTCACAGAACTGAGCCAGGTCTCTTCAAAGGTGAAGGGGAGAACTTGGGCGAGGCTGTGGAGGGAGAAGTGGGTTGAGGCCATGGAGGAATATTTTGATGTCACCGGTTACAATGAGAGGAGCAAAATGGCTCTCGCAAAGCTGAAGATTGTGGAAACATCCAGGGTGGCATGGAGAAACCATTGTGATACCAACCATCTGGATAGGAACACCCAGTCCTGGAATGATCTCAAAGCTTATCTAAGGAAGAGATTTTGTCCCCCTGGATTTTTAGAAACCAAGATGAATGAATTCTTAGAGTAAACCAGGGGAGCAAAACTATTGAAGAATATCATCAGGCATTTGCTCTTCTCCTCAAGTACTGACACTGCTAGACTAAGAGCAACTTATGGCCAGGTTCATTTGCGGAATGAACGAACCTTTAGACACCCTGGTCAAGAATGCCAAGCCAGTTTCCATGGCTGAAGCTGTAAGAATGGCGAAGGACTTTGCCAAAGCCTTCATCGTTAAAGTCCACCAAAGCCAGCTTCGTCATCCTTCAAGAGATTCCAAACACCCGAGAAGTTCTTCCAACCTTTCGCCTCCAAAAAGACACCAAGGTCCCAACCAAAATCTAGAGACAGGAAGTTTCAGGGATGAAGGAATACCTTTTCCTCAAAGCTCTTTCTTCTCAAGAACTCCGGCTCTTTCAAGAATGCAAAGGGAAGAGCTTCGTAGTGAGAACAGGTGTTCTGGATGTCAGGGGTTTGGGCACCAGCTCAAGGATTGCCCATCTCCTTCTGTGGGCCAAGGAAACAGGGTCCCAGAGTTCAGAGATAAACTCCATATCAGTCCAATCAAGGCAACCCTAGAAGAGTGCCAACTCCAGCCTACATGCCTCCATGCAAAGTAGTCTCTGAACTCCCTCCTAGAATTGGGAAATCCAAAGAGAGAGAGTTCCACCTCAGACTGCAGCAGTTAGAGCCGTCACTAGAGCTGAGGAAGTGGAGGAAGAAAAAGGACAGATCTATGCCGCAATTGAGCATCAGGGGCAGAATCGTCAATTTTCAGTCCTCCAGACTCCAGCAGAGTACCAGGGTAAGCAATTTAGGTTTTTGATTGATCCAGGCAATACTCATTCTTTTATTTCCCCAGGATATCTGCGCAAGTTAGTGCTAAAGCAAAAATCAAGGAAACCTATGCAAGTGGAATTAGCCAGTGGAAGGATTCTTTTCACACACCTTGAGACAGACCTTATTCAGTTTAGTCTAGATGGGAAGATAACAGATTGCTAGTTCAGAGTCCTACCCTTGGGAATCTATGATGGAATTCTTGGAATGGATTGGCTCCATAAGAATCAGGCTGACATTGATTGTCACAATGGAACCATCTCTTTCCTTGACCTTCACGGGAATAAAGTTCGAGGAACTGGAATTTCCAGATCCCCATTGCTACAATTAGTCAAGGCTTCTAAATTGTTAAAAGGACTCAGAAAGAGGCAAGATATTTATGTCATAAAGATGAATCCGGTATACATAAAATGCAAGGCTAAAGAACCAGAGTGGTTAAGTGAGTATGCAGAAGAGCTGACTAAGATTCCTCGGTCTCGTGAAGTAGATCATGAGATCGAGTTAACCCTCGAAGCTCAGCCAGTAGCCCAGCGTGCATACAAAATGCCAGTCTGTGAAGCCATAGAACTTAAAGAGCAGTTAAGACAATTGTTAGAGAGCAGGGATTCGACAGACCCAGTGTCTCACCTTGGGGTGCGCCCGTTCTCTCTTTCAAAAGAAGAGAGATAGAACGTTAAGACTCTGTATTGATTACAAAATCCTGAATCAATTAACAATTAAAAATAAGTATCCTATCCCTAGGATCGATGAACTTCTGGATCGGTTAAGTGGAACCCAAATGTTCACAAAGATAGATCTCAAATCCGGGTACTACCAGATCAGAATCAAGGAGCAGGACATCCCGAAGACAGCATTCAATACTCGCTATGGGAATTATGAGTTCACAGTCATGCCGTTTGGATTGTCTAATGCCCCAGTGACGTTTAATCATCTTATGCAGGATATTCTCAGAGAATGCTTGGATGATTTTGTTCTTGTCTTCTTTAATGACATCTTGGTATACTCAAAGAATGTTGAAGATCATGTCCCATTGATCAGAGTCGAAATGTTCAGACAAATGCTTGATGATATGGGCCAGCAAATGCAATCAATCCGTAAAGATATTAATGCAGCCCAAGATAGGCAAAAGCAATATGCAGATAAAAAGAGGTCAGAGAGAGTGTTTGAAGAATCAGATATGGTCTTCATTCGAGTATGACCAAAAAGAAGTTCCTTATCTTTAGGGAAGTACAAGAAGCTCTCTCCCAAATATTGTGGACCGTATGCTATTATAAAAAAAGTAGGCGATCTAGCTTATAAACTTCTTCTGCAACGCCATCTCAAGGTACATGATGTAGTCCAGTCAGTTTGCTTAAGAAATATGTACCCAGCCCAAGTCATGTGCTTGATGAGATGAACAATTGATTTCTCCAAATCAAGGCCAAATGGTACTCCAACCTGAAGAAATCCTTGACATTCGGGAGAAGATTCTCGGGAAGTAGAGTCCTCACAGAGTTTTTAGTCAAGTGGAAGTTCTTCCCTCTAGAAGACGCCACACCTAGGAGAAAGAAGAAGAGTTGGTAAAAGATTACCCCCGCCCCGCTTTGCGAGATGAGGACATCTCACGTTTTTCAAGTGGGAGAGGATGTAAGATTCCTCCTCCCCCTGAATAATGAATAAGCTTTTACCTCAATCCCCTGTAATCATTCCCTATTTCAGAATGCAAGAAAATATTGTTTTGCCTAGAGAGAAGAAAAATTCTAGAGAGAGGTAATTCAATCTTGAGATATTTTTGGATATAAAAATTCTCCTAATATCTAAAATATATTTCCGTGAAACAGAGTTCAAAAAAAATTCTCCAATGTCCATTAGGAATCAATTATTTTATGCATAAGAATTTTTTTTAAATGATAAAAGAGGAATTTCCGTGACATTTGGATTTCAATCATTTAAATGCAAGAGGAGGAATTTTTGGCATATTCAAAATAATGGATATTTTTATTTAATTTTAAAAAAAGAGAAATTTTTTATAAATTTATTTTATGCATAAGAATTTTTTTAATGATAAAAGAGGAATTCCCATGACATTCGGAATTCAATCATTTAAATACAAAAAGTAGAATTTTAAGAATATCAAAAAAATGGATATTTGTATTTAATTAAAAGATAAAAATTTATGGTATTTTAAGTAGAAAAAGGTTTAAATTAATTTTGATGTGACAAAAGAGGAATTTTTACCATAATTCCACCTAGAAAATTAGGGTTGATAATTAAATTGGTGGAAAGAATATTCTTAGATACTTTTATGAGGATAAATCACCAAATTGATATATTCTTCCAAAATTGGAAGAACAGTATTTTTATAAAATCCTGATATTCTCGTATAGAACTATTTCTTAATCTATTGTGGTTAGGAAGGAATAAAATTCATAAAGTTAAAATTTTCCTTACAGTTAGAAGTTCAATAGATTTTTATCTAGAGAAAATCCTTAGAAATCAAAGTTAGAAGTAAACCGAATAATTTTGGTTAGACCACGACTGTGAGAGGGGCGGCCAGTAAACTACTTGCCCATCTCTCGAATCTGAATCAAGCAAAAACCTCGAGACATATTCCAATTCTTGACACAAAGAATAGACTACCATTGAATTAGCGTAATTTTTCCTTAATCGAAATCACCAAGAATCTAGTTGGAAATTCAGTCAAATGATGGGTAGATTGCCCTTATGAGATATCAATGATTCTCATTAAGAAAATCTGGATTACGGGAAAAGGGTTTTGTGGAACCAATCTCGAACCAAGAATTCTACTTGCATAGAACCTCTGTTTTCTTTTAAAGGACTGTTTTACGCCATAATGCTGGATGAAGCATTTGGTATGTGGTTAAGTAAGGAGAGACTCGTTTGGCAACAGCTAGCGGGGAGTCATCGAGGAACGTCACTCGTGGGCAAAGCCTATCGAAAACTTGACCAATCTCGGTATGGTTAAAATGGTGCGCTTCTGGTACGATGGGCAAGGACCAACGAAGCGGTCCTCCCTAAGTGAAGTGCTAGGACACCTAAGTAGGATCGTAGAGGGTTCTGACCAAGTGATGCATGGACTTGGGGTTGCTAGGACACCCATGCGTACGTCAAGGAAGATACGGATGAACTGAAAAGAATTACTTTTGTGAATTGAATTTTGATATTGGATCTCTTTGGTTGACCAGCTGGTCTTCAAATCAACGGAGAGTCCGGATGATATATTTTATAAAATAATGAACTCAATATTTTGGAGGATTATGATCATTAATATTATGATTTCATTGAAAGATTGTTTTAAAGACAGCTGAATCTATTAACAGCAGCCGAATCTGTTAAAATGGCAATTTCATATTGGGTGTGTAAGTGGTATGACTACCTTGAATTTTGCTTGAAGCACTGGCTAGGGGGCCGGGGAACTCTTTTCCTTGGTACCCGGGCAAAACATAACCAAATTTTTTTAAAAGAATCCCACCAATACAGTGGTTGGGCGGTTGGCTAACCCATGGGTCTCGGTTAGGGTTAGGCTGGATCGGGGGATTCCTGCGATACAAATAGTTACGTTAGTTAAATTAAGTCCTAGGAAGACCCTTGTTCTGTGGGAGAGAATCAGCGGCGGCTATGACTCGTTAAAGGGGAAAAAAACGGTGATTCTATGGACCAAGTGCAAGTCTCTTCCTTGATCTAACCATGTGACTTTAGGGTTCGGTCGGAAAGATGATAACCATGGTAAACCTCAAAGAAATAAGGGAAAGGCAAGGGGGGGAAAAAAGGCTTACCTTTGACCTTTTAGGCATGCAAATACATGTGAGACCCCTGCCCCCCCTCCGCAATGCCCCCTCCAGGGGCGCTGGCAGCAGAAGCAACGTCAGCATCTCGCGCGGGGGCAGGGATCCACACTCGGGGCCTTGCCCACGGATATCCGGACAAGAGACTAGCCTAGTGGTTCCTCCGAAAACCGAACTTAGAAAAACTTCCCTCGCCCGGAAGGCACGGGCGATTCCACCAGGAAAATCATCTAACGGGAGAATTGATGTAACGAGTCAAAGTCTTAACTAACCAAATCGGGGGTGTGTGTGTGTGTGTGTGTGTATGTATTTTTTGTAGGCTCAAATCTTATTTTCGTTCTCTCTCAAAACTGAAGGTAATATGCTCCATGCCTTTTGCCCATATTTTCTTTGCCATGTTCTGCATTCTAACACTAATTTAGCTTTTTTTTTTTGTTTCTTTTGTATGCATTTGGAGGAGGGCAACTTCTCTACACCGGCTCCTTTGCTTTGAAGTATGGAACCTATCTCTAAATTGTTTGATATTATTATTTTATTCTTGCATACAAAGTGCCCCAAGATGGGGAGGTGGGTAGGAACTGTAGGTACAAACGAAGCCATAGCCAAGCCAAGACAAGATTTTTGTCTATGCTTTGCTTTGGTATAGGCTTGGCTATGCATAGCTATGGCCATGTGTAGTCTTGGCTATGCATAGGCATGTCATAATGGTTGTAAGGCCTATGCATATCCAAGCATTTACATGGCCATGGCTATGCATAGCCATACCATAGCATTGTTGTGGTATAGGCTTGGCTATGCATAGACATGTCTAGGTATGGGCTTGGCTATGTATATGCATAGCCATGGACATGTATGGGCTTGGCTATGCATCTGCATATCATATGCATAGCCAAGAATTTGCATGGCCAGAGCTATGCATAGGCAAGCCTATGCTTATGCATAGATAGAGATTTGTATACTAAGCCTATGCTTATGCATAGCCATAGCCAAGCATTTACATGGCCATGGCATGCCTATGTATAGCCAAGCATCTACATGGCCATGACTATGCATAGACATAGCTATAGCTTTGCTTTGGCCGTAGGCTTGTCTTTGCATAGCCATGGCTAGGCTATTCATATGTATATCCTATGCATAACCAAGCATTTATGTGGCCATGACTATGCATAGCCATAGCCATAGATTTTCTTTGGCGTAGGCTTGGTTATGCATAGCCATAGCTTTGCATAGGCGTAGCCAAGTATTTACATGGCCATGGATATGCATAGCCAATCCTATACTTATGCATAGCCATAGTCATAGCTTTGCTTTGGCATAGGCTTGGTAATGCATAGCCATGGCCATGCATAGGCTTGGATATGCATAGGCATACAAAGTGCCATAGCTTTACTTTGGTAGGCTCAGATCTTATTTCCTTTCTTTGCCACATTATGCTTTCTAACCATCATTGATTTAGCTTTGTTTTTTTGCTTCTTTTGTATGTATTTGTAGGATTTGAGGTATGGATCCTATATCTAAACTTTTTGTTATTATTTTTTAGTTCTTGCATACAAAGTACCCCAAGATGGGGAGGTGGATAGGAAATGTAGAGTAATATGCATCCAATCGAGGTCCACATAATAGACATGCATTGTATCCAGATATAGTGAATCCTACAAAACATTATAAATCGACAAAAAAAAGGCAATTACAGAAATTACACTTTCCTATATGCAATAGCTGATAGGTTTAATTAATTATCTTTACCGAGGAACTTGTTGAAGCATGTACTAAAACTTACCCACACATTCTCTGTAGCCTAGCCAATCACGCATAGTCCACATAAGTATTCCTTGTACACTCGTAACTCTTTGTCCAAAGAACTTGGACATATCATGAACTTGAATGCCATCCCAAAGTGTTCAAAGCTCCTCTACCAATGGGACTACGTATACATCCATGTTCTTTACTTTGTACTTCCTTGGGACTATTAATGATAGTAAGATATGCCCCTTCTTTATTGCCAACCATGGTGGAAGGTTATAATTCACAAGGCGCTCCATGATGAAATTCGTAAACCAAATGGATTCACACCATCCATTGCTAGCCCGAGACGAATGTTACAAGGCTCTTCTTTGAAAATAGGCCATTTCTCTTCAATGTGTCTCCACGCAAGGGAATTGGCTGGGACACGTATGACATTGTCTGTGGATCTATTAGACCAATGCCATGTCATTAAACTTGCTATAGATTTGCACTTGAACATGTGCTTTATCCTTGGTATCATAGGGAAGTGTCTAAGAACTTTTGTAAGAACGTTTTGCCCCTGAACATCTTACGTGTATTTGAGTGCCCCACAACTTGGAAATTCTTGAAGGTGTGTATTCATGTCAATAAAGGATATAAACATTGGGACAAGAATGGATACAACTGTAGTCCATGTCAATTACATTTAACAATCATTTGGCCTCCACATGAGAGCTCGGCATCTCATTTCCCTCTGGCAAGATTTGGTCCTTTAATAACCTGCCAAGATGAAACATGTATTCTTAATCAACACCATGTACATTATATACACCAAAAAATTACATCATACACATGACATACACACATAAATAGTTTTTGAGATGCTTGAATCAGACCACCCAAACATTAATTGCATGTTCAACACATTAGTAGGCATGTGCATAATTTAGATATTTGAGCTCGAGGATAAATTTGTATATGTGTGAGGTTACATAATTCCTCTTCTTCATGTGTTGTATCTCGACACCGTACTATGATATCGACTTAAACACCAAGATCCTCTTGTTCATGGCCCATTAATTATGTAAATGCATCCAACATCTCGTCCATCATAGTCTCTTCTAACATGTCCTCTTGTTGTTGAATTGGATGGGTTCGGTATCCTAGTATCTAGATTTCCATGTAGTCAACATGATCATCAACATTACTAGGGTCCTCGTGTGAGCAAAAACATAGATTTTGTAGACATTCCACCGGATACCGTACACATGTACATGGTTTTTATTACAATTCTTCATTTGGAGATCACTTTGTTAGCTTGTAAGTCAAGGGAGAAGTCACTTCTCCCTTTGTGAGATGAAGAAGCTATTAGATGGATCCGGAATGCTACTGCAAGTGGGATGTTGGAGATGTAGCCCACTACTATAGTCAGTTGTTAAGATCAGAAGAGCCTACTCCCTTTACTCAAATAGAAAACACATAGCTAGTGTAGTCCAAATTCCAACCACCTTTCCTTCATCGAATAGAGAGATCCAATATAAGCTAGAAAAACAAACACTAAAAACTTGATGCTTATAATAGGTAGAAGACTCCACAACCAAAATCAAAGCTCTCAATGGTGAAGAAGAGACACTTGCTCTGATACCACTATAAGCTCACAATGGAGCTGAACTCACACACACAATTCTTAATGAGAAGAACACAAGGGTGTAGAGAGTGTGAGAGAGGATGACTAGCTTAAAGGGGAGATAGATAAAGCTCTCTAAAGAAAATACAAATGAGCAATAACCCTAAACAATGGATGTGGTTACTTATATACTAGCTAACCCTAAGATGTGTCCGTTCACACCTAGATGGCCATGGGGAAAAACCCAGTGGGATAAAAGTTCCCATGGCATCAGTATATGGCCTGACTATAGTACTACCATAAATATCTAATGCAAAAAAGTGCTCTCCCCAATTGAGAAGGCAAAACTCCTTCGGATATTTGGGAGGAAATGAGCTAACAAAAAACAAAAGTGTGTGGAGGAACAATGTAAAACTTAGAAACAGGACCTGCCCATGGTCTTTCAAACTATGGATTCGCCAACTACCTCTGTTAACACCACCTTAAATTTTACGAAGAAGGCATTCACAACTTCCCTATTTTTGGCATAGCTTTAGTAAAGGAGTGAAAGCAAGACCTGGAACCTCAAGGTCTCTCTCGCTAGAAGTAATAAAATCATGTCAAAATGCCACAATGTTTCAAATATTGTGGCGTTGTCAATCATGTGTTGGATTTATCCTATGACCAACAAACAACCCAACAATCATAGTTAATGACAAACAAGATATGTCTCTTTTGTTGTACCACCAGGGATAAGAGTTCCTTAGTGCACGCAATAGCAAGCGCACATAGTGCAAGTAGGAGTCCCACCCTCCCCAGAGGAGCCCATTACAAAAGTGCCTTATCCATAGAACCAAGTTCTAGCAGTTCTTCTCCATTTGGACGAGGAACATGGAACACGAGGAGGGGTAATGAGCCAATGTCAGTCATCATAAAGGGAGCTACACGAGCATTCACAAAACGTGTTCTTAGCCATAGTGAGCTTGTAGACTCAAAGCCAATTTGGTGGAGGTTGACAAGTGCCATTATAAACCACACAACTCAACCCTATTATGCAAGAGATCCCATACCCTAAAGCAAAGGGTTTCATGCAAAAATTTCCTTAAATTCCACCACCACATGAATACACATAAGACATGCTAAGGATAGTGCTTGAAATGGGAAGGGGGGTGTAACCACCAGAGCACCTAGAGGATTAGAGTTGAGCAAAACCAAGCCAATCCACATGTTAAGATGATGACTAAATTTGATGGGAGTGCAGATCTCATTCAATACTTAGAGAAGTTTGATCAAAATTATGAGGCCATGGGACATATCAATGATCCCACTAAGATCTCCTCATTTGGAATTTTCCCTTGAAGGCAAAGTAGGCCAGTGGTTTAGGTCACTAAACCCACTTGAAAAGGCTAACTATGAGGTCTTGAGCCACATATTCATTGTGATTATCACCTAATGGGAGAGCCATATGGAGCCCCATTGTATACATATATAACCTCAAGCAGGAGGAGGGAGAAACCATGCAAAGACTAGATGATCTATTGCTCATCACTTGATTTATGATCGGCCTTAAGAACAAGAGGCCACACTACCAACATCTCTACATGACCATCACTGTGATTTATGATTGGCCTTAATAACAAGAGGCTACCTTAAGAACGAGAGGCTGCACGACCATCTGTATAGGTCTAGGCACTATATCTTTCATGAGTTCTTCCACCCACGAGGAAATAGACCTACTGGATAATGTACAAGAGAAGGATGTAGAAGTTGTCCAGCCAAACTAGGAGATAGGGGACACATCATCCAAAGCTTCATTGTCAAAGCCAAGGGTGCCCAACCAGCACTAGCTAGATTCCTAGTTAAGGACATGAGCATGGAGGAGTTGGCAGATAATCTGCTCAATCGCTTAGGCTAGTAGTGGTAGGAATAGTCCCAAGGTAGCCTTAAAGCGAAAACCTTAAGGCCATCCCTAATCAACAGCTCAAGTAGGACACCTAATCATTTAGTCCAATAGTGGTAGGGACAGTTCCAAGGGTAATCTCAAAGCCAATCATTTAGTCCAATAGCAGTAGGGACAACTCCAAGGGCAATCTCAAAGCCAAAATCTCAAGGCCATCCCTAGTCAACACCTCAAAGCTAGAACCTCAAGACCAGCCCTAGTCAACACCTCAAGTAGGACACCCACATATATTCCCACGAAGAGATATGGTGTGGTGCATAATCTACCAAAATCATACAAGTATAGAGTTTCCAATGTTAAGTCTTAAACAACAACAATTTTGTGTACATTGCCATAGTGCCAGAGGAACCATGGCACATCTCATTGTTAGTACCAAGGAAACCTAGCAGAGTGAACTCTAGCACCATGATAGGTTCTCCCTGCGCACCAAGGCAACCACTGGCCCTTCCAGCCCCACGAGTCAGGCACAAGTACCTACATATCAAAACCTCTTACCCACAAGACCACCCCAATTTCTATATCCACATCCGATCCCACCAGTCGGTTCCTCTAAGAACCACACTAGTGTGTACAATAGTACTCCATGACCCTACTTTGGAACAAGAGAGCTATGAGTCTTATGACTAATAAGAGAGCTATGATTCTTATGAATAATGTTATATGCACATTATGTGTGCATATACTAGGAGGCTAACCCACATTAGGCTTGTGAGCATGGGAGCATGGGAACAAGCTCTAATGGAGCATGGGTTAGGACTAACCTTAAGGGTTAAGGTTAGAGTCAGGCATCCAAGGGTCACACATGGGAAATGGAGAGTCAAGAGTCACTTGAGGGCCCTCCTATACAATAGGGGCATGGGGCACACTCAAGAGGGGCTTGGGGGCTTGGGAGGCCAAGGCTACGTTATCTTGAGTCTTAGGCTATGGTCTCTTGATGTTAGCTTGAGCTAGGTTATGTTATGCTCTCTTGTGTAGAGAATCATAACTACTCACCTACCATTTCACACTATAGCTACATGCTATTGTATTGGAGTTATACCTCTTGATGGTATGGGACATCAAGGTAAAGGTATGATGTATTTCATTATATTCCATGTGTGCATCCCTTGGACTCGGGGGTGGTCGGGTGGATGAGTTTATACCTGATTTATGCATGTTTATGCATAACAATTATCGAGAGAGATCTTGGGGTTTTAACAGTGGTATCAAAGAAATCTCTAGTTGATTGTTGTTGATTTTTCTTTCTTATTGCAATTTTTAGCATTTTTTGAAGTAAATTTTAATATTTACTAAATAAAAAATATTATTTTATTGATTTGTGTTGATGATTTGCACGTGGATCATGGATATGGTGATTGGAACGTGTGTTACTACTTTTCAATGGACGAATCGACGTTGCGAGGGAATTCCGTGAGTTTAATGCTATTTTTTCCTATTTTTTATGGTTTAAAATAAGCATTAATGGAAATGTTTACAAAATTACCACATATTTTATTATGGATATTTTTGGTAGAATGGATTCCCTAAATTTCTAGAGTTTTTAGGAATTTTTTCCTAATTTTTTAGAATTTATTTTGAGCATTTTTATGGTTAAAAATATATTTTTTATACATTTTTGCGGGTGCGGGTTTTTCCGCGGGTATGCGATCAAATTTCTGTCGATTTTCTGCTGAAATGCAGTAGGGGGTAGCATGTTGATGCACGAAATGCTCTCCCGTGTGTGTGTGGGACCCTCTTTGTCTCTCAATTCTGAATTTTCTTCTATTTTCCTCTCGCGTGTATAAACATCTCTTAAAAAAGAACATTTTTTATTAATGTTAATCATAATTAGGAGTTAATTATGATTAACAAGATTAATTAAAAATTAACCTCTCTGATTAACAAAGAGAGAAGAGATGGGGTGGAGAGAGTGGAGATTATTTGGAGAAGGAGAGAGGACAGTGGAGAGGGAGACCTCCTCTCTCTCCCATACTTTTGCGCACACGCCTGGGAGGGTGGCTACTGCGCACCCCACTGGCAGTAAAACTTCCCCCCCCCCCTTTTTTAAAAAAAATTCAAAAGCCTTTGAATAAAGCTTAGTAAGCTTTGTTTTGTTTTTTTTTTAGATTTTGAAAAATTTTCCAAAAAAGAGCCTAAAAATAGAGGAAATTTGACATTTGAGAAAAAAAACTCTGGAAATTTCTGAATTTTTTTCTCTTCAAACCTTTTGGCTTTTCATCTTTTGGGAAACCTTTTGACTTTCCGCTTTCCCGAAACCTTTTGGCTTTCCGAATTCCAGAAAATCTTTTGACCTTTCGGATTCCGAAAACTTTTGACTTTTCACATTCCGATTTTTTTTGTCTTTTCATTTTCCTGAAATTGTTCGCTTTCCGTATTCCGAGAAAACCATTGGGATTCTGAAATTTTTTGACCGTTCGTATTCTAAATGCGTTTGGGGTAAATTAAAATTTTTAAAAATTCATGAAAATTAGTGAAAAATTAGACAAAGGTTATGTGGGGTTGGTGTTTGGCATGTGGTGTGTCCATTCGGGTGCCCGTGACCATTCAAATTCCTTTAAAATGTATTTTTTGACCCAAAAAATTAGAAAATCCATTAAAATTGTAAATTTTCATTGGATTTGAGAATTGTCGGGCAGAATTGGAAATTTTATGAACGATGGGATTCTCAGGAAAAATTAGGAATGTTCTAGAAATTATTTTTAGAAACCTTGGAAATTGGTATTTTTAAAATATCAATGGTATTCTGGCAAATCTAATTGCTATAAATTTTTTTGAAAAAATATAGGTTTGGAATGCCGTAAGATAGGTTTGGTGGAATTCAAAATTATCATATTTTAAGGCCCTATAAAATTAGAGAAAATTAGAGAAAAAATCACTCTAATTCTTTTTCTCGAGAACTAAATATTTTTTAGGGTTATTTAATGTTGAAGTACGTTTTCTCGTGCGCTGACATTAGATAGGTGCGGGTTATTCGTATATTATTAATACGATTGTACCTCGTATTAGTAGTTATTATTAATTCTAAACGATATTTTCATGATTTTTTTCCATTATTTAGCCATTCTTTTTGGACATGTTCCTTAATTTCTTTTGATGGCTATAATTTACGTTCAAAGTGTGTTTCACCTTTAACACTTATACATGATAATTTATTTTGCACTTATTTAAGTGTGGTCTATGCTTAATTTCTTAAGCCTAAGAGAAATTCTATCATGGGTTAGTTGATCTGTTTGTTTTTGTGGATTTTATTAGATGTTTTCCAAGTTTTATATGGACTCATTAGGTTCTACCTAGATCACTTGTGTCTAGGGTTTTTTAATGAATGTTACACACATGTGTTTCACTTGCTTACTTTGGAGTTTTGCTTGAACGACACCACATTCATATACTCTGGATTGATGAGCTGGCCACCAATTTTAATACTTATTTTGGCATGATTAATGTCCATTAGATGGTATACATTGATCAACTATGGTTTTTACGGATTCGAGAAGCTTCTATGCTTTTATCCATGGTTTTATAAGGATCTTTGGATCTTTTGGATAATATCATGTGCTTTGAAGGTAGCATTTGCCTTCCTTTTTTGCACGTAATTTTGGACTATATTCCTTGTACTCTTGTACATATTCCAACTCGGATACCTAGTTGCTTATATATCTAGGTGAGTTATTTTTCTACCCTAACTTTATTGTTTATTGGGTAGTTATCATTAGAAAGGCACCAATAATTCAATTTCTTTTCTAATGATGCACTCAGAAAGAGCTATTCCTAGATGTAGTCTCAAATATATAGAGACAGATTTTAGTATGTGGAAGTCTGGGATAAGGCCATTTTATTCCTTTTATACAGGATTTTATTCATATTTCCTAGACGGCATACTAGGGAGTTTCAAATTGTTAAGGTATGTACGGGTGGTATCATGGTGGTAAGGGACGCTAGTGATCCCTCACATATATTATCTGATGGGATAATTTGGGCTCAAGATTGTTGCTTTGCTTACATCACTTAGCATGTTGACCTCAACATTCAAAGACAATCTCATTTTCTGAATTCACTAGAAGTTATAGTGTAGGCATTCTCTCTAGATAAACTTATTTTAACTACAGCCTGCATGTTTTGATGAGAGTAATCTTATCGGTATTTTCATTTGTTAAAATCTCTTTCTTTAGAGTTCAACAAGTTTATCTTGTTGTGTTCGGATTAAGGAAATTTGGAATTTTCCTTTGTTGGCATTTCTTTCTCTAGTTCCGAACTTTAGGTGATTTATACAGTCAACCTAATGGTTTACGGATGGACATATGTGACTCATCGAGATGCTGATGACTCTCTATGTTGATATGGGTAACTCGGGACGTCGATTATTCCATGTGCAAATGTGGATGAATCCCTAGTTCCTGTTGTTATAATGCCATGTTTTCCTACTTTATTCCAAATGGTTTACAACAAGGAAATTACTTTGAGTATGAATTCCTATGATCATCCGCAGTAGTCTGATGGGCAAACAGAGCGTATGAATCAGATTCTAGAGGATATGCTTCATGCATATGTCTCTGCAAAAGCATCAAATTGGGAAAAAGAAGCATGGGTTAGGACTAACCTTAAGGGTTAAGGTTAGGGTCAGGCATCACACATGGGAAATGGAGAGTTAAGAGACACTTGAGGGCCCTCCTATATAATAGGGGCATGGGGCACACTCAAGAGGGACTTGGGGGCTTGGGAGGCCAAGGCTATGTTATCTTGAGTCTTAGGCTATGGTCTCTTGATGTTAGCTTGAGGCTAGGTTATGTTATGCTCTCTTGTGTAGAGGATAAGGTTATGTTATGCTCTCTTGAGGCTAGGTTATGTTATGCTCTCTTGTGTAGAGGTTATGTTATGCTCTCTTGTGTAGAGGATCATAACTACTCACCTACCATTTCACACTATACCTAAATGCTATTGGATTGGAGTTATACCTCTTGATGGTATGGGACATCAAGGTAAAGGTATGGTGTATTTCATTATATTTCATGTGTGCATCCCTTGGGCTCGGGGGTGGTCGGGTGGATGAGTTTATGCCTGATTTATGCATGTTTATGCATAACAATTATCTAGAGAGATCTTAGGGTTTTAACAAACAATAAGACCTATATGAGTGAAAATCATATGATCCCTCTGGTTATCCTCAATAGGCTTCACCCATAGATTACACATCGAAGCCATGGTGCAACAAAGAAAGAGACCTCAACAATATGGTAAGTAGGCCACCAATATAATGCTTCTAATGTAAAGTCCCATGCCGTATTGTAGAGTGCCGTCATAAAGACCCTACACCAAATCCCTCAAGTGTTCCAAGCACTCTAAATCCCGTGCCCAACCCCAATGTAATTCCTTATGGAGGCACACGCTATAAGTGTGGATTTAACCATGCATACAAGGATTGTCCCAACAACGTGGTAATCGCCTCGGGCAAAAGAATTTGTTAATACTTTGCAAACAAGGAGGACTTATTCATATAGTCCTCCTTGATGACATTACAAGGCTCCAAGCCAAGATAAGGGCATCAGCCGGCCAAAGAAACCAAGGTTATCAATAAGTCGAAAGGCCAAAGGAACCATGGTTGCTAATAATTAGAAAGGCCAAGCTTCAACTTCGAAGCAAGTAACTAAAGAGCCAGAGGTGCAAGCCTCAAAAGCTACACAATAGTCCCTAAAAAGTTTCATGAATAGAAGAAGAGGATCTTAAAGATCATGCACAAACACAACACACGATCAATTGTCAAGGGAACACCATTGGTGTGGCCATTGAAAAGTTAGTTTGGATGAGAGCTCCAAAGTTGCCTCCCTTGCAAAGACAACGATCAATCTCTTGCTCTAAGAAACTCAAGGAGTACCCCAATCCTATGTTCAATAAAGAAAGAATGAAATAATCCCTTTCTCTAAGAAACTTCTCGTTGTTCAATAAAGAAATAATGAAACAAGAACAAGATCTTGAGGAAGATACATATTCAACTAGAGCCAACGTTAGAGCAAGTGGAGTACAAACCACTAACCTTGTGCTTGAGCGTATCTTAGACGCTATCCCAAAGCCAATCATAGACCCAGTGAGGAAAGCTTAGAGTTTTCCCAAAGGCCTCAAACAAATATGTATCCATTCTTAAGAGGCCTTAAACACCAGCCTCTGCCTCTGGAACCAATTTAACGAAGCCCCACATTGCTAGATGCAATGAGGGAGGACTCAAGGGAAGGTGAAAGTTGGCCTTCCATGGGTTACCATAGCAAACACAACATTTTTTTGAGGTGATCCGACGATGAATTTATCTCATCTCTTTTAAAGGCGTTGCATCCTAGGGAAGGTCCAGTGCACATACCTTATACATTAAAGCAAGTCCTAGCCCATCTCACAGTGAGTATCGCATGTGGGACATAGCAAGCCTCACTGCCTTCTTGTCCTTGGAGGTCCAAGTTTCGATAAGTTCTCTTTTGTAAGGAAATTTAAAAATTTTGGGAGACTTATCACATTGGATGAATGGGGATTCAAGAGCCCACACAATTGAACCGAAATCCCAAGAGGAGTAACCATGCCCCACTGAGCACCCTCCCTCCATAACCAAAACCAAAGGATGTCAAAAGTTCCCATGAACCATCTGGATGAGTATTTTGAAAGCGACAAAATGAATGCCATGTTACCTTTCATATACACAGGACTTACAATCTACACAATCTTGGATGGTGGTGCTGGTGTTAGCATAATTACCAAGGATTACTCGGAGACTTGGGATAGGCAAAAGCCTCATAGTGAAGCTTTCCCAATGAGAACACATCCAAACCTTTAGGCACCCTGCAAGATGTAAAAATCAAGATCTCTGGATTAAGCTTTGACCACACATTCATGTGGTGATAAAGTTTTTAGAGAAGAGGGTCATACACAATGATCCTTCAAAAGCCTTACATGAGAGAAGCAAGGCTGTCTCATGATGGGGAAACCAATCACATCTATATATGCAAAGGCAAATAATCCTTGAAGATAAACCTAAAGATAGGGAAGACTCATCCCATGGGTTGAGGCATTCTCACCAATGAGTCTGACATAACTGTCCAAATTGCTTCAATCAACATCTATGAATGTTGTAACACAAGTTGTTGGATAGTGAACATGAGAACCAAGACTACGAACCTCTCCCAGAGTCTAAGATGACTCTAAGGATTGGGTCCATGTCTTGGCAACCATGGGCACTCTTCCATAAAAGGTTGGTACAGGATTTGTACAACTAGAGGGGGAGGAAATCACCTCCATGTTCATGCTTAGTGCTACATCCCTCTTGGCCAACATTAATTCTAAGCCAGGAGTAGCTAGTAATTCATAGAGCGAGGACTCCTACCAAAAGGATTAGTTTTCTACATTCCCCAACACAATCACCCATCGACCAAGATAGTTCTTCACTACCTTTGATGTGTTAAGGCCATGGATTCACATGAGACCTACACTCGACAATGGAAAGCTGACTTAAACATGATCATTATTTAGACCATGATAGTGGTTTATACAAGTGACAAGGAGTCCGCGAGCTTCAAGCAAGCCAAGCTGTACTAAGCTACTATATGAGCTCAATATGGTAGCTTTGCTGAGCTGCCATATGAGCTCAATAAGGTCAAGCTAAGGCAGAGAAGGAAGCAAAACTTAGCTTGCCAAGTCTCAAGGGGAAGATCTAAGGCAAGTGCCCAATTACTTTAAGTCATTCAACATAGAGGACATAGTGACTGTACATGACAAGAAGGCTCAAAGAAGCCCAACTGGAGAGCCACATGCTTAATATGAAGGCCCCACCCAAGGTTAAGAAAATAAACCTTGTGGGCCCAGGTGAAGAACTAAAGCCAATGTTCACTTCCAAGGGCCTCACCCTTAAGCGAGAAGGAGAATTGATAGCTTTGCTCAAGGAATTTCGGGATGTGTTCGCCTGGAAGTATGTTGACATGAACCTCCGAAAGTGGTGATACAAACCATTCCTCTACATGAAGGCATGAAACTATGCAAAACATAGAGTATACCACATGAATTTCAAGTACGCTGAAATGGCCAGACAAGAGCTGGACATGGTTTATATATGAAATCAAGCTCACCAAGTGGGTGTTGCTTGGGTGCCACCGATAATGATCGTTCCTAAAAAGAACAAAAAGCTTAGAGTGTGTGTTAACCTCAAAGAGGTTAATGCCACCTTAGTTTGTAATCACTAACCCTTGCCCTACATAGACCACATGTTGTGGAAAGAGTCACTGGAGTAGAAGCTTACAACTTCTTGGATGGCTTGTCTACCCTTTGGTTTGACCAATGCACGCACCACCTTCCAATGCTTGATGCATACATCCTTCAAGGATCTCCTTCGAAATATCTTGGAGATATTCATTGGCGACCTATGTGTGCATTGCAAGTGGAAGAAGCATTCGGCTAGTCTTCACGAACGAGAGGTGTAGACTCTTACCTGGGATACATCATTAGCTTATCAGGTATTAGCCTTGACCCTGAAAAGATACAAGCCATACTCAGTTGGGATATTTCCAAGATAGCCCAAGAAATCCGTTTATTTGTGGGTCTTTGTCAGGCCTATAGCACGCCATTAGGGGGCATTTGAACATAAAAAGGGCCTTGTAAGGATCCCTAATTTTAAGGAATTAAGACTAATTTTATTGAGGCTTAAGGAGACAAACCTCATAATGACGCCTACTTTTGGCCCTAAAAGTAGGGGATCTCTCTAGTTTTCCCTCTCTAGGATTAATGAGTATCACTCATGAATGAGGCTATGGCATATGCAAAAAGTTCAGAGTTATCGTCTTTTCTCAATGAAGACACATTTGAGGGAAATACTGAGATCAACCAAACTCCTGATAGGGAGAGGATTTGCAAGCTAGACCTTCCCTCATATAGTGTCCAATCTGAGAAAGAGATATGGTGGCTTGGGGCATTTGAGGTACCAAAAGAGACACATGAAGTTCTCGCTTGGATGTTTGATAGGATACCGTGGATTACCACTGTCATCAAAGCACAGATTCAGGGAGAAAAACTTGAGGTAGAGGGCAAGGGCACTTATAGAGTAGATTGGCATTTGGGGGGTGACCTGAAGATAATAAAGTGCTTGCTTGGGTGTCCAGAAGGTGCCAACACCCCAAATCCTTGTCCGTGGTGCATGAGAATGGTGAGGGAAACAAACAAAAGTCGGGAAAGAAGAGAATGCTTGAGATATTGAGCACGAGCCCATGGACGATGTTGCCGGTATAACTGGGTTGGAGGTGTCTTGTCTGCCAACATGCTAGCTGTGCCAAACATGCATTTGAGAGACCCAGAATGGAATCCTATAATTTTATTTGACCTGAAGAATGTCCACTTCTGTACACTGCATGCATTCATGCATGTGTTTGACCGTTTTCTCAAGTGTCACATAGATTATGCATTTACCATGCAAGGCAAAGAATGACAACTTCATAAAGTAGAGCAACTACTCAACTCAATTGGGTGCCATGGTGGTAATGTGCAGATTACTGTTAACAAAAAGACCTCTGGCACAAATCATGAGGTTGCACAACAAGTGTCCATGAGTGGAAATAAAGCAAGACGTTTTTTGGAGAAGTCAAAAAATGCCAAGGACTCAACCAAGCCTTGGAACGTGTGGAAGGATTTATACAAATGTACAACATTTGACTGCACCAATTCAAGCCTTGTAATTCTACGTGAGAAGGTTTGGTCAGACTTCAATAAGATGGTGAAACTTTTGACCAAAAGCAAGACAACCACAAAGGAGCAACAAAAATTTCAAGACGAGCTTTCTAATTTTACAAAGTCCATCGTTGATACATGGGGTGAAACCAACATTACACACTACATGGTAAACACATTTGCTCCTTCCTAAACTACTGGATATTAAGAAACGGGTATGAATAACTACTGACTCTCTTAATTTTTTTGCAGCACATTCTTTATGCTCATGGTGCATACTTCATGAATAAGTATGGTTCTCTGAAATGTGGAGCACACAAGGAATGGAGAAATCTCACTATCAAGCTAGAGGAGTATATTTTAAAAACACCCGGCATGGAGGAGGGAAGACTTGTACAAATTACCTCAAGGAGATGTTTAACTGGTTTTACAGATACACTTTTGGGCAAAAATTATCCATGGAAAGGGCACGTATGAGTAATCTAGCAAGGGCAGCACAAAATAATGCCAAACAGAGAAGATCACTAAAGTGGAAAGCTGGCACAAGACCAGCACGTCATGCAGCATAGAGATCTTCAACGAAGACGCATAGGAAGAATTTGGAAGTAGAAATGGCACTTTGAAATTGAAAGTATTTGGAATAAAGTTGTAAACATTTTTGACTTAGGAAGTAAACATTTAGAAGAAAGTTGTAAATAAAAAATAATTGCACCATTCCATTACATTGAAGATTTACAGTGAAAATATTTACAAAACAACAAAAAGAGCTGATTGCTCTTGAGTCTCTTCTCTTCTTGCTCCCCCTTTATAACTCAAAAACCTCGTACGACTATAGCCCTTGAGTGACTTTACATCCTCCACTTCTGCACCTAGGACATAGCTTGAATAACATAGAAAATAACCTGCTCGAGAAGGCCAAAAACCAGGGCCATATCCAAAGATACAGATGTTGGAGGCCTTAAACTCTGCCACATAAAAATTTGTGGTAAGAAGTTCCTCCTCCTTCTCAGACACAAGGTCCAGGACCTCTTCTTCTACAAACTGAGCACTTGAAATAAAGGACTGTTCTGATTTATCAGTCCTTCCTTTGAGCTCCTCTTTTGTGTAGTCCTCCTTATCAGCATGAAGAAAGAGATAGGCAACAAACTCAAAATGATATTCTAGCAACCTGCATTTCCTGCCATGCATTGGGCACATGTCAACACAAATCTTGATACGTTGATCATCTGATTAAGTGTCCCACCTCTTCGACATGCTTGAATTCTGAGACAAGGTGACTGTGAGGCTTGACATGTGGACATACGTAATGGACCCATAAGAGACGGTCCCTCCGCCGACCAACCTGCAACAGTCTGTCCACAGGGATGTCCTTGCCATGTCCTTGATAATCTCCTCCAGACTGAAAGGAACGTTGAACATAGGCTCTACATCGCTTCAACACTTTCTTGCTTTGGTCGAGAATGAAACTAGTTTAAAATTCCAAACCCTCCGTATAGAGAGGGGGTTAATATTTGTCTAATGCTTTCAAAGACTTTTTGGCATAAAAAGGCATTAAGCGTCAATGCACAGCTTCTTATACACCACAGTAAAATGGTGTTGTTGAGAGAAGGAACGTGACTCTGGCATGAAGATGGAGATGGTTAGATGCATGGTTAAGGATTAGCAAATTTGACACAAGTTTTAGATGGAAGCAGTTCTTTGTGCTACATGCATGCTAAACAGGCGCCCCACTAAAGCTTTGAAAGCCATCACTCCTTATGAAGCTTGGTTGAGTAGAAAACCTCACGTTGAACATATGCATGTTTTTGGTTGTTTGAAAAAGCAGATTAGCAAATTTGACACAAGTTTTAGATGGAAGCAGTTCTTTGTGCTACATGCATGCTAAACAGGCGCCCCACTAAAGCTTTGAAAGCCATCACTCCTTATGAAGCTTGGTTGAGTAGAAAACCTCACGTTGAACATATGCATGTTTTTTGGTTGTTTGAAATTATATGCCCAAGTGCGTGCAAAAAGCAGGACTAAGCTTGATGTGATACAACATTGAAATGCATTTTTATTGGCTATAGTTCAAAAACCAAAGGTTACCATCTCTACAATACTCTCACGAAGAAGATTATTATTAGTAGAGACATCCTTTTTGCAGAAGATTCTGTCTATCCTATAATGGAATTCAACAAATATACCTATGCCAATTCCTCGAACATGCATGATGGTTTGTTGACTGTGCTAATGTCTTATTGATACTCTGCATATTGATCCTCGTTTGCTTCAAGGAGGAATGCTCAAGAAACTAAAGCACCAACTTTTGATCAGCTGGAAGATATAGTAAATTTTAAAGATCAACAATCAATGAGTCTAGGCTTATCGCTAAATGGATTAGAAGCACCTTGTAGAATAGCAAATTGTCTGGTCCTTTACAGAGTAGAACCAAATCTGGTGCTAAAATCATCTCTTCAACAAACATGACTGAGTTTTCATTTCTTAGTTCTTTACATGATGTAGATGAACCTCGGTCTTTTGAAGAGACTCAAGAAGATCCAAATTGGGTTAAAGCCATGTAGGATTAAATTTAAGCCATGCAAAACAATGGTACTTGGGATTTAGTGGATCTACCTCTTGGTAAGAAAGCAATTGGTACTAATAAGTGAGTTTATAAACACTACAAGGAAATGATGGGTTACCAGTGTCCATTCATGGCATTGTAAATGCCCCGAGCACTGGTATGGTATAGGTACCGGTACCACGTTGATATTTGCGTCAATACATAAATGCCAGTATAGGCACCGGTATGCATGCCGATATCTGCATTAGTAAAATACCAATACCAACGCTGATATCTGCGTCGATAAAATACTATTACCAACACCGATATCTATGTCGGTAAAATATCAATACCGATGCACGTACCAGTGCACATATCGATAAGCATACCAACGCTCTGTGCAAAAAGAAAATTGACAAAATGGTGTAGCTAGCTGCACCATTCTACCAACTGGTTAAAGTACTCAACGAAGTGTACTCAAATTTGACCAAAAATAAATAAAAGTTTTATATTATGTACGACCGATAGTTACAAATTTGCATATTTGCATCGAGGTTTACAACACCATATATATGCCAAAAAGACAAGCCCATATACCAAAAAGGCAACCCTACAAGTAGTCAAAGTAGTCATCCAGTCCCATGTACGAGTACAATCCAACCGCCTATAAGTATTCATATATTATTTGTACCATAAGAAGAATTGTACATGTTTGTGCAATGCATTACGTATTGCTAGCTAGTATACGTTTAGTGCATGGCCATGCTATTTGTTTGATCATTTTGATGAGTCATCTCTGACGCTTCTATTCCTTTGATGAGTTGTCTGAGGAGGTTAATACCCCTATTTCTAGACATTATGTCATACACTAATGCTCATGTTAAGCTATATACTAGCCCCTTTTCAAATGATTTCTCTACGAATTTATATCATTCCAATTTCCCACTCAGGCTGTTGATTTCTTTGAGAAATTGTTCCTGCGATTTAGTGCGCGTCATGGGCTCAAACTGCAAACAGCAAACAAATAAGTTCTGATCGATGATCTAGATCGTACACGGATTCTATGTAATCATAACATTGATGACTGACAGTGAGATCAAAGTTGAAATCATCAGGCCTGAATTTTGTTTCGAGAGGGAGGGAAGGAGAGAGGAGGGGGGCTGTAAAAACTTAAAAATGCAAAAGACCAACATAGCAAATGTCTCAAAATTCTTTATTGCCAAGCCCCCCTTAGACTCTCTTTGTTTGAGGGGAGTTCTTGAGCTGTATATCTCAAAAAATAATGTTCAATGACATGTGAGGCTATCTATCAACAGTTTCCTTCTAGGGCTAACAAGAATCATCTAGAAGTCCCTTCTGGAAGGCTTGCAAGTCCTCAAATTTGTTGTGTGTAATAGGATTGGTTGGAAAAGTGATTTGGAAGTAGAAGAAAACATGCTATGAGTGCTTGGATTTTGCACAGGGACAAAGACTCGAAAGACATCCTGGTCTCTTTGGACTCTCCTGTAATTGCCTCACCTGCTGAACAAGGGGTACATAAGGGAGAAAACAAAAGGTATGAGCATGTAGAAATGTTGCTGGTCTTTTGAGTATCAGAAATAACAACTATTAAAGAAACAACACCATGTCTACCTTCTCATGGCCTCTATCCATCACCTTCCAACACAAAAGCCCCCCTGACCTTGACTCTAACCTCCTGCAAGTCAAAAAGGGTGGTTTTAGTTATAAAAAAACCAGGTAGCAGCCCTCATTTTCCGAGTCAGTTATAGCTCTCGAAGTCATGCCAACTTACAGGTTTTCTTCTTCTAGCCTGGCAGCCATTTCATGGGCCGTGCCGCCACTATATCCAAAGTCGATGGCACCTCTCTGCCTCAGGTGTTGGTTCAACCCCTCGCTCATGTGATCAAATTCCAAATCCTGGCTGTATCCTTCCACACTGCCCTCAGCCTGCTGAATCACAAAGCCAAGGCTTACTCGGTTTTTCCCTGTGCTATCGGCTCTCAACCCTGCAGCCTCATGATGCTCGTTTGTTTTGGAAGAGCTTCTAACGAAGAAGTCACTACTAGAGGGTGCTTGAACCCATGCACTCTCGAGTCTGTCTTCCAAAGCATGATTATTTATGGTGGCTGTAGGCAGGCTACCACTCCTCCCACTTTCATGTGCAACTATTTCAACACTGTGATTACTTTTTTGAGTGTTTTGAGACTTTGAGGAGTTTGTAGGCCCCCTATACACCTCAAGAGATTGATGCGTTCTATAGTGCAAACCTTGGGATTTGATATCATCCTGCCCATTCTTCTCTATAGCCGTGCTGCTGGCCGAACGAGATTTGCCGTCACCGGAGATCCATGCAGGCTGCCATAAACTACTGGAGCCACTTGGCTGATCTCCAGAATCCTCTCGTCTCCTTGTCTGTTCCCCTGCAGTTGAAGCAAGCTGCACTTTCACATCCACTGGATACCGGAGTGTCACTTGAAAGGCATGTGCTATACTAGTCCTTGATCGCTCCGCTCGTGAACTGCTTTCAAGTTGACTAAATTCCAGTATTGCCACTGCAAAACCTGAAAAAAATGAAACAAAACATCTTACTCAGTCACGAAGTGACAACTACACATGCAGAAGAGATTGGACACCTTGAGGTGGATAGCCTGTAGAGGGGGTTACATACCTTTACTAAGTGAAAGCGACAGCAGCTTCCCCTGTGTTTGTAAGAACTTTCTGAGGCTGCTAGAATGCACTGCATCCAAAACTCTCTGCCACACCTCCTCCAGCTCGAAATCGTTTGTCAAAGTGGTTTGCCACATGGTTGTTCGGCCTAACTCACCAGACCGTGATGATGACAACATCCTGATGTGACCACTCTCAGGCATGACCTGCCGTCCCCTTGACTTCTGACTTCTCATTTGTGCTTGAGAAGCGGCCAAAGGACCGTGCCCTGAGTCCGCAACAGAAGCCTTGGGTGAACCTGGCATTCTATTTGAGACAGCTTCAATTGTGGTCCCAGATCCAGCTTCGAAAGACCTGGCATGCCGATGTTGGAGCTCCAGCTGTGTTGAATATAAAGAGTTCAGCTCTGGTGTCCCGTTTGCAGTATTTGCTCCTGCTGGACTCTGAGTGAAACTTGTATCAGCAGAGGAACTTGGGAGTAGATAAGATTGATCTGGAGCAAACTGAAGTAGTGCAGCAGTTAGCCAGGTCGTTCGATCCGAAGAGCCTCTGAGTTGCTTCTCAGCTTCAGAAAGGGTCTTTAATGCTTGCCGCAGCCTTTCCATGTCTTCTTTAGCTACTGCGTTAACAGGTCAGAGGCAGAAAATTACTAAAATTCATTCTAAATAAGACTTCCAATCTTGCATTGTGTAACAGCCACAACCAGTGGAATAAAAAATTCCCAATATTGCTTTTTGTTGGATTACTTATATGACTCAAACAAAGCAATCAAATCAAGTGCACGTATGCCTCTCTCTCTCTCCAAGGGAAACGTGAGGGATCAGCCCGCATGATAGGACACCCGAGCTTGCTGGGCAATTGCCCCCCATACCCGAGACCTACTAGCTGCTTGTGCACATCGAGTTATTAGGGATCGTGCACAGTCCCTTCAGAGAGCCAGATGCCCCTGCCCCTCGAGATCCAGGCCACAATCCCCATCAGCTCCAAATTTGGGATATACTCTTAACAACTTAGAACAGCACCGCCCCAGTCAGTGGGCATTGCCTCCGTGTATGTTTTCATAGAGGATGACACGTGATGAGCCCCATTAATTTCAATAGCCTTATTACTCATTGTACCTATTTTCTTTGGCTTTATGTTTCCATGTTTATGTTTACAATCTTCAGTTTACACATGACATATCTAACACTTTTAATCTCATAGACCCATCGAGCCTTTACTAGATGTTTATAACATCTCTCTCTCTCTCTCTCTCGGAGCAGACAGCCCAGACAACATACCCAACCTCGCTATGCCTTGGCTCTGTGCACGCATGGAGTCAGAGAGAGAGAGAGAGAGAGAGCAGTCCCTCCAGATAGCCAGACACGCTCGTCCCCAGCGAGCTAGACCCTCCACTCACCAACTCCAAATCCAGGTCATATTTCAGCACCACAGAGATACACCACCACAGGAGGTAGATACTGACACTCTGTACTACATCCAGGAGGAGGGTGACACAGGATGATCTCTGCCCATTGCATTGTATACACAGGGTCTGTGTAATACACGGACCCCGTTTCCTTTACGCAGATGTTCTCTTTCGTTTTCATGTATTTTTGACATCCATATTGGGTCTTTTGTAGACGTTAATGTACTCTCTCTTCTCATATGGAGGATGGCAGAAATTGATAGCTGCCTGCATTGGGTAGAGTGGTCAATGTGCAAAAAGGAGTAAAACCATGCTCATTAAAAACCTCTACCAAGACCAGCTAAGGCCCAGGTGGACACTTTTATATGGTACCTATGCTAGAGGCAGGGGAGACTTCCATCCTATGCTTTAGAGAATACATGCAATCAAGTTGTGCTCAAAATCTGGCCTTTTAAGAAATCTCCTTTTGATGACTTCATCACCCCTTCTTTTAATTCGTATATAGTGGAACTGTGGCAAGACAGTATCTAGGTCATCGATTGGATAAATGTCAACAGAATTTGGAAGCAAATCCCCTTTCACTTCTTTAGAGTCAACCGCAAACTCCATATCCTCAAAAGGGTCATAAAGCCTGCCAAAGTGGTCCTTAATATATAGTGGAACTGTAGCAAGACAATATCTAGGTCATCGATTGGATAAATGTCAACAGAATTTGGAAGCAAATCCACATGAACTTCTTTAAAGTCAATTAAAAACTCCATATCCTCGAAAGGGTCACAAAGCCTAGACTCTCATTTCACATTTGAGGACGAGCTTGTATGTAGCCACTTTGGCGGTTTTCTTGGTAACTAATAGAAGAATCTTTTTTCTAGGAAAAAAATATATACATGCAAAGGCTGGTTAATACATATTGAAACTATGTCATGCACCCTTGGGAACATTGCCAAAGGCTGCATGGGAAGCAAGTTGTAAAATGGAAAAAAAACCACAAGAGTTAGCTCTTGGGCTTCATGGGAACGATGGACTCAACAAAGCTGATTTAGTAGATGGGGTGCCTTGCACCTCCTTCTCTCTCAATGTAGCTCCATGGGGAGCAAAAGGGGTTTCAAATTGTCTACAACCTTAAACATATGCCACTTAATTCCACAAAATTGTAAAAGAGAGATGTGCACATCTGACACCACATAGAGGCCAGAATGGGCCGACCCCACCCCCCCCCCCCAAACAAAATACCATGAATGTGTGTAAATCACCACTTCCAATGAGGTACTAACCTTCCCCATCACCACGGGTCTTAAGGTGATATATGTGATTTAAAAAAACTCAATTGAAGCAAATACTACTTCCACATATACCATATATCCAAAACTTTGGTGAAATACAAACATCTGACACCACATAGAGGCCAGAATGGGCCGACCCCACCCCCCCCCCAAACAAAATACCATGAATGTGTGTAAATCACCACTTCCAATGAGGTACTAACCTTCCCCATCACCACGGGTCTTAAGGTGATATATGTGATTTAAAAAAACTCAATTGAAGCAAATACTACTTCCACATATACCATATATCCAAAACTTTGGTGAAATACAAACTCGGGTAGCTATAAAACCAGTGTAGAACAGTCGAGACAGCTTTAGGCACCATCCCAGGCACTATGAACAAGTCACGCAGCAGCAGCACAGGGAACCAAAAAAGGAAAGGGAAGCACCAATAGAGCTGGTACAACAAGTACAAAATCTGGAATAGTAGGTACATGTGCTGGTACATCAAGTACAATCGCTAGTTTAGCAAGTACAACGATTCGTACAACAAGGCTAGTACAAGTACATTGACTTGTACAACAAGTACAACAATTGGTACAACAAGGCTAGTACAAGTACATTGATTGGTACAGCAAGTACAATGATTGGTACAATAGGTACAATGTTTGTACATCAAGTACAATTATTGGTACAAGTACAATTGTTGGTGCAACAAGTACATTGACTCATACAACAAGTACAATGGTTGGTACAACAAGTACGGTGGCAAGTACACCTAAAATAACAAGAATTCCGGCATAGAAAAGCTAGAGAGGTGGAGTATCCTTTTGTAGAGGAAAGTGAAGTAGGGTAGAGACTCTCCATAGAGTGTTGTAGACAAGAATATGAGCAACCAACATGGTAGAGACTAGTTTGCAGAAATAGCAATAGAGCTTGCTCAAATGAAGAGAAAGGAATCCAATTTATAGATTTAGGGCTCTCATGAGCTAGAATGGCAAGTAAAAGCTATAATGACAAGTGTAGAGCTGAGGTGACAAGTGTAAGGCCACTTGTCTCACTTTGATCCACTGTCGTGCCACAAGTCCCAATTTAAGAGATGGTTCCCACCCATAACTTCATCTCTAAAAAAATCTCAACTCGTAAAGCTTCTATCAAAGGTGCTTCAGCAAATCCCCCCATTTGCTTAGCTTATGAACGTAATGACACGAACAGAATTTCCATTGGGGACTGTCCAAAAATAGTAATCCTCCTAGATTTTAGGAGTTCAGGTGCTAGATCTTCTGTATTGGATAATCCCCCATTCCCCAAGCTTGTACTTTCAAAATATTTAAACAACCTTGAGTCTACCAAACCCCTTTCATACTCGGAAATGTCCAAGCTAGTGACATCTCAAAGGATCCACTTGTCAAGAAAGAATTTCTTAAACAATGACTTTAACTTTCGGAAGCAAAGAACAGCTCAAATGGCCATTACTCCACTTTGTAAATCAACCCCCCACATGAGGTTTTTTCCTTCCAAAGAAGAGATTGAAAGCCCTTTTCTCCCTAAAATCATAGGTCCCACATTATGCCATTCATAATGTTTCTGCCAATTGATGGGCTCTCATCATTTGCAATTTGAGATGCAGAAACGGTGCTGCAAGTCTAAATCACAAAGGGCCTACAGAATCTGACTATTAAGTGCAGGAGACCAAAGCAAAACTGTCCAAGTGGTAGAGTGATAAACCAAGAGAAGAGGGAACAAAACACAGAACACAGCCCATGGGACTGAGGAGACTATCTATAGCAGTGCGCAGCTGTTATGATACACTTTGACCTGCACTGGTCAACTTTGCTGAAACTTTGAAGGATTACAACATTTCCTTTCACATGTACACCCCAAGGCCTAGAAGGTATTTGCCAACTGTAAAAGGATATATCTGGCAATCATGCACGCAAGGGACGAAGGTGATTGGGTGTTACATGGATTAGGAGTATTAGCTCTGCCTTACATGTCATATTTAGGCAACATACTCGTCATCTCAGCATGCACACTTCTGTAAATTTTCTTACATGAAAGGCCCTCCGCAGATGTTTACATAAATTTGAACCTACTTTACCACAGAAATCTATATATACCTAGATGAATCCAGGAACATGCCCAAATTCACCTTATAAGAAAGTGCAATTTATAACCTCATGGTAGTCATCCACAAGACAATAAACCATCAACTCCATCATGCATAGTATGGACTAAATACTATGACATCCCCACTAACGTCATCAGTGCCCAATAGCAGGTGTAGAACTTGGTATCAATATATGCTCCCACACACACACCCTACGCACACACACACACAGCATACATTCATACAAAGTTCTGTGTACTGAGTTTCTGTCAGAGCTCCAAGAGATCAGAAATCTACTACGTCCACCAATTGATCAAACAAAAGTCTAGGCAACCAAACCATGCCTAATACAGAGTATGATACAGAGACATTTCAGAGTTGTAATGAAAAGGCAAAGTAGTGCCATTGAGGGACTCCAATGCACAGATCAGAGACATGTATGCAAACTTACAAAGATCGTAGAGTTTCAGGTACATTTACTCATACATCAGAAAACAAGGCCACAGGACACGGACAGCCACTGCCACAGTCCGCTCAAGGGACATGGATGCCACGATCGTGCAGGTGGGAGGTACTAAGTACATCACATGTTCTCATTTTTCATGAACTGACCAATTGGCTCGACCTTCCCATGTGGTAGGAGTGCCAGTGATTGCCTCCTTGGATGATCTAACAACCAAACACCTTGAGAAGGATTATGTGGTTTCGTTTCATAATTATTCAATTTCCACATCTGTTCTTTCATGCATAAGGGTATCGGCTCTGCTGCAAACCATCGACTCTTCCCTGTAACCACCCGTACTTCCTTGACCCTGTAAACTCACACCAACATCCGCCAACTCCATGCTGAGCTTCGATGCTCGGTCTTCCGTGCGGACATTCCCTGTCTCCAAGAAATAAACTATATGATATAAAGCAATACCGCTTACCCTTGTGGCCTTAACAGTTCCTCGGTTTTCAAAGTCCTTGCCCCTGTGCTGAATGTCCCAAGAGTGACGGTGTCTACTATCAAGATGCTCCTCCCAACTAAAGTCAGCACCATTGTGCTCAAGATCCCACTTTGGATGCAAATGGGTTTCATGATGATAGTTGGAAGAATCCTCATGACAACAGGCATGGCACTCTTGTGAATGTCCCTCAAACACTAGCTTCCAAACCACCTCCCTGCTCTCCAAATACTTCTTATTGCTAGAAAGCCTTGAATGCAAAATATTTGATAATTTGAAATGGGGGCTGGAATGCCTATTTATAGTCAAATTCTTGTACAAAGGTGTCAAAAATCACTTGACAAGTTCGCATTGGACTAAAAAGGTGACAACCCTTGGCCCTTTGGCCAAACAGGTATGCACATGTTTAGGATGCCAAAAACTGGTCCCAAACTGCCATGTGGGCTGCCCATGTTGAGCCCACAGTGCCAACTATAAAATCCAATACAAGCATCCGGGCTATCCGGTTGCAATGACCACCCGACTGTTCATCAATAGTCATTTGGGCTATCTGTTCACAATCACTACCCGACTATGAAGTCCAAGATATCTGGCACAAAAGGACATCCAATGGGTCTTGCTCCTTGGGTTATCTGGCATCACTGCCACCCAAACTAGAGCATGTCCAATTAACCATTACATAAGCAAGATAATGATCAATTCCATTTCAATATAAATATATACATAATACAATGAAGAGGGCTAGAGATATAATCCCTCCCTCTTTTATTTGTTTTGTTCGCAAGCCGTCTATGCTTGTACTTCAAATACATCTGGACCAACCGCTTCATCATAAGCTCGAAGTATCTCTGGATAGTCTCTCAAGTACTCCTCTCGCATCCATTTCACACCCATAGGCGAATAATTCTTAAACTTCAAGAGGAATTTTCTGACCACTGTCTTTCCTCTTTTTCTCACAGAATGCAATACAATCTGTTCCGGTTGCAAAATCTCTCTTTCTCTTCCACCTCTGGTGGATCCTCCAATACAAGCTCCTCATGGGATAGTTGGCAAGATTGTTTATTCAGTAGATTTTCAAGCACCATGGATTTCCTAAATCCATTGTGGGGGATAGAGATTCTTAGACTACTAGTTTCTTTTGGAGAGCTCTTTTCGACAACATGGGGACAAAGCTGAATTTCTCTTCGGCTTATCATCCTCAAACCGATGGACAAAGTGAGATTGCAAATCTCACCATCTTGGATATGCTAAAATGTTATGCTCTCGAAGCGAATGATCCATGTGAATAGTATTTGCCTTTGGTGGAGTATGCTTACAACAACAACATTCATTCCTCGACAGGCAAAGCTTCCTTTGAGATTATCTATGGCAAACCATTGTTGTTGCCCGTGCTAAGAACCAAGGAAGAGATCTTCAATACAGATGAGTTTGTGCGAGATTTGGATACAGCTTTTGCACAGGTTCGAAAGGCTGTTGAGACATCTCAAGTCAAGCAAAAGAAAGTTGCAGATAAGCATAGAAGAAAGGTCACATTTGAAGAAGGGAATTGGGTCTTGTTGCGGTTCGATAAAGCACGACTCAGAAAGTCTAAAGCTAAGGAGCACAAGGACCCCAAGCTTGCTCTTAGATATTATGAACCTTTTCGCGTTACAGAGAAGATTAACGATGATATATATACCTAGATGAATCCAAGAACATGCCCAAATTCACCTTTTAGGAACGTGCACATTATATACTCATGGTAGTCAACCCACAAGACTATATAACTATCAACTCCATTATGCATAGTATGGACTAGATACTACGACATCCCCACTAACGTCATCAATGCCCAATAGTGGGTGTAGAACGCTATCAAGATATGCTCTCACACATGCACTCCACACACACAACACACACTTAAGAGCATATATTCACACAAAGCCCTTCGTACCGAGTTTCTATCAAACCTCCGGAGATGCAGGGCAGACTTAGCCATAATGAATGAGTATCTGCAAAACGATCTTCATATTTTCTTAAGAAATCTTTTCTTTTAAGTTTCAAGATCAAGAGTCGGGAATGATTCATCACTCTCAGATTTCTTTGGATCTCTGACATATACCAAGTACGAAGAAATAGATTGCTTTATTGCTTTAGGAACCTGTACATGACTGATGAGTGGAATAGAATTCCCCTACATCAAAAGTTACATTCCTGCCTTTAAAAGGAAACCTAATCTTGTTTCCAACCCAATCAATGGCTGGATCTATTTTCTTAACCAAAATTACATCAATTTTGCCGACAACAAAGTTCTCATGGTCCACATAATCCCCAATCTGTAAACGAAGCTTTCCCAAGATAGGAGTCACGTACGCTGACATCCCCTCAAAAGAAGCACCTACACAAATAGGAGCTCCGAACCTATCTGGAGGGTAATAATGGCTAAAAGCTCATAAATAAAGCAAGGACCAATAATAGCCAAGTTATTGCTATATAAATGATCATGGGGACACTTATGATTTATTGAAGTATCCACACGGCAGTAGACAAGAGGGCTACCAAGGGTGTGCAAGACCTCACGGCCATAGAGCTCAAGGTGGGTGGTTCGGCCTGATGGTATGGGACGCTAGGTTGGGGCCATCGGTACCATGCAAGCTCGCAACAATTAGACCTCTAGCTCGGGGGTGGTTCGAGGCAATGAACCTACGGTTGGGTGGTGAGTCGCAAGCCACAATCTATCGCGGTCATGCAATGCATAGGATGTTGGGTCTATAAAATCTTGTTAGGGTTTCGGTACTAGGTCAGATCATCCTTGGGCGTGGTCTATGGAGACCTTACACTGGGCCTTCAAAAGATAACATCCTTCACCAACTTTGTAACCCTATTCCTTTGACACGAAATAAGCTTGCAGATTTGGCAGAGAAAAGATGTCACAACTCACAAGGAGATCACTGAGTATTTTTTCTAGATGATAAAAGTCGTTTAATATATCATTTCTATGTTGCAATAGCATTTAGGGATCTTCACACATTTTCTATTACAACTTGTGTACACATCACTTTTTGGTCTCATAGGCCATTTTGGCCTTCCATAGACATAAATCTCTCTTTTAGTCTATTCATGGAATCCTTGTGCTACTGTTTGGTCTCCTAAACCCTTTGGGTCTTTCACAAATATTCATATAACCAAACAATTAATGTCCTCAAATTGCTAAATTTGGAATTCAACTTGGATTTAAATTTTAGATAGTCTATCTTTAGAGCAAATAAAGTGTCATAAAAATCACTTACCAACAAAAATAAAACAAATGAGGTTATCATGATTTGTAGCATGCACTTATTTTCCTTTTTAGGAAAAAAAAAAGCTTACATTGTTTCTTTCGAAAAAACTTCCTTCTCGGTCTCCCTTTGGGGATCTGATAGCCACCTGCAAGTACACTTGTGATTAAACAAGCTAGCTGAGACATGAGATTGAGTGGCTCAACTCCAGAAACCATCAACTCCTTCAAGTTTCGGACAGTGTTTATGGTATCTGCAGACAGAGCAAAATCCAACAAATCTACTAGCTTTTCATCAGGAACTAATCCCATCTGCAAAAACAACATTAACAACTTGTATTAAAATGTTGCAAGTCAAACTATCAACATACAAAAACATGGTTGTTCATATGTTCTGTTGGTGTGTCTGCTGCATAAAAACACAGCCATAACCACATACCTAGTGCCACTCCTTAAAAAGTGCTGCCATTTCTCTCCCCGGTGTTTCATCATTCCAAAAAAGACTTGGTTTTCCTTCAACTTTACAGGCATGTTATTTTACCTTGATATAATAGATCCATACTTTCCTAGACTGGTCATCAATAAATGCGTTCACATGATAGGTCCCCACATGAGACATAACAGAAAAAACAAAAGAAAGCTCGAGCCTCTACTTGACTATTTCTTCTTGTAATTAAAAAAGGAATCCTTATGCATCATCCTTTTATACAACATACACCAATGAGATGTAACATTTACTAAGCGTAAAAACTTGACCTTGACAGAGGAAAATTAAAAAGCATCTGTTTTGTGGTTTGACTACCAGAGACCAGAAAGTATCATGATGATATTTGAGTAGTTGTGAAGAATTTTGTGGCTAAGCTTGCTAGGCTCATTCCAACTAAGAATAATCTGACTGCTTCACAGTTAACTCAGTTGTTCGGAAGAGCTTTATCATTCTGTATGGTCCACCATCAAGTAGTGTGAGTAATAACAAGAAGTAGTAAGGTATGTCCCAAAGGACATAACTTACTTCCACTCACTTCTATCCCTTCATAAATTGGGGCTCATGACTCAGCTAGATCTATCTTTTGTCTCTGATTCTAACTACCCTATTATCTCATTTATCTTTGTCAAGTCTGTGGCAACAAAATTTCTCAAAGTCTACCTAGAGCATCCTTATTATGTTTGAGACTTCAAAAACTGTTCTGCTAAGTCTTCCAAGCAGCAGCAGAGGCCAAAAGGATACCTACAGCTAAGTCTTGCATTGGGTAGGCGATGTCAGCCACTTGGCATTTCTGCTCATTGGCCTTCTCAACGGGACCCATGCATTGAGCGATTCCCTCATGGAACAAGCCACCCTTTACACTCTCTTTAGTGCCAATGCATGTCTTCCAAAATGAATATAGGGCAACTGCACTTTTCAGTAATATAGCAAGATAGGGACTTGGGAGGACCCTGTATCGCTACACTGTGCACTGATATTGCCATATTTGAGAAGTAAAAATACCTAAGATTTGAATATTACAATGCCAGGGTTGGCAATGCTCAGATTGGTTGGAAATAAAAGAGGTAAAGAGGTATTTGGTCACATGAAGAAGATCCTAGGACTGCGTGCAATAAAGAAGTATTTGGTCACATGAAGAGGGTCAAGGAGATGCATACTCAGAAACCACCACAACTCACTTGTTGAAAGCTTTTACAACTACAAGCACCTACTAAAAATTCCCAACAATGATATAAGACAGTATGAGCTTGTGTAACACATCACGGATTTATGTGTAGAAAAACTGAAATGCATGTTGAGTGACCTTACCAGCTCCTGCGCCATGGACAAAGAGATTTTCTGACCCAGAAGACTAAGCTGATCAAGCATCATCTCAGCATCTCTCAGTGATCCATCACATGCTGAAGCAATTAGTTTCAAAGCCTCTGCATCCACTTCCAAACCCTCCTGCACTGCAATCATCTGCAACCTGTTGACGACTTCACTTTCCTTGATTTTTGAGAATATGAATTTCTGACACCTTGAGATCACTGCATGAGGCAACTGCTCCAAGCAGCTCGTGGACAGGACGAACACAATGTTTCTGGGAGCACCTTCTACAGCTTTCATAAAAGCATTCCAAGCCTGACTTGATAAAGTATGGCATTCATCCACAATAAACACTCTATAGTGCGAGGAGGAAGACCTTGTAAGATCATGTGTTAACATTTTAATGGCCCTTGCACCCTGAAGCCCCCCTGCAGTGAGCTCCTTAACAATGGAAGTCTTCCCAAACTTGTGCGCTAAGCATTCTGTGCAAGAACCACATGGCCTCGGTTCCTCTGAAGTACAGTTCAAAGCTGCTGCAAAGACCATTGCACAAGAGGTTTTCCCTGTGCCTCGAGGACCATAAAAAATGTATATAGGTGCAATCCGTCCTCTTGACAAGGCATTAGAGAGGGCCTGTGTGATTAGATTCTGCCCAACAATGTCCCGAAAAAGTTTTGGCATGTACTTTTGACTCAGACTGTGGTGGCTGTTCTCACTGCTCAAGAATGAGTGTCCTCCTAGCAATTTCCTTCCTCTGATCTTGGAAGGGATCTCAGAAGACTCAGTTTGATCTTGTCCACTTTGTTCTCCCAGGCCTCCTTCACTTGGACTGCCACTATCTGAGTGAAGGCTATGTTCAAGCAAAGGAAAACTTTCCGAGTCTGTGTTGAAGGAAGTGTCTGAAAACTCTGACGTTGTGACGGGCAAAGAATCTTCAGAAGAGCTGAGATGGTCTCGAGATATTGCCTTTCCCAGTCTTCTGGTTAGAGGATCTGAAGCAACACAAGAAACACTTCTGCCTGCTATGTCCAAAAGATTCTTTCCTCTGCTATGAATCCTAGACCAATTCCAAGGTATACCACATTTATTTTGAGGAAGCTCAGAAATTTCAAGCTCATCATTTTCTTCAGGTGCATCTGCACTCACCCTGTCCATTAATGCCGAGGATCTCCAATTCCGTCGATCTTGGGTGGATACAGTAAGCCCGCCGGCCGCAGAAGGCGACTGCGCATACAGTCTACTTCTTTGGACCTTACCCTTTCTAGTGCTCCTGTTTCTTGGCTTTGATTTACTTGTGGATTCAGAACCAAAAGGTGACCTTTCTTTCTCACTTTCCAAACTGCCTCCATCTCTACTTGATGTTGTCTCCTCTCTTGGTTTCCCGAGACTGCCACCAGCACTCCTTGATAGCAAGCCACTGTATCCTTTCTGAATCCCATGTTTCTTAATTGCATTCAGCCAATCTGATGGCCTGCTCGTGGTGTCCCAGTTGTGCAGAGTGGAACCTTCGCCTTTGAGTTCAGAGGTGATGTGTGACTCCAGCTTCAAGTCACGATCCCTTATCATGCTATGTATTCCATGATGATTCAAGATGTATGTTGCTCCAAGCTGCTTGCCATCTTCAGGGCTGATTTCAACCCAGCCATCCCTATCGCTGGATTCACCTTCCTCCGATACAGCACTAGTACCCTGTAGAGCAGCATTACCCCCTACGTTGTCTGGTACAGATACTTCTCTTTCCAAATTTCTAAACCCGGTAGTCTGAAATGGCAGATGCCGTTCAGATTCATCCTTTCCAGATTCCCTGTCAAGCTTCTGCAAATGGGAACCAGCCTTCCATGAAGGGCTGGTAGATGGATCTCTCAAAGAGCGAGATTTTTTCAGGGTAGACAGCTCTCTGATCAAAGATAACTCAGAAGGACTTCCCAGTTCTAGCTTCATTCTACCCTTCTGCATATGTGAGTGGTGTTTCAAATGGATGCAGTTAGTCAAGTGGAGGTGTCTTTTTAAGTGAGTCTGAGTGGCTTTTTCCCTGTTGTTCCAAAGCTGAGCAGCCCTCCCAGTTTTTCTTATCATGACAACAGAAACAAAGTAAAGGGCATGTGGAGGCAGCTCCGGTAATAGATGGGGATGGACAAACAAGGCATGCACCCCAGTGGAAAAGGATGGCAATTTTTTACATGAAGTTGCAATGCACCCTTAAGGGTGCCAAACTCTCCTCAGTTAAAAAATTTCATGAGATCAAATATCCCATACATCTAACATATGTCCACCCAATATGCAGAACAAAAGTAGAACTAATACCAACCTTGCGGAATGTGGAAGTGCACACCTCTTGTATCTGTGACGATCCATGGGTCCTAGTTCTTAACAAAGGCTACTGCTAGGCCTTTCCATTGTGCTAAGCATGAGATAGGGAAGTATTGAAATTTCACCATCAAAGAAAGAAGCTTCTCTAAGCCAAAAATACCCACAGAAAACCTGTTAATATCCGGTTAGATTTGCACACCTCCTGTATCTGTGATGATCCATGGGCCCTAGTTCTTGACAAAGGCTATTGCTAGGCCTTTCCATTGTGCTAAGCATGAGATAGGGAAGTACTGAAATTTCAGCATCAAAGACAGAAACTTCTCTGAGCCAAAAATACCCAAAGAAAACCTGTTAATATCCGGTTAAATTTGCAGAGAACACGCTGAGCAGCCCATCATTAGATCAAAGACCAAGGTTTTCTGCAAGTTGACCCAGGAGGAGGCGGATTTGTGGAGTGTGAAGGCAAAGTATACCACTTGACTTGAGTGTGTTGGGAATCTCTTTCTTCTGATACCGACCGAGAGTGAGGACAGTCGGCCACACTAAGAACATTTTGTTGGGGGTCATCAAAAGAAAAGAGAGGGGGGGAGACCAATCGGCAGTTAAAGGGGCAACAAAAGCTCAGATGATGATAAGAAGAGAATAAGTAAAGTACGCATGGAGGGGACCAATACAGGATGAAATGATGAAGATCAACAGTGAGAAAAGGAGAGCCTTGTAGGACCCCAACCAGCGCACTCTCCCTGCTTTCTCTTGAGCTCAAGAAGGCAACCCACAATTCGGTCCAGTGCTGCCATTTCCGGCGCATGCCCACCATAAAAGCTCACAAATGGGCGCTCGAAAAACTGCACAAATTTAACCGTGTGCACAGTTCTTCGATGATTACGGAGAAAAACTCCGCAAATCTGATAATGGGCACCCGAAATGATTGACAAATCTGCTGATGGGCTCTGCAAAATCTTCACAAGTTGAATGGTGGGCACTGAAAAAAATCTAATTGGGCACTCGGAATACCTCACAATTCGGGTCCTGGAAAAGCTTCACAAATTACACGGGAGATTGCTAATCGCCCACAGTGTTCTGGGGTATCTTGGCGCAAATCTGAAGATGTTTTCAAGCACCACATTCGTTGACCACAACAAAACACTAAAAAGCCCGATTCACCGAATCATCGCATCTAGAGGTTCCATTGCCCAGCCCTCAGAGGTTCCAGAGAGGAAGAACAGAGATAACTGGGCTATCTAATAGCCTACTTTTGGGTGAATTGATATCCCAACCTATCAGAGAAAGGCAGCAATTTTTATCAAAGAAAGCAGAAAAGAGGGCAGGCCGAGGGCTCATGCTCTGGCGGAGCCCAATGCTCAGATATGGCAAGGACGAGAGGATCTCTACGAATATGAATTACCCCACGCAACAGCAACAGTAGGAAATCATCACGGGCTGGGATTATCTACAGGGCGTGAAATCGGACTCCGAAAGGTCTCCCTGGGGAAGGGTTACAAAGGAAGACCACTTGGGTAAACCTTTGATCGAAAAACTAGAAGGCTACCCTCCCAGGCTTTGGGCGAACCTTTTAACTAGAGGCTGCGTACTTGTTGTTGTCTGTTGCCAGGCTTCAAAGTTCAGGCCTGCGTTTGTGGGCGTTTCTTTTTTTTAAACCCACAACCCTTCCTTTTCGATTATGTGCCAAGTTCCAACAGCAGCACAAGCAGCACGTCGGAACGCGTGCAACAGTACACCACACTGCGGCACGCTACTTTATTAAAGGCGGCAATTATCACCTTAAATAAAACCGCTGGACGGCCCTCTGGCCAGTCACCGGCGACGCGGTGAGACTGAGCTGACCGTAGGCCCTAGGGGCGTTCAGATTTGGGCGGGTGGAATTTTCCAAAGCCTCGAGGCCTGTTGAATAGAGAGCAGAAAATTGTTGTGCTGGAGCTTAACTTACATGCAAGCACAACCAACTACAAAGGGACATTTCCATTTCCTAGCCAATCACACCATCTAGTGGGCCTGTGTGTGGAGACTAGATAATATGCATGCAAACATGCTCTCGCCATTGTCTGTAAGCTTTACCTCTGCCTCATTGTCAACACAAGTGTCGACTTGAGCTTTTGTACACTACTTTTCCACTTGATCAAGCCCCCCACATTAAGGAGCTCCGTCTACTAAGCCCGGTAAGGTTTTTCTCACATGTAAAGGAAATCTACTAGCCACAACCATCTTTGCCTAAGATGCCAGACTTAGCACCAATGAAGGAAATGAATGTCGCACTGCGTCTTTGAAACAATAGCAATACCTCCCATGGACTGCAGCATCATTTCATTGTGCAGTGTGGAGAAAGAAACATCATGAATGCAAGAATTTGTAAATTTCCATAAACAAAAAAACTACCCAGTAGTGATGCCACAACAAATTCTGAGCAACATGTGTACCATATGAGTCAAAACTAGTGACAAAAGCGTTTGACCTTTCAAGTTTAACGGGGCACATATGTGCTAAGTTGAGCAAGACTCCAAAAACAAAAAAACTAGTATATTATCATCGGGCGGTAGCTCAGTCGCTAAGGCGTTTCGTTGTCAAAACCCAGGTTATGGGTTCGAACCCTGCTAGCTACCCCGATTGATGCCTTGACCTTGTGTTTCGAATGAAGCTTGCCCCTGCTTTGTGGGATAAGGGGGGTCCCATAGGTACTAAGCCCGCTTCTAACGCCAAACTTTTTTTTTAAAAAAAAACTAGTATGTCTACTAGAGTAGAGTAGCCTATAAACTATACATATATAATAAACCTACAATATATATTTGCTCTTTAACTTTAGAACTTTATTTTATGGATATTTCAAAATCGGCAAATTTTAAGGTACTCCACTTAAAATTTAGTTCAAAAATCTGCAAATTTAGACAAAATTTTGAAGATGCAAGTTTTTGGATGTGTTGAGAAAAATGTTTTTCCCGGCCAACGTGGATTTTGGCTGACGTGTCCGAGGAAAGTATTGGAGCTGGCGTGGCCAATCAGCTGGGTGGGGATTTTTCTTTTCTTTTTTAGCAATCGTGGGCCGATGGCCCACAACACGATCGGGCGAGCGCAAGAGGGGCCACTTCATCGACACGTGGGCCAGTCTCTCTTTGATGTTGACGCATTTTGCGCCGGCGGACGTGGCCCTCGTCAAGTTGCCATTTGTCAAAAAAATGCATATGAAGGTGGCATTTCCGATTCGAACCACGTCATACTGATGGCTGCTATCGATTGGCCAAACCTTTAATGCAGTTGAAAGTGCCAGGTAGATCCTGACGTGTACCGGCCCCCGGATGTTCCTCTGTTTGCTAGTTTCCAAAAACGATCACCGTTATTTTCGTACGTTTAATGAATTTAACCGAGAATAATTTCTTTATAACGCCAAGCCTTTGTTTACGAGAGAGAGAAAGGGACGCGAGGATAGAGAAAGGGGGAAATATTTTCTTTCTAATTTTTCCAATCGCCTTGGCCAAAAATAAAAATTCCCAATTTTTTTAAAGCGGTGCACAAAGTGCATTTACATCTAAATTCACAATAAAGTGTTCGAGCTTTACTATGCAGAAGTCAAGGCGTGAGTTCAAATCAACTCGGCCCTCTTCCTCCTCCCACACATAGTCGCTTTTCGACCGGCATCATGCCGGTTTTTGAGCTCTTTGGCTGTAAAATACTTGCAAAATTTTAAAGTGCCCATCAAAAATTGCACAAAAACTTGCTATATTTCACCAAACGTGTCGGTTTTGAAGGGCACTGGTGCCCGTCGAAAATCAAACTTGCTCCCACATAGTTAAGGGGTGTGATTTAAAGAAATGAACCTTTCTAAAAGAAACAAAAATTCAAGCTATATCAACAATTATTAGTATCACTCTCTCACAAAGAAAACCGTGCAAAGAAGTTGTCTTCACTCTTCCCTACACGAAGGTTATTCCACCCCATGTTTCCCCCCTCTTAACTTCCAAGTCTCTATGAGGGTGGGAAGCCAAAAAGCACAAGGTCAAGTCTCACATGTATAGAATTTGGGTTGTGTGCATTATACACACTTGGTGAATTGGGAAAGTTGATGAACATCCATACCACATGGCTTTCAAGTCATATGTTTATATTCGAGGTTTAAAATTGAGCCAAACTTCTATGGATAGAATTTCAATTGGTTGACCAAGCTCTTCGAATTTAATGCATTGCTTAAAGGGCCACTCTTAATGATTCCCTATCATTTTAATGCATTGCTTAAAGGGCCACTCTTAATGATCCCCTATCGTTATGAAGTCGTTTGTACCCCAATACCAAACAAAAGAAGCTTTCTCTAAATTGTCACATCACTTTGACAAGCAAAGGCAACATATAATCGTTGAATGATGAGAGATTTTGAACCAAGCAATATACATAAGAACTTCTAAGTCTAACAATTCTTCTCTTTGAGCTAGGAAAAAAAAAGCCAAAAACATGAATTACAATAGCCAATGAGTGACCTTTGTGGACCACCAAGTGATATTATTCATCATTCTAAAAAGTAGCTCATATTAACAATTGAAAGAAAATGACTATCCACTAGTTCACAAAACTCGTATGCATTTACAACTGTATGTGACCCTTCTTATCGTAAAGTGCTACTGCACATGCTTGTGGCCTTGCCAAAATCTATAGCGCGCGCGCGCGCACACACACACACACACACAAAGAGAGAGAGAGAGAGAGAGAGAGAGAGAGAGAGAGAGAGAGAGAGAGAGAGAGAGAGAGAGATGGCCACTATGATGTTACTAGAACCTGAAATATAACTTATGGGATTGACAAAGTATTGAAATGCACTAACAAGAAACCTTGAGATGTAAACTATTCGCATATATCTTGTCCATCCATGTTTTACTTCCATTATCCATTGCTTGAAAAACAAACAAAACAAAGTGCATTATATTGAGTGATAATTTTTAAGAAAGTATATGTATTTAGATTACATACTTTCTCCTTCCTTGCTTGCATTAACTTGGAGTGGATGAGTTGTATACTAGAGTGTGGTTTCTTTGTCTTTCAAAAAGTTATTATGAAGTTTTTTTATTCTACTTTAAATGATTAAGTTCCATGTGGAAGCATGTTAAGAAAGACGTATCACTCAACTTGCCAACGTAAGGGAACCATTGACTTGCCATGGGGTTTTGTGTAGGGAGAGAACATCATTAAAGCATAGTTTAGGAAGAGTGCTAAGTTGCACATGGAGGCTTTCTTTAATCTTAAAATTATTCATGTGAGATTATTTGTTACATTGATTTGATGAGACAAGCTTGAATATTAGCAAAATTGTAGCTACATGTTAAGTTGACTTGTAAACCAAACATATGAACGTTTTGAGTACTCTTATATATACAAGTCAACGAAACATATGGATGTTTTAAGTACTTCTCTATCTATATCCACATCATTGGAAGACAGAAGGTTTTGAATGTAACAAACGTTATTTGGTGTAACTTGAACTCTTAGGTTACCTTCTACTACTTTCATCATCCAATAGCCACCTCTATCCAATGAACACCTTTATCACCATTGATGTATCTCTAGTAGGGCTAAAATCTGAAGGTTTTGGTATCCTTCAATGAAGATCTAATGATAATGACAAAATAAGGATTATGTGTTTTTATTGTAGTTTTCATATCACATCATGAAAAATTTGGTGGGTTGAGGTTGGAATGTTACGGTAACCTTCATGCAGATCCACCCTTCACAAGAAGGGCATATGACACAATAGGGGCTATATTGATTTTAAAAAAATGTGTCGCTACATTTAGAAATAGCAATGTTAGCAATCAAGTACCTCCAATCTTTACATTCATTTCAAATAATCTATGTCTTAGTATCTTCTAAGGAGGGGGTGATAAATATTCATCTTACAATTATATATATTTACATTCATCTTATAATTATTGACAAGAGATCATGCATCTAATCACGAAAACATGCAAAATAACCTTCTCTAATGTGGAGGTTTTCTTGGATGTGAGGCCCCGAGAATTGTGCCTTTCAAATACACATAATTTTAGACTATTGAAAGTATAAATATCTAATTTTCCTTTTTCATTTATAGAAAAGATTCCCTACAAAATTGTCTCGTGACACAACCTCCTCTCTATCTTGAGCTTGTATTAATGACATTTAAGATGTTAGCTTGGCAACTATACATTACTTCATTGTTGTTCTTCATAGGGAGTAATAGTTGATTTAACAAGGTGAAGCAAGTTAAGTATCTAGATTCATTTCTACTTGATGGCAAGTTCACCCGACATATTACTTTATTTAAGATGCATAGCCACTTCTTGGATACTCTTCATTTGGCATGGAATTGCAAGTCCTAGCTTCATCTATTTTTTAAATCTAAGAACTTGACATTCTTTTTGTATCCTTATTGTTGTTTTTTTATCATGTATGGGTTAACAACCATGTACTTCTTTGAAAAATGAAACATTTAGTAGAAAACTTTTGACCTTTTTATTGCTTTCTATGATTACCATTCCAAACTCTGCCGTATCATCTAATTTGATGAATCATCAATCTTTATTTGTATTTCTAGAGGATCTTTCATCGTAACAATTAACTTGACTTCTCAATTTATCATAATTGAGATTTCAAGAAAATATTCTTGAAGAGTAGCTTGGCCTTTAATGGATACACTCTCTAAAAAGCATTGAAAAAAAATATTTTCATGCTTTTTTGTATATTAGAGCATCATACATGATTCCTTTAATGCGTACCCACATATTTCTTTTAAAACGTTATTTATGTTTTTTTCTACTAATATAGCATCCCGTCCAAACTTTGATGTGCCATCTAAAATGGAAAAAGGTTACTTTCCTTTTTCATAGTACAATCAAACTATTCATCTTATTTTGAATAAGTGTGTGGTGCTTACTTTGACAAGCATACCTTTTCATATCCTATTCTTGGAATGCATTTTTAAGAATTTATTTAAGCCTACACACTTTTCTTTTAAACTAACTTGAATGTACCATAATGGTGGTGAGTACTCTTTGTACGTTCCTTTGAAAGTATCCAATTTTAAAACACACTATTCTAATAAAATTGAGACTTTATTTAATAGTACCCAATTTCAAAACATGTTTTTGTAAATAAAATTGAGACTTTCGAAGTATTAGAGGTGATTTTGGTGGTTATGAAACTGAGACTTTTTTTCAAAGTACTCAATTTCAAAACATACTATTCTAATAAAATTGAGACTTAAGACTTCGTTTAGAAGTACCAAATTCCAAAACATTTTTTGTAAGAAAATTGAGACTTTTAAAGTATTAAAGATGCTTGTTTTGGTTATGAAATCTATGGAGCTTGAATGGGACTCAAAAAATACATGACCCTTGTCCTAAAGGTAATATAAAGCACCCTTCATATATTGACTAAACACACACAACTTTACCAACTCTAGAATTTAAAATTTTACATAACTCCAACCAATCAAATCTAATTACAGAAATTCACAATCAAGTGGCAAGGAAAAATTTATTGAGACTACTAAATTGTGAGGGTGCTCATGTGCATTAAAGTGGAACCAAGGGAATGTTTTTTGGAAAGTAGTTGTCAATGAGATTTTTTAAAGTTATAAGGTTTTTTCCTTTGTGGATGCCAACATGCCAGTGCTATTTCCAATTTGGCACGCAACATTCCAACATAAATTTTTATCTTTGATATGAAAAGATGGACATGCCATAAACCATTTAATATACCATGTAGATCCTTGACATACCTACCATACAGATGTTAACTTGGCATTATGGAGACATAAATGTCTTTCTTGGGGGTTGTCTCACCAGTTATATTCATGGCTACACTATTGAGGTAAGACTTAGACAAGGCCTAAGGTGGTCATTTGGGACTGCTTGCTTCTCCCTCTTCCAAATGTCACCTAGAAGAGCTATGAAAATCTACGTTTGATGGTTCCACCATATGATAATCTTTTGTAAGGCTTTGCAGAAGGTGTTTAATATTAATATTAATCTTTTGTAAGGCTTTGCAAAAGGTGTTTAATATTTTGTAAGGCTTTGCAGAAGGTGTTTAATATTAATGGGGATGTAGTGCACACTAGGTGCATATGTGGAGATAAGCGTAGAAGAGCTACAAAATTAGGAGTTTAGGCTAATTTTGGCAAGCTTACCTTTGTATGTATTCAAGATCATGCAATGCAAATACGAGTCATGTTTCTCCTCTCTTAGTGTCATGTTTCCTTTCTTTTGATGTCCTGATGAAGCCCAACTTTCCTTGCTTAAATAAAATGTGGATTTGGGGGCAAGAAACTCATTCAAAGGCTCCTTCCCTTACTTAAATGAAATGTAAATTTGGGGGCAAGAAATTTGTTCAGAGGTGTACCAGCTATAATTTCCAAGAAGAATTCTTATCCTTTGTTATTATTGGGACATTAAAAGTACAATCATTGTTATGAGGAGTAATTTCATAGAATTTAATATTCCCACGTTTCTCATTATTTATGAATTCTCCTAGACGAGTTTAGATTGGAATACCTTTCTAAATTCGGGTGATCATAGCTTAGTTTGAGCGTATGTGGGTGATTTCGTACATGTGTGAGAGTATGGGTTGCATCATCTTGATTTATTGAGTTGCATATGGTTATTTGTATTTTTTATCAATTAATTTATTGATTGATTGGCATAGGTGATGTAAGTGCAAATCCCTAGGTTAGATAATAAAGGCTAGCTGGTGGTGTGGTTTGGAAGATTTTAAGACACTGGACTTTGTGTGTTAGAGGAATATTATTTGATTTTGTATAACGCGCACCATTTATTTCATTTTGTGTGACGCCCATATTTATTATCAGTGGATATATTCATTAGGGCATGCTCCCTTATGCATATTTATTTTTACAAAAGATGTATACACTTATATGGTTTGAGGTTTATACCTATTTTTAGGACATGTGAAAGCTCCCTTATGCATATTTATTTTTACAAAAGATGTATACACTTATATGGTTTGAGGTTTATACCTATTCATTAGGACATGTGAAAGCTCCCTTATGCATATTTATTTTTACAAAAGATGTATACACTTATATGGTTTGAGGTTTATACCTACTTTTAGTAGTTTGGCTTGCACGTTCAATAAAGCAAAGCTACTTTTGTTGAAGTTGACATCATTATAAGAGTGGAAGTTATTTTGAGCCCCATAAGCTATTTCAAGAAATATGATTAAAATACACTAAGAAAGAGTGGGCTCACTTTTGTGGGGGCAAATTGGACCCAATCTTGTGTTATGTGCAAATTTAACACTATGTCATGTTAATTCTTAGTAAATTAGACAGTTAGAAATTTCCATTGGCCCTTATAAAGAGAAAAGAAACTTCTTAATTGCACCTCTGCACACTAGTGATATCACCTCGAATTGACTTTGATGCACACACAATGTGGAGCTCATATCATAATGAAACTTTAACTCTTCGTAGTTATGTTACACATAAACTCTATCTATTGTTATCACACACTCAAGCAAAATGTACACTAAGGAAATGTGAGAAAGATTACATAGCTTATATGAATGAGATTGAAGCAACCAAGCATAAATTACTCAAAGTTAGCAAGCTTTTTTAGATTAATTCAAAGATGATCTACCCCCAGGACTACCTACATCTTGCCCAGAAGATCATACCATTGAGATTATCCTTAGTCAATCACTTCATAGATCTCCTTATAGACAAAATAAAATCCAACAAAAAGGAATTCAATGACAAATCGAAGAACTCTTGGACCATGTCCTCATATCTCCTAGTAGTTCCCCTTTTGGAGCTCCAATACTTCTAGTCCAAAAAAAGAACAAAAAATATAGCATCAACTATAGAGCATTGAATAAGATAATTGTTAAATATAGGTATCCTATTCTCCATGTTGATGATTTGTTAGATAAGATTCGTGGTGTATGTGTGTTTAGTAAATTTTATTTAGAAGCTGGATATCATTAAGTTTGTATGCATACTTTTGATGTTTATAAGACTACATTCCGTACTCAAACATGTTGCTATAAATTTCTTACTATGCCTTTCAGCCTTACCAATGCACCTGCTATATTTAGTAGAATGATGAACTGCATTTTCTTGAAACATCAACATTTTGTTATTGTATTCTTTGATGACATTCTTATTTTTGGTCAAAATGAAGTAAAACACAAACAACATTTAGTCTTTGTCTTCAAACTTTTGAAAGAAAATAAATTGTTTGGTGATCCTAGGAAAAGCTCTTTCATTTAAAAGAAAATAAATTGTTTGGTAATCCTAGGAAAAGGTCTTTCATTTAAAAGGAAATAGAATATTTAGGTCACATTGTTTCAGCTGAAGGTATTAGGGTAGACCCTAAAAAAGTTCAGACTATTACTTTGATTGCTTTACCTTTGACTATACTGCTTCGAAAGTAGAAGTATACTTTAACTATACTTCTGCGAAAGTATAGTTAACTATACTGCTTCGAAAGCAGAAGTATACTTTAACTACACTTCTTCGAAAGTAGACTATTTTTCATTAGGGTGACCACCAGCAGAAATCCTTTGACATACTTAAGCATATTTTAACGCATACTTCAATACTTCAATTGCTTAATTTTTCTTAACCTTTCTTCCTTGTTGTCACTTATGTTAGTGGATTAAGCATTGATGTAGTCCTTATGCAAGACTGCACCAATGAGAACCGTAAGCTTGAACCCTTTGAAAATAAGTATATCACTTATGATGATAAAGAACTTATGCTATTGTTTACACACTTCGTATGTGGAAACATTATTTGATGGGTTCTGAGTTTTTGATTAAAATTGATTAACAAATTATATGGCATAATTTTACTCAACCTTTGATTTCTAATCATCACATTAGATGGGCACCTGGTAAAGAAAATGTTGTAGTTGTGATGCATTGAGTAGGTATCCTTCCATTACAAATATTTGCATCATTTTCATTAAGCATATTTTTACACATCATGGTTTGCCTAAAATTATTATATTTGATCGAGATTCCAGATTTTGTAATCTTTTTTGGATTGCTTTCTTTTCTAATCTCATATCAAATTGATTTCACATCTACTCCTGAGAGTAATGGCCAGACTAAAGCAACTAATAACACCATTTTAAACTTGTTAAGGTCCTACACTATTTATGCACTAGGCACTTGGGACCAACACTTTCATTTGCTATATTTTTCTTACAATAATACACTATATTTTGCCTACAAGAAAAGCTCCTTTTGAAGCCATGTATGGTAAGAAATTACTGACACTTGCGTCTCGACTTTCATGTACTGTACATGCACTATATGATTTTACTAGAGACCATACTCATATTCTTCAACAAGTATATGAAGCTATCACTAAATCCCAAGCACAATATGCAATCTAAGTCAATAAGCGACGTAATGTAGTGACTTTTCATCAAGAAGGTGATTATGTTTGGCTTTGCATAGAAAAGAGAAAATTGAAAAGTGTAGAGAAACATCAGCAAATTAGCTCCTAGACTTTATGGCCCATTCAAGATTCTCACAAAGATTAATGATAATGCTTTTCGTTTGGAGCACCATTCCATTAGCTTATTCATAACTCTTTTCACATTAATTTATTGAGACCATTTAGAGGCCCTCTTCCCACATATCCAGTCTATGATGACCCTCCATTTTGTTAGACAAAGATTCCTAAGATCATAGAACCTGAAATTATTTTAGACCATAAGCAAATAGCAACAAGAAGAGGAAATATTTATCATAGATATTTAGTGAAGTATAAAGGCCACCCTCATTGAAGAGGCTTAATGACAACAGCTGGTATCATAGCAATTTGGTTGAAGTTGATAAACCAAGAAGCAAGAAATGTCAAAAATTTATGAATTACTAGTGAAAGACTGTAATTGAGTGTTGAAACTCGTACAAATTGATATCCAGAATGGGAATTCATAAATTGGGAATTGGGTTTTTTTAATATAAATACTGCAATTATGTGGAATCCCCGACTTGCTTGAGGCCCAGATATGATGACACTTGCCTTATAACACCAAGGACTGTGACCACTTGTAAATACTATGGGGTATACTACAGCTCTTTATACTAACAATATATACGAGTGAATCTAAGACCTTGAAGTTATGAGCAAAAATGCTATCCCAGATGATGATTTCGAATGCTGGTTGATATGATTTTAGAATTTTGGTTGAAAATTGACGAATTGATTTGGATTTTGATTGAAGGATGATGATTTTTTAAATTTTGGTTAAAAGTAGATGAGCCGAATAAGTCATGAGATGATGTGATGAATGGAGAGAATTCTAGTAATGATGTTAGTAACTTGGAAGACGATCAAGACTTTCAGCAGATCACTATGGGATTAGTGGATCATGTGCTGCAGATTGTTCGAAGCTTGACCTTTGGCCCAGTGGACCCAATTATGGAATGATGAATCGAGAACCTGTATAACTTAAATTTTCATGGAGAAATGTTGAGATGTTAAATGGAAATTATTGGTCTAATGGACCATTATTGTGTTAAGGATATGACTGAACTATTTTCTAATAATGAGTTATGTATGTTTCTTCATATAGAAGGGATCTTTATCCCAGGATTCTGAGAGGGTTGACCAAACTTTAAGGAATCCCAGAATCAGTTGGATCTAAAGTTTAATTCCTTTTTGATACGAATTATAAATAAAGTGGTCTTTTTAACCTGAGATTCCTTGAGCGTCTTGTTAAGTTGAAAAAATGGACTTGACAAATAAGAGAAAGAGTCCCACCCTAGATAGCCGCTGTACAGGATGAGCCACCACAATAGCTGATGTAGTGGTAGGAAGAAAGAGGACGGATAGATTTATGTCACCACCATTGATGATCAAGTCTAAAATCTTCAGTTCCCTATTAGGAATTTGATTTTTGGAATTAAGTACTGCCCTGGGAGTAAGAAGATGATTTTATCGAAATTATCCTCTAGCTACGAGATGAGGACATCTCATGTTTTTTAAGTGGGGTAAGATGTAAGATTTCTCTCTCCAGCTTTTGACATGTAAAGATATAAGAATCTCCCCTTCAGTCTCCTATAATCATCCCCCCCTTCAGTCTCTTATAATCATCCCCCTCTTCAGAAGTGGAAAAAGATCTTGTTTGACCCTGTTTGGTCTAGAGAGAGAAAATATTCTAGAGAGGGATAATACAGTTTTGAAATATTCTTGGATAAGTATTTTCTTTTAGAGAGACAATAGGAAGTGATCCCTGAAACAGAATTTTAATCAGAAATTCCTAAGTTGCATTAGATTTGGACGGTGGGTGAACCAAGGAGTCCTCAAGTTCAAAGTTCTAAGCTTTATTAAATTCTTTTGAATTTAAAAATGTGATATCCTTATTCATTAAGGTTGGAGAATAAAAAGAAAAGAAAAATGGGAAATTTTAGAAATATCTACAAGAAAATAATAAAGAAAGACTCGCATGAGGTGAAGGTTCCTTAATCATAAATTTTCAAATATTTTAGGAGACTTTTTGGAGGTTTTATGACACCTCAGGAGAGGGAAAACCCTCCATCAAGGAGGCGCCTAGAAATCACATCAAAGAGGCATATTTTAATTCAAAAATATCATAAAGTGGCTAGATATTTTAGCTGTCCTCTCTCCTCTTCCAAACTAGATAGAAAAGTGGGCAAAACTAGTCTAGAACTTGTCCAAAATGGATCAAACTGAAGCTGGAAGCCTCTAGATCCCATTTGGGCTTAGTTGGTGGCCTCCCTCACCTATAAATAGACCCCCATTCCTTTGTATTTTTATCTTAGAGTAATTCTATGGTAGTGTAATTTTTAATTTAATGTATTTTTTTCTTCCCTCTTCATTGGCCCTCCATTGTTGTGAAGCTTTGGGGCTTCACTAAACCTCTTCTTCTCTTGAAGATTACCCTTTCCCCTTGGTGGCCAAGCCTTTTCTTTGAAGGCTATACAACTTTTGCAAGGTAAAGAATCAAGCAAACCAAGGGTCAGCCTAAACAATGAAGTTTATGCTCTCTTTTTGTTGTTAATATTTTACCTAACATCCCTCATGCTTGGGAAGCATTTTATTTTATGGGTTTCCTCTTTTAACCATGCTTTTCTTGATTTATGAATTAATGTTTATGTTTAAGCTTAGGTTTATGCATAAACTAATCTTTTTATTAAAAGTGAAATTTCAACCATTTTCAATTCATAGAATATACGGGGAAGTTATGGCAAAAATTTATCATTAGAAAATGAAGGTTTATTCACAAATTCAATTTTATGCTAAAAGTGTAGCTTTGAGCATTCTTAATTTATAGAAAATGTGGGAAAGCTATGGCAAAGTTTTATGATTAGAAAATGAAGGTTTATGCATAGATTAATTTTTATATTAAAAGTGAAATTTTGAGTATTTTCATTTTATAGAAAATGAGGGAAAACTATAGCAAAATTCTTCTCATTAGAATATGAGTTTATGCGTAAATTAATATTTTTGCTTAAAGTGGATTTTTAAGCATTCTCAATTTATGTAAAATGTAGGGAAGCTATGGAAAAATTTATAGTATTAGAAATTGAATTTTTGCACAATAATTTTTATGCTAAAAGTGGAATTTTAAGCATTATCATTTCATAGAAAATGCGGGGAAGCTATGGTAAAATTATCATTAGGAAATGAATTTATGCATAGTAAATTTTATGCTAAAAGTGGTGTTTTGAGCATTATTCATTTGCCAAAGAAATAAAGAAGGTTATGCATAAATTTTTATAGAGAATTATGGAAAGGATTATGAATATAATTCATTTAGATAAAAAATGAATTAGTATGTGTGCATAAATATTTTATTCTAAAAGAGGAATTTTCATGATATTTTATTTTGAGAGAACTGAGAAGAGAATGTGAAAATATTTCATAGCAATGCATCAAGAAATCATGGACAAATTTTAATCAGAAAGAGGAATCACGAACATATTTAACTTTTGGAATTATGAAGAATACGTCTAGATTCTCAAGAAATAGAATCTTGGGTACATTCTGAACACAGGAAAAGGATTTCCTAGAAAAGACCAGAAACATGCGTAGTTGGATGAACGTAAACATTGTGACTGACTTATTCCTAGATTCCCTGGGAAAGGAATCTGAAATTCTTGAAAGGATCGAGGATGTATGGAATAATGTGGAGTGATGTGAACTGATGTGTGGGATGTGTGGAATAATATGGAGTGATGTGAATTGATGTGTGGGATGATGTGGATTGATGTGGTTGATGTGAAGTGATGTGGATTAATATGGATTGATGTGTGGAGTGATGAGGATTAATGAGGATTGATGTGGTTGATAGATGTGTTGATTGATGAGGATTGATGTGATTGATGTGAGGATTGATGTGATTGATGAGGATTGATGTGAGGATTGATGTGAGGATTAATGTGATTAATGAGGATTGATGTGATTGATGTGGATTGATGTGTGGAGGGATATGGATTGACGTAGATGTTGTGTGGATTAATGTGGATTGATGTAGGCTGATTATGAATTAATGTAGAAATGGTGTAGGATTAAAATGGATTGATGTGTGGAGTGATGAGGATTAATGAGGATTGATGTGGTTGATAAGGATAGATGTGTTGATTGATGAGGATTGATGTGAGGATTAATGTGATTGATGAGGATTGATGTGGATTGATGTGTGGAGAGATGTGGATTGACGTAGATGTTGTGTGGATTAATGTGGATTGATGTAGGCTAATTATGAATTAATGTAGAAATGATGTAGGATGATGTGAATGAATGTGGAATGATGTGGGATGATGTGAATTAATGTGGACTGATGTGATGTGAATTGATTTGGAAAAATGTGGAATAATGAGAAATGATGAGAAATGATGAGGAATGATGTGAAATGATGAAGAATGATGTGGAAAGATGGGAATATTTCTTGGAAACTGTATTTGTATGTGAAACCTGTTTTTTTATGTCAAGAATTCTGGGGGAAGCATTTTGACTATCTTATGGAATGAGGTCGTGTGGGGACCTAAGTGAAAATGTTGTAATAGCTGACGGAGAGTAAAAGAAGGACATCTCGCGTGTGGCAAGATCGACCGAGGTCTTGACTAGTCTCGATTCGGTTCGGCCGAGGTCTTGACTATATTCGGTTCGGTTAAAATGGTGAGCTTCCGGTATGGTGGATGAGAGACCAAGTAAGCGGCCTATGAGTGAAGCGCTATAGGTCACCTGCGAAGGAACCTAGAGGGTGTTGACCATACAGTGCTCGGGCTCTGGGGTCGCCCAAGATAGCCACGCGTGCGTCGAGGAAGAAAATGAGTTGGAGTTGTTTTTCGAACACAAGCATGGATCTGGTTGATTGGCCTTGCTGGTCTTCAACAAATGAGTTCATGGCTCTTTTACATGGATCTCATTGGTTGATCTAGCTGATCTTCCACGGAGCGTCCATATGGATCTTATGTGATTATACTCCTAGGTACTATGGGCTAGGAACTATTGAAAAGGCCCCTAAGTGAGTAGGTGGCATTCTGGTTGCCGATGATGTCATAGGTACGTCGACGAAGGAATGATTGGAAATTGGACTTGCAAACTGGAATACTGAGGATTATGTTGGAAACACTGTGGTTTTATTGCAATGTTGTTTTGGAAATAGTTGAGTCTAAGAAAAGGCAATTTCACAGATCAGGTACGTAAGTGGTGTGTCTATTTAAATTTTGCATCATGAGTGTTGGCTAGGGGGCTTGGGAACTCTTTTCCCTGGAACTCGGGATAAAACGAAACCAAATTTTTATAATGGATGCTATCAATACAATGGTTGGTGGGCGGTTGGCTAATCGATGGGATTTGGATGGGGTTAGGCTGGATGGATGGATTCCTATAATAAAATTCAATTCTGTTCAAGTTATGATAGTTGAAGTAAGTCACAGGATAATCCTTGTTCTATGAAAAAGAATCAACGGCTGTGCCTCTTTGATGGGGAAAAAAACATTGGTCTCTATGAACCACGTGTAAGTTCCTCCTTTGATTCGGCCATGTGATCCGCAGGTTCGGTCGGAATACAAAGGATAGTTAAGACTCGACTACGTTAGAAGATTTTCTTGGAGGAATCGCCTATGCTTTTTGAGCAAGGGAAGTTTTTTCCAGGTTCGGTTTTGGAAGAGCCGCCAGATTAGTCTCTTGTCTGGACATTCGTGGGCGAGGCCCCGCGTAGGAAGCTCTACCCTACGCGCAAGGTTGCTACTTCCGTTGCTAGCACTCCAAAGTTTGATTAAAAATGGTGAGTTTCCAGTACGGTGGATGAGGGACCAAGTAAGCGGCCTATGAGTGAAGCGCTAGGTCACCTGCGAAGGAACCTAGAGGGTGCTGACCATACAGTGCTTGGGCTCTAGGTCACCCAGGATACCCATGCGTGCGTTGAGGAAGAAAATGAGTTGGAGTTGTTTACTGAACACAGGCATGGATCTGGTTGATTGGCCTTGTTGGTCTTTAAGGGATGAGTTCATGGCTCTTTTACATGGATCTCATTGGTTGATCTAGCTGATCTTCCCCACGGAGAGTCCATATGGATCTTATGTGATTATACTTCTAGGTACTATGGGCTAGGAACTATTGAAAAGGCCCCTAAGTGAGTAGGTGGCGTTCTGGTTGTCGATGATGTCGTAGGTACGTCAACGAAGGAATGATTGGAAATTGGACTTGCAAGTGGAATACTGAGGATTATGTTGGAAACATTGTGGTTTTATTACAATGCTATTTTGGAAATAGTTGAGTCTAAGAAAAGGCAATTTAATATCGGGTGCGTAAGTGGTGTGTCTATTTAAATTTTGCATCATGAGTGCTGGCTAGGGGACTTGGGAACTCTTTTCCCTGGTACCCAGGACAAAACGAAGCCAAATTTTTATAATGGATCCTATCAATACAGTGGTTGGTGGGCGGTTGGCTAACCCATGGGATTGGATGGGGTTAGGCTGGATGGATGCATTCCTATAATAAAATTCAATTTTGTTCAAGTTACGATAGTTGAAGTAACTCACAGGATAATCCTTGTTCTATAGAAAAGAATCAACGCTGTGCCTCTTTGATGGGGAAAAAAGTATTGGTCTCTATGAACCAAGTGTAAGTTCCTCCTTTGATTCAGCCATGTGTCTCGTGGTTTCGGTCGGAATACAAAGGATAGTTATGACTCTTGACTATGTTAGAAGATTTTCCTGGGGGAATCGCCTATGCTTTTTGAGCGAGGGAAGTTTGTTCCAGGTTCAGTTTTGGAAGAGCCGTCGGATTAGTCTCTTATCCGGACATTCGAGGGCGAGGCCCCGTGTGGGAAGCTCTACCCTACGCGCAAGGTTGCTACTTCCGTTGCTAGCACTCCAAAGTCGATGCGCAGAGGGGGCAAGGATCTCACAGTTGGTATCAGAGCAATTTGGTTGAAGTTGATAAACTAAGAAGCAAGAAATGTCAAAAATTTATGAATTACCAGTGAAAGACTGTAATTGAGTGTTGAAACTCGTACAAATTGATATCCAGAATGGGAATTCATAAATTGGAAATTGGGTTTTTTTTATGGAAGTACCGCAATTATGTGGAATCTCCGACTTGCTTGAGGCCTAGATATGATGACATTTGCCTTATAACACCAACAAGGATCGTGACCACTTGTATATACCGTGGGTATACTGTAGCTCTTTATTGACAATATATACGAGTGAATCTAAGACCTTAAAGTTATGAGCAAAAATGCTATCCTAGATGATGATTTCGAATGTTGGTTGATATGATTTTAGAATTCTGGTTGAGACTTGATGAATTGATTTTGATTCTGATTAAATGATGATGATTTTCTCTGAATTTTGGTTAAAAGTAGATGAGCTCAATAAGTCATGATGATGATGAATGGAGAGAATTCTAGTAATGATGTTAGTAACTTGGAAGACAATCAAGACTTTCAGCAGATCACTATGGGATTAGTGGATCGTGCTGACAGATTGGCCTTTGGCCCAGTGGACCCAATTATGGAATGATGAATCAAGAACCTATATAACTGAAATTTTCATGGAGAAATGTTGAGATGTTAAATGGAAGTTAATGGTCTGAAGGACCATTATTGTGTTAAGGATATGAATGAACTATTTTCTGATAATGAGTTCTGTATGTTTCTTCTTATAGAAGGGATCTTTATCCCAGGATTCTGAGAGGGTTGACCAAACTTTAAGGAATCCCAGAATCAGTTGGATCTAAAGTTTAATTCCTTTTTGATACGAATTATAAATAAAGTGGTCTTTTTCACCTGAGATTCCTTGAGCGTCTTGTTAAGTTGGAAAAACGGACTTGACAAAGAAGGGAAAGAGTCCCACCCCAGATAACCGCCGTACAGGATGAGCCACCACAATAGCTGATGTAGTGATAGGAAGAAAGAGGACGGATAGATTTATGTCACCATTGATGATCCAATCTAAAATCTTCAGTTCCCTGTTAGGAATTTGATTTTTGGAATTAAGTACTGCCCTAGGAGTAAGAAGATGATTTTATCGAGATTATCCTCTAGCTGCTGCGAGATGAGGACATCTCATGTTTTTTAAGTGGGATAGGATGTAAGATTCCTCTCTCCAGCTTTTGAGATGTAAAGATATAAGAATCTCCCCTTCACTTTCTTATAATCATCCCCCCCTTCATAAGTGGAAAAATATCTTGTTTGACCCTGTTTTGGTCTAGAGAGAGAAAATATTCTAGAGAGAGGTAATACAGTTTTGAAATATTCTTGGATAAGTATTTTCTTTTAGACAATAGGGGCATACAATGTGTGAAAAAAGGAATTCAATTAAATAGTTGGGATGATGGATTATCATTATTGTTGAAGGTTTTGTACAACCTTAATTTGAATTTGATTTATACGAGGCGTCTCTACAAGAAAAAGCCAAACGGCACGTTCGCGTCCTCCCCCCTCACACACGCGTGTATACATGTCCCATTTCCACCAATTGCCAGGAAGATGAGGAGGTGACACCAACTGCCATGAAGATGAGGAGGCGAGGAGTCTTCAACTTGGCCATCGCTGACCACAGGTTCTCTCTCTCGCGCGCGCACACACACGTGCACAAAAAGTATACAAGCAATCGACTATTGATATAATTGTATGTAGGGTCGGAATCCGTGGTGACGAACGGTGATGTTGGAAACCTGACGGAAGTGCAAAACTGTTGCGCTGCTATCGTTGATGGGGGCGGCTATGCTATTTTAGCTTTTACAAAGTTGTTGCTTAGGCAACAACAACAACCATACACAAGGCGGCAGTGCAGCCACCACTGGACGGAACTTTAATGGCGATGGAAATGCTGGACGGCAACAAACAAATTAGTGTGACAGACGGCCAGAAAATAGCAACAGAAATTTGACGACTATGGACATCGGCTGCGTTTTTTTGGACGCTGCAAGTACTTAAATGACATTTTTAATATATTTCTTTCAAATGTGAATCCATGGGAATTTTTTTCATGAAAAATAAAAAATATCTATGGTTTTCTTTTTGTTGTTCTCTTTTTAAATCTAGAGTTATAATTTTTTCCAAATAGTAGAGTGAATAGTAGACAATAGGAAGTGATCCCATGAAAAAAAAATTTAATTAGAAATTCCTAAGTTGCATTAGATTTGGACGGTGGGTGAACCAAGGAGTCCCCAAGTTCAAAGTTCTAAGCTTTATTAAATTCTTTTGAATTTAAAAATGTGATATCCTTATTCATTAAGGTTGGAGAATAAAAAGAAAAGAAAAATGGAAAATTTTAGAAATATTTACAAGAAAATAATAAAGAAAGACTCACATGAGGTGAAGGTTCCTCTCAATAATAAATTTTCAGATATTTTAGGAGACTTTTTGGAGGTTTTGTGACACCTCAGGAAAGGAAAAACCCTCCATCAAAGAGGCATCTAGAAATCACATCAAAGAGGTATTTTTTATTCAAAAATATCATATAGTGGCTAGATATTTTAGCTCTCCTCTCTCCTCTTCCAAACTAGATAGAAAAGTGGGCAAAACTAGTCTAGAACTTGTCCAAAATGGATCAAACTGAAGCTGGAAGCCTCTAGATCCCATTTGGGCTTAGTTGGTGGCCTCCCACGCCTATAAATAGACCCCCATTCCTTTTTATTTTCAGCTTAGAGTAATTATATGCTAGTGTAATTTTTAATTTAGTGTATTTTCCTCTTCCCTCTTCATTGGCCCTCCATTGTGAAGCTTTGGGGCTTCACTAAACGTCTTCTTCTATTGAAGATGACCCTTTTTTCTTGGTGGCCAAGCCTTTTCTTTGAGGGATACACAACATTTGGAAGGTAAAGAATCAAGTAAACCAAGGGTAAGCCTAAACAATGAAGTTTATTCTTTTTTCTCTGTTGTTAATCTTCTTCCTAACCTCCCTCATGCTTGGGAAGCATTTTATTTTATGGATTTCCTCTTTTAACCATGATTTTCTTGATTTATGATGAATTAATTTTTATATCTAAGCTTAAATTTATGCATAAACTAATCTTTTTATTAAAAGTGAAATGTTATCCATTTTCAATTCATAGGAAATGCGGGGAAGTTATGGCAAAATTTTATCATTAGAAAATGAAGGTTTATCCATAAATTCAATTTTATGCTAAAAGTGTAACTTTGAGCATTCTCAATTTATAGAAAATGTGGGGAAGCTATGGCAAAATTTTATCATTAGAAAATGAAGGTTTATGCATAGATTAATTTTTATATTAAAAGTGAAATTTTGAGTATTTTCATTTTATAGAAAATGAGGGAAAACTATAGCAAAATTCTTCTCATTAGAATATGGTTTATGCATAAATTAAAATTTATGCCAAAAGTGGAGTTTTAAGAATTCTCAATTTATAGAAAATGTGGGGGAGCTATGGCAAAATTTATAGCATTAGAAAATGAATTTATACATAATACTTTTTATGCTAAAATGGAATTTTAAGCATTATCATTTCATAGAAAATGTGGGGAAGCTATGGTAAAATTTTTATCATTATGGTAACATTTTAATCATTAGGAAATGAATTTATGCATAATAAACTTTATGCTTAAAGTGGTGTTTTGAGCATTATTCATTTGCCAAAAAAATAAAGAAGGTTATGCATAAATTTTTTTAGAGATTTATGGAAAGGATTATGAATATAATTCATTTAGATAAAAAAATAAATTAGTATGAGTGTATAAATATTTTATGCTAAAAGAGGAATTTTCATGATATTTTATTTTGAGAAAACTGAGAAGAGAATGTGAAAATATTCATAGGAATGCATCAAGAAATCATGGATAAATTTTAATCAGAAAAAAGGAATCACGAATATATTTAACTTTTGGAATTATGAAGAATACGTCTAGATTCTCGAGAAATAGAATCTTGGGTACATTTTGAACGGGAAAAGGATTTCCCAGAAAAAGACCAGAAACATGCATAGTTGGATGAACATAAACATTGTGAGTGACTTATTCCTAGATTCCCTGGGGGAAAGGAGTCTGGAATTCTTGAAAGTATTGAGGATCCAAAAGGGAATGAAAATTTAAATTTAATTGAATTGAGTCGAGAAAAAGCTGCCCTTAACTGAGTCAAATAATGGTCGAGACTTAGAGAGTTCTGTCAGTATGGAAAGAGAGTAACTGTACTTTTAACCTGGTTAATTGTGGGACAAAGATTCTGATAACTAGATCAAGGAAAGTTGATAAATCAAACCTGATTCGCTCAAAGCGAAAAGAGACCATCTTGTTTGTGGGAGTTGAATTGATGTAGTTTGATGTGTGGAATAAAGTAGAGTGATGAGAAGTGGTGTGGGATGTGTGCGGAATGAAGTGGAGTGATGAGAATTGATGTGTGGGATGTATGGAATAATGTGGAGTGATGTGAAGTGATGTGTGGGATGTGTGGAATAATGTGGAGTGATGTGAATTGATGTGTGGGATGATGTGGATTGATGTGGTTGACGTGAAGTGATGTGGATTAATATGGATTGATGTATGGAGTGATGAGGATTAATGAGGATTGATGTGGTTGATGAGGATAGATGTGTGGATTGATGAGAATTGATGTGATTGATGAGGATTGATGTGAGGATTAATGTGATTGATGAGGATTGATGCGATTGTTGATGTGGATTGATGTGTGAAGGGATGTGGATTGACGTAGATGTTGTGTGGATTAATGTGGATTGATGTAGGCTGATTATGAATTAATGTAGAAATGATGTGAATGAATGTGGAATGATGTGGGATGATGTGAATTGATGTGGACTGATGTGATGTGAATTGATTTGGAAAAATGTGAAATAATGAGAAATGATGAGAAATGATGAGGAATGATGTGAAATGATGAAGAATGATGTGGAAAGATGGAAATATTGCTTGGAAATTGTATTATGTGAAAACTATTTTTTTACGTCAAGCATGCTAGGGGAAGCATTTTGACTATCTTATGGAATGAGGTCGTGGGGACCTAAGTGAAAATGTTGCAACATCTGACGGAGAGTAAAAGAAGGACATCTCGCGTGGCAAGATTGGGCGAGGTCTTGACTAGTCTCGCTTCAGTTAAAATGGTGAGCTTCCGGTACGGTGGATGAGGGACCAAGTAAGCGAGTGAAGCGCTAGGTCACCTGCTCTGCGAAGGAACCTAGAGGGTGTTGACCATACAGTGCTCGGGCTCTGGGTCGCCCAGGATACCCACGCGTGCGTCGAGGAAGAAAATGAGTTGGAGTTGTTTTCTGAACACAGGCATGGATCTGGTTGATTGGCCTTGCTGGTCTTCAACGGATGAGCTCATGGCTCTTTTACATGGATCTCATTGGTTGATCTAGCTGATCTTCCATGGAGAGTCCATATGGATCTTATGTGATTATACTCCTAGGTACTATGGGCTAGGAACTATTGAAAAGGCCCCTAAGTGAGCAGGTGGCGTTTTGGTTGTCGATGATGTCATAGGTACATTGAGGAAGAAATGATTGGAAATTAGACTTGGAACTAGAATACTGAGGATTATGTTGGAAACACTGTGGTTTTATTGCAATGCTGTTTTGGAAATAGTTGAGTCTAAGAAAATGCAATTTAATATCGGGTGTGTTTAAGTGGTGTGTCTATTTAAATTTTGCATCATGAGTGCTGGCTAGGGGACTTGGGAACTCTTTTCCCTGGTACCCAAGACAAAACGAAACAAAATTTTTATAATGGATCCTATCAATACAGTGGTTGGACGGTTGGCTAAGGCTGGATGGATGGATTCCTATTTTGTTCAAGTTACGATAGTTGAAGTAAGTCACAGGATAATCCTTGTTCTATGGAAAAGAATCAACGGCAACTGTGCCTCTTTGATGGGAAAAAAAGCGTTGGTCTCTATGAACCAAGTGTAAGTTCCTCCTCTGATTCGGCCATGTGACCCACAGGTTCGGTCGGAATATAAAGGATAGTTAAGGCTCTTGACTACATTAGAAGATTTTCCTGGAGGAATCGGCTAAGCTTTCTGAGCGAGGGAAGTTTTTTCCAGGTTCAATTTTGGAAGAGCCGTCGGATTAGTCTCTTGTCCGGACATTCATGGGCGAGGCCCCGCGTGGGAAGCTCTACCCTACGTGCAAGGTTGCTACTTCCTGCTAGCACTCCAAAGTTTGATGCGCAGAGGGGGCAAGGATCTCACAGTTGGTATCAAAGCAATTTGGTTGAAGTTGATAAACTAAGAAGCAAGAAATGTCAAAAATTTATGAATTACCAGTGAAAGACTGTAATTGAGTGTTGAAACTCGTACAAATTGATATCTAGAATGGGAATTCATAAATTGGGAATTGGGTTTTTTTATGGAAGTACCGCAATTATGTGGAATCCCCGACTTGCTTGAGGCCTAGATATGATGACATTTGCCTTATAACACCAAGGACTGTGACCACTTGTATATACCGTGAGTATACTACCGTGAGTATACTGTAGCTCTTTACTGACAATATATACGAGTGAATCTAAGACCTTAAAGTTATGAGCAAAAATGCTATCCTAGATGATGATTTCGAATGTTGGTTGATATGATTTTAGAATTCTGGTTGAGAATTGATGAATTGATTTTGATTCTAATTAAAGGATGATGATTTTCTGAATTTTGGTTAAAAGTAGATGAGCTGAATAAGTCATGATGATGATGAATGGAGAGAATTCTAGTAATGATGTTAGTTACTTAGAAGACGATCAAGACTTTTAGCAGATCACTATGGGATTAGTGGATAGCTAACAGATTGTTCGCAGCTTGACCTTTGGCCCAGTGGACCCAATTATGGAATGATGAATCGAGAACATGTATAACTGAAATTTTCATGGAGAAATGTTGAGATGTTAAATGCAAATTATTGGTGCGATGGACCATTATTGTGTTAAGGATATGAATGAACTATTTTTTGATAATGAGTTCTATATGTTTCTTCTTATAGAAGGGATCTTTATCCCAGGATTCTGAGAGGGTTGACCAAACTTTAAGGAATCCCAGAATCAGTTGGATCTAAAGTTTAATTCCTTTTTGATACGAATTATAAATAAAGTGGTCTTTTTAACTTGAGATTCCTTGAGCGTCTTGTTAAGTTGGAAAAATGGACTTGACAAAGAAGAGAAAGAGTCCCACCCCAGATAGCCGCCATATAGGATGAGCCACCACAATAGCTGATGTAGTGGTAGGAAGAAAGAGGATGGATAGATTTATGTCACCATTGATGATCAAGTCTAATCTTCAGTTCCCTATAATAAGGAATTTGATTTTTGGAATTAAGTACTGCACTGGGAGTAAGAAGATGATTTTATCGAGATTATCCTCCAGCTACGAGATGAGGACATCTCATGTTTTTTAAGTGGGGTAGGATGTAAGATTCCTCTCTCCAGCTTTTGAGATGTAAAGATATAAGAATCTCCCCTTCAGTCTCTTATAAACCCCCCCCCTTCAGAAGTGGGAAAAGATCTTGTTTAACCCTGTTTTGGTCTAGAGAGAGAAAATATTCTAGAGAGAGATAATACAATTTTGAAATATTCTTGGATAAGTATTTCTTTTAGACAAATGGAAGTGATTCCTGAAATAAAATTTTAATAAAAAATTCCTAAGTTGCATTAGATTTGGACGATGGGTGAACCAAGGAGTCCCCAAGTTCAAAGTTCTAAGCTATATTACATTCTTTTGAATTTAAAAATGTGATATCCTTATTCATTAAGGTTGGAGAATAAAAAGAAAAGAAAAATGAGAAATTTTAGAAATATCTACTAGAAAATAATAAAGAAAGACTCACATGAGGTGAAGGTTCCTCAATTATAAATTTTCAGATTTTTTAGGAGATTTTATGGAGGTTTTGTGACACCTTAGGAGAGGGAAAACCCTCCATCAAGGAGGCGCCTAGAAATCACATCAAAGAGGCATATTTTAATTCAAAAATATCATAAAGTGGCTAGATATTTTAGCTCTCCTCTCTCCTCTTCCAAACTAGATAGAAAAGTGGGCAATACTAGTCTAGAACTTGTCCAAAATGGATCAAACTGAAGCTGGAAGCCTCTAGATCCCATTTGGGCTTAGTTGGTGGCCTCCCTCACCTATAAATAGACCCCCATTCCTTTGTATTTTCATCTTAGAGTATTTTAGTGTATTTTCTTCTTCCCTCTTCATTGGCATTGTGAAGCTTTGGGGCTTCACTAAACCTCTTCTTCTCTTGAAGATTACCCTTTTCCCTTGGTGGCCAAGCCTTTTCTTTGAGGGCTACACAATATTTGCAAGGTAAATAATCAAGTAAACCAAGGGTAAGCCTAAACAATGAAGTTTATGCTCTCTTTTTGTTGTTAATCTCCTTCCTAATCTCCCTCATGCTTGGGAAGCATTTTATTTTATGGATTTTCTCCTTTAACCATGATGTTCTTGATTTATGATGAATTAATGTTTATGTTTAAGCTTAGATTTATGCATAAACTAATCTTTTTATTAAAAGTGAAATGTTATCCATTTTCAATCCATAAAAAATGCGGGGAAGTTATGGCAAAATTTTATCATTAGAAAATGAAGGTTTATTCATAAATTCAATTTTATGCTAAAAGTGTAACTTTGAGCATTCTCAATTTATAGAAAATGTGGGGAAGCTATGGCAAAATTTTATCATTAGAAAATGAAGGTTTATGCATAGATTAATTTTTATATTAAAAGTGAAATTTTGAGTATTTTCATTTTATAGAAAATGCAGGGAAACTATAGCAAAATTTTTATCATTAGAATATGGTTTATGCATAAATTAAAATTTATGCCAAAAGTGGAGTTTTAAGAATTCTCAATTTATAGAAAATGTGGGGGAGCTATGGCAAAATTTATAGCATTAGAAAATGAATTTATACATAATAATTTTTATGCTAAAATGGAATTTTAAGCATTATCATTTCATAGAAAATGCGGGGAAGCTATGGTAAAATTTTTATCATTAGGAAATGAATTTATGCATAATAAATTTTATGCTTAAAGTGGTGTTTTGAGCATTATTCATTTGCTAGAAAAATAAAGAAGGTTATGCACAAATTTTTATAGAGAATTATGGTGGAAGGGATTATGAATATAATTCATTTAGATAAAAAATGAATTAGTATGAGTGTATAAATATTTTATGCTAAAAGAGGAATTTTCATGATATTTTATTTTGAGAAAACTGAGAAGAGAATGTGAAAATATTCATAGGAATGCATCCAGAAATCATGGATAAATTTTAATCAGAAAAAGGAATCACGAATATATTTAACTTTTGGAATTATGAAGAATACGTCTAGATTCTTGAGAAATAGAATCTTGGGTACATTCTGAACGAGAAAAGGATTTCCCAAGAAAAGACCAGAAACATGCGTAGTTGGATGAACGTAAACATTGTGATTGACTTATTTCTAGATTCCCTGGAAAAGGAATCTGGAATTCTTGAAAGGATCGAGGATCCAAAAGGGAACGAAAATTTAGATTTAACTGAATTGAGTCGAGAAAAAGCTGCCCTTAACTGAGTCAAATAATGGTCGACTTAGAGAGTTTTGTCAGTAAATGGAAAGAGAGTAACTATACTTTTAACCTGGTTGATTGTGGGACAAAGACTGATAACTAGATCAAGGAAAGTTGATAATCAAACCTGATTCGCTCAAACCGAAAAGAGACCATCTTGTTTGTGGGAGTTGAATTGATGTAGAAATGATGTAGATTGATGTGTGGAATAAAGTAGAGTGATGAGAAGTGATGTGTGGGATGTGTGTGGAATGAAGTGGAGTGATGAGAAGTGATGTGTGGGATGTATGAAATAATGTGGAGTGATGTGAAGTGATGTGTGGGATGTGTGGAATAATATGGAGTGATGTGAATTGATTTGTGGGATGATGTGGTTGATGTGGAGTGATGTGGATTAATATGGATTGATGTGTGGAGTGATGAGGATTAATGAGGATAGATGTGTGGATTGATGAGGATGGATGTGATTGATGTGGATTGAGATGATTGATGTGGATTGATGTGTGGAGGGATGTGGATTGACATAGATGTTGCGTGGAGTGACGTGGTTGATGTGAATGAATGTAGAAATGATGTATGATGATGTGATGTGAAAAAATGTGAAATAATGAGAAATGATGTGGAATGATGAGAAATGATGTGAGGAATGATGTGGAATGATGAGAAATGATGAGGAATGATGAGGAATGATGTGAAATGATGAAGAATGAATTGGAAAGATGGGAATATTGCTTGGAAACTGTATTTGTATGTGAAACCTGTTTTTTAAAGATTGTTTTACATCAAGAATGCTGGGGGAAGCATTTTGACTATCTTATGAAATGAGGTCGTGGGGACCTAAGTGAAAATGTTGCAACAACTGATAGAGAATCAAAGAAGGGTGTCTCGCGCGGCAAGATCGGTCGAGGTCTTGAGTAGCATCGGTTTGGTTAAAATGGTGAGCTTCCGGTATGGTGGATGAGGGCCACAATACAAGGCGTTCAAGACGTCTATTCAGACTTGGGAGAACATTCCCAACTTCACACAGATTTGGTGTCAAGGATCTAGCTGATCTTCAACGGAGAGTCCATATGGATTTTTTGTGATTATACTCCTAGGTATTATGGGCTAGGAACTATTGAAAAGGCCCCTGAGTGAGCAGCGTTCTGGTTTTTGCCGATGATGTCATAGGTACACCGAGGAAGGAATGATTGGAAATTGGACTTGTAACTGAAATACTGAGGATTATGTTGGAAACACTGTGGTTTTATTGCATGTCTTCTTTACCCTGGTAAGTTGTCTTCTTTGCTTTGCTCACCTGATGAGCTTGGTGGTCTCTATCTGATTGCTTTGCTTTGCTGGCCTCACCAGCTCGGTGGTCTCTATCTTCTTTGCTTTGCTTGCCTCTTAAGCTAGATGATCTCTATCTGATCGTCTCTATGGCAATGGCAATATGTAGCTCTTCATGGCTTGCAACAGAACCAGACAAAGGCAGCGAGATAGAAACGCTGAAAAGCTTGGTCAAGGCACAAGGAGCAGATTGCAGGATGAGGAAAGAAATGGCACGGATGAGGAAACAAGCTCAAAGCGGCAACACAAGACACTTTTGCAACGTATGTGGAGGGAGAGATGATGAGAAGATATAAGACTCCTTGCAGAGCAGCAACAACAGGAAGCAGTTGTTGTTTGCAGATGGACGCATTTGAACATTGCCATCGGGGCGAAGAACATGAGCTATGGCCAATCGATTGGTGGGAGAATTCACGGCAGCAACATCAGGCCATTCAGATGAGTACAAGTCTCGTGTCATTAGAAGCTTTACCTTGCACCCTAAAATTCATAGAGTGACAACCCTGCCAACACCTCAGGAGGAGATGCATGCACAAGAGACACTACTTTCTAACCTGAGAGATGGCCTACAGAAAGTGAAAGGGGTGCACAGCTTAGATAAACTATCTGCAAAGAGGGTGATGTTAGCTATTCTGGTATCCCCTGAAATAAAGAAGAAATGGCTTGGACGCACAACGTCGAAGATGTTGTCAATCAAAAGTTCCAACGTTGCTCCAGCGGTTGGACGCAGAGTAAAAGTAATGCAGGATGATCCAAAATCGAAAAGTCTGTGGGCTTCAATAAAACGCAAGAAAAGGAGAGATAGCCTGGCTACGAAACTCACTCCTAAAGTGACATCGTTCTGGCACGAGAACACGAGAGTTTCTCCAAACAAGGACATTTGCAAAAAGTGAATGGGACACAAGCAATTTGAGGAGCACATCATACACTTGCTTGACACAACGCAGGTCAGTGGTTGTCCTAACCAGGTGGTTGTCTGTGATTCTTAAAGCTTTAGTACAAATTGTTTGAATTCTAAGGTGATTATCCTAAACCAACCCAACCAGCTCGGTGGTAGGAACATCATGCAACATACCACCAAGCTGGTTTAGGTGTAACACCAATTATATGGTTGGAACAAAAATAAATAGCAATGCCACTGAGATGGTTGAAATTGTTAGTTTTCTTGTAGTGAATAATTGTTTTGTTTTCTAGTAGTTGTTTAGTTTAATTACTGAATTTCCAATTGTAACAGCAATATATAGTTCACATGTACCTTTTTGTTATTAGTATTGATGGGTGGTAAAATTGATTTGTTTTCTAATGATTGAAGGTAGTTTAATTACTGAATTTCCAACTGTAACAACAATATATAGTTCACATGTACCTTTTTGTTATTAGTATTGATGGGTGGTGAAATTGATTCGTTTTCTAATGATTGAAGGCAATTGAAATTGATTTGTTTTCTAATGATTGAAGGCAGTTGAAATTCTGACTATCCTAAACCAACCTGGTGGTTGAAATTGTTTTGTTTTCTCGTAGATAGTGAATAATTAGTAGTTGTTTAGTTTAAGTACTGAATTTCCAACGAGTTGGTTTCACGTTGGGTGAATAGACGGAGTTGTATCTCAAGTTTATGGCTGAGAGCCTTGACGTTTTGATTGGGCAAAGGAGCTTTGAGTGTTGTAAGCCATGGTATGTGAAGAAACTCAAAGACAGGAATGTGTGTTGTTGCAAAACACACATAGACTTTGACCTAGCCTGGCAAGGTTGAATGACTTGAGATCTGGTCATGTTGAAAAATTGCTCCATGGAGATAGATGCTCATGTCTCCCAGATAGATGCTCCATGGAGATAGATGCTCATGTCTCCCAGATGAATGCTCAATTTGTAGGCCACCTAGATCCTCGTCATGTGTAGCAAGTGAGAGCAAGTTTGGCAGCATGAGGTCTGTGTGGGAGCCAACGCTCTGTTCAAAGCCTGCAAACTCTCAGTGGCACTCCATTGAATGCATTAGAGGTACATGCACATGCTGTGGTGTGAAGAAGCAGTATGCTGTCTATCCAAATGAAATGGGGGTCCAAGAAAGCCTTGCTCTAAAATGGAGGAGATTTGAAATAGGCAATGTTGAAGGATCCGAGAAGAGATGGCTACTATCGTATAAGAGCACTCAACCGAGGGAGCTTATAGATCACGTGGTTGCATCCATTCCAAAATATGTGCTTCACAATTTCACGGCCAGCTGCTGCTGCTGGCTGGCAAGATAAGCAATTTAGGACGATGTATGGATGTGGATATATGGATGTGGATGTGTATGTGGAAGAATGGATGTGGATGTATGGATGTGGATGTGTATGTGGAACAATGAATGTGGATGTGTATGTGGAAGAATGGATGTGGATGTGTATGTGGAAGAATGGATGTGGATGTGCATGTGAGAGGATATGATGTCGATGTGAGTAAATGGATGAGATGTAATGTGATGTGAATCGGGATGTAAATGGATGAGATGTGATGTCATGTGAATTGGGATGTGAATGAATGAGATGTGATGTGAAATGGATGTGATGAGATGATGGTAGGCTTGTGTAGATTTATGCTTTCTTACTTGATTGTTGGTGTGTGCATGTAGGTGATAGCTTCTTGTCCTGCTTCTTCTTCTTCCTCTTCTTGTCTTCTCCCTCATATCGCTCTTCCACACATGAAGGCATGGAGTAGAGGTTGAGCTCTCCATAGCTCCCTTTCTCTTTACTTATTACCTCGCTTGTGGAAGCTCCACTTGTGTGACACAAGTGGTAGTGGAGTGAGCCCCTAGCGGCCTCACATAGGGGAGTTAACCCTCATTAGGGTTGGCTAAGTGTGCTAGTCCCCGAACCAACCCTTGCATGGTCTTCTTTCTCTTCTCCTCTCCCTCTCTTATGCAAGGTAGCATGTTCGGTTTAGTGAACATATTTGGCAGCATTTAGCTTAGGGTCCTCCACATCCTATCACTTTCTAGAGTCTTGATTTGCCCAATTGGAATGCAAATCCACCGGTAGGAGTATGTTTTGGTATGCATGTTTATTTGATTTGATCATGTTTTCCTTTAACAAATGGAGTTCAATGGAGCATGAGGAGCTTGGGAGTCTTCTTCAAAAGCGAGAGCTACAAGTAAGTGCCTAATCTTGCTCTTGAAGTTCATTAATTTCTTGTTTCCTTCAAAATTAACTAAAAATAGCATAAGTAGGTTAATCTTCTAATTAATCCTAGGATAGTAGGTCTAATCAAGAATTATAGGAATCATTGGATAGCTTGGGATTAGCTCAAGCCATCAACAAAAAGAAAATGATAAAAAAAATATCAAGAAAAACTAGAGATCTTAGGAGGGGAGGCTAGGCGCATTCTCATCTCTACTAGTCTCTTTTAGAAGTGAACGGTCGTTCACTTCTCATTCATGAGGCAGATTTGGAAAGATTTGGCCAGGATGTGAACGGCCATGGCTAAGAAGCGTATGAGCCTTCCTATGCTCAATCGCAGGTGAGATCAGACCCTTCAGTCACAACACAGCGTGGAGTCAAACGGTGTTAGTCCTTGACGACCCTCTATTCGACGACGTAGGGCCTTCCTACACTCAATTACTCGTCATGAGATCAAACCCTTTGGCCAACACAGCATGGAGTCAAACGGTGTTAGTCATTGAAAGCACCAGTGAAAGTGAAGAACATATTAGCCAGGATGCACTACCTCCCCTTACCTAGAGGCAGGAGGGTTGGCAACCCATTGCATGGACACTGACCCTCGAGTAAGACCTTGAATCCCCTACGCATTCACAAAGAAGTCTTGCCACAAGACTCAAAAATTTTATCCTTGCAAATGCACAATTAGACGATTCACATCCGAAGGACAGGGGCATGGAATGCTAGCTAGAGAGAGAGGCCACACCACCACACTAAACCATAGACTTGAGATGGGACAGAGCACGAGTAACCCGGTCTAGACTAATCTAGCAGTCTGGAGGGCCATGCCAACTACCGAAATGGCTCACACATACCAAGACCATAGGTTTGCTAAACCTAGGATAAGAATCCACTCATCAGGGTCTAGAAACCTCCTATCAAAGAAAGAGAGGCCACCTTGAACAATCCTATCAACACACAACACCTAGGTACCAGCAATATCCGCGTTGCAAAATGTATCCCAGATACGATATGGGACCTTATGAAGTACAAACTGGTCCACCATTGAGGCAAGGACCACTAATGGTATACTATTCGCCAACTCCCCCGCGTATCATTCCTCAACCGCACACCAGCCCGCCATTTTGCAGCCATGGCAGGATCGACTCTGGAAATGTTGAGGATAGCCATGGGAATAGGAAGGAGAATAACACCACCAGCACCGGTTCAGCCGACGTGCAAGGACCTAGACAAGAGAGAAATAAACTTTCCCACATTTCTAAACTGATCACACCAAGTTTGATGGAGCTGGAGATTCCATACCGCATCTGGAAATGTTCAATCAAATCTATGAGGTATTTGGTCATGTAGCACCAAGTTTGAGGGAGCTGGAGATCCCATACCGCATCTGGAAATGTTCAATCAAATCTATGAGGTATTTGGTCATGTAGCACCGGTTCAGCCGACGTGCAAGGACCTAGACAAGAGAGAAATAAACTTTCCCACATTTCTAAACTGATCACACCAAGTTTGATGGAGCTGGAGATCCCATACCGCATCTGGAAATGTTCAATCAAATCTATGAGGTATTTGGTCATGTAGACAACCAACTTAAGGTGAGTGACTTTGGCCTCACCCTATATCGAAAGGCGAGACAATGGTTTCGATCACACTGAAGGTAGAAGACAAAGCCACCTTTGAAGCCTTGAAAGAGGATTTCAAAGTGGGATACTCATGACGACAAGGAACCCGATGAAGCCCAATTGAACAATTACACAACGTAAGACAAAAGGATGGAGAATCCATTCGGGACCATATCAACCAAGTGAGATAATCCATTCTTGTTGTAATGACTAAGACAAGTTCTCGGATGAAAGGTTGATCAGGAGGTTCCTAGAGGGCCTTGAAGATGTACCCTTACACAACTCCTTACATGCTTTAGCCCACACCTCCTTTGAGCAATGTTGTAGGAGTGCTATGAACTTTGAGGACAATTTCAAGGAAACTCATTCCCGAGAACTGCATGAGGGCACATTTGAGCCATCCTTCAAAACTACTAGCACAAGATCCAAATGAAAAGGGAAAGAGTCCTCTTCACGAGACAATTAGGTGGAACAACTAGCTGGCAGAGCAGCCTTAATGTAGTAAATGACCCAGCATTGGAGAACAGGCCAAGACCGAGACCGAGCTAGGCGACCCCATCTTTACCCAAAGAGGAAATTAGTATGGTGCCCAATTTGTCGAGCTAACCATACCAGCATGGAGTGTCCACATTTAAGACCTTGACCCACTCTCTATTGTGCTTATTTCTAAAGGTGGGGCAATCATGAGACCCCGACCCACTCTCTATTATGCTTGCCACCCAAAGGTTGGGCAATCATGAGTCCATCAATTGTTACCACCAAAGAGCCGCACAAGCACGAGCCCCCCAAGCCTTACCCCCAAATCCTAAACAATCATTGACCTTGCCAGCACTAGCACTACATAATGCAACTCAACCAAGCCATAAAGTGGCTCTGAGAGGATTTCTTAGGGTACCCGAAGTGCCCTTACCACCCCTGGTACTACCACCACAGCTGTCATTACCTCAAATTATCCCTGTTATCTAGTTAACCTTGATAGAGATCTTCAAAGAACGTGATGAGGGGGAAACCATTAACACTACCACCTTTGATCCCTTTGAGTCAAATCCACCCTCCTAGATCCTAAGTCAATATGTGATGAAGGGGAACAGATGTACCCAATGTACCTAGCAACCTCAACCCCACGGGGATGAGACTTGAAGAACATGGCCAAATGACCACCTATGCAATGCTATCATTGTGTAGGTCCTCATCAAATATCTGTGTTCAATCAAAAAAGGAATGGCTACTAGTACTCCTGTGAGTACCTCCACCTTAACTCCCTTATGCACAGGGTGTGGAATAGACCATATTTATAAGGATTTTCCACTGAGAATAAGCACAATGGGGGAAGGCACATGAGGCTAATCCTATGACCAGCATTGATTTGCTAAGTGTACGAGATGGCTTCATCCATATGGTGCCTCTTAATGTAGTTACCAAAATGTAGCGTAGAAGAACGGCCACAGCTCACGTTGCTACCGCTAAGGCATCGACCTCGCAAAGTCAGGTACACACAAGGATTCTATCCCGTAAGGAAGTCTTGGAACAAGCACATGCAACAAGAAAAAGGCCAAGAAGATAGGTAGAGGGGATAGCCGAGTAGTCATAAGGAGTGGGTCTGATGATGGGACAACCAGCAATTCGTCAACCTCCTCATATGATGAGGAGAATATGCTACCTTCAACCCTCTCATCAGAGGACAAATAGACCCCAATCAGCTACCTCAGAAGTTAGCTGAGGACAAATAGACCCCAATCAGCTACCTTGAAAGTTAGCCTGAATATTCAAAACCCATTGAAGAGAAAGAAAGGCGAAGGTCACTTAGGAGTTGATCAGGGACTGTCAAGTCCAATTAGAGGAGGAATCTCAAACTGCACACCTTGAAGAATGTCCTCCTATCCCCAACATAAGACCAACTAAGGAAACCAAAGAATATAACAGAGGTCTCGAGACGATGACTAAGAACCCTCTAAGAGACCTCCTCGAATAATGGGAGAACCAACAACTATGGATATCCCTCACTAGGGAAACCCGATTGTGGAGTATCTCAAAAACTTGAGAGACGATCACCCAAAAATAATGGACATGAAAGTCCAGGTTTTGGTACCCTACATCCACAAAAGTCTAAACACAAGTAAGGGCGATCCGGCTCAAGAAACTACATCTGTTCCTAGAGACATTGCAGGTCTCTCCTCCTTCCTTTCTTCTTAAATCCAAATCCCCAATGGCACCTTACTCCAAGGCAGCCCAAGTATATGGAAAGATTTCAAGGATTGGATGGAAGGACGCCTCGGAGTGGGAACGCAAGAGCCCACAGAACTAGGAAACTCTGAGAAGACTAATGAGGACAGATTCATAGAGCCACATGGAATCACCGGTGTCCCCACTATCTGAGTCAACATTAGGGCAATAATTTGAAGGAGACGAACTCAACGGTAGCACTACCCCTAACCTTCAATGGCCTTCAAGTCACCACCATCTTGGATGGAGGAGTGAGAGTGAGCATTGTTACTAAACAATGCTGGGAGAAATGGGGAGCACTTACCATGGATGACATGGCCTTACTTGTGAAACTTGCTGTGATGGAGCCATTGCAAGGCCCATAGGCCTTCTGCGGATTTGAAGATAAAGATCCGTGGAACCAACTTTTGACACACCTTTGTGGTGATGACCTTTGGCCAAAAGCTTGTTTACTACGATTGCATCCTAGGATGTCCCTTCATGAGAGAAACCAAAATGATCCATGATTGGGACACATATCATATCTACATCTGAAAAAAAGATCAAACGATAAAGGTCAACCTGTACACTTGGAAAGTCCATCCTATGAGTGATCGACCCTTCGGAGAGGATTCGTACAACGAACCGATCCACTGTAGTCCACTTGTGCTAAACATGCCATAAGACGATTGATATGAAGAGCAGGATAGTGAAGAATTTATGCCCCTTCTAGAGATCTAGAAGACTCTAAGAATTGGATGCATATCCTTGCTACCTTGGACATACTTCCAAGACATAGAGGTACCAGATTTGCTACAGCTAACGGGTAAGAAATCCCATCCCTCTACATGCTAAACGCCGCTTGCATGCCCGATGCTACAAACCATGAGCCTAGGAGTGCCGGGTGAGGAAGAACGATTACAGGGAAATCATTTGTACAAAACTCGTAAACCCAATGGCTTTCCCGAAAAGGAAGCATACACCTTCCCAATTAAGTAAGAAGAACAATGGTTGAAATATGTTGGTGCTGTCAATGTGCATGCATTCTTCTGCCAAGTTTGGCAAAGGGAGCTTGCTGACATCCCCATTCTAGTCAATATACGGTGAGCTCAAAATTGAAAGAACCGTCGGATTCCCAACCTCAAAAACTTTACCGCTTTGTGTGCAAAGCACGAAACAAAAAGTTAGCACTCACAGAAAAAAAAAGCCAAAAACTGATGGAAGAAGAAAGCGCTAAAATTGAGGAGACTAAACAAGTCCCAAAACACTTCAGGGCCTTTAAGGTCACTGATCATTTTGTACAATGTGATACGGTCCAAAGAACCCATAATGGGGAGCCTAGAACATCTTATAATGGTCCAACCAAATTTAAATAAATTAACTTGGCAGGCCCAGGGGAAGATCCAAGACCCATCTACATAGGGGAAGACCTCTTTGCAGAAGAAGAAAAAGACATGGTCGCTCTTCTCATGGAATTTCGTGATTGCTTCGTGCGTGGAAGTATATAGACATGAAGGGTGTGCCTCCCAAAGTGGTTACACATAACATCCCTATGGTAGAGGGAGCGAGACCAGTGAAGCAAAGAGCTTACCCTATGAACCCCAAATATTCCAAGATGGTCCGAGGGAAATCAAACGGCTTATTGATGCCGGATTATAGAGCACACAGAATGGGTTTCACCCATAGTGGTGGTGCCTGAAAAGAATAGTAAAGTGTGCGTGGACCTCAAAAAGGTCAATGCTACCACAATACAAGATCACTATCCATTGCCTTTCATAGAGCATGTGCTTGAGAGGGTCATAGTAGGAAAGGAAGCCTACAACTTCCTTGACAGATTTTTCGGGTACAATCAAGTGTTGATAGATCCAAAGGATCAACATAAAACAACTTTTGCTATACTGAATGGGGTACATATGCATATTGGGTCATGCTATTCGGGCTTACCAATGCCCTAGGCACCTTCAATTGCCTAATGAGAATGGCCTATAAGGAATATCTTGGAAATTTCTCGAAATCATTATTGATGACCTCTATGTTAACTCTACATGGAAAGCACATTTATGGTGTTTACGGAAAGTGCTAGAGGTATGCCGACTCTACCGAATCTCTCTCAATCCCCTCAAGTGCTAATTTTGGGTCCGGCACAGAGTAATCTTGGGACATATTGTCTCAAAACATAGAATCTCCATAGACCACAGTAAAGTGCGGCTCATTCTTGGACTACCACCGCGACCAATTTCAAAGGAGTCTAGCGATTCATGGGACATGTCGGGTATTAATCTTTAAATGGACAGAGAAGTGCCAACAAGTGTATGATACCCTGAAGAAAGCCTTGGGCAAGCACGCCCATCTTGAGATCTCCAGATTGGGAAATCATATTTCATGTTCACATTGATACCTTCACTTTTGCAATTGGGTGCGTATTGGCTCAACCCGTGGGTGAACACAATAGGGATTTCCCTATTAGCTTTGCCAATCACCAACTAAACAAGGTAGAATGGAACTATACCACCACACAAAGACAAGGGTTAGCCATGGTCTACACGGTTAAAAAGTTTTGCTATGATCTTTTGGCAATCAACTTCATTTTCTTTATGGACCATTAAGATCTCTTTGATGACTGCTAATTCTACTAGAATTTGACTTTACTCTTATAGTGCGAAAAGGCTCATAGCATGTCCTGGCCCAAAACCTAATTGGAGCCACCTTCTCACTCTTACAAATTAGGCAAGGAGACATGGGGCGCTGGCTATATAGCCTTAGGGTACAAAACCTATTTATAGGGTGCCCATTTTTTTTCTCTATGTTAATAAGCCATGGCCGTTCATTCAAGAAGCCACGACCATTCACTCAAGAAAGCCACGACCATTCACTCAATTAAGCCACGGCCATTCACTCCAGAAAGCCACGGCCGTTCACTCGAGGAAGCCACAATCATTTACTTCCGATTTGCGAGGCCATCATGGTCATTCACTCAAGAAAGCCACATTTGTTCACTTCTAATTTGCTAATCCACGGTTGTCCACTCAAAAGCCATGCACGTTCACTTCCAATTTGCTAATCCACTACCGTTCACTTCCAATTTGCTAAGCTGGGGCCGTTCATTCAGTAAGCCATGGCCATTCACTTTCCATTTACTAAGACATGGCTGTTCATTTAGGAAGCCACGGCTGTTCACTTTCAATTTTCTAAGCAATGACCATTCATTCAAGAACCCATAGCCATTCACTTTCCATTTGCTAAGCCACGACCGTTCACTTTCAATCTGCTAAGCCACGGCTATTCACTCCTAAAAGCCACAATCATTCACTATTCACTCCTAAAAGCCACAATCATTCACTTTCAATCTACTAAGCCCATGGTTATTCACTCCTGAAAGCCACGATCGTACCTTCGTGGGAAATCTATATAAAGGGCACACCACCTTCATTTCACCCACTCTTCTCCCTTCCCTCTAGCCAAACCTTTGCAATTTTTCCTCCCAAGCTCTCGTAGTCTCCTACGAGCTGTTTGTCCTCAAAATCATGGTAGCCCCCGCACACTCTGATTCCTCCTATGAGGTCCTACCTCATACCTCATACCTCATACCCCCCAGAAGAAAAAGAGACCTTTAGCCATTGTTTTTTAAGGAGTATGGGAAGCACCCCATAATTATGGGGGGTATGAGGTCCTACCTCATACCCCCCAGAAGAAAAAGAGACCTTTAGCCATTGTTTTTTAAGGAGTATGGGAAGCACCCCACTCAGCTCTCCCACCTAGGCAAGACCCTCATGAAGTAAATTAGTTGCCACAACATTCACAGTCTCATGAAAGAATACCCACAAGGTTGAGCACAAGCTGCTCTACTTCACTGAACCTTATTATAGCTGATCCTACCATTGTGGCCCACCTCACGAGCAGATAGGGCTCGATGGCTTACCACACTTCAGCCCCAATCTCCTCAACTGCCTCTATTTTATGGCGACATATGATGCCAACCATGCTACAGGGCAAGTCATCGTCGATAACGAGGGCCACCACTAGACTCTCCACCTTAGTTTGGACCTCTTTAGGGAGGCACTTCATCTTCCCCACATCAAACAGCCCTACGTCCAGCTCACCAATGTTATTTGCCATGTGTGGGATACCTACCAAGGGCCAACCACAAAGTACGGTGTGGAGTGAAACCACATCTCTTTCCCAGATCTTGTCATGCCGGGCCAAAGCCCTGTCCTTCCTCCTCACCACCCGTACTGGACTAATAGGTTTCACCACCACTACAACCTACTGTCCACCCTAGCCCACGTCCACCAAGGGGTTCAAGTGAATTGGGAAGAGTACATCCATAAGGAGCTTCATTCCATTTTCTCCAACCCCTATGGAAATCTGCCTCCTCTCCTCACAAAGGTGATCTACAATGCAACCGGCTGGCAGGAGCTTCCACAACCCATTCGACTCCAAAGCACAGCTCCCATTCATAATGCAACCGGCTGGCAGGAGCTTCCACAACCCATTCGACTACAAAGCACAGCTCCCATTCACACTCCTCTCCCAGAACCCAGACCCTCTCCAACCTCTCCGCCCCTGAAATCACGCTGAGACCCAACAATAGGAGGATGCCTACCACCATGCTCTTGCCTACTATGTGGTGGAGGCTCAGCTCAAAGCTGAACAGGAGGAAGAAGCCCGATGTAAGGCACAAGAAGAGGAGGATATCCGTTGCACCACCCAATTCTTTGACAAGAATCTCATCAAAACCCCAAGCCCCGGTGGCCACTAATTCCCCTCTCCACCCCCAACTTTTCCTAAAGAAGGCCCTACATCTCCATCCTCCTCTTAAAGGCACATAATGGATTCCATGCGGGCCATTTCTGATCCTAGGTAGCCTACTCTAAGGGAATCCGATCCACACAGTGCCGTACCCGATTTTGCCCAAGGGTTTTCCAACCTTGCTCAAGAGCTTGTCTCCTCCATAACAGATTACATGCAAAGACAACAAGAACATGTGATAGTTGCCTAGCAAGCAGATGCTCCTGGCCAAGGCCCACCAACTAGCACAACAAACCTAAGAAACCCTCCAAGAAGCCACCATCGCCAACCAACAAATCCATGATGCGACCCTGAAGGACCGAGAAGCCATGGTCGCCACCACTCTTGCCATGGTCACCTGAGCTCCAACAACGACTCCAAGCCGCCCAATAGGCTACATAGCAGCCCACCCAGGCCCTTGTCCTTGCCCTTGCCCTTGCCCTTGCCCACCAATGAAGCCCAAGAGCTTAGGAGGAGAGTTGTATAGGCCGAGGACGAAGGAAACTACCTTTGTCTCTCTTTTAGCAAATACCAATAGGTGGTGGAAGACACCCTTTGCTAGAAGAATGCCTAACTGCAAGCTGCGGAAGCCTGTGCAATCCACCCTCAACCCCCACCCTTTCGGCTAGTCTCTAGGAAGGTCGATGCCTTATGGACTCGTCCACTAAGTTGCCACACCTTGCCACCCCCCGTAAAACCCTAACTAACTCCACAACCTCCAACACCGAGCCATCTTCTACAGCATGACATCTTCCTTGATGACCCCATCTCCCCCACCATCCTTTGTTATATCCTCACCAAACTTCCCTCCTTGACTCCACTTCCAACCTTGTCAAACTTTTTTTCCAATCCCAAATCTCCTTCTCCCCAAACTTGCATCCCTCTTTACCCTTCCCATCACCCTCTTACTACCAGCCTCCTCAACTAGGCCAACCTTATCTGGTATGGGCATCCCACGACTAATGACACCCCCATCGACCTCGCTATTCCACATGGCATTTGCCCATACCCTTACCCATCTTCCAAAACCACAAAAGCCATCCATCTCCTTGGGCATTAGGGGTGGGATACGGTTTACTAGGCATACAAATCCCTCCATCTTGCTGGGAGCTCCTACCCTACCCCCCCTACAGGCTCCTTGTACTCTACCACCTCTCTGCTACCTCTAGCTGCAAGTCATCCTCGCCACTAGTATCATCCAATTCGATAATTCCCATGTGGCATACCCCCTCAGCATCTCCCCCAAAGAGGTTGAAGAAGCCTAGTACCCCAACCATGGCTCCAATGATGACAACAATGATAGTAGAGCTGGCCCCAACAAGCCCCCTACTGATCCTCACGCCCCCCAATTCCCTCCTCACCACCCTCCACCCCCCAACCAATCCTATCCCGTAGCAAGATCCCCACCCCCACCCCCCCCCACCCCCCCCCACTTAAGTACCCATTACCATACCTTGACACCCACCCCACTTAAGTACCCATTACCATACCTTGACACCCACCCCACTTAAGTACCCATTACCATACCTTGACACCCCCCACCACTTCCACTATAACTCTAAGGTTCTTTTCCCCTCACCATCCTCTACACCCCCTCACATTCCCTCTCCTCCTCCATCACCCACACCTACCTCACCTCCTCCCACTCTCAATCTTCACTTGGTCCTCCCCAAGCACTTCACAAATATACCCTCTACATTAGCAAGGCCCCCACCTTTCCTCAATGCCACCCTTACCACTGCTACCTCTCCTTCAACTGCTGCTCCACCCCTATCACACTGACCTCCCCTCCCCCACACCCTTGGAGGAAGGTGAGATTCCCCTGCCACCCCTGCAGGAACACAAAGAGATGGACCCGTCACTCAATCCCCTTAATTGGCATGACCCACTCGTTCACATATGGAGTTTGAGCACACCATCAATATCCTGGTCAGTCTCGACGATAACTCCAACAAACACCAATAAGCAAGCTGACCATTTGGACATCCATGTCCTCCGGCCTTATCTTGATGCCAAACATGACGCATGGAGGCACCAAAATCCACATCGACAACATGGTGGTTACCTCTAAGGCCCCCCTCCAATGCTCGGCCCATCACCTTTGAGCTCATGGGTGGGCGTCAGTCCTTTTTGTTGAAGCCTTACATTTAGGAGCAATACTGCAAAGGCACCCCACCACTTGCAAATCAATCTTGTGTACCTACCTATCTGTAGATGCTGGGCTTGGGACTACAAGAGCAGACATTGAGCCCTAAACTACAATACAACTTCCCTTGGTTTGCCCCACGAATGTCCTAGAGCCCATGCACTGAGGCCACCATGATGACAAAGATGCATGCCTGCATTGGCCGCTATGACCAAGTCCTTGACCCTGCTATTGTGGTGGGTGGCAACGATATGTTTCTTCAACCTCATCATCATGCTCTTGGAGGCCTTTCCAGAATGGGACCACTATTAGGAAGGAAGTCAAGGCCTTGCCTTTGACCTCAACAAAGGATCGACCTTGAAGCAATCGTTTGGCTATTATGAGCACATCCAATGGATGCCTGCTTGGTGACTGCAGATCTTCCAGGACATGACGGAGATAGAATTTTGGACCAGCTACAAAGTCTTCCACCGATCCCCCCCCACATCCCAAGTCGCTATATGGCTTTATCAAAACCTCATCTATACTACTGTTGATTATCCTTGCCACAGCTCCGAGGAGGACAGATCTAAATTAGGGAGGGAGGTATGTTAACCACACTAGTTAACATTATTTCTAAGTGTGATTATGCTTCCTATAACTCATTTTTATGTAACCACGCTAAGCGCTTCATGTAAAAGATGTATGGGTGACCGAGCTTACGACTTATGTAATTCCAACCATAAGAATAAGCCTAGGTGTACATAGAGCTAGGAAATCAATTTTGGGCCCCCAATTGTTAAATGGGTGGCTAGCCATTGTAAAAAGAGAGCTCATATATATAAGTGACATGAAATATGAAAAGGAAAAATCCCATTATCACATTTGAGTTTTTTTTTCTCTCTCTCTCACTCTCTTGTGGATATGGAGGTAGGATTGTGTAGGTTTATGCTTGCTTACTTGATTGTTGTGGTGTGTGCATGTAGGTCCTATAGAAAAATCTAAATAGATGTCTCATGTTGTCACATAACACTAAAGAAGAATGGAAAATGGAGAATATGGGAGGACTTCAAACCCTTGAATGTAGCAACCAAGAGGGATCATTTTTCTCTCCCATTTCAGGATGAAATACTCAATGAGGTTGCAGGTCATGAACTCTATACTATTTATGAGATACTATGGCTATTTGCAGATCAGAATAGCTAGAAAGATCAAAAAAAGACAACCTTTATGACCACTTGGGGATGTTTTGCATACAAAGTAATGCCTTTTGGATTGACAAATGCCCCTGCTATCTTTCAAAGCTGAGAAAGATAAAAAAAAGACAACCTTCATGACCACTTGGGGATGTTTTGTATACAAAGTAATGCTTTTTGGACTAACAAATGCCCCTACTATCTTTCAAAGCTTTATGAACCATGTGTTTGAGCCTTTTTTTAAAAATTCTATAAGGGTTTTGATGGATGATTTCTGTACATACAGTATTAGGTCTACACATTTGGGTTTTGATGGATGATTTCTGTACATACAGTAGTAGGTCTACACATTTGGAGAAAGTCTCGGGGGGTGCACCTCAAAAAATGTAAGTCTACCACGTGCGATCATTAGGTGGGGTTTTTTTAATCCAAAATATTGGGTAAATTTACAAAAATACAATTACAAGAGGGGTATTTTAATTGTACTTTGGAAAAAAACCCGTAAGTCTATAAAGAAAAAGGGGTAGTTTTATCAACTCAAAATTCATAGATAAGGGGTTTTTTAAATACCCCTTGAACGCACGTCGTAGGAGGGGCTTCCATATAGTGCACCCCCCGAGGAGAAAGTGGAAGCAGTTTTTAGAAGGTTGGATCAGTTTAGGAGATCAAATGAATCCTAGAAAGTGTCATATTGGAGAGAGAAAAGCTACTCTTTTAGGTTGGATCGGTTAGGAGGTCAGCTAAATCCTATAAAAGTGTCATGTGTTGGAGAGACAAAAGCTACTCTTGCGTCATGTTGGAGAGACAAAAGCTACTCTTGTGTCATGTTGGAGAGACAAAAGCTACTCTTTTAGGGCATCTTGTGTTTGAACAAGGGATAGAACCAAATTCAAAAAAAGTGAAATATGTGATTAATATGCCTTCTCCCAAAGATACCAAATAGCTCATGAGCTTTCTTCAAAAGATAAAATGCATGGTAAGGTTCATAAATCTTCTCTCTCAATTAGTCTTTGACCTTCAACAAATGGTGTATTCTGAAAGCTTTCATTAGGGAGATTATGAAGAAATTCAGTTCAAACAAGTCAAAGAGATGTTAGCTACTTTTCCTATTATCAGTCAAACAAGTCAAAGAGATGTTAGCTACTTTTCCTATTATCATGCCACTTGATTAGAATGCCATATTCTACATAGGACCAAGCTTAGGATATGATTTAATAGGTGTAATGCTGATGCAAAAGGATGTAAAGCAAGGGTACACGAGACCTATCTACTTTGCAAGTAGAATACTTCATATACTGATGAAAGATAATATTTTGAAGTGGAACAGATGATGTTATCTCTGATTTTTGGAGTTAAAAAAAAATCAGATCTTATCTTCTCCCTAGAGAGTTTGTGGTTATCACTTATGAATCTACATTTCCTTATGTAGCACAACTTATGAACTCCTCATTTAGAGTAGCTAAATGGATCATAGAGCTTCACAAATTTCATTATACTTTCATAAGTAAAAAATAGCACAAGGTCTAGTCCTATGATATTATGACTTACAAGTTAAAGAGGAAAGGTTCATGTCTGCTTTACCTAATGCATATACCATGTATTTTGATGGAGCCTATAGAGGAAAATAGGACAAAGTAGAGGGGGAATTATCATCCTAGATCTAGGTGGAAGAAACACTTCATCATACATGGATAGGATCTAAAAATGAGGTAGAATATGCTACTATAAAGGTAGGATTATAGAAATAAAAAGAACTTCGAATTCAGAAACTAAATGTCAAGGAGGGGGATGCTCTACTGACAGTCAAGTAATTACTTGGTACTTGGGGGATCAAATCTGATTCCTTAAAATGTTGGAACTATAAGATACCTCCCATACCCTTCCTTCATTCGAGGTAGGGAGGGATCTCATTAGTAAGTAACACCCCAAGCTTTCTATTAAGATTGCCTAATCGAGAGCCAATCCTTGACTATTTGATATATGAATACATTCATGGTCTTGGGGGTCTTACTTAATATTTACTTGTATTTTGTTTGAAAAATACCCGACTAATCAGTCCACCCTACCACCCACTTTCCATATTTGAAATAGGGTCATCTATGAGGTTTTTTAATTACTAAGCACATTGTTAATGATACAGATACATCACATAACAAGTTTCCTTAATTTAATTCCCTTCACTAGTTCCTTTATCCCTTAATTCCAACAAATCATTTAGAAAAGCAATACATTCATAATCATGAACTTGAATTCCAATAAAATCTAGAAATCATACCTTGGCACACTGAGTTACATACAATCTAGGCATTGCGATGATCATGGCAATAAATTATCACATATTAGTAAGGTCCAATGTCCCCTCACTCACTTACACGAACATGAAACCTATCAAGCTAGGGTTTGCAATCCCAGAAGGAACCCTCGCCCTATCTTGTGGTGTGGGTTAACCATCATAAGTAATTGCTCCAAATTCATAAACACTCAAGAGTTTTTGCCTTGGGTGGCAATAAATTATCACATATCAGTAAGGTCCAATGTCCCCTGACTCACTTACATGAACATGAAACCTATCAAGCTAGGGTTTGCAATCCCAGAAGGAACCCTCGCCCTATCTTGTGGTGGGTTAACCATCATAAGTAATTGCTCCAAATTCATAAACACCAAGAGTTTTTGCCTTGGGTGGGGGAATACCCAATTGCCCCACTTGGGAATGGTTATCCCTAAAAGAACACGTCCCTTGGTTTATTATAGAACAGTTTTAGAATATATTATCGGTCTTGTCGTAATCTTGCATCCATATTTCATGTAGCAATCCATGAAATAAACATTCTTATATAAGAAAAATAACCTTTTTAATCTTCTCTTTATTTATTAAAAAATTCCCTAGCTAAATGCATCAGACAATCCTTCCTTAATCAAAAACTTCTAGGGTCCTCTGTGCGCTTGACTACATGGCCACGTCAGCCCAACTCAAGTTACCTAGCCATGCAAGTGGCGGTGTGGCCACAGTTTTTGGTGCCTCCTGCATTAGGACCCTCTGCACCTACATCTCTATTTTGCCATCCCAACCAAGCCACCAGTGTACTATAGGTTGGCCGCCTACCAAAGTCACTAGCGTACTACAGGTTGACCACCCTCAACACTATCTCCCACGCGGTCTTAAAGACCCTTGTCATGTGGTATCAATGGATGGCATTGTCATGTGGTATCAATGGATGGCATTGATCAAAATCGCGATGCCTTTTTTGGGCCGTCGAATAGGGCAAGTAAACTAGGCTGAGTAAATTTTGCCAAGTAAACTAGGGGTGAAAAACATAGAATATAATGGCTTGAAACCACATGGTTTCGTTACTTGAAGGTATATTAACTGTGGTAAGATGTTTGCAATGGTGACCCAAGGTCCGAGTTCAAATCATCTTTTGCACATAACATCTTGCTCCAAATTTTTCTAAGTCCCAAACCCAAATTCACCCTCATCCCATAATGTAAACTATGAAGTAAACTATGATTTACTAGAGTAAACTAGGAAGTAAACTATGCCCACTTAGTAAACTCCAAAGCAAACTAAGAAGTAAACTATGATCGCTTAGTAAACTACAAAGTAAACTAAAAATTTTCCTAGTTTTTGGTAGTTTACTCGGCATAGTTTACTTGCCCTGGTTTACTTTATTCACGTTGATAGCCCAAAAAAGGCATCGTGATTTTGATCAATGCTATCCATTGATACCACTTGACAAGGGTCTTTAAGACCCCGTGGGAGATAGTGTTGAGGGTTGGCCACCTACCAAGCCACTAGTGTACTACAGGTTGGCCAACGATGAATTTGTAAGACCACTGGCGGAGGCCCCTCCCTGCAAAGAAGAAGATGGAAGCCGGTAAAAGCAAGCAAACCTGCCGATAAGCTTAAAGCAATGCAAGTGCACCACTCACAACTAGGAAAACTGACATGTCACATCAGATGCTATCAAACAATGAAAGAAAAACCGTTACTGATAAGAAGCAATTGTGAACACATAAGCAAAGAATCCAAAAACCATTGGCATGCAAAAAAAGAGAGCAAAAACAACTAGTGGAAAGTGAAATTATGGATTGTCATAGTCAAATTGTTTATAGATAGTCAGACCGTTTTAGCATTGGATCATCTATTCTAACCCTAGAAGTCTAATCGTTGAGACTAGTGAGCTACAATCATCTATAGAAAGGTAGAATCATCGTCGAAATATTAATAAGCCTTAAATTGGACCATAAACATTACTAAATTTGATTTGGGTGGTGTATTGTACATGTACCCATAAACTGACAAAATCTACCGAGAATATTGGGTGGACATGCCATTATTGCACGTAGTTGAGGCACTACCTATCAAAAAGTGACAACTATCAGATAGTCAAATTGTTGGTTTCAAAAAAGTACAATTGCCGATCTGAGTATTGGGATAATTGAGAAAACTAAAATGGTGTAATCATCACCTCAATTGTACCGATCCCAAAAATCAAATCATCTAAAATACAAATTGCTAAAAGTGAAATCACTTGGAAGATGAATCGTTCAAAAGTAAATTCGTTGATCTGAAACCTAAATTAATTTAAAACTGGAACTTGATTTTGTGGTGAAGAAGCATCTAAGTGGGCTTCTTAAGAAGGTGAGACTCTTCCTTACAATGTCTATGATTGTTGAAGAAGCTTCTATAGTGGGGGCTCCTTGAGAAGGTGAGACTCTTGCTTACAATGTCTATGCTTGTGGTTGGATGTTTTGAGGAACACTTATCCCTAATGGTGTACATCAAAAAAGACATGTCCTAATTGTCGTAAAATTCTAGTTGTTGGGTTACTTAGTTGTGGTTAGCTTGGGGTGAAGCTAGATAATGATCGATACCAAATATTTACAACATTGTAGCATCGGACATGATTTAAATAACTTCTTGATGAGGAAGCAAACCTTGAGGTTCTTGGTCCTTCTATCTCTTAATTGGACCTTCGGTTAAAGATATGGTGGTTTAATGCCCTTTTCATGAAGTTTATGGGGGCATTATTTATAGAGCCAGCTGTTGATGAATCTGGGGCTTGGAGGACCGTTTACGGCTCTTGTTTCTAGGGAGTGTGATTTTTGAGGGAGCTTTTGTTGGCAACTATTCTCTCTTAAAAATGTAGACATTATCTCTCCAGTCCCTCCACCACTACCTCCTCCCATATCCTCCTCCTACCTCCACCACCACCTCTCAGTCGAGCCCACTTTCTCCCCTCTAGCCCAACTTAGCTCCTCCCTTCTCTCTCTCTCTCTCTCTCTCTCTCTCTCTCTCTCTCTCCCACCTCTTCCCTCTCCCTATCGCTCTCCCTCTCCCACCCTCTTCCCCCTCCCTCTTCCGACCCTCTTCCCTCTCTCTCTCCCCTTCTCCCTCTCCCACCCTTCTCCCTCTCTTCTACCTTTCCGTATCTCTCTCCCTCTCCCACCCTCCTTACACATAATCTCTCTCTCTCTCTCTCTCTCTCTCTCTCTCTCTCTCTCTCTCTCTCCCCCACATGTCAATGCATTTATGTGCCATTACAATACGTTGTATTACATGGCATGGGGTTGTATTTGGATGTTATTACATGTGCATTTCATTGCATGGTACTACTTTATATTGCATAGTGTGTGGCATTGTATTTGGATGTTATTACATGTGCATTTCATTGCATGGTACTACTTTATATTGCATAGTGTTGCATGTCATTTGCATAGTGTTGCATGAATGGCCTATCATTCATCTTGGTTTCAACAAAAAGCGTCGACTTCTTCCATATACATACTAGCCAGCCAACTTTTACATAATCACTTCCAGAAAACAACATGCAATGCAACACAACAGCTCTCACAAAGATAGGTAATGGAACCAAAATCTTATGACATCCCTTTAAACAATATGAAGAAGGGATACTAATTGTCATGTCAGTTGTGTAAAGCCAACAACATGGTGGCATCTTTTACTCACTGTACTCAATTTTTCCCATTCTAAGACATTGTCCAAAGTCATGTGTGCGAGAGAGACACGCATAAGAATCTAAGTCAAAGTCGCTTGTCTCACATGTGAAAATGCATAAATGTCAACTCATTATTTTTTGGACAAGGGTGAAGGGTATATACATCATTTTTTCACAATTGGCCACTAACACGCAAGTACTATGTGTTGACGCTATCTTAATTAAATTTAATGAGGATAGCAAGGGGAAGGTCCTCACCATCATAGCATGCTTAAACAGGTAAGGCAACATATACATTACGAGAGCATTTGTTTTAAATTTCTTTGAGATGGTCCAAGTGTGGAATATTTTTTCAATAGCTATAACTTATATTTTTTTTGTCATAGGATGAATGAAGTAGGCTATGTTTCATCGTCTCTTGTGGACAAAGTGTACCTCATTAGGGTGCTCAAATTAGCAAATAAAGAAACAATTATAAAGCATACAACAAGGCATGGACGGAGAAACATGTTGCGATGCAAAAAAAGAAGAGTTGCCCATCTTAGTACAAGTGTAAACTTTAAGAGCCATCCCAAATAGTATTCCAAGTACATTCTTTATATTTCTTGGTAGAGGAATAAATAATTCTATATATATATATATGTATGTATGTATATATATGTATACACACACACACACACACACAAGGTGGGGAGCGGAGGTTCCCATGTAGGAAGGTCGGGGAGGGAATAAAAATGGGATTTTACGAATAGGGAAGTGAAGAAGGTAATTCAATAATTCAAAGATGTGAATGTTAGCATATATCCAAGGATTTCAATAATAAAGAAGTTGATTCTCTTGCTCAACGAGTATTTAGGATGATCTAATCTATCAGAAAGTGACTTTAGAGATGTATCAAGGGGCTGAATCTTTACAAGATGTTGTTTACTTCTTGCTACATGGGAAAAGTTTGATCTGAATGCCAAAGGGGTAGATGATTAAGCTTGTAAAGAAAGCCACATCATTGCAGATGATTGAAAAGCAGTTATATCAAAAAGGGAAGGATCTAATTCTCAAAAGGGTTCCATTATCTAAAGAGATTTCACATCTTATGCATGCATGATGCAGGTGGAAATTTTGGATTTGATCTTACAATTAGAAAGATGCTACAAGCTGGATATGTATGGGGAAGTCTACATAGAGATGTGAAATAGTGATGCAAAGGATGTTTAGGATGCAAAAAATCTAGAAACTGGAAATTGACATCATAATGGAGGGTACCTATTATGAATTAGAGACTATTTACTAAATGGGGTGTGGATGCCCAAGGACATATAGTGGCAAAGTATACTTTTTGGCTGTAGATTACATGTCAAGATGGGATGAAACTGTTGGGACTAAGAGAATCACCGCTCAAGTAGTTTCCAACTTCATGCATGACAACATCTGTGTTCGATTTGGAACACCACTGGAAATCATTTCAGATCATGGGCCATGTTTCAAGGGAGACTTACTTCAGGAATTGTTAGCCAAGCTTCATATTTAGCACATGTATTCAACACCCTATTCTCCCCAATGTAATGGTTTAGTGGAAAAAGTGAATGGAATGAGCCAAAGGACAAGGACGAATATCTAAATGGGCATATAGAATCACCTTTAACTACAACATTAAAACTAATTTACATCGTTGCCTATCAAAAGGAATAAGTGGGAAGAACCTAGGTTTTCTTACTCAAAGAAACCATCTCCTTGTGTAGGGTTTGCAAAATCATGGCTAACTGTCTAGTAGCATGTCTCCACTTTTTCTCATCTTTATAAAAAATAGATCTCCATTTGTCTTCAAACTCCTTTACAGGCAAGTTATCTATAAGGGGGTCAATCTCTTATATTGAAAATGTGTGTGTGTGTGTATGTATATAAGGGGGAGGAGGCCCTGGCAAACCACCCCCCAATGTTTTCTTGCTCTCTCTCATCTCCTTTGCCACTGCCCTCCCTCCCTTGCTTAGATCTTCCCCACCTCCCTTATCTCCAATGGTGCTACTATCCCCCCCTCTCCCTTGTCTTCTTCTCCCACCAGCCCGCCCATACAAGCTTACCTCCCCCTTGTCTCGTTCTCTCTCATAGTTGCACACCCCAGCGCTCCCCCTTCTCCCCTATTTAAGCCTCTATCTCTAGCACTCCCTCACTCACCCACCCTCTCTCACTCTCTCATCCAGTGCCGCTACTAGCAGATTGACCCTCTTGGCAACCCCCTTCTGCTCCCCCCCTCTTGGCAACCTCTCCAACACTTCTCACTCCCTCTAGCCCCTCTCTTCTCTCTACCCCTCTCACGTTCTCTTTCTCCCTCACTCCTCCCTCCTGGACTCTCTCACTCAGTCCGTCTCTTGGTCTCTTCTCCAACCCCCTCCTCCCCTATGGCTCTCCCACCCCCATATCTCTCTCATTCTCTTTCTCTCGGCATCTTTCTCGATCCATCCCCACTCCTTTTCTCCTTAACTCTCTCTCTCTCTCTCTCTCTCTCTCTCTCTCTCTCTCTCTCTCTCTCTCTCTATCACTCAGTCTCTTTCTCCCTTTTGTTCTTTTAAAAAATCACTCTTAAGTTTAAGTTAATAACTTTAGCTTGATCATTAAACACATAATATGCTCATAGCCTACTAGTAGTGGTTAAAGAATATTTTGATAAACTTGAGGTTGCCCCAAGTGGCTCATCAACCTTTTTGTGCATATCTTTTAATCAATCAATTTTTTAAACTCTATCTCTACCTAAGAGAGGATTTCCACTTGTCTCCCAAGTCTTTTTGCAATTACCGCGTTCTTCGGTATATACGCAAAGAAGAGTGAGTTATTTCTTGACAAGCAAAGGCTCAACCTCAACAGGGGATAATTTTGACGTGGAAAAATGGCTTATGGAGGGCGTGTAGAATGTGGATGACATGGCCATTAAAGGGTAGATGACTGTGATGAGGTTACAACAGAACGAGAACAATGGTAGCTACAAATATCTCCCAAGGAAGTGGAGGACCGACTCACCTCCCCGTTAACCACAATTATTGGGCCACCTTCACCTCGTCATATAAGTGGGACTAAACCCTAGAAGTTTTTGATCAAGGAAGGCTTTTCTGATGCATTTAGATAGGGGAGTTTTGACTAAATAAAGAGAAGTTAGAAAAGGTTATTTTTCTTATATATATTTTCCCACCTAGGACAACCAACTCTTGAGTGTTTAGGGAGTTGAAGGAATTACTTATAATGGTTAACTCACCACAAGGTAGGGCAAGAGTTCCTTCTAGGATTGCAAACCCAGCTTAATAGGTTTCATGTTAGTGTAGTCACGTAAGGGGACATTGCACCTTACTAATATGTGATAATTTATTTCCATGATGATCACAATGCCTAGAGTGTATGTAACATGGTGCACCGAGGGATGATTTCCAGATTGTGTTGTAAATCAAGTTCATGATTATAAATGTATTATTTTTTTAAATGATTTGTTGGCATTAAGGGGTAAATGAACCAGTGAAGGGAATTAAACAAAGGAACCAGTGAAGGGAATTAAAAACCTTGTTATGTGATGCATCTGTATTAACAACGTGTTTAGCAATTAAAAAACCTCATAGAGGACCGTATTCTAAATCTATAAAGTGGGTTGTAGGATGGACCCAATTAGTTGGATACTTTCAAATAAAAATATAAGAATATTAGGTAAGACACCAGAGACCATGAATGTATTCGTATATCAGATAGTCAAGGATTGGCTCTTGATTAGGCGATTTTCATAGAAATCTTAGGGTGTTACTGGTGAGATCCCTCCCTATCTCAAATGAAGAAAGGGTATGGGAGGTATCTTATAGGTGGTATCAAAGAAAGGTTTAGAGTAGATAGAGATTTTAAATTTCACACAACTAAATCACAAGTACGATACCATATAAGTATTTTTATCAAAACAATAAAAATACACAAGTTAACCTTCGATCACTTAGTAGTCAAACCAATTAACACAAACGGAGAGTTTGGGCAAGCTACTTTTTAGGCTTCTATTGATTTCCAACATCATCAAGGATGACGTTTCTACAATTTTTCTCTACTCTCACGAATGTATATTTACCAGCAGATTTTAACTCATAGATACTAAGCTATGTATTCTTCAAATTTTGGAGAAGCAACCCTTGAAGAAGATGAAGAGTAAGATATAGCCTGGATTCATGCTACGATAGAGCACCAAGGTAAAAATTTGTAATTTTAGACACTGGCATCTCATCATGGAAAAAATTTAAAATTGTTGATTGATTTTGAAAGTACTCATTCATTTATTTCACCAAAGTGCATCATAAAAGTAAGTCTTACTCAAAAGCCATCCAAGAAAATAACATACTATAGGGGATATAGAGTTTGATCTTGATGGCAAACCAACCAACTGCTACTTCCTCATGATGCCCTTGGGAATTTATGATGGTATTCTTGGAATGGATTGGCTAAAAGCAAAAAGTGTTGCCATCCACTGTGAGAGTGGAGAAATCTCATTCAAGAATGCCAAAAACAAAGAAGTAGTGGCTTCAGGGAGAGGATTGGTAGACCCAACTTACAACTACTAAAGGGTAGTAAGGTATTAAAGGGTCTCAGGAAGAATCAAAGGGTGTTTAATAAAACTCAACAAGGTAGAGAAAGATATTGTAGGGAGTGAACCTGATTAGCTATAGGACCACAAAGATATCTTCCCAGAGGAACTTACCCAGATTCCTCCACAAAGGGAAATTGACCCCGAGATTGAGCTAATTCATAGAGCACAACCTGGGGCAAAAAGGGCATATAAAATGTCAATCCCAAAGTCGACATTGGACTCAAGAAACAACCCTAACTAATGTTAAAGCAGGGCTTCATCAGGCCGAGTGTATCACCTTGGGGAGATCTAGTCCTATTTCAGAAGAAGAAGGATGGAACCTTACGGTTATGCATTGACTATAGGAGTCTAAATCAACTCACCGTGTGAAAAATAAGTATCTAATCCCTAGGATTGACACACTTCTAAAGCAGCTTCATGGATCCAAAGTTTTCACAAAGATTGATTTGAAGGCTGGCTATCAAATTAAAGTCAAGGACGAAGACATCCCAAAGAGAGAATTCAACTCCAAATGCAAGCATTGTGAATAAATCGTGATGCCATTTTGGGTTGGCTAATGCCCCAACAACTTTCACCATACTCATGCAAGACATACTTAAGAGGAAGCAGCTATCATGTCTTGGTGTTCTTTGATGATATTTTGATCTACTCTAATGATGAGAAAGAGGACAAACTCCAAGTTAGAGAAGCTCTAGAAAACCTAAGGGAGCACCGACTCTTTGCTAAAAAGAGTAAGTACACCTTCTTTGTAGAGAAAATTGAATATATGGGATTCATTATCTCCAAAGATGGAATTTAACTAGACCCAACAAAGATACAAGATATAGTGGAATGGTGAAAGATCCTTGCCCCTACCGCGCATCGAATTCGGGGGTGCTAGCAGTGGAAGTAGCACTTCTTGCGCAGGGCAAAGCCTCTCACTCAGGGCCTCGCCCCCCATGGATATCCGGACAAGAGACTAATCATCCAAGAGCCTTAAATTTATCCATTGACATTCCGACCAAACCCACAAGTCACATGGCCGGGTCAAGGGAGGAACTTGCACTTGGATCATAGAGACCAACGCTTTTTTCCTCATCAAGAGGCACAGCCATTGATTCTTTTCCATACAACAAGGATTATTTGTGATTTTACTTCAACTATCGTAACATAGCAGAATTGAGTCTTATTTTAGGGATCCATCAGTCCAGCCTAACCCCATCCAATCCCATGGGTTAGAAAACTGCCCAACCACTGTATTGATAGGATCCATTTAGAAATTTGGTTATGTTTTGCCCCGGGTACCAGGGAAAAGAGTTCCCAGGCCCCCTAGCCGGTGCTTCAAGCAAAATTTAAGATAGTCACACCACTTACACACCCAATATGAAATTGTTTTTTTCACAGATGCAGCTGTCTTTAAAACAATCTTTTAATGAAACCATAGTATCACTGATCATAATCCTCCAAAATATCTAGCTTGAATTCCAATTTCTTATCATTCCTTCATCGGTGTACCTATGGCATCATTGACAACCAGAACGCTCACCACCTACTCGCTCAGATGCCTGTTCAATAGTTCCTAGCTCATAGTACCCAAAAATATAATCACATAAGAAAAATCCAGATGGACTCTCCATTTAAGATCAGCAAGATCAACCAAAACAGATCCATATAAAAGAGCCATGGACTCATCCGTTGAGGACCAGCAAGGCCAATCAACTAGATCCATGCCCGTGTTCCAAAAACAACTCCAACTCATTGTTTCATTTTCTTCCTCGATGCACGTGTGGGTATCTTCAGCGACCCATAGCCCGAGCACCGTATGGTGAGCACCCTCTAGGCTTCTTTGTAGGTCACCTAGCACTTCACTCATAGGCTGCTTCCTTGGTCCCTCATCCACCGTACCGGAAGCTCACCATTTAAATCAAACCAAGGCTAGCTCGGCCGACCTTGCCACACAAGACGTCCTCCATTGACTCTCCGTCAGCTATTGCAACTTTCACTTAGGTCGTCACCATGACTATAATTGACAAGATAATCAAAATGCTTCCCAGCATTCTTGACATAAAATAGTCTTTTAAAAACAGGTTTCATAAATACAGTTTCTAATGAACTCTCATCTTTCCACATCATTTCTTGTTATTCCACATTCTTCTACATCAATTCATATTGCTTATTCCACATCCATTCATATCTATTCCCATCATCTTTCATCCATTCACATCATATTACATCTCATCACATCTATCCACATCACATCACATCTATCCACATCACATCACATCTCATCACATCCATTTACATCCCATCACATCCATGTACATTCATTCAGATCCGCATCACATCTTATCACATCCATTTACATCCCATCACATCCATTTACATTCATTCAGATCCACATCATATCTTATCACATCCATTCACATCACATCACATCCACATATCATCACATCCATTCACATCTTATCACATCATACTCACATATCGTCACATCACATTCACATCTCATCACATCATACTCACATCCATTTACATCACACATCACATCCATTCACATCTCATCACATCCATTCACATCTCCTCACATCCATTCACATCTCATCACATCACATTCACATCTCATCGAATCACACTCACATCCATCTACATTCATTCAGATCCACATCACATCTTATCACATCCATCCACATCACATCACATCCACATATCATCACATCTATTCACATCTTATCACATCACATTCACGTATCATCACATCTCATTCTCATCCATTTACATCACATCCCATCCATTCACATATCATCACATCCATTTAGTACGGTTACTCTACTTTCGATATACTGATAGAACTTTTCTAAGTTTTCAGCCAATTGCTTGGCTTAGTTAAAGGTCATTTTTTCTCGATCCCATTAAATCTAAGTATCAGAGTGTTGTTGAAGTGTAAAAAGAAAAAATGAACTTTATCAAAAATTTATAGTAAAAACTCAGAAAGAGCATCTACGTATTGTGTTTTCATTGCTTAAGCTTCATTAATGAGATTAAATCTAAACTTCCGTTTTCTTATTGAATCCTTGATTCTCCCAGGGATTCCAGATTCCCTTTCCTGATTAAGAATTATCCAAGTTTTCTCGATGGATATTTTCACATTCCTTAATCCAATTGGCACTTCTTTATTCAAGGGTGGAATTTCTGAAGTTGAATTGCAAGGGATTGAGTTCCAGGAAAAGGACCTTTCTTCCATTCTGGAACTTCCCATATTCAGAGATTGACCTTGTTGTCTCTTAGGCGGTGGAAAGTTGGAATCACTTTCTGGAGTTAGAAATTTTTTGAAAGATGATGGTGCTGGCTTCGGCGAGACCTTGACAACAAAGGCCTTGGCAAAATCCTTCGCCATATGTACGGCTTCAGCCATAGAAACTGGCTTGGCATTCTTCACCAGGGTATTCACAAGGGTTCATTCATTCCCCGAATGAACCTTGCCATCAGCTGTTCTTCATCCAGCAGTGGCGAGTACTTGAGGAGGAGAGCGAATGCTTGGTGATACACTTCAATAGTTCTGCTCCCCTGGGTTAACTCTAAGAATTCATTTATCTTGGTTTCCAAAAAGTCGAGAGGACAGAATCTCTTCCTTAGGTAAATCTTAAGATCATTCCATGTCTAGGTGTTTCGTCGATCCAGACGGTTTGTCTCGTAGTGGTTACTATCTTCAGCCTTGCAAGAGCCATTTTACTCTTCTCGTTATACCTGATGACATCAAAGTATTCTTCCATTGCTTCGATCCACTTCTCCACAGCCTCACCCAAGTTTTCTCCTTCACCCTTGAAAGGTCCAGGCTCTGCGATCTATGAAGAGTTTTATGAACATCCGGGTTGAGTTCTTCCTCATCAAGTTGGGGGTTAACATTCCCAGCACGACGACCTCAATCCATGATCCTATCAATACGAAAATTCTTGTTAAGTCTCTTTTTTTCAAATTAACCAAGACGCTCAGGTGAAAAGACCACTTTATTTATAATTCAAATCTGACTTTAGATACAACTGATTCTGGGGTTCTTTAGTCAGCCCCCCACAGAATCCTGGAGATAAAGATCCCTTCTACAAGAAGAACATTCAGAACTCATTACCAGAGAATAATTCATTCATATTCTTAACACAATAATGGTCCATCAGACCGAAAATTCCATCTGAACATTCCCCATGGGAATTTCAGTTATGCAAGTTCTCAATTTGTCATTCCTTAATTAGATACACTAGGTAAAAGGTTAAACAGCAACAATCTATCATGTAAGATTCCTCCCCAGCCCCTCAAGAGGTCCAGTTTCTCCCCCTATAATCAATCCCCTTTTCGTCATAATAACAGATCTTGTTTCTATCTGTTTTGGCCTAGAGAGAGAAAATGTTCTAGAGAGAGATAATTCAATTTTTAGATATCTTTGGATGGAAATTAAAATGATTTTCCTTGAAACAGAAATTCAAAAAGAACTTTCCAATGTGCAATGGGAATAAATTGAAATCAGGTAAAAAAGACCTTAGCCTAAGGGTCCATATTTTCTAGAAAATTTGGATTAAGGTTCCTATGGACTAATAGGATTAATGCAAATGTAGGGAGGGGATAAATTGAAGAATAAAAGAAAAACCCCCCCAAAAATGAGTAAATGCTCACATGAGATGAAGAGTGGACTAAGGACCAAAGAAAAGGATTAAAAAAACTGAATTTTGACACCTCAGTGTGGGGATCTCCCCTCATGAAGTAGGCACCTTTTTCTCATCATTACCTCCAACTTTAAATCAATAAAATGAGATATTTCATCTCTCCTCTCTCCTATTTCAAAACTAGATCCAAAAAGTAAGCTGAACTGACCCAAAAATGGTCAAAAATTGACCAAACTGATCTAGAAAATTCTAGAATCAGTTTGCTTGGTTAGAGGCTCAATTTTTCCTATAAATAGAAGCCTCCCCCTTTTGTAAAATCTTAATGGTGTTTATGCACTGTTACTCTGCTCTCCTGTCCGAAGCCATCTACATTGAATTTTTTTAATGCAAAAGTGTTATTCTCATTAAATTTGATTTCATGCATAGAAAGATGCATAAAGGAATTATTTTTAATTCAAAAGGGTTATTCTCATTAAATTTGATTTCATGCATAGAAAGATGCATAAAGGAATTATTTTTAATTCAAAAGTGTTATATTATCATTAAATTTGATTTCATGCATAAATAAATTTATTTTTTAATTCAAAAGTGTTATTCTCATTAAATTTGATTTCATGCATAGAAAGATGCATAAAGGAATTATTTTTATTTCAAAAGTATATTCTGAGTAAAATTGATTTTATGCATAGAAAGATGCATAAAGGATTTATTTTTTATATCAAAATTAGAATTCTCTTAAATTCTATGAGTATTTAATAAATGAATAATTAAATACTCTAAGGGAGAAATTTCTATCGTTTTATATTCACCCAGATTATAGAAAGAAAATTCAGGAGATCTATCAAGATTGAAATATTCAGATAAATGCATAATTTATTCCTCATTGGAATTCGTAGATCAATTAAGTGAATATTTAAAGAAAGAAATTCAGTAAAATAGTAACTGAATTATCAAACCTTTTCGAGAAAGATAGTCCAGGAAAAATCTTATCCGACTCGAACCTTGAATCAGACTATGACCAAGACCAAACTCTCTCATCAGTTTAGAGGAAAGAAGGTGACCAGTTTAGAAAAATACACTCAAAACTCTGCCAAATCTGAAACTAAGTTTGAGACCCTTCGAGTTGATCTGTGGATCAAGGTTATAGAATTCGAGGGATTCTGGTATGAAATTCAGAATTCCGATCAAGGAGTTTTGGGGATACTGATTCAACAAATACTCTTGTATTCAAAAGAAAATCAAACTGAAAACTTGCTTAAAAACCCTGTTTTCTTAAAGGACCGTCTTACACCAGAATGGATGTGATGTGAATAGAGGTGATGAGATGTGAGGTGAATAGATGTGATGAGATGTGATGTGAATCAGATAAATGTGAATGAATGGATGGATGGATGTGATGTGAATAGATGTGATGAGATGTCATGAAAATCAGGATGTAAATAAATGATAAGGGTTGTGAGTGGATGATATGTGAAGAATGGATGTGAATGTGTATGTGAAAGAATGGATGTGGATATGTATGTGAAGAATGGATGTGGATGTGTATGTGAAAGGATGGATGTGGATGTATGTGAAAGAATGGACACACATACATATGCATAGATGCATACACACATGCACACAATTTTGGCGAGAGCGACCATGGTAGGAGGGCACTACCCCTCCCCAGATCCCTTATCCCTTTTATGTTTGACTTGTTTCTATTATGGCTAATCCTTACCTTAATATTACTCTCATCAAGTGTTTCCCTCTTATCCTTAAAGATCAAGATTGGAGGCTCTTCAACTAACTAATTGTTCTTTCTACAAGATGGCACTCTCCTTCTTGGTAGACCTTGAACACAACATCCGTAATAGTAAGAAGATGCAACAATACATAGCATTTGAGGTGGTGTTGAGATTAGTGATGAAGGAAGGCTGGTTTGGTGCTAGTTCTTGTTCATGGTGGCGATACCTGTGTGTTTGAGATTAGTGGCCAACTTTGTTAATAGCTTCTGTCTCATTTTAATGCAATGGTTAATCATCAAGATGGAAAAAAAAAAGGTTGATGCCTCTTTATGCCTTAGGATGGGAATATATGGTTATCCTCGGCTCTATTTTTACATGGTTCCATGATCAGCCGCTTAATGCCAAAAGTCGAGCCAAAAAGTTAGTCCAAAGGTAAAGACCTTCGTCATTTCTCTTGTAGGCTATTTAAGCATTGGTACCAAAGCTTGATGGGTATTGTGAGAAAGATAAGCTTTAGCATGGCATTAACCTTTTCTATGACTTTGGATAGTTTGATAGTTTTAGGTTGTAAGAGAGAATAATCTCGAACTAGTCTTTAGTAGAAAGATTGGTTCTCTTTATCTATTCAACATCTTTATAAACCCTTTTAGGTAGACCTTCATCATGCTATTGCTCAATGCGTCACTAATTTTTACCTCAAGATTCTTTGTGGTTAAGGAGAAATAGAATTATTAGTAGGCTATTGTAATTACTTCACATCCACAAAATAGGCATCAAAAGAAAGGCATGTTGCTCTCAAAAGAAAGGCATGTTTCTCTCAAATAGTGTAAATTGTGAAAAAAAAAAGTTTTGCAACTCACTTGGGGCCGAGCCATAGTGAGTCCTAAGAGAAACCACTGTCCACATTGGTAGCCTTTGTTTACTTCATAGATAATTTTAAGTTGTCCTCTCTTGACTATATCTTACCTTGGATTGGCACATGATCACCCAATAATTCTATTGGATACCCATACCATGTTATGTGACTTGAAAGAAATATAGCAATAAATTATGGTCTGTTGTCTTTAAGACCAATACCTTCCACCCACATGGCCACATAGTCAATTTCCATTTAATAATTTATTTGTTATATATATTTACAATGTGTTTCGAATGGACCAACAAAGTACATTACCACATTTGAAATGGTTCTAATGGCATCATTGGATGCTCAGACATCAACTAGTGTTGGCTGTCCTAGGCTTTGGTAGACATCACATTTCTTACCAAATTAATTGGCATCCTTCATAAAATTGACCATTGTGCAAAACTTTCTGATTTATATAAACAAAAATGTCCTCCACTAAGCCCATGGTGAGCTTCAATTAGAACAATAGCAGCTTGCTTATGTAGTGTGATAGAGTGTCTGATCATATGACTACATCCCATTCTATGGGATCTATACAATTTCCCATCAATGATTAGAAAATTTTGAGTTATGATTTTACTCAAGTTTTGGATTGCCATGAGGATTTCTTCCATGCGAAGGTGCACTACTGCGTGGGTTTCAACAGTCAATGGGAGTTTCTTTTTTAAAGAAGCCAAATCTTCTATGCTTACAACCTTTCTTTTTTAAAAAAAGAAGAAAGCTTAATAATTATAAGCGTATAGCTATTGTAAGCTTATGCAAGCTTAATAAAAGCTTATGTTCCTTAAGCTCTAAAAAGCTTTCAAAGATCACAAAGAAGAAAGGGGTTTAACAAAAAGGAAAAATTTCAGGTCTTCTCAATCTGCAGAAAAATTACAAAAGGGTCTTCACTTTTTTTTCCCAAAAAAATTGGAAGGCTTCTTTAACCAAAAATTCTGGGCATCAAAGGGCATCAAAAATTGGAAACTTTTGGAAGGTGTTATTTTTGGCTCCAATTTCTTCATCACATCAAGCTTCAGCTTGCAGGTTTTTAAAGTGGCCTTAAAATTTTTACTAAAATCAACCGAAACTCAAGCTTCTTGACCACGCTCGGATTTTATTCAGATTTGGAGTAAAAGGACAGTATCAAGATCAACCTTTTGATGACTTCAAAGCCTAATTCAACACGGTTCAAGAGCTAAGTTTCTCATCTTTATTTATTTATTTGCATTATTAAATTACACTTTCTTTATCTATTTATTTGCAATGGCCACTCTACTTGCACAACCCACTATACAAGAGAAAATTTTAGCACTTCAAGAGAAAATTACAAGAGAGCATGAAGTCCAACGCAAATTAGAGCGTCAAGTAAAGTGTTCCAAGCTCAAACATGACTCTTCTAACTCTGACAAAACAAGGAGGAAAGCGATCATGTTAGGCGCACTGTCAAAGCTATCTTGCATGCTCAAAGTTCTCGAAAAGATTCATGGATTAGTCGAAAGTCATTCACTTTCCAGAACTATGATGGCAAGAAAGATGCACGAGTACTTATTGCATGGCTTAGCCAATTGGATGATTATTTTCAAGCAAAAGTTCTCAGAAAAGGACAAGATAAAATGTGCTTGTTAATCACTTGATGATTGAAAGTGTTGCCTTATGGTGGAATGTGGTCAACCAGGGTAAACGTCTATCTTTAACATGGAAAGAGTTCCAGAAAATCTTAAAGAAGCACTTTCTACCTCCTCAGGTACAAGGCTAAAGTACGTCGATAACGATGGGACACTTTACACCAGGTCGAGAAAGAGAATATCCAAGCCTACATCGATAAATTTTGGGACATTCTATTATAGGTTCAAGTGATCGAAAAAGTCAAGGAAAAGAGCAACGAAGGAAATTCATTTACTAGACTTGAGCCTACACTATTAGGGCTGACTTCAATATATTTCATCTGCATGGTCTTAGTTCTACTATGGATCTCGTTTTAAATTATGAACAAAATCTATTTCTAGAGATTTCAGGATGTAGGATGTCTTTTACAAAGTCTTCTAAACCATTTTTCCCTTCAATTACTTTTAATAAATCCAGGATGCAGAAGGGTAAAGATGTGATTAAAGGAGATGCTGGAAAGGACAACAACAACAACAAACCCTCAAATGTGTTGAGATATCGAGCTCATCTAGTGAGGTGGTGGACACTGATGACCTGCCTGGGGGATAGGCCCCACACTTACACCACTGGCATGGTTGGTGAGATCATGGGTGATATGCGGCCAGTGGGATGACAGGGTGTGTGACAGCCATTCTAGAGACTGGCATAGTTATAGCACCAACTCATTTAGTTAGGTTCACACTATAGAGAACCCTAGTATGTATTTGGTCGAGTACCTTTTCATAGGTGTGTACTCTTATCTTTGTATATGTTGAGTGTTGAGTGAAGAAGAAGAAGATTTTCAGCCTCTCACCTTGTGTGCTCTCTTTTAGGGTTTTGTGAGTGTGTGTGTGTGCTTGCAAGAGCTCAAGCTCTCTTCTCCCCTGCATCTTTTCATGGTATCAGAGCCTGGTTCATGCTAAGGGCTGATCTGCAAGCAAGAAGCACAAGAAGCGGTACGAGGGTAAGAGCTTTAACTACTCTTCCCTATTTGTGCTGGCTGACTAGACCCTTGTCGGGAGCTCTACGGGAGGCACTGGCAAACGATCTCTGATTGAGGAGCTTTCTTCGCAGGAGTAAAGCTTCGTTTTTCAAAAAGCAGGTGATTTCGAGCACTGTGGGTAAGTCATCGATTCTCTGCAAAACTCTGTTTTAAGAACTGCAGGAAGACAGATTGGTTGTGCAGACATTGTGTGTGGTGCTACAAGGAGGTCAACAGTTGCCATTGATCGTATGTATGCACATTGAGGTCACTGGTGAGTGTAGTACAGTACCGCTGTGTGTAGTTTTTTGGGAACCTCAGACTCAACTTGTACATGTACATGAGTGATGTTCGTGTTGTGATAAGGTCATGGAGCACCCATTGACTCAGTGTGGGCGTCGTGGATGCGGCAATCAAGCTAGGGGCCTTGATGGAAGTGTATTTGCAGGAAAATGTTGAGATTCTGGAAGCACAGCGTGTCCAAAGCGTAGTCTGCTGACAGGTGGGTAGTGGTTTCAAAGGAAGAGGGAGCATGTGAAGGGCAGCTGCTGGCGTTAAGTAGACAGGCTGGTGACTGTAGCAAGTGCAGTGGGTCGCAGAGGAGTTGCTTGGTGACTGGTTGGCACAGTAGGTGGCGTAGAGATGAAGTGAAGATGGAATCTAGGTGACAGGTTGGAGCGGACAGCGCAGTGGCTGGTGCCAAGAGAAAGAGAGAGATGATGGAATAGTGGGCTGGCGAGGCTACTCTACAGAGGCTGGGTCGTCTGCAAAACAGAAAGACATTAATAGGCTGGGACTACAATGTTGAAATTTGAGCATAATGATGAGCTATGGTGGATCAAACACTAGAATCAACATCATTAACAAAGTGATTAGCAAATGATTAAGACGTAATTAGTGAATAATTAGCAAATAGATTAATGTAGGCATGGATACTCAAAAACCAGCAAATTCTCATTAGGGCTATTTCTCAATTTATAGAGTTTACATCAAGCATCTAATCCCATTGATTTCTCCATGATTCACTCCCAGAATATCTCCACCTTTTGCCTGATTCTCTCCACCTCTTCTCTTTTCCCTGAATATCTCCCAGAATAACTCCACACTCCTAAATTCCCTCATGCTACCCATTATTCTCTCCCAGTAGATTCTTCTAACCTTTTCACAGGTTCTTTCACAATTACATCTCCTCTTTTACAGCCTCTATCCAAGAGCTTGTTCCCACACACACCCTATTCACTTGTATATTTCAACACCTCCCCTCAAGTGAATACTCCTAGAACACCTAGACCCTATACCAAGTTTGCCTCCCTTTACTTGGTAGTCCGCGACCAGTGTCTACTCCTCCCCTCAAGTTATCTCAGCACAACTGGACCCTGTATCAAGTTATCTCAGCACAACTGGACCCTGTATCAAGTTTCTCTCTTTCTTGACAGTCCGCGACCAGTGCCTCAAGTCCCTAAACTCCATAGTCCTTGACACTGTCTCTCTCTATGTGTCCAAGGCTACTATAAGTGCCCGCGACCTTGACTAAAGTGCTCACACATACATCTACCACGTGGCCTACATCATCGGTGGCTCAGAGGTGGTTTTACTTTATTGGGGCAGGTTACATTGGGTTGTGGGGTCTCTCTCTCTCTCTCTCTCTCTCTCTCTCTCAGAGATTTTCACATGGCTCCTCACTCTTTGGAGCCTCACATCTTCTCTTGTCTTCAGTCTTCTTGTCGTGGCAGCTTCTCTCCACGCGTCCATGGCTTCTTTCAGTCTTCTTGGGGCAGCTTCTCTTCTCGTGTCCATGTCTTCCTTCAATGCTTCCTTTAGATTTTCTTGGTGTGGATCTTCCTCTTGGAAAGAGATATTCTTCTTCTTTCATGGCTGGGGCCATGAGCTCGTCCGTCAGGTCATTTTGCTCCATGTGAGCAACATGTTTCAATGTTTTGCTGACAGTTCCTTTGGGCTTTTGATGTTCATCTTTTATCATTATGCAATGCAAACCCAAATTTATGCGGGAGGTCTTACCTCTTGCCTTAATCTGGACAAGGGCAGTGTCTGTTCCCATTTTTACACTGATGCAATGTGCCCAATACATAATGCGTATAGCATTCATTCTCATGCACATTCCAAATGCAACTCTGACTGTGAATAATCTTGAATTTGAGTGAGATTTACAGGCATTAACCAAGGGTTAAATGTAAAATGATGATTTTCACAATTTTATCAGCACAATTTTCCCAGAAATTACATTAAATTAAGGGTAACCAATTTGTACGGGATGGTTGGAGTATCAAACCAACTCCGATTTGAAATCTGAAGTTATAGGGATCTGTATCAGATACCTAATGGTTAATTTGAACCCTCAATTGCACCAAAGTATAGTGATTAGCACTGATTAATCACTGATTAGTAAATTAATGCTTTGTTTTGTGTGTAGAAAACAGAGTATGCGGGGAGTCCAGATCTAGTGCCTTCCACTTCAAATGAGCTCAAATGCTTTCAAAGGCATCAATAGCAATGAGTCTAGTAGAGGATTAAGCCAAGAAACACAAGATTTGACCAAATAATGAAAGCTTAATCTCTGTTTTACCAAAGTCACCTGCAGATTTGATGAAGAGCTTTGATCTCAATGTAGACTTGATGAAATTGAATTCTGTCTTCACCAGCTTGTAGAGCATGCTTGATTACCCCTTGGGCTAAGAGGAAATGAAGTAATGTGATTTGATGAAGTAGCAATGTCAAAAATAGCTCAGAAAAACGGCGTCCTTCAATCTGCGAAAATCTACAGTTCTGCGCTGAATTGGCCCACAAGATTGAAGGTGAGTGTAGCCCTATGAGTCTACTATAAGTACCTAAAAGGGCTTAGCCTAATGTTATGTGTGCAAGGAGAATGGAGTCCTCCACTGACTGGGGGTGAAGGGGAGAAGTGAAAACTCACTAAAAATTTGATTTTTTGCTAATTACCTACTAATCCTAATTAATTAACTAATGGGCTCATAAACCTAATTGATTCTAGGCATGGCTCTGATACCATGTTGAAATTTGAGCATAATGATGAGCTATGGAGGATCAAACACTAGAATCAACATCATTAACAAAGTGATTAGCAAATGATTAAGACGTAATTAGTGAATAATTAGCAAATAGATTAATGTAGGCATGGATACTCAAAAACCAGCAAATTCTCATTAGGGCTATGCCTCAATTTATAGAGTTTACATCAAGCATCTAATCCCATTGATTTCTCCATGATTCACTCCCAGAATATCTCCACCTTTTGCCTGATTCTCTCCACCTCTTCTCTTTTCCCTGAATATCTCCCAGAATAACTCCACACTCCTAAATTCCCTCATGCTACCCATTATTCTCTCCCAGTAGATTCTTCTAACCTTTTCACAAGTTCTTTCACAATCACATCTCCTCTTTTACAGCCTCTATCCAAGAGCTTGTTCCCACACACACCCTATTCACTTGTATATTTCAACATACAAGAGAAAGAGAGGGAGGTTTAGAGGTGTAACTGTGGTTATGCTTTAAAGACTCGCAGTGTGCTGGTGGTGTAGGAGGGAGTGGACTTCAGTTGAGGTGCAGTGCAAAGAACGAAGAGGTCGGTTGCAGAGAAGCAAGGAGCGAAGGGATTTGGAGCGACCAGGAGCTGGAGAGGGCGGATCGCGAGCGGGTGCTTGATGAAGCTGGTGTCTGGGATATCTTGGATATCCAATTCTGTAAAGATGAAGGTTCTTTCTGAAATATAAGTCTTGTTCATGCTCTTTGGTCTGGTGTTCTGGTGTGTTTATATGCGTGTGTGGAAGTGTGGCATCCTATAAGGGCGTAAACAGCTTTACCACTTCCGTGCCATCACTTTTTGGTGCCTCCACAGAGGAGCAGATTTCCTCTGGTTTGTGAAAGAAGACAAGGGTTTGTGTGAAGCAAGATTTGGAAAGATGGCTCAAGATTTTCCGGAGTATTGGGGATTGCCACAGGAGAGTGCAGTCAGGTTTCTGGAGAAGATGGAGTTTACAGCCTTGATGAAGGGCAGGGCAACCCCAGAGATCCTTTCTCAGATTTTGACTTATTGCTTGCAGGGTGATGCAAAAAAATGGCTACAGATGTTTGTGACTACACACAGGAACATTCATCAGCAGAATCCTGAGTACCGTGTAGTTAGAGTTGCATTTTTGGCACAGTTTGTCCATGTGAAGAGTCCGAATGAAGTGTGGAAGGAGTTGTGTAACATTCAGCAGAAGGATAGTCAGGATGTGGATCAGTATCTGATAGAGTTTGGTAGACTGTGGAGCCTGTGGTGTGAGGCTTTGATTCCTGAAGTACCCCCGCAGATGATAAAGAGGGAGCGGTTTGTGGCTGGTCTGGAGCCAACCCTCCGTCTGAAGGTGGAGCTGAAGAACCTAGATAGCTTTGAGGAGGCTGTCAGAGTTGCTCGTGAGAAGGAGTGGAAGGTGAAGCGTCTGAGGCAGTTGGGAATGCAGGAAGGGCCAAAGAGGTTTGTGAAGATGCCAGAGATTGAGAGTATGCATCCTAGAAGAAAAGCTGCTGTTGTTCCTAAACAGGAGGATTCTCTGAAGAGGGAGGTTCATGATGTAGTGGAGCTCATGAAGTCTTTAAGCTTGAATTGGATAGAGTCTACAGGAAGAGGAAGAGGCATGGGTGTTATGGAAAGGAAGACTGATGCATCATCTAGTTTTGAAAGAAATTCAGCAAATATTGGAAGAGGGAGAGGGTATCCGTGTGATGTGCAATGCCGGAATTGTGGTGAGTGGGGTCATATCAGTCCACAATGTGAGAGACCAGCCAAAGCTAATGGTGGTATATATCAATTGTCTATGAAAATGAGTGATAAGGTGAGTGGCCCTAATATGCAGATGAGGGATGCAATTCAGCCCAATGTTTGTGAAGTTCATGAGGTCACATTTGCAGAACAGTGGTGAGCTGAACAGTGTTCTTGATAATGCATTGGATGATCTGTTGGAATTGGTTTCCTTGGAGAAGGTAACAAATGCTTGCATACCAGTTGTGCAGGAAGAGAGTGGTGGTGTGACTGATGATGAGTTGGATGCTACTTTGGATGATGATGTGATAGATTTTGGATGTGCGGTTGCTGATCAAAAGGTGTGTGTTCCTTGTCATGCCCAAGAGAATGAGTCGGTTGTGAGTGGTGAGGATGCATGTGAGGCTATTGTTGTTGGTCAGGGGGACCAAGATGCTTTGCCTGGGAGTTTGGGGAGCTTAGACTTGGTAGGGATGCCTGTGCAAGATGTGGAGAATCTTGAAGGATCGCCAATGGTCTTGAAGCTGGAGAAACTACACGGAAGTGACAATGATGAGTCTACAGTGCATGAAGTTGCTGTGTGTGATGTTGATGGGTTGAAGGGAAATGGGTTTATGGTGGACACACCACATGTTGATGCTCAGCATATGGATGAGTGGTTTGGTTATAGTCCTTGTTTGGCAGGTTGCCCAGAGGGAGAGTTGGAAGCCAATGATGTGGGTTGTAAATTGAATGACTGTGAGGTGAAAGTTGATGATCAGATGTTTGTTATTTCGGTATATGATTATGAGTGGAACTCAAATATGTCAGAGGGGAGTAGAGGTGAGGAGTGGTTGTCTCCATCACAAGGTTATGTGAGCTGGTATGGAGGAGGAAGTGCAACAATAGATGGTAATGAGGCCATATATAAAGAGCCTAGGGGGTTGCTGAAAATGGAAGATCATGACAGGGTGTATCAATGGTTGTTTGATGGAGGAAAATGCTTAAGGGATTGGAAGGTAGATGCACCAAGATTTCTGTTTGATCTAGGGGGATAAATGGTTTCTGTTTGTGCAGCTGCTGGACATAAATGTCTCAGCAGAAAAAAGGGGGTTGCTAAATATGTGTGTAGTTTTTTGGGAACCTCAGACTCAACTTGTACATGTGTACATGAGTGATGTTCGTGTTGTGATAAGGTCATGGAGCACCCATTGACTCAGTGTGGGTGTCGTGGATGCGGCAATCAAGCTAGGGGCCTTGATGGAAGTGTATTTGCAGGAAAATGAGATTCTGGAAGCACAGCTTGTCCAGAGCGTAGTCTGCTGACAGGTGGGTAGTGGTTTCAAAGGAAGAGGGAGCATGTGAAGGGCAGCTGCTGGCGTTAAGTAGATAGGCTGGTGACTGTAGCAAGTGCAGTGGGTCGCAGAGGAGTTGCTTGGTGACTGGTTGGCGCAGTAGGTGGCGTAGAGATGAAGTGAAGATGGCGTCTAGGTGACAGGTTGGAGCGAACAGCGCAGTGGCTGGTGCCAAGAGAAAGAGAGAGATGATGGAATAGTGGGCTGGCGGGGCTGCACAGAGGCTGGGTCGTCTGTAAAACAGAAAGACATTAACAGGCTGGGACTACAAGAGAAAGAGAGGGAGGTTTAGAGGTGTAACTGTGGTTATGCTTTGAGGACTGGCAGTGTGCTGGTGGTGTAGGAGGGAGTGGACTTCAGCTGAGGTGCAATGCAAAGAACAAAGAGGTCGGCTGCAGAGAAGCAAGGAGCGAAGGGATTTGGAGCGACCAGGAGCTGGAGAGGACTGATCGCGAGCGGGTGCTTGATGAAGCTGGTGTCTGGGATATCTTGGATATCCAATTCTGTAAAGATGAAGGTTCTTTCTGAAATATAAGTCTTGTTCATGCTCTTTGGTCTGGTGTTCTGGTGTGTTTATATGCGTGTGTGGAAGTGTGGCATCCTATAAGGGCGTAAACAGCTTTACCGCTTCCGTGCCATCACCGCTGTAGAAAATACAGCAGTTTGTGCAGGACAAACCAGAGTGCTGTTTCTAGCAAGATGTCAAATGATGGCATAAACCAGATTGTTGTTGAGAAACTTGATAAGAACAACTTCCATGCTTGGAGGTTCAGTTTGACAAATTTCTTGATGGGAAAGGGTTATTGGGACTACATAGAAGGTGGGCATGAAGAGGCACCGGAGATACCGGAGATCAATCCAACTGCTGTAGATGTGAAAGAGTTCAAGGATTGGAACCAAGGAGCCAGAAAAGTTATGTATTGGCTCTCTATTAGTATACAGGACACCATGATTGGGCACATTCACGATGCCAAGTCCCCCAAGGAGGCATGGGACACCTTGGTAAAACTCTATGGAACAAATACCAAGGCATGAAAGATACAGTTGAAGAATGAACTTCATACTGTGGAGAAAAAGTGTATGTCTGCGAATGACTATGCATTGAAGATAAAGGGTATTGTGGAATCCCTTGGATCTATTGGTGTTTCAGTAGATGATGATGACAAGGTGGAAGTCTGTCTACGTGGTCTCGGGCCACAATACAAGGCATTCAAGACGTCTATTCAGACTCGGGAAAACATTCCCAACTTCACAGATTTGGTGTCTATGTTGATTATAGAAGAGAAGAGCTTGGGTGAAGACCAACAGTCTTCACAAAACAAAAACAGTTCAGAGCAACAGGCCTTCTACACAAGTTCAGGAAGAGGACGAGGTAGAGGAGGCCATGGACGCGATCAAGGAGGTGGCCGAACAGGTAATCAGAATTATGGCTAGCAGCAACAACAACAATCCCAGAATTTACAACAACAACAACAACAACAACACGCAGGTGGAAGAGGCCAATTCAGGGGCAGGGGGAGTCAAAGAGGTCGTGGAAATTGGCAAAGGCAGCATAATGATACACTTGGATGCTTTTATTATGAGTGGTAAGCCTGGACATGTGCAGGCAGATTGTTATAAGAAGTAGGCTGACATGCAAAATGGGAAATTGCAGCAAAACAACTATGCATCCTCGAGCAAAAACAATGAGAATAATGAAAGGTTGTTTGTTATGTAGCATGTCGTGAATGCCATGTCTGAAAATGTTGAAGCAACACATAAAGATGATGCATGGTACGTTGATTCAGGTGCTTCGAACTACATGACAAGTCATGGGGAGTGGTTCAAGGAGATGAAAAACCTTGAAAGACCAGGTTTTGTGGAAACAGGGGATGACACTGCTCATCCAATTGCCCATGTTGGAGATGTGCCATTGTCTATGCAGGATGGCAAAGTGAAGTACCTTGCAGATGTACTTCATGTTCCGAACATAACAAAGAATCTGGTTTCAGTTGGCCGGATGATTGAGCAGGGTTTGCAGGTTCGGTTTAATCCAGATAGTTGTTATGTTTGTTGAAGACTTTAAAGACAAGTGCAGGTTGGTTGCAAAAGGCAACAGAGTGGGCAAAATGTTTACATTGAATGTAAACATACCTGAAGTGAGTGCTGCAATGTTTGCAAATGGTTTAAGAATTGTTGCAGACACAGACATTTGGCATAAAAGAATTGGACATGTGAATGTGCAGAGAATGAAGTCTATGCATACTAAAGGAATTGTGACAGGGCTGCCAAAATTTAAAGTTGAAGGTATGCAGAGAATATGTGAAGCATGCCAATTTGGAAAGCAAACAAAGCATGTATTTCCACGTAACAGATATGTGAGTAGAAATGCACTAGATGTTATGCATTCAGATGTATGGGGTCCTACGAAGACCATGTCTATGGGAGGCTACAGGTATTATGTGACATTTATTGAGATGACCACACAAGAAAAGTGTGGGTATACTTCATGAAGGAGAAGGGTGAGGTGTTCACTCACTTTCAGAATTTCAGAGTTATGGTGGTTGAAAAGCAAACAGGGAAATATGTAAAGTGCCTAAGGTCAGATGGAGGGGGAGAGTACTTCTCCAATGAGTTCTCTGAATTTTTGAAGAAAAATGGTATTCAGAGACAGTTTACATGCAGATACACTCCGCAGTAAAATGGAGTTGCTGAGCGAAAAAACAGGCACATTGTTGAGATTGCGCGAGCATTGATGAAAGAGAAGAATATGCCGCATAGCTATTGGGCTGAGGCTGTTTCTACAGCCGTTTACATCATGAACAGGACTCCAACTGCAGCCATACATGATGTAACTCCAGAGGAGAGGTTTACTGGTAGAAAACCTGATTTGTCTCACCTACTAAAAGTTTTTGGGGATGCATTGCATATGTGCATGTGCCAGATGCGCTGAGAACTAAGCTAGATCCAAAAGCTGAAAAATGTGTGTTTATTGGATACTCCCTTGAGCAAAAGGGATACAGGTGTTATAACCCTGCTACACGTGAGTTGAGGGTAAGCAGGGATGTTGTCTTTTTTGATGAGATGAGCAGCTGGTATGCTATTGAAAAAGAAGCTGTTGGGGGCTGATGTGAGTGAAAATGTGGTTACACATAATACAAGTCAGCAATCACAGTCTTTGAGTGGACCAGGAGAGTCCTCATCTAGTGGTCCAGTTGATAGACCATGGAGTGGCAGGCTGCATCATAATACCAATCCTACAAATGTGATTAGTACATCACGTAAAGGAAAAGAGAAAGTGGTTGAGCCCCTTAGTATGCCTGACATTTCTGCAGGGCATTCTCATGTTGATGGAGAGTCTAGTGGCTCAGAGATAAGCCTTGATGATGAGCTTGGGATACCAGCTATGAGAACACCTGGTGTAAAGAAGGCTATGGAAGCCATGAATGCAAAGCTGCGAAGATCTGGGAGAGTGAAGAATCTTGTGCAGAGGTTTACCTATGATGGTTATGTGGCACATCACTATGCATACATGGCAAAGGTTGTGGAGGTTGTAGAGCCCACATGCATTGATGAGGCTGTTGGAAATGTATGTTGGGAGAAAGCTATGGATGAGGAGATGGATGCACTATATGCAGATGAGACTTGGGATTTAGTGCAATTGCCTGAAGGCAAGAAAGCCATTGGATGCAAGTGGGTGTACAAAGTAAAACATAACAGTGATGGAAGCATAAGCAGGTGTACAAGGCTGAGTTTACCTATGATGGTTATGTGACACATCACTATGCATACATGGCAAAGGTTGGATGAAGGATCTGGGGGAGCTTAGATATTTCTTGGGCATTAAGGTGATTAGGTCACCACATGGTATTGGATTATTACTGCAAAGACAGTATGGCTTGGACATGTTGTCCAAGTATGGTATGACAGGCTGTAAGCCTATCTCAGTGCCATTGGATCATAATGGCAAGTTGAGTGCAGATTCAGGAGAGATTTTGGAGGATCCTACTATGTATAGGCACATAGTAGGAAGCTTGATCTACATGACGATCACCAGGCCAGATTTGAGTTATGCTGTTGGGTTGGTGAGTCATGCAGGTTCCTCGGAAGCCGCATTTGGATGCATTGAGACACATACTGAGAAATGTGAGGTCTACTTTGCATTGTGGACTATTTTATGAAACTGGGACAGAGATATGTGTACATGGGTACACAGATGCTGATTGGGCTGGTAGTATCTCAGATAGAAGATCTACTAGTGGCTTCATGTTTTCTTTGGGGAGTACTGCTGTGACTTGGAGCAGCAAGAAGCAGCCTACAGTTGCTCTATCTAGTACAGAGGCCGGGTACATAGGTGCTGCTATGGCAGCATGTGAGGTAGCTTGGTTGAGAAAGCTACTTGCAGATTTGGGTCTATCAGTAGTAGATAGACAAGTTGTCATTTTCTATGACAACATTAGCAGTATATAGTTGGCCAAGAACCCAGTTTTTTATGCTTGCACAAAGCATATAGAGGTCCACTACCATTTTGTCAGAGAGAAGGTCTTGGCAAGAGACGTTGTCCTTGTTTATGTCAGCACACAGGATCAGGTAGTTGACATCTTCGCCAAAGCATTGGGTACAGAGAAGCTCTGCAGATTCAGGGCTTCGCTTGGTGTACATGAGATGGAGTTGAGCTTGAGGGGGAGTGTTGAGATATCGAGCTCATCTAGTGAGGCGGGGACACTGATGAACCCACCTAGGGGATAGGCCCCACACTTACACCACTGGCATGGTTGGTGAGATCATGGGTGATATGCGGCCAGTGGGATGACGGGCTGTGTGACAGCCATTCTAGAGACTGTGGCATAGTTATAGCGCCAGCTCATTTAGTTGGGTTCACACTATAGAGAACCTTAGTATATATTTGGTTGAGTACCTTTTCATAGGTGTGTACTCTTATCTTTGTATATGGTGTGTTGAGTGTTGAGTGAAGAAGAAGATTTTCAGCCTCTCACCTTGTGTGCTCTCTTTTAGGGTTTTGTGAGTGTGTGTGTGTGCTTGCAAGAGCTCAAGCTCTCTTCTCCCCTACATCTTTTCAAAATGGTCAACCAAAGAATCGAATCGTCGAGTGTTTCAGATGTCATAAGAAAGGACACCACGTGCAAGACTGTCCTAAGAAGAGGAAGAATTTCGCATCGGTGGCTCATCTCAATGTTACTAAAAAAGATGATGATGATTCTTCCAAGCAAGAGGGTAGCTCTGATCCTGATTATTCGGATGAAGGTAAGCTTTCAATTCATGCTTTATTGAAAATTCAAGTCAAAATAAAAGAAAAATCAATTTCTATATTGCATGATGATGATAGCTCACATGATTTCATTTCTGAAAAATCATTGACAGCACGTAACCTAGATGCATCGTACTCTAGTTACAAAGTAAAAGCTATATTTAATCATTCAAAGCACTTAACCTAGATGCATCGTACTCTAGTTACAAAGTAAAAGTTGCATTTCAAGATTCTAAGTACAACTGCACAAAAGATGTTAAGGAGTTAGAATTGGAAATGGATTCACTAAAAGAAAAGAGAACAGGGAAAGGAAAAGGTAATAAGAAATTTTATTTCTCTTTTTATTCAAAGTTTGCTAATCTTTAAATGGTCAGTTAATTTTTTATTTTATTGGTAAGCTTGATAATGTAATATATTGATAATATCTGAAATTTATCCCTTTGCTATTTGCAAGTTTTGAACCTCTGAGTTTTGTTGGTTTGGAGATTTCTTGGGACTCAGGCAAAAAGGTAATAATCAAGTTCAGTGTCTTACTAGTTTAGTTTATGAGTGCAAAATTACTAATTTGATATGTTGGTTAATCCAATGGCTTATATTGAGGTATCATTTTATTAATATTTATCTATTTTATAAATTTATTTCTTTACTATAGATGTCTCAAAGAAGGAAGAGTATAAGTAATATACACACTGTGGAGGTTTTAATCACAGAGATCGGGAGGGAAAATGGATTCCGAAAGAATACAGTAAATTCACTTGGGTCTTAATGCAACCAAGAACTCGAGGCTCTATCAAAGTAAAGCTAAGAGACACAAGTGATTTATCGAAACATTGAAAAGGTAGAATAATAGAGTTTAGAAGGCGAATGGATGGTACAACTATGAGAACAGGAATTCTTATTCAACACATATATTTGCATAAACAAATCTACTTGCATCTAGATAACCAAATTCCAAGGCACAAGCTAAACAGTGAGTATAAGGTTTTTTTTTAAAATCAATATAGCTATTTTTATTTTCTGATTCTAAAGCACATGATGTTTTCTGGCTTTGTATCCTTCCACTTTGCAAGAGTGGCAGTCTGTGGAGTGTCTAAGTGGAAAAATCATTATTCTCCTTGGCTGAGATCGGTACATTAATATACGAAAACAAGAAAGCAAGTTGTTTGGCTACCAAACAAATCTATTTTTATGACTCATTGTACATTTTACCTACAAGAGGAGCTAATTTTTGCTCTTTGCAAAATATACCACTTCCTTACTTGTTTAATCTTGAATGGCCATGTCCCAGCTTAGACCAAAATCAAGCTTGCAAGCTAAAGCTCTCAAATGATGTGCATGCTGTAATGAAACCATCCACATGCTCAAAAGATTGCCACTTAAGCTAGTTTTTTCCTTTAGATTTCTTGGTCTATTTTTTTTACATCTTGTGAAGAACTCAGGAAAACTAAAATCACATATGCTTGCAAAAGTCCAACTAATGGTGGATGGATGACACATTTCTTGGGTGATCAATGGAATACAAAGAGAACTTGTGAACGATTATACAATTGAGTGCAGAGTCACAAAGGCGGATGCCACCTTCAGGTGAGTTGCAATGAATACAACTAGAATGAATGTGAGTGCTAAAAATATAGTTTTACTAAGGTTGTTTGCTTTGATGAATATATACTCCATTACTCGACAGACGTTATGTATGCATTTCAGGTATAGAAGATGGAGACTCTTAAGAGGTGATTGGCTAAGCTTAGATCAAGATTTACGGGATCCCACACACTCTACTATAGTGGATGTGGTTGTTCTTTGGGAGGGCCACGATACAATTTCATCCAACATGGAGAGTAATTGGCCTCTAGCCTTTCTTAGACAAGAGATATCATTGATGTTAAATAATCCTCCTAAAACTTCTATTTCAAGCTAGATGGTAGACAGGTTAGGAGTAGACATGAAAAATCTATTACATGCAGCAATGTATTGCCCCTTATATCCTTGATAGTGTGAATTAGTTATAGCATTCCCCGTCTCAAATTAATGATAAATTTTTGGCCTTTTCAAAATTTGTATTTGTTGAGCAATTTTTAATTTCTTAAAAAATAAGTAGAAGTGTAAATTAAATCTGCGCTTGACGTAAAAAGCAAATCTACAATTGATGTAAAGCACTTTGTACATAGGTATTAGTATAGATGTAAGTTTAATTATAAATCTAAATATTGATGTAGGTTTTAATATGCATATAAGTGAGTATAAGTATAACTAAGTTCATTTCTTTTATTATACCTTCACTTGCTTTCACTCTCTAGCCTTCCTTGCATGCAATTTCTCACTTTTCCTTGCATATTTTGATATCATCATGGTTGTTCCTCGAGTAGCCTTTGATGAGTGAATTAGTCACAATCGCAACGCTCACCTTGAAAACTTAATTTATACTAGATTTTGTAAGAACATAGAGCTTGAGCGCTTGCTGTCTAGCTTAGAACCTAACAACTCTGTCTTGGCAGAGTTTTTCTTGGGATGTGATGAAATTACCTTCTCCATTCCTAACTCTGTTTTTAGGTGGATCCCATGAAGAGCGGAGATAGCCACAAGAAAGTAATCAAGAGAGACTTAGCACATGTCCCTAGACCTCCTCACAGCCTCCGTTCCTACCTCCTTCAAAGAGCATATTCCAATCAATCTAATTAAATGGGATATTGCTCTTGCAATTTACATTCGATCAACAGATATTCAGGCAGAGCATGAATATGTTGACCCTGCCCCTTGACCTCCCATGCTTGGCATTCATTGATTAAGAGCCAGAAGAGATGGCTCTTGATCCCCAAGTGGAGGTTGAGAGAAGTCTAGAAATATCACACATAGGCATCCAAGAGCCTGAAGATACAAAATGTAAAGGCCCACCCCTTGAATCCCTGACACCCATCATCATAGAGGGTGAGGAGTACCTGCTAATGCAAGATGTCTTGGAGCTCCTACACATGACAGAATATGAGTTGTATTGTACACTTGTTCGAGATGAGGGAGACAACTTCATTGACTTCAGCATATAGGATGCTCCACCTGTTCACAATGAAGTCAATTGCTATGATGGTAGCAGCTTGGATGATGTATCGACCACCATCATCCAAGTCTAAGAATCAATTGAAGTAACTGCTCCTGAATATGATATTTCGGATGCAGATTTCGAAAGGCTGCAAGAGGAGATGTTCAGGCCTTGACAACAGGGCGAGATACTAGCAGTGGGAAGTGAAGAAGGGAGGCTAGGCAGCGGCCACCACGAGGCACCATTGTGGAGAAGGAGCAAGATGAAGCTAAGCAGGTAAATTCTGGAAAGAAAATCCAAGAATTTTCTTTCCCTATTTCACTCCAACCTTCACTTGCATGTGTAGATTCAGGGCCCAAGATGCCAACCTTCCGCTAGGGCACTTACAAGGCTCTGATTAGCCCAGAATTTCATCTAGGGTCTCTACAGGCCCGAGAGAGCATGCAGGTGAAGTTTGGAGTGAAACATGAAAATATATATATATATATATATATATATTTTTTGTACTTGGTTGGCAGTGTGAATGTTATTTTGGCATATGCATGCACTTGTACTGATATAATTTCACTTTTGGTTTGCAGTATATCTTTCTACATTGATGAGTTCTCATCAAGGTAGGACGGCAGATCCAGAAGGCAAGGAAGAGTCCAAGACTTAGCCTTGAAAGAATATATTTGCCAGATGGTGGAAGACATCATCATCTACCACAAGACATGCTTTTCGGCTGGCTCAAACAGTTTTGGAGTTGAAAGCATGAACTAAAGTTGCTACTTTCAAAACTATCCCTACAATGTCTACTAGCTTAGAGAAAGTCGTGCTCCTATGGTGCTCCAAGTTGATTTTTCTGTACTCAGAGCAGCGGGGAGTGCACTACAAGCCCTTGTGAGACAGTTGGCCACATTGCAGGGATACTTAGTTGAAATCTGAGTACAAGGTATGAGGGACAAACTAAATACCAGAAAGTGCTAAAAAAGTAAGGAGTACAAAGCTTGATTTAGTATGCATAATGTTCCTCACACTAAAATATATCCTAGCACCTACAAGTCCTCACATCATGCTAGGGTTAAGATTGAAGGCATCACTATTTTTGCAGATCCTACGAACCAACTGTAAATCCTTATCTTTGACAGTGATATGCTTGGCATGGATAGCTACCAATTGTTCATCATGCAATAAATCAACCAGATAATGTTTAGCCTGCTATTTGGATTGCCATCAATGCTTGGCCTAACCAACGATCAACAGAGTTACTATAATATTGTGCATAGTACCTCCTTGCAGATGTCTTTTGAAGATCTTGCATCACTTCCCTGACCAAACCTGATGGTGGTGGAGTAGCAGCACTATTGTTTCGGATATTATATGTTCACACACAATCAGTTTTGTTGTTAGGATTAGGAGGCGGTTGTCGTCATACTATAATTGGGGTTTTATGAGCAGACTTCTTCGTGCGTGCCATACTACTTCTTGAGAGTGAAGTGGAGTGGAGTGAAGTGAAGTGAAGTGAGATGAATTTATCTTTCACACTTTATATTCACAAGTTTGATATGAGATACTAAGGACAATATACACACGTGTGTGTGTGTGTGTGTGTGTGTGTGTGTGTGTGTGTGTGTGTGTGTGTGTGTTTGTGTGTGTACATATACACACACAAGTTTGATATGAGATACTAAGGACAATATACATATGTGTGTGTGTGTGTGTGTGTGTGTGTGTGTACATATACACACATATATGTATGTGTATGCGCACACACACGCACGCACATACACACACAAATATATCAAAAATAAAGTATCATTCTCACAATTTAATAGGACTACTAACATTCGCATTCTTAATTTTTTATTCAATCGTTGCACCAACAAAGTTCTACATTTGCTAAAGACTACCATCATTAGATTGTTCTCTACATTTCCATTGACTAAAGACTACCATCATTAGATTATTCTCTACATTTACTAAAGACTACCATCATTAGATTGTTCTTTACATTTCCATTGACAACCAATTCTTTCCTAAGAACTGAGCTAGTTTGCATGGTGTTCTCTCGCTGTTGTGAGTTCTCATAGCGTGCTTTATTGATTAGACGTCTTGCTCTATAGACCGTTTATGAATCATTAGGTATGGACTTTAACATCTTCTCCTCATACCTTATCTCTATCCTCCAATACTACCATTCGAGCAAGTGTCTCATGGGATTAAGATCATGTAATCCACCTTGATGAGCCATTGCCTTTTGAAATCCACATCGGGCTTGCCAATGTGATCGTTCCATGCCTTGTGTAGACCATATTGCCAAACTTCCCTCGTTAGCAAAGTATGGACCATTAGCCTTCAAGATATGTTGCATTCCCAATCAACATATGCATACTCAAAACACTTAAAAAAACATGTATACATTTAAAATACTAGATTTAGAATGACTCTTACCATGTAATGTGTGATGATACTTGAAGTCCAAGCTTCTACCACCACTGAGTCATAAAATGTAGTAACAACTGATGTAAATTCTTCTGCGTCATCTGATGTGAAGATCATCTTCTACATCAAAGGTGCCAATTTGTTGAGTGCAATCCACACATTAACCTTTGCTAACTGCGTCATTCCTCCACATTACTTTGATCAGGAACAACCATATGCAACTTCTTCCATCTATCATACTTCTCTAGTTGTCTCGCTAACACTTCACCACTTTCATTCTTTGGTGCAAAAAGAAATTTTCTTGCCTTTGCTCCACCAAAATATGGTTTACATGGAAAATTCCTATTTGCGCCAGACTTTTTCTCATCCTTCTTGATTTTTACTTGGCCTCGATGTAATCTAATCTCTGATAAAGCTTCTTCTATTTTACTACATGCGACTTGAGTACCTTAAGCATGTTGCATCTTGTAAGCAAAACACACATACTGAAACACCAATTTCTCAATAATTCTCACCATGGCATGCAAAGTGCAAACATGGACTCTAATCGAGGGAATGTTAAGAATAGGATCCCACTTTGGATCTACTGGTACCATTATTCCATCATGACAAACAAGATGGTCACGGTCTAGGACACCATCTATGCATGTCTATTCACGCCAATGTTTATTTCCATTATTGTCCTTTTTTCTTGATCGCATACAATACAAATAAGGGAACTTTGCATTGGAACCATTTGACACACCAAACATTCACTTCAAAGTTTTTAGATCTCCTACAAGATGCCATTCTACTAATTAAGTACTCACCAAAATCATCAATCTTTAAAAGTTCCCAAACACTTTGATGTCTCACAACTTCTGGTATCTCTGTTAAATTGAAGAAAACCTTCAATATCTCATGATCTTCTTCTGGTACCTCAAATGCAGCAAGCCACCTCATAGCCCTACAAAAAAGAACCTTAAAAACATAATGGTTAACTTAAAAACATACATACTAAGTCTCAAAGTAAAAAAAAGACTTGTAAACTGAATAGAAATTGGTAAAAATGTATAAACACACTCTTTAGGTTCTAATCTAGAAGTGGATAAAAAATAATTCAAAAATATGAAGTCTACATGTAGATGTATGAAATTTCTTAATTGAAATGTACAAAGAGCGTAAATCCATCAAATTTGATTGAATTTAAAAGTTAGGAGGTTGATCAAGAGAGTCACATCAACAAGCTGCACGTTTTAAGTTCAAGTAAAAAAACACTTTTTGTTATCTTCAAAATCTGGTCCCAATCTTAGAAAAAGATATTGTCAAAATAAAAAAATAGGTGAATCTATTATAATATAGCCAAAACCTGATCTTTTAGATCCTAAAAGAAAAGAGAGAGAGAGAGAGAGAGAGAGAGAGAGAGAGAGAGAGAGAGAGAGAGAGAGAGAGAGAGCTAATATTTTATAGCTCTTTTGCACTTTTCCTTGATTCATGAAGAGAGAGAGAGAGCCCTTAATAAAGGGCCCCTTTTTTAGTCCATATTTTTCCTAATGCTTCTTCTCGCTTCTTCCCCTAGCCGATAGAGCTCAACACATGAAAGATGGCACTGTCCTTCTTGGTAGACCTTCAGTACAACATCTATAATAGTAAGAAGATGTAACAATACATAGCATAAGATGCAACAATACATAGCATTTGAGGTGGTATTGAGATTGGTGAGATGGAGGAAGGCGGGCAATGTGGTTTGGTGTTGCTTCTTGTTTGTTGGCAATACCTGTGTGTTTGAGATTAGTTGCCGACTTTGGGAAGAGTCCTATTGGGAAAACGGCCACAATGATTCATGGATCATTTTCCTTTTGTTCCTTCCTATACCCAGACCATAAGAGAGTGTAGCCTCAATGAAAATATCTAACTAGACTACCGCTGAAAGGATTTGGATTGTCTTACTCTTTAGAAGGGCTCAACACCTTCCACTGTACCTCTTTATGCTAATAGCTTTTTTGTCTGGTTTTAATGCAGTGATTAATTAGGATGGAAAAAAAGGTTGATGCCTCTTTGTGCTATAACGGCTATTGTATGGCTACAAAGGATGGGAGACCCTTGGGAAATGAGGCTCTATTTTTACATGGCTCCGTGATCAGCTTAATGCCAAAAGTGGAGCCAATAATTATTGGGTGCCAATTTTTTTTGTACATTAATTAATTAATGGAAAGAATGGACGGCCTTAGGTGTTGAGTGTTGAATGTCGCAACCTATATGTGAAAATTCACATGCTATAACCACATTGGAAAGCAATTGTGAAATAGGTTAATCCTAAAACCCTACAAACTCGAATTGTGTGATGAAAGCTATTTGCAGCTTATCCCATGTCTTTGTGGCTTTTGGAAAATTTGCATACTCATCACATGAACCAAGCACATTGGGAGTCTCTCTCCATTCTAATACACTAAAGATATTGCCTAATCCATCTACTATAACTAATCAAGTGATCGCTGAAAGACAATGTACATTTATTTAGCATTGTAGCATTATATGGTAGTAATGTGTGTGAACACACCTAGGACCATCGACGCACTTTTTCCCTCACTAGGAGGTTTTTCCCCCCATGCATATGTACACCCTCTTATCTACTCATTTTGGGGTGTGTACTTATCTTTTGTATCTGGCACACATTTGTTTATTCTAATCTAGTGAGTTTGTGTGCTCTCAAGCTTATCTATTTTGTGTGTGTGCATTGTTATAACCCTAACCCTAATTCTAACATTTGGTATCAGAGCTAGCTTCCTTGGACACTTGATCTAGTAGTCTGTCTCCCTCCTTTACAACCCTATTTTTCTATCTCCGATTGAGATACTCTCTTCAGAGAAGAAGGTATACACTATAGTGTGCTGCACACAAATTCTACAGCATTTTCGGGGTCCGTGGCACGATTCAGGGGTGGGTTTTGGGCACCGCAAGGTTTCTGCTGCAGACGTTCTAGAGAGGTGTCATTTTGGATTGGTTCTGCTTGATTTTGGGTGTTTGGGTTGTGTAGCAACAAAGATTTGGTGTGCAGTAGCATCTAGAGTATCTTCAACAATATCGACCATCATACTTTCACTAGTAACACTAAAATCATAAGAGATGTACAGGATAGGGCTAACAGGGATAAAGTGGAGATGGTGAAGGTAGAAGCCAGACTCGCAGTTCAGTCAATTAGCAGCCATCCAGGGTTGCATTCAGTGAATACTGAGTACTTACAGTGTGTTGAAAGATTTTGCATTTGGTAGAAAGTCATGTGGCTGGCAGTAGTGATGTATTCAACATGTTGTTTGTTGAGGACAAACTTGATGGGGACTAACTACCCATTGTGGTCCTATATGATGAGGCATGTATTGGTTGCTAAAGGCCTTTGGAATGTGGTCAGTGGTAGTGAAACTTGTCCTATTTCACAACTCCCAATGCAACCAAGTGCTGCAGATAAAGTAGAATCTGATACAGATGTGGCTCCTCCACATGCACCAGCGGTACCTCCCACTGCTCCTCCTCAAACGAGATGGGATGGAAGAGATGCACATGCACATGCATTGCTTGCACTTTCTGTGAAGTGAAGCATTATTCCTCATATTCGGTCATGTAAGACTTTAAAATATGCATGGGATGCACTTGCTGCATTATACCATGTATGCAATGAAGCACGTGTTGCATATCTGCGCAAACAGTTGGAGTCTAAGCACATGAATAAGGGAGACTCAATGGACAGCTTCTTGACCAAGATTAAAGACTTTAAGGAGCAGCTTGCTAGTGTGGATGAGATATATCCTGATAGTACATTGGTGCCCACAGTTCTCAATGCATTTCCAGATTCTTATCAGCGTTTTGCATGTACCCTTAGACTGATGAAGGGAAATCCAAATTCCCTTACATTTGATGAGCTGGTTTCAGTACTCTTTTTGCAAGAAGAGAAATCTAGGCAAAACAGATATGTTATGCGAGTTGGTGACCAAGCTTCTGTTGCCAATCAGAAAGGCAAAGGTAAAACTTCTTCACATGGTGGCTATAAGCCAAAATCAGAATCCTCAGGTAAGGATGCAGAGAAACAAGGTGATATACCTAAAAAGAAGGGCAAGTGTCACTATTGTAGAAAACCAGTGCACTACAAAAATGAGTGCAAGAAAAGACTAGAGAAGGAGAAAAAGAAAGAATCGGGCATCTGCACCAAGTGCAGAGAAGAAGGAATCTACAAGTTTTACTCAAGATGATTGGGCATGGACTGTACATTGCAGTTATGACCCTTCTGTTCATGATGTATGCATGTCAGTGGTAGAATTGGATGCTTAGTACTTTGACAGTGGTGCTAGTAAAGCATATTACTTTAAAAAAAATATTCTCATCTCTGGAATCTATCCCAAGTGCAAGAACCGTCACATGTTCAAATGGTTCCTCATATCCTGTCAAAGGAGTTGGTAGAGTTGTGCTCACTGCTGCAAATGGGGGCGCATTTACTCTTTCTAAAGTTTTATATGTGCCAGGCATTAAGAAGAACTTGCTATCAGTTTTTCAGCCTTAACCTTGTCAGGATTAACGGTGAAATTTGTGGATGAGATATACAGTTCATGATAGAAATGATGGTTATTCTATCATTGCCTTAGGTACCATGTTTCATGGCCTATACAAGATGGATGTATTTGAGAAGTTGCAGAATGATGCTTGCTCAGTCCACGACTCGTTCTATGAGTGATGCAGAGTTATGGCATGCATGATTTGACCATCTGAATTATGGCAGTTTGTTACGCCTTCAAAAGCATGATATGGTGTCTGAGTTGCCAACTCTTGAGACCCCTGCTAGACATGTATGTGAGGGGTGTATTCTTGGTAAAATGCATCGAGCATCATTTCCAAACGATGGATCTGTGAGAGCTATTAAGAAATTATAGCTTATACATAGTGATGTATGTGGTCCTATGAGGGCACCATCTATTGGGGGACATCTCTACTTTGTCACTTTTATTGATGATTACTCCAGATATAGCTAGGTGTATCCATTAAAGCAGAAGTCAAAGGTATTTATGTGCTTTAGGCACTTTGTATCCATGGTTGAAAATGCATGTGAATGTAAAGTTGGCACCCTTCATTCACATCAAGGGGTGAGTATATGTCTAAGGAATTTCATGCATATATGGCTGAAAATGCATGTGAATGTAAAGTTGGCACCCTTCATTCACATCAAGGGGTGAGTATATGTCTAAGGAATTTCATGCATATATGGCTAAAAAAGGCATAAGGCATCAATGTACAGTGCCATACACACCTCAGCAAAATGGTGTGGCTCTGAGAGGAAGAACATGTCTCTCATGGAGATGGCACGATGTATGGTGAAAGCCCAAGATTTATCTCATGGTTTTTAGTTAGAGGCAACTATGTGTGCAAACTATGTGTTGAACAAATCCCCTACCAAGGCTTTGCAGTCTAAAACTCCTTATTTATGAAGCTTGGCATGGGCAAGAAGTCTTCTGTGGCTCATTTGCGTGTTTTTGGTTGTCTTGCTTATGCTCTTGTGCCTAAGCAACAACGCAGTAAGCTTGATGATGATGATGATAAGGTAGTTAAATGCATATTTGTGGGATGCAGTTCAAAAAGCAAGGCATATAAACTCTACCATTCGATCTCAAAGCAGCTTTTGGTAAGTAGAGATGTTGTTTTTGTCGAAAACTCAGTTCAGCCCATGCTTTCATGCAAAAAATAGCAGAATGTACGCTCACACAGGACATGATTGATTCGCTCTTACCTTTGTTTAATGGAGGGCAATCATATATAGAGAAATTGAATGCTCAACCAAGTGCTGAAATTCAGCCTTTGTAGGTGCAAAATCAGTCTTTTGATGAGGCAATTATTGAGGTTGGGTGGATGAGGAGAGAGCAGCCACCATAGAAGAATCTACGCGTATGCCAAAATGGCTTGTGCATACATTGAGGGATAGCAAGTTGGTAGCTTCTTTACCTAGCAAAACTCATGTAGGTTCTCATCATGCAGATTATTCTCATGTGGATCATGTTCTCATTTCTACTTTATGTAATGAGGAGAAACCTATTTCCTTTGAGGAAGCACAGGATGATGATCATTGGATGCATGCTATGCAGGATGAGTATAACTCTATACTCAAGAATGACACCTGGTATTTGATAGATCTACCTCATGGCAAGAAGGCCATTGGTACTAAGTGGGTTTACAAGTTAAAATGCAAAGCAGATGGTAGCATTGATCGCTACAATGCTAGACTTGTTGCAAGGGGCCCAGCAAAAGGGCATTGATTATGATGAGACCTTTACACCCACATCTTGTATGACTACCATTAGGTGTCTCATTGCTTTGGCAGCACATCCTGGGTAGAATGTACATCAGTTGGACATTAAGATTGCATTCTTGAATGGTGATTTACATGAGGAGGTGTATGTATCCCAGCCTCTTGGTTTTGTTGTAAAAGAAAGAGAAGAGTCTGAAGTATACAGGTTGAAAAAGGCTCTTTATGGCCTTAAGTTGGCTTTTAGAGCATGGTATGAGAAGATTCGTGCATACTTGGTTGCAAATGATTTTTGCAACAGTCCAACAGAGAGTACCCTCTAAGTGAAGAGGAGTAAGGACACATTTTTGGTCATCTTTTTATACGTTGATGACATGTTGATTACAGGACCCGATATATATTAGATTTCAGCCTTTAAGGCTAATTTGCAGTCATCGTTTGAGATGTCAGATCTTTGCGCCCATATCTCGTATGACTACCATTAGGTGTCTCATTGCTTTGGCAGCACATCATGGGTGGAATGTACATCAGTTGGACATTAAGACTACATTCTTGAATGGTGATTTACATGAGGAGGTGTATGTATCCCAACCTTCTGGTTTTGTTGTGTGAGAAAGGAGAAGAGTCTAAAGTATGCAGGTTGAAAAAGGCTCTTTATGGCCTTAAGCGGGCTCCTAGAGCATGGTATGAGAAGATTCCTGCATGCTTGGTTGCAAATGATTTTTGCAACAATCCAACAGAGGACCCTCTATGTGAAGAGGAGTAAGGACACATTTTTGGTCATCGTTCTATATGTTGATGACATGCTGATCAACGGGACTCGATATAGATCAAATTTCAGCCTTTAAGGCTGATTTGCAGTCATCATTTGATATGTCAGATTTGGGGCCGTTGCATTACTATTTGGGGATTCAGTTTATGCAGCGCAATGATGGCATTGCTATGTTGCAGTCTAAATATATAAAGGCAACCCACTAACACTCATACAACACTCTTTATCGTGAACCCCACAATCTACTAGTTCACAAACAAACAGTTACAATAGTTACTAAGTAAAGAAGATGTATGTAGATTTATTGCACAAAGAGAAATTCATGGAAAATCGACCTTGTGTAGTTATTAAGGAAAGAAGATCAATGTAGATTTATTGATTTATTGTCACAAAAAGGAATGCGTGGAAAACTTGCATTTGTCTAGTTTACTAAGTAAAGAAGATCAACATCGATTAATTGCCACAAAGAGAAATTAATTGAAAAATGCTGAACCTTGCAAACATTTTTTTTCCCACACTTAGATGTTAATTTCCTATTGGCAAGTTAATTTTTCATTTCTTTTTGGTTCTACATATTTACAATGTATATGCACTTTTCAAGCAACTCTCCACATTGGTCTAGTTGTCTTTAAAGGGGATTAGAAAATCAATAGAAAGATTGCTATAAGAATAATCTTGAAAGTAATGGAAAATTAGTGGAAAACTATAAGGGAAAGTAGTGTTTAAAAGATCACATATACATAATTCAATGTTCACGGAAAAACATTTTCTGAAAACATCTTAAAACTTAGGTATCTTTGGGAATTAAAATTTCACTAGAGAACCTTAAATTTTATAGGAATGGTTAGTGAGTTGGTCCAGAAAAATATCGAGTTACCTTAGATTTTAGAGGAATGGTTAGTGGGGGGTTTGTCCAGAAAAATATCGTGGCGTACAAGATTCCCGAGAGAGAGGCCGAAAAGCGAAGTACGTGCGGACGACGGTAGCGGTTCAAAATGTGAGGGGAAGACGTACGTCACACGTGTGGAGGGTGTCGCGTGCTGACGTCATGCCTGACATCAGCGAGTGTGGAAAGCCTGTAAGGTCTCCGCATGTGCGCTGATTAGCTAATTGAACTCTAGAGAGAGAAAGAGAAAGGAAGATCGCTCCTCTTCTAGCGAGGTACATTAACAACCAGAAGAAGAGAGGGGTCTGTAGAGCGTATCTGCGAGAGACAAAGAAAGAGACGCTCGTGTGTGTGCGTGCGTGCGTGCCTGTGCCTGTGCCTGTGCCTGTGCCAGTGTCTGTGTGTGTGTGTGTGTCTGTGTGTGTGTGAGAGAGAGAGAGAGAGAGCATGTGTCCTAGTCGCAGAAATGCCGGCCTTCAACGCCTCTGGGACCAGATGCCCAGCAGCTCCAACGATCCTTCTCGCCTCAAGCAAGCCTTCGAGGTCCTGGACAGAGACGGCGATGGTGAAATTAGATCTGCGGACTTGGTTTCCTTCTTCGCCAGCTGCATCGGCCAAGCCATCAGCGACGAGGACGTGACGTCCATGATAGCCATGGCGGATCTTGACGGCGACGGGGCGGTGGGGTTGGAGGAGTTCCAACGTCTCATGGGCGTAGGCGCAGCGGGCGGCGCCCACGACCGGGCGGAGGACAAGGCGTTGCGGGAGGTGTTCCGCGTACTGGATGTGAACGAGGATGGGCTGCTGAGCCGAGAGGATCTCAAGTCCGCCATGGCAACGTTTGGGCAGCCGCTCTCCGACGAGGACCTCGACGCCATGGTGGCCGCTGCCGCCGGCCAAGCGGCGGGCCCCAGCAGCAGCAACACCAGCGCCATCGACTTTGATAGCTTCTCCAAGCTCATGACTGCATCCGCCTAGAGCAAATATAGTTAAAGTTATGCCAAAATTTTGTCGTCCATTGTACTAGCTCCCTAACGATTCATAATAAATAAATTTATTGGCAATGATACACAAGAGAAAGTTATCTAAACTCAAGACCACTCAGTTTGGCTTCTTAATTTCTGTTTGGTTGAATTTGATTGTTCTGAGACTTCAGTTTGGCTTTCTAGAAGGCTTTCACCTTTGTATTTGTTTTTGTTTTTCGAGCCGGGGCCAGAGACGTCTCTGAGACGAGAGAAACGCTTTTGTCATTAGCTTTGTATTCAAGTGCTGTTTGCTATGTCGCCGGTTTTCAGCTCTACATATTTTTTTGTTTTGATTTGGAACATGATGGTTACAAACATTCTAGTTTGCTCAACTTTTAATATGAAAGATATCCATTGTTCGAGATCTCAATAGAGAGCACTAATTATAAATGTATGTGTATTATGCAGTCTGTTTCTTTTACTTTATCCTTTATTATATGACATATCAATAGAGAGCACTTACAAATGGAGAGGGCACACCTTGAAAATGAGGGAAAAGGCAATCTTGCTCTCTTCTAGTGCCATGGAAAACCTATCTAGAGCCATGAATGTCATTCCTCTTGGCTAATGTGCTTTTCTTGTTTTAGTATGTACGTTCTTAAGTTGACCAAAGCCACAATTTTTGATGTTGATCTTCAATGTTTACACAATTTTTGTTCTCATTTTCGTAACATGATTTTCGTGCATGTGCCATAATACTTCTTGAGAGTGAAGTGGAGTGAAGTGAAGTGAAGTGAGATGAATTTATCTTTCATACTTTATATTCACAAGTTTGATATGAGATACTAAGGACAATATACATATGTATATGTGTGTGTGTGTGTGTATACATATACACACATATATGTATGTGTATACACACACACACACGCGCACATACACACACAAATATATCAAAAATAAAGTATCATTCTCACAATTTAATAGGACTACTAACATTGGCATTCTTAATTTTTTATTCAATCGTTGCACCAACAAAGTTCTACATTTGCTAAAGACTACCATCATTAGATTGTTCTCTACATTTCCATTGACGAAAGACTACCATCATTAGATTATTCTCTACATTTACTAAAGACTACCATCATTAGATTGTTCTTTACATTTCCATTGACAACCAATTCTTTCCTAAGACCTGAGCTAGTTTGCATGGTGTTCTCTCACTGTTGAGTTCTCATAGCGTGCTTTATTGATTAGACGTCTTGCTCTATAGACTGTTTATGAATCATTAGGTATGGACTTTAACATCTTCTCCTCATACCTTATCTCTATCCTCCAATACTACCATTCGAGCAAGTGTCTCATGGGATTAACATCATGTAATCCACCTTGATAATCCATTGCCTTTTGAAATCCACATCGGGCTTGCCAATGTGATCGCTCCATGCCTTGTGTAGACCATATTGCCAAACTTCCCTCGTTATTAGGAAAGTATGGACCATTAGCCTTCAAGATATGTTGCATTCCCAATCAACATATGCATACTCAAAACACTTAAAAAAACATGTATACATTTAAAATACTAGATTTAGAATGACTCTTACCATGTAATGTGTGATGATACTTGAAGTCCAAGCTTCTACCACCACTGAGTCACAAAATGTAGTAACAACTGATGTAAATTCTTCTGCGTCGTCTGATGTGAAGATCATCTTCTACATCAAAGGTGCCAATTTATCGAGCATTAACCTTTGCTAACCGCGTCATTCCTCCACATTACTTTGATCAGGAACAACCATATGCAACTTCTTCCATCTATCATACTTCTCTAGTTGTCTCCCTAACGCTTTTTCATTCTTTGGTGCAAAAAGAAATTTTCATGCCTTTGCTCCACCAAAATATGGTTTACATGGAAAATTCCTATTTGCACCAGACTTTTTCTCATCCTTCTTGATTTTTACTTGGCCTCGATGTAATCTAATCTCTGATAAAGCTTCTTCTACTTTACTACATGCGGCGGCTTGAGTAGCTTAAGCATGTTGCATCTTGTAAGCAAAACACACATACTGAAACACCAATTTCTTAATAATTCTCACCATGGCATGCAAAGTGCAAAAATGGACTCTGATCAAGGGAATGTTAAGAATAGGATCCCACTTTGGATCTACTGGTACCATTATTCCATCATGACAAACAAGATGGTCACGGTCTAGGACACCATCTATGCATGTCTATTCACGCCAATGTTTATTTCCTTTATTGTCTTTTTTTCTTGATCGCATATAATACAAACAAGGGAACTTTGCATTGGAACCATTCGACACACCAAACATTCACTTCAAAGTTTTTAGATCTCCTGCAAGATGCCGTTCTACTAATTAAGTACTCACCAAAATCATCAATCTTTAAAAGTTCCCAACCACTTTGACGTCTCACAACTTCTGGTATCTCTGTTAAATTGAAGAAAACCTTCAATATCTCATGATCTTCTTCTGGTACCTCAAATGTAGCAAGCCGCCATATTTCATTTTTTCTCTGCACACTAAAGTATTCTGAATGATCTGATAAGATATTACGATTCAAAGCTCTGTTCATGAGGGTCAAGCTTACTCGTTCTAGCTTCTGACCCTTTACAATCTCACTTTCATCAAGCTTAATAATAAATTTTAGCACACCACCACATTCTTCAACCGTCGTATTATAGAATCTAACCATTGCAGATTGTACTTTGTATACATCCAACACAAAGTCATTCTTTTCATGTAGCTTGAATATTACCTCCTTTGAGACTGCCTCCTTTGAGCCAATCTCCTTTAAGCTTGCCTTTGAGGGTTCCTTTGAGATTATCCCAACACTTGTTTGTGAGAGCATACCTTTGAGCTTAATTCACAAGTGTGTATGTGACAGACATGTACAGGCTCACCAATGAGCTCCAAGATTTTATCATTCAACAAATTCCGTGCCTGTAGTACATGATAGGGATGTGGAAGAGGTTAAACTCTTTTTTATTTAACACTGTCTTAAACCCTTTATCCAAAATTCTTAAATAACAAACTAGATAAATATAATATATTAAAAGTTAACATAGTAAACCATAATAATAGCAATAACAATATATTAAATCATAATATTAAGCATACCAATTAAAGCATAACATCAAGCTTAACTATAACACATTCTAAGAAATTTAATATAACAATTTACATAACATTGAATCATGTCAGTAAAGTAGAGTATAATATTATACTTAAATATTGTACCCTTACATTAAACAGTAATTGAAAAGAAAACCATATTAGAAAACCATAAGAAGATATCATTTAACATTTTAAAAAAGACCAAACCTCCATAGCTTTCTTTTCCTTTGAAGTTGCAACACAATGGATATCTCTGAACAAAAAGATATTGTAGGGAGTGAACCTGATTAGCTATAGGACCACAAAGATAGCTTCCCAGAGGAACTTACCCAGATTCCTCCACAAAGGAAAATTGACCCCGAGATTGAGCTAATTCATAGAGCACAACCTGTGGCAAAAAGGGCATATAAAATGTCAATCCCAGAGTCGACATGGGACTCAAGAAACAACCCTAACTAATGTTAAAGTAGGGCTTCATCAGGCCGAGTGTATCGCCTTGGGGAGATCTAGTCCTATTCCAGAAGAAGAAGGATGGAACCTTATGGTTATGCATTGACTATAGGAGATCTAGTCCTATTTCAGAAGAAGAAGGATGGAACCTTACGGTTATGCATTGACTATAGGAGTCTAAATCAACTCACCGCCGTGAAAAATAAGTATCTAATCCCTAGGATTGACGAGCTTCTTGTCACTTCACTTGTACTTCACTCATTTTTCTTATCAATCTACTTTTAGTGTTGTGCTTCCATCCATGTTTTCTTGATTTTGCTATATCTATGTGTGTGTTGCTACTTTGATCTCCTCTCCAACAATCACTTTGATTGTTATCTTGAGTTTGGTAGGTTTACATGCAAGTTTATTAATTATTAACTTAAAATCAACCAATTTGTTTTTCATAATGTGTAACTCTTTTATCTCTATAAAAATATTACTTAATTATTTTAATTATAAGTTTTTAAAATTTAATTAAATATTTTCTACCACTTTAGAGGAAAATCCAATGAGTATTTTAAAAAATCCACCTCTTGAAACTTAAATTTAGAAAGAGTAAATGCGTCCCCATTTGCAGCAATGAGCACAACTCTACCAACTCCTTTGATGACAGGATATAAGGAACCATTTGAACATGTGACGGCTCTTGCACTTGGGACAGATTCCAGAGATGAGAATATTTTTTTTTGAAGTAATGTGCTTACTAGCACCACTGCCAAAGTACTAAGCATCCAATTCTACCACTGACATGCATACATCATGAACAGAAGGGTCATACCTGCAATGTACAGTCCATGCCCAATCATCTTGAGCAAAACTTACAGATTTCTTCTTCTCTGCACTTGGTGCAGATGCATCAGCCAAGCTATGCCCGATTCTTTCTTTTTCTCCTTCTCTAGCCTTTTCTTGCATTCATTTTTGTAGTGCTATGGTTTCCTACAATAGTGTCACTTGCCCTTCTTTTTAGGCATATCACCTTGTTTCTCTGCATCCTTACCTAAGGATTCTGATTTTGGCTTATAGCCACCATGTGAAGAAGCTTTACCTTTGCCTTTCTGACTGGCAACAAAAGCTTGGTCTCACCAACTCGCATAACATATCTGTTTTGCCTAGACTACTCTTCTTGCAAAAAAGAGTACTGAAACCAGCTCATCAAATGTAAGGGAATTTGGATTTCCCTTCATCATGAGTCTAAGGGTACATGCAAAACTCTGATAAGAATCTGGAAATGCATTGAGAACTGTGGGCACCAATGTACTATCAGGATATATCTCATCCACACTGGCAAGCTGCTCCTTAAAATCTTTAATCTTGGTCAAGAAGCTGTACATTGAGTCTCCCTCATTCATGTGCTTAGACTCCAACTGTTTGCACAGATATGCAACACGTGCTTCATTGCGTACATGGTATAATGCAGCAAGTGCATCCCATGCATATTTTGAAGTCTTACATGACCGAATATGAGGAATAATGCTTCACTTCACAGAAAGTGCAAGCATTGCACGTGCATGTGCATCTCTTCCATCCCATCTCGTTTGAGGAGGAGCAGTGGGAGAGGTACCGTTGGTGCATGTGGAGGAGCCACATCTGTATCAGATTCTACTTCAGATGATGTACCTACAGCACCTGGTTGCATTGGGAGTTGTGAAACAGGATGAGTTTCACTACCACTGACTACATTCCAAAGGCCTTTAGCAACCAATACATGCCTCATCATATAGGACCACAGTGGGTAGTTAGTCCCATCAAGTTTGTCCTCAGCAGAGACAACATGTTGAATACATCACTACTGCCAGCCATGACTTTCTACCAAATGCAAAATCTTTCAACACACTACAAGTACTCAGTATTCACTGAATACAACCCTAGATGGCTGCTAACTAACTGAATCACCTGCAAAGTGTATGAAAAATAACACAGAGTAGAGAATAGAGTGTTACTAGCGAAAGTATGATGGTCGATATTGTTGAAGATACTATCGATGCTAATGTACACCAAATCTTTACACAGCCCAAACACCCAAAATCAAGTAGAACCAATCCAAAATGACGCCTCTCTAGAACGTCTACAGGCAAAAACCTTGCGGTGCCCAAAACCCACCCCCGAATCATGCCACAGACCCCGAAAATGCTGTAGAATTTGTGTGCAGCACACTATAGTGTATGCCTTCTTCTTCGTAGAGGGTATCTCAATCGGAGACAGAAAAACAGGGTTGTAAAGGAGGGAGGCAGACTACTAGATCAAGTGTCAAGGAAGCTAGCTCTGATACCAAATGTTGAAATTAGGGTTAGGGTTATAACAATGCACACACACAAAATAGATAAGCTTGAGAGCACACAAACTCACTAGATTAGAATAAACAAATGTGTGCCGCCAGATACAAAAGATAAGTACACACCCCAAAATGAGTAGATAAGAGGGTGTACATACGCATGGGGAAAAAAACTTCCTAGTGAGGGAAAAAGTGCGCCGATGGTCCTAAGTGTGTTCACACACATCACTACCATATAATGCTACAATGCTAAATAAATGTGCATTGTCTTTCATCGATCACTTGATTAGTTATAGTAGATGGATTAGGCAATACCTTTAGTGTATTAGAAAGGAGAGAGACTCCCAATGTGCTTGGAAACATGTGATGAGTATGCGGATTTTCCAAAAGCCACAAAGTCATTGGATAAGCTGCAAACAGCTTTCATCACACAATTCGAGTCTGTAGGGTTTTAGGATTAACCTATTTCACAATTGCTTTCCAATGTGGTTATAGAATGTGAATTTCCACATACAGGTTGTTGCGACATTTAACACTCAACACCTAAGGTCGTCCATTCTTTCCATTAATTAATTAATGCACAAAAAAATTTGGCACCCAATAATTATTGGATCCACTTTTGGCATTAAGCTGATCACGGAGCCATGTAAAAATAAAGCCCCATTTCCCAAGGGTAACTATATATTCCCATCCTTTGGTAGCCATACAATAGCCGTTATAGCACAAAGAGGCATCAAACTTTTTTCCATCATGATTAACCACTGTATTAAAACCAGACAAAAGCTATTAGCATAAAGAGGTACAGTGGAAGGTGTTGAGCCCTTCTAAAGAGTAAGACAATCCAAATCCTTTCAGCGGTAGTCTGGCAGTTTGTTACGCCTTCAAAGGCATGATATGGTGTCCGAGTTGCCAACTCTTGAGACCCCTGCTAGACATGTATGTGAGGGGTGTATTCTTGGTAAAATGCATCGGGCATCATTTCCAAAGGATGGGAGCTGTTAAGAAATTATAGCTTATACATAGTGATGTATGTGGTCCTATGAGGGCACCATCTATTGGGGGACATCTCTACTTTGTCACTTTTATTGATGATTACTCCAGATATAGCTAGGTGTATCCATTAAAGTAGAAGTCATAGGTATTTATGTGCTTTAGGCACTTTGTATCCATGGTTGAAAATGCATGTGAATGTAAAGTTGGCACCCTTCATTCACATCAAGGGGTGAGTATATGTCCAAGGAATTTCATGCATATATGGCTGCAAAAGGCATAAGGCATCAATGTACAGTGCCATACACACCTCAGCAAAATGGTGTGGTGGCTGAGAGGAAGAACATGTCTCTCATGGAGATGGCACGATGTATGGTGAAAGTGCAAGATTTACCTCATGGTTTTTAGTTAGAAGCAACTATGTGTGCAAACTATGTGTTGAACAGATGCCTACCAAGGCTTTGCAGTCTAAAACTTCTTATGAAGCTTGGCATGGCAAGAAGTCTTCTGTGGCTCATTTGCATGTTTTTGGTTATATTGCTTATGCTCTTGTGCCTAAGCAACAACGCAGTAAGCTTGATGATGATAAGGCAATTAAATGCATATTTGTGGGATGCAGTTCAAAAAGCAAGGCATATAGACTCTACCATTCGATCTCAAAGCAGATTTTGGTAAGTAGAGATGTTGTTTTTGTCAAAAACTCAGTTCACCCCATGCTTTCATGCAAAAAAAAGCAGAATGTACGCTCACAGGACATGTTTGATTCGCTCCTACCTTTGTTTAATGGAGGGCAACCATATGTAGAGAAATTGAATGCTTTAACCAAGTGCTGAAATTCAACCTTTGTAGGTGCAAAATCAGCCTGTAAATCAGCCTTTTGATGAGGCAATTATTGAGGTTGAGTGGATGAGGAGAGAGCTGCCATAGAAGAATCTAGGCGTATGCCAAAATGGCGTGCGAGGGATAGCAAGTTGGCAGCTTCTTTACCTAGCAAAACAACTCATGTAGGTTCTCATCATGTAGATTATTCTCATGTGGATCATGTTCTCATTTCTACTTTATGTAATGAGGAGAAACCTGTTTCCTTTGAGGAAGCACAGGATGATGATCATTGGGTGCATGCTATGCAGGATGAGTATAACTCTATACTCAAGAATGACACCTGGTATTTGATAGATCTACCTCATGGCAAGAAGGCCATTGGTACTAAGTGTGTTTACAAGTTAAAATGCAAGGCAGATGGTAGCATTGATCGCTACAAGGCAAGACTTGTTGCAAGGGATATGCCCAGCAAAAAAAGGGCATTGATTATGATGAGACCTTTACACCCACATCTTGTATGACTACCATTAGGTGTCTCATTGCTTTGGCAACACATCAATGTACATCAGTTGGACATTAAGATTGCATTCTTGAATGGTGATTTACATGAGGAGGTGTATGTGTCCCAGCCTCTTGGTTTTGTTGTAAAAGGAGAAGAGTCTAAAGTATACAGGTTGAAAAAGGTTCTTTATGGCCTTAAGCAGGCTCCTAGAGCATGGTGTGAGAAGATTCATGCATACTTGGTTGCAAATAATTTTTGCAACAGTCCAACAGAGAGTACCCTCTAAGTGAAGAAGAGGAGTAAGGACACATTTTTGGTCATCTTTTTATACATTGATGACATGTTGATGATAGGACCCGATATAGATCAGATTTTAGCCTTTAAGACTGATTTGTAGACATTGTTTGAGATATAAGACCTTTGCGCCCATATCTCGTATGACTACCATTAGGTGTCTCATTGTTTGGTAGCACATCATGGGTGGAATGTACATTAGTTGGACATTAAGACTGCATTCTTGAATGGTGATTTACATGAGGAGGTGTATGTATCCCAACCTTCTGGTTTTGTTGTTGTGAGAAAGGAGAAGATTCTAAAGTATGCAGGTAGAAAAAGGCTCTTTATGGCCTTAAGTGGGGGCTCCTAGAGCATGGTATGAGAAGATTCATGCATACTTGGTTGCAAATGATTTTTGCAACAATCCAACAAAGAGTACCCTCTATGTGAAGAGGAGTAAGGACACATTTTTTGTTATCGTTCTATACATTGATGACATGCTGATCAACGGGACTCGATATAGATCACATTTCAGCCTTTAAGGCTGACTTTCAATCATCATATGAGATGTTAGATTTGGGGCCATTGCATTACTATTTGGGGATTCAGTTTATGCAGCGCAATGATGGCATTGTTATGCTGCAGTCTAAATATATACATAAGCTATTGAAGAGGTTTAATCTTGAAGACTGTAAACCAATGGCTACATCTATGGAGATAGGTACTCGACTTAGTCTTCAAGATGCAGGAGACTCTTTTGATGCTAGTTTGTATCAGCAGGCTGTTGGATCCCTTCTTTATGTATGCAACACGAGGCCATGTATACAATATGCGGTCTCACAGTTAAGCAGATTTATGCATAGCCCAGGTACAAAGTATTGGCAGGCTCTTAAGCGGGTTTTTCGCTATTTACAGGGCACTCAATATTTTGGATTATTTTATCCAAAGGGGAGTGAGTCACAGCTGCACGCTTTTAGTGATTCAGATTGGGCTGGATGTTATGACACACGAGTGTCCACTAGTCGGTTTTGCTTTCACCCTTGGTGATTCATGTATATCATGGCTAAGCAAGAAGTAGCCTACAGTGGCCACTTCCAGCTATGAAGCTGAGTACAGGGTAGCTTTTATAGCTACAATTGAGTGTGTGTGGCTTAGACATCTTATGGGGCTGATTTGGGTGTTGGACAGTCGTCTAGCACTATGATTTTCACTGACAGCGAGAGTGCATTAGCGGTTGCGAGGAACCCAATGTTTCATGCTCGCACTAAGCACATTGAGGTGCATTACCACTATGTCAGGGAAAGACTCTCTGCACAACAGAGATCAGCTTGGTCTATGTGCCTAAACATAACAATAGGCAGATTTATTCACGAAGGCTCTTCCTCATGAGAAAAGTTCGAAGCTTTTCGTAAAGCTTTGGGCTTACTACCATTTTAGGATTGATCAGCCATACCCTGTACATGTTCACATCATCACTCCAGGGGGGACATGTAGCATTATATGGTAATGATGTGTGTGAACACACTTAGGACCACCGGGACACTTTTTCCCTCACTAGGAGGTTTTTTCCCCCATGCGTATGTACACCCTCTTATCTACTCATTTTGGGGTGTGTACTTATCTTTTGCATCTGGCACATATTTGTTTATTCTAATCTACTGAGTTTGTGTGCTCTCAAGCTTCTCTATCTTGTGTGTGTGCATTGTTACAACCCTAACCTTAATTCCAACGAGCATCTAGGATAAATTTTCATTTGTTTAGTTGGGATCGCATTTGTATGGTTGTAGACTAAGGTTCACATATAGTGATTATAATGATAGATAGAGGATATTATGAATAGTTATAGTAAGTCCAAAGGTCAGGACCTTTGACATTCCTCTTAAAGGCTATTTAAGCAAGCCCAAGTCTTTGTATTTGGTACATATACATACACATACACTACACACGCTCAATACACAATTAACAAGTCCTTTAAGAGGAATGTCAGGACCTTTGACATTCCTCTTAAAGGCTATTTAAGCAAGCCCAAGTCTTTGTATTTGGTACATATACATACACATACACTACACACGCTCAATACACAATTAACAAGTCAAGTTTATGCTTTTCTATTCATAAGTAAAATCTAGCGTTGTTATGATGATGTTTATATTATGAGCCCCTTCCAATAAATTGGTTTCATAGCTTGATGGGTATTGTAAGAAAGAAGAGCTTTAGCCAGAGCTTGAGCCTGGTATTAGCCTTTTCTATGACCTTGGACAATTGGTTAGAGTTTCTTACTTCCTTGATAGTTGTAGGTTGTAAGAAAGGTAGTCTCGAACTAGCCTTTAGTAAAAGATTTATTCTCTTTATCTATTCAATGTCTTTCTAAACCTTTTAGGTAGACCTTCCTCATGCTATTGCTAATTGTGTCACTAATTTTTACCTCGAGATTCTTTGTGGTTAAGGAGAAATAGCATTCTTAGTAGGCTACTGTAACTATCGCCACGTCCACAAAATAAATATTAAAAGAAAGGCATGTTGCTCTCAAATGTATAGATTTTGGAAAAAAATTCTTCTGCAACTCACTTGAGGCCGAGCCATAGTGAGTCCTAAGGTTCCATAGGAAGTTTCTCATACTCCATAAGGTTGAAAGAAACCATCGTCCTTATTGGTAGCCTTTGTTTACTTCAAAGATAATTTTTAATTTGTCCTCTCTCAACTATATCCTACCTTGGATTGTCACATGATCACCTTTATCGGATGCCTGTACCATGTTATGTGACTTGAAAGAAATCTACCAATAAATTATGTTATGTTGTCTTTAAGACCAATAGCTTCCACCCACATGGCCACATAGTCAATTTTCATTATAATAATTTATTTGTTATATATATTTACAATGTGTTTTGAATGGAAAATAGTTACAATAGCTACTAAGTAAAGAAGATGTACGTAGATTTATTGCACAAAGAGAAATGCATGGAAAATCGACCTTGTGTAGTTATTAAGGAAAGCAGATCAATGTAGATTTATTGATTTATTGTCACAAAAAGGAATGCATGGAAAACTTGCATTTGTCTAGTTTACTAAGTAAAGAAGATCAACGTGCCACAAAGAGAAATTAATTGAAAAATGCTGAACCTTGCAAACATTTTTTTTCCCACGCTGAGATGTTAATTTCCTATTGGCAAGTTAATTTTTCATTTCTTTTTGGTTCTACATATTTACAATGTATATGCACTTTTCAAGCAACTCTTCACTGGTCTAGTTGTCTTTAAAGGGGATTAGAAAATCAATAGAAAGATTGCTATAAGAATAATCTTGAAAGTAATGGAAAATTATAAGGGAAAGTAGTGTTTAAAAGATCACATATACTTATATACATAATTCAATGTTCACGGAAAAACATTTTTCTCAAAACATCTTAAAACTTAGGTATATTTGGGAATTAAAATTTCACTAAAGAACCTTCAATTTTATAGGAATGGTTAGTGAGTTTGTCCAGAAAAATATCGAGTTATCTTAAATTTTAGAGGAATGGTTAGTGGGTTTGTCCAGAAAAATATCGACTGTCATACCCTGGCGTACAAGATTCCCGAGAGAGAGAGGCCGAAAAGCGAAGTACGTGCGGACGACGGTAGCGGTTCAAAATGTGAGGGGAGGACGTACGTCACACGTGTGGAGGGTGTGGCCCTTGTCGCGTGCTGACGTCATGCCTGATATCAGCGAGTGTGGAAAGCCTATAAGGTCTCCGCATGTGCACTGATTAGCTAATTGAACTCTAGAGAGAGAAAGAGAAAGGAAGATCGCTCCTCTTCTAGCGAGGTACATTAACAACCAGAAGAAGAGAGGGCTCTGTAGAGCGTATCTGCGAGAGACAAAGAAAGAGACGCTCGTGTGCGTGCGTGCGTGTGTGCCTGTGCCAGTGTGTGTGTGTGTGTGAGAGAGAGAGAGAGAGAGAGAGAGAGAGAGCATGTGTCCTAGTCGCAGAAATGCCGGCCTTCAACGCCTCTGGGACCAGATGCCCAGCAGCTCCAACGATCCTTCTCGCCTCAAGCAAGCCTTCGAGGTGCTGGACAGAGACGGCGATGGTGAAATTAGATCTGCGGACTTGGTTTCCTTCTTCGCCAGCTGCATCGGCCAAGCCATCAGCGACGAGGACGTGACGTCCATGATAGCCATGGCGGATCTTGACGGCGACGGGGCGGTGGGGTTGGAGGAGTTCCAACGTTTCATGGGCGTAGGCGCAGCAGGCGGCGCCCACGACCGGGCGGAGGACAAGGCGTTGCGGGAGGTGTTCCGCGTACTGGATGTGAACCAGGATGGGCTGCTGAGCCGAGAGGATCTCAAGTCTGCCATGGCAACGTTTGGGCAGCCGCTCTCCGACGAGGACCTCGACGCCATGGTGGCCGCTGCCGCCGGCCAAGCGGCGGGCCCTAGCAGCGCCATCGACTTTGATAGCTTCTCCAAGCTCATGACTGCATCCGCCTAGAGCAAATATAGTTAAAGTTATGCCAAAATTTTGTCGCCCATTGTACTGGCTCCCCTAACGATTCATAATAAATAAATTTATTGGCAATGATACACAAGAGAAAGTTATCTAAACTCAAGACCACTCAGTTTGGCTTCTTAATTTCTGTTTGGTTGAATTTGATTGTTCTGAGACTTCAGTTTGGCTTTCTAGAAGGCTTTCACCTTTGTATTTGTATTTGTTTTTCGAGCCGGGGTCCGAGACAAGCATGCTCGTCTTTGAGACTCGAGCAGAGAAATGCTTTTGTCATTAGCTTTGTATTCAAGTGTTGTTTGCTATGTCGTCGGTTTTCAACTCTACATATTTTTTTGTTTTGATTTGTAACATGATGGTTACAAACATTCTAGTGTGCTCAACTTTTAATATGAAAGATATCCATTGTTTGAGATCTCAATAGAGAGCACTAATTATAAATGTATGTGTATTATGCAGTCTATGTTTCTTTTACTTTATCCTTTATTACATGACATATCAATAGAGAGCACTTACAAATGGAGGGCTGAGAAGATCTAACCTAATAATCCAGTTGGTCTCCTCATGAGAGAACCGGAGAAAAGGGGTTCCAAACTATACTCAAGGGGTGGTAGGCGGTCCATGCGCAGAGCCCATATATCGAGAACCAAGTGGAAACTAAGGCATACCATACTCCAAAGTGGCTCTTGACTGGTTGTCTCGAGGACCCAAGGAAACCCTCGGGTATTTGTGTGCGGATCCATGCGACTTTCTGGAAGAGTGCATCTACTATCATCGGTACTATAGCAAACTCTACCCGGATAATGTGGTGTGGGACTGATGGTTTGTTGCAGATCATAAAGGAGAACATCACGACTTGGGGCCTCTGTACTCGTTACCAATCCTTATTGGATAAATTTGGCCACCACCAGAAGAAGCTTCTCCATACATCAAGGCTTGTGTGATGAGGGTGTCAAAAGGTCAAACCTTCATCTTGGGCTCCTGGAAATGTGCCTGGAGGCATTGTTGCTCAAGTAAGCTCAAGGCTACATATCCCCGCGTCACTCTGGATGTGCTGTAGGAAGCATGGTGAAGTGTGGGCCACTAAAAGTGACACCAAGGTTGAGAGACAATCTCCAAAGGATCCCCTTTGTATGTGAAGCTCAATCTAGATGTGAAGGGGCAAGAAGTATTGAAGACAATTATCTAGGTTTTACCAAGGTTAATAGAAAGGTCTCGTTGAATGTAGAAATCTTCTAAGGCATCCAACTATCTCTGAAGCCCCTCGATTGAATTTGAGGGGAGGACGATGTCATATGTATAAATTAGTATGGGGATCAATATGCTTACTAGTGTGGGACCAGCCCCACCTAATCCATCAATGAAGCTTAAGATCTCATCAATATAGAGGCCAAAAAAAGTGGGTGATAGAGGGCAGCCCTGTTTCACCCCAATAGTGTTGGAAATCTCCTACAATGTAACTCCTAGGGCTCTCACCGGACTCATAAAGGGAAATGATATTAGATAAGACTCCTATCTCCTATAGATGGTGTAGGAGGCCGGCTCGAGGTACAGTATCAAAAGCTTTACGAAAATCCACAAACCAGCAGTAAATCCTCTTATTTCGTGCTCTACCCTCCTCGATGATGGCACGGAGGGTGAAGATGTGGTCAAGGGTAGAGTAGCCCCTCCGGAATCATGCCTATTCTGAGGCTTAACATCCCTGTCTCTCTATAAACGGAACTAAGCTCCACCTCTAGCACCAATCCATAGAGTTTGGCCAATGTATTATGGTCAATCATGATCGCCTTGTAATTATTAGGATCAAATGGATCTTCGACTTTGAGGATGGGGTTGATGGTGTTAGTGGACCAAGAGGGTGGGAATCCTTCACAAAGGGCTCTATTGAACATGAAGGCTACTATTTCTACGGGCACCAGGATATCATCGGCATGTGAGATGTACTCGGTAGTGAGTCCCTCCTGATCCTGAGCTCGGCCATTATGTAGTGTATGAATTGCCTTGAGGACCATGCCCTTTGTGAAGAAGGTGGAGGCGGTGGGGCAGGGATCTGTTGGTGGGGGTAGAGGTGATTGATGGGGATATGATAGAGGGAGCGTGCATAGAAGTGCCATGTGTCCACACATGTGATAGGTGTGGGGGCGCAATGTGCTCGGAGTTTCCTCCAAGCCTCTACAATTCCATCCTAAGAAAAGTTGATATAATTCATCCTCTTTCCAAGCGTAGAACTCTCGTTTCTTGCATTGGGTGAGCTGTTGACAAATCCGTTATGCTTTTGATGCTTCGTGATTTTCCCAATCCGAACCTCATGCTTAAGATGGGAGCATGTGGATCGACATTCGACATTATACCAACAGTTATGGGGCGTGGAACTACAAGATGTCTTGGGGCGGTAGACCGCCACGTGCAGATGAATGAACTGGTGGTAGATGTGTGTGAGTATGGTGGTGAGTTGTGATGTGAGGGTGGGTAGGGGGATAGTAGATTCCACATCCTGGAGTTGGCGGTAGATGTGGTTGGTGTAAATAAGGTCAAGCTCATTATCAAAATGGACCTGGGTGTAATGTGAAATGGAGGGTAGTGGCAGAGGGACAGGTGGTGTGTATGTAAGAGTGAAGAGTGAAAGAGAGGTAGCCATGGTCAGCTTCAAAGGGGGGTGGCAGGATGGAGAATTCATGGAGAAGGTGTGCCAAAGTTGGAGATCCCATAAGGTAGTCCACGGTGCTAGTACCTCCTCAGTGAAGGAAGGAGGTGTGAGAGCATCAAACAAGGGCATCCGGGACATCTCATTATATATAACAAGACCATGTGCAGCTTCCAGGTCTAAGAAATATCTCCCATACACTGTGACCTCAAGATCCTATGATGATCTCTACATCTCCATGTTAGTGATGTCCAGCTCTTGTAGTCTGATAGGGTCATCCATATCAAGTAGTGGAATCTACTAACTCCCCGTCCCAACGTTGAAGTCCCCGAGCAGGAGGCCTTCCCCCAGCTATGATAACTCCATAATATCCCCATATAATGGTAAGTACTGTTGGTGTGAAGTCTTGAGGAGGACGTCTCTCAAGATGGGGGGGCTAGTGTGAGCTAAAGAGGAGGCAACGTAAGTAAATGTGTATAAGCCTAATAAAGCATGACCGAGGCAAGGCTAGGGCCATCTTCAACTGGTTACTCTAATGGACATTAAAAAGGAGAGATACTCGGCAAGAATTGGTTAGTTACAAAGGTAGCAAAAAACTACAACTTCTATAAGCTCCACAAGCCTTTACCTCTGCACCTATAAACCCAGCGTGGAGATGGTTCACCTTTTCTCACAACCCATCCCTCTTCTACAAGACTTGCCTTTGCCAGCTGTTTGGCATTCGAGAATGGTAAGTGAGGTAGGCAGTATGATTTTTCACGTCCAAACTATGCATCACGTCAAATGGTTTATGTGACTGGCCATGCTATGCGACGTGAGGGGAGTGACAAGGTGCAAAATAACACACAGCAATATGGAAGACTCTGCCTCACTACATGCATCCTCATCCTTCTGGGGACGATGCTGAGAATTTGTCGGAGATGGGATCTAAAAAGGACAGCTACCCCTTCTAAGCCATATACTCCTCTTGATGTGTAGCTCTTGCCTCGTAAAGCTAACTCCCACTCATACCCAACTCTGTATGGTAAGGCTCTGATGAGTCTCTGTATAGAAAATGAAATCCCTGCCTGTGAGAATCTCACTCAAACCTCCTACATTGTGCCTTTGCAGTTCTATATTGCTAACCTGAGAGAGAGAGAGAGAGAGAGAGAGAGAGAGAGAGAGAGAGAGAGAGCATGTGTGTGTGGCCAAGTGAAAACGTGCATCGCCAAGTGAAATTTGTGGATTTGTGAAAACGTGTGTCGCCAAGTGAAATCTGTGGATTTGTGAACGTGTGTTCTGAGATAGGAACATGCATGCCTAGGAAAGATAGGAACATGCATGGGGAGAACTTATGAATGTATGTTCGTACATGAGAATGTGCATTCCCACTTTGACACGTACGTACAAAATTATGACATGTCCTACCTGATCATCATGTGGTCTTAATTTCAACCACATGTTTTGACCTTTCTTATCATTATAAGCATTTATGTGGAGAATATTTTCTAACGCTTCCTTGATGATGAGAGAATATTGTGGAGATCTTCCCTGTTAAACTTGTGAACGTGCATTTGGACTTGCGAACCTGCATACCCAAGTCCAAACCAGAGAGAGCAGTTTTATGAGTTTTGGTCTGAAAATCAAGATTTTTTCCTCCAATTTCTCCTTGATGGTTTACCTTACCTCCAATTTCTCCTTGATGGTTTACCTTTCCTAAAATGAATGAAAACTCAAAAAATTATAATGCAAAAAGGAATCAACCAAAATCAAATGAAATTGAATTAAACACTAGATTTTCCATAATTATTTTTTACATGAATCGCATTGCACAGTTCAAAAATATAGCTTGAAGAAGTTACCATGCATGGAGTAATGTTAGCCAATGTAGTTAACAACCACCATGGGGGCCGAATCTTCCTCTTGCCTTCCACTTCATATGGTCCTATTCCAACAATGATAAGACAAGATGGGTAAAGATGTCATATGGATAGTAAAAAAGGATCACTCTCAATGACGATCTCGTCCAAAGGAGGGTCCTCCAACTTCCAACCATCCCATATAAGTTCCACTATGGGAAAGTTGCCATGACCAAAATTAGGCATCACGAACCTCAACTCGAATGGTGCAACATTTAAGGATATCATTGTTCTAGATTTAGTATCCCCAGCTAGGGTACTAACTTTCCTCACTCACCAAAAGGTTAGAGACCAACACAATGCTCCAGTTCTATCCAAGCTACATACGTGCTGGCAAATTAGACTGAGGCATTTACAAGTGAACTCTAGGGCTCTTGTGAGAATCACATAGATAAGGTCATCAAATTGTGCCCACATGCTCACAAAAGTACTATGTCATCCAATCGATAAATAGCCACCACCTCCAATTGCTCATAGGCCTCCCTTGAGAAGCCTAACCTTGTCGACAAACCTAAGCTCAATCGTCCTTGAGAAGCCTAACCTCTTTGATAAACCCGAGCTCATCTTAATAGGGCAAAGTTCCCATTTTCCAAGTGACATAAACACAATAGAGCTAATGGTAGCCACTTGCCATGAATGGTGGTGCAAAATGTCCATATTCTTATTATCTATGATCATATGACAATACGCTAGTTACATTGGAAATTAGACCATATGACCAAAAGACCATACTACATATTGGGATGTGTCAATATGTAGCTAAGACATAGTAAGTTTCAACCTTATTTTTCAAGCAAAAGTGACAATTAGAGAAGCTACTTATCTTTAAAAGTGTGACTTGTTTAAAGAATGTGTTCCAAATCCTATTGAACAGTGATTTGAATATTACCTTGTATCCAAGACGTTTAATTTCTTCATTCACCTCTTGCAAGGTTTGTGCCTAGCTATACACACTACCAATCACCAATTGTTATCATGTTCATCACCATGCATAATGGTGCAACTTTTATGAGGAATTTTGTCATCATTTTTTTTGACCGTGTCATATAAATTATTGCTTTTTTCAACTCTACATGACGTTTCTTTTCAAGCAATAAAAGTATTTTCGTGCTTCCTAGAAACCACTCTTTTTGTTGCTTATATATGTAAAATGTATTCTTTATAATCCGATGTATTTTGTACCACCCCGTAGCAAACACAACTAACTTTGCAAACCTTAAACATGGGCTTTTTGTTGCTTATATATGTAAAATGTATTCTTTATAATCCCATGAATTTTGTACCACCCCGTGGCAAACACAACTAACTTTGCAAACCTTAAACATGGATTTTTTCCTCGCTTCTACATCGACAAAAGCCTGAGAGAAATTATGAGAAACAAAAGTTGCTCAATCACACACGTCTTGTCCTCCAAATATTAATGGCAAGCATGCATCACCTTTCCACAATCTAATTTTAATAATAGTAACATGTATAACACTCTATGGCTACAATACTAAGCATAGTTGTCTTCTTGTCCCAGTGATCCACACTTACTTTAATGTTATTGAGACTTAATGAATTAATTATGGCGCTACTCTTTGTATGATGAAGAAATTTACAAAACATTATGCTACAAATGTTAAGTAGATTTGTTTTTGGCATGATGGGTTCATATGAGGAACACTTGAGATGATAGTAGCGTAATGTGACATGGTTCAACACATAACATCCTTGATCTCCAACATCATGCTTGATTGTGCACTCGATCATGTTTGATTTCACAAGGAACATTGGCATATTAAAGAACCATTCAAATGATTAACAGATTAATTATAATAAAGCTTTTAAGTTACATAATGATACTTCTAATCATAGTTTAAACTACTAAATGATTAGTGATATCTTAATAGTAATTAAGTATTAAACTTGCAAAATGTGATCCTTCAAATCATATTTTAACATTTTAAATTGTATAGATGTATGGTAAGTAGTTCATATAATTATTGGCATACATTAACAATTATTAGTTTTATTAGCTTAACTAGATCTTTGTCCATTACACAAATTTCTCTAAGTTGGCACTTATACCATAGAAATGCTTATAAAAATGCTACATGTTTCTATTCAAATCTCTAATAGCTTGTGCAAAACTAGATATAGGCAAAAGCACACTATCGTTGCACAAAAGTAAGCTCAGATTGGAAGAGCTAACGAAACTATCTCTAAACATGTTTAAGTGCATTTTCTAGTGGTGTAGCAAAGAATGAGGTGAGCATTTTTATTTGAAGGCTTAGGCTTAAGGATAAATTGCTTTGAGGGAACAAATTCCTTTGACAAAAGAGCAACAGCAAGAACATCACACCAATATGTATGGGTATGCCACGAAATTTCGGGTGACGATGGGATGCCATGACACATACCCTTACCCCATGTAAGATTGTAGGGTTGATACTCCACTACAATTGCTACATAAGGCATGTAGGGGGTGATAATAAAAATGAAGCATGCTTTGACAACATATGTGTAACTTATCAAAAAGACTTGCAAAACTTAAGTGCAGGATGCTTGCTTCTAAAAAAAGGTGACGTAACTACATCTTCAAGCATATCAAGGATGCTAACTTTCCCATGCATTGTACAGACCTAGCAAAGTGATAAGAAAGGCAATCCTCAATATTGAAAATGGTGCGTGGCCATTGCCAAAATTACAACTTACAAACACAAGGGGCAAGGGGAAGGAAAGAAGAGAGGAGATAGAAGAAAAAAGAGGGGAAAGGGAGGTAATTCACGAGCAATCTACGCAGATCATTTCTAGAGACAACAATCAATGCCGATCATATGCTTATTTTCTAGATACATACTTAAGCCAAGTGCCTCATAGAATCAAAAGATGTTTCATGCAATAAAGCATCAAGTGATGGCCTTACCATTGACTATCTCAGGCTTTTGAAAATCCTTGTCATTGTAAACTGGTTCATCTTTATCCAGTGAGCAAAGCTACCCACTGCTCACAACTAACCTACCTGCTACCAGATTTTTTATCCAACCAAATGAAGCATTCCCATCCTCATTCTTGATACAAAATTGAAAGGACTACATTCATAAATGGACGTTTGAAGAAGCCGCCAGCAATGTTATATCGAATGAATTTTCTCGTACCAGGATTGCATGTACACATCCATAATTATTGACACCTAACAAAACGTTTGCAAAAATGTGCTGACCAGATTTGCATTACCTCGTCATGTACACATATCTAAATTCTAAATTGAGCCATGTTTCTTCAGACCTGCCAGAACAAAGAAGAGCAGCAAAAGCCAAGTCAATTATTTTCCTGCATCTACATGATGCATAATGCATATTAGAAACAAATGACAATTGAGAAGTTAATAAACCTTGAACCAACCTCAACAAAGACAAAGCAACTTAAAACTAATAACCAAGCACACACACACGACATGCCCCCCCACCCACCCGCCTGCCTGCGGGCAGCCCCTCAACATCCCCATCTTTGCATCCGCAACACACTCCTGTCACCTCTAGCATCCCCCCTTCAACCCAGACCACCTCCTTTCCTTCCCTTATTACACGGAGCTGTCACCCCCGTCCCTCCCAAGGTACTACCATCACATCCCATAGTGCCCCCCCTCCTCCCTCTCCTTTTCCTCCTACCCCACAGCTGTCCCTCCATCACCCTAAGCCTTGTCAAAGGTTTTACACATCCTTAATTACTTGGTGAATGTAATTGTAGCTATAACGCTGCCTGCAAAAGATCCCTGAGATGTCCACACGCCGGACGGCTACCCACAATCTTGCATACCAAGGTGGAGGCCAACAGGGAGGCAACTGTCAAAGCAAGGAGCTGGAGGTCTGCTTCTGAGAAGGAAAGACAAGGGATGGTGGCCTTCGTTGGGGATGATGGAGCAGCTGACATGAAGTCCCCCTGGAGGTGTGAAGACCAGAAGTTGCCGACACTCGCTGAAGAGAAAAAGTAACCCAAAAGCTGAAAACACCTGCCAAAGGAGAGGATGGGCTTTGGCAACGAAAGGCTCGAGGGGGCGGGGGTCGGGGATGACGGAGCAGCTGCCATGAAATCCTCCTGGAGGTGTGAAAACCAGAAGTTGCTGACACTCGCCGAAGAGAAAAACAACCCGAAAGCTGAAAACACCTGCCAAAGGAGAGGACAGGGCTTTGGCAACAAAAGGTGGGGGGATGCACAGGGATCCTTTTTTTAAAAAAAAATATTATTATTAAAAAATCCCCTAGGAGTATGTGAGAGACTTATTTTGAACTGGTGGCGCTTCAAATACCAGAGAGTAACTAAGGTGTCAAAGAATCTCTCTTAGGTTCACTAATGGGGCCAGGAAGGCGAGGAAAGCAAGGCGGAAGAGGGCTGGTGGAAAGGAAGGGGGGCAAAACAGAAGATGGAGCAGCTGACCGGAAGGAAGCGGAAGCTCAACAGGGTGGAGAAGGCCTCCTTATCCCTTCCTGCTTTGCTCTTCAGCCCGGCATCTGCCTTCGCTCGACTCCAGCCTGTTTTCTTCCTCACAGCCCTCGGGCGCCTTGGGCTCAACAGGGGAGAGAAGGAGGGGCCAAGGACGGGAGCTCGTGGCGAAACCAGGCAGCGAGGAGGCGGAGGGCTGAGCAAGAGAGAGGAGCTGGGCGATGGCGGAGGCAACAGGCATGCAGACAGGGAAGCTCCAGCGCTCACATTCAAGATTTTTCAGAACGTTACAATACAAATCCTTGGGCCTTGACCTTAGGATATCTCCTTCATTTCCTTGATGAACTCTGGCCTGTGGGTCCAATAGGCCTTTCTAGCTTCTCCAAACAATCCCATGTCAAAACAACTGCCTACTGGGTGACTTCCAAAAATACCCTGTTATGCAATCGTTTATAGCAAAACACTTGCCTTTGCTCCTCTATTGAAGTGGACATCCAGTGCCTTAGTGGTGTCCATCTTTCCATAGAAATTATCAAACTTCATGTTTTCATCACCTGTCTTGAAATCCTTGCTCTTCTTTCCCTTGTGATTGTCCTCATCTTCCTTCTTCTTACGGTGATAGGAGGAGAGACATCATGTGGCTTAGGAAGCAACACTTTTCACCATAGACTCCCCGGTACTAGTCGAGCACATGGACAGGCTGGCTTCAGGAGAGGATTTACTACCTTGGATCACATACTAACACTTCCGGCACTTATTGAAGAGGGCAGGGCACAGAAGAGAAGGATATACTGCTGCTTTGTGGATTTCCGCAAAGCCTTCGATACCGTACCACGTGCCAGGCTTATGCATAGATTGCATGACATTGAGGTACCCGAGGATATGCAGTGGGGGATATATGCTTTGTATGAGTCTGTGAAACAGGCAGAGGCCTAACTCAAGGCGGACTATCTGATAGGTGACCAGCACGATAGGGGTGAAGCAGGGATGCCCGCTATCGCTCACCCTCTTTGGACTGTACATTGATGCGGACTCTGATTATGTAGACAGATTGGGAGGCCCAAGGGCATGCCGGGTAGGGGTGTTGATACCCATCTTGTTATATGCTGATGATATTGTTCTAATCTCAGATTCTCTGGAGGGATTACATAGACACCTAGATGCATTACAGGCTTTTCTGTGCGGATAGAGATCTGACAGTGAACCTTGGGAAAACCAAGGTTATGGTGTTTAACACCACACAGGCATGGGTGACGAGATCAGAACCTCAGTTCACTTTCCAAGGGGAGCTGGTAGAGTACGTCAAGTCACATGTCTACTTGGGAGTTACTTTCACAAGACCGTGTTTCTCCCTGAAGGAGGCAGCAGCAGCTAGATTAGCTGGAGGGCATGCAGCCTTGGGGACACTTAGAGGCAGTGTGCACACATACAGTTTCAGAAGCCACGCACCAAATTGTGGATATTTGATACGCTTGTCACACCACTGATTATGATGATTGCCCGCATGATTCGGAGCAAATCATCAGTACCACATGAGATTGTTCGGGCTCAGCTGGGTGCCCCACCAGTAGTAACCGAGGCCCTATTCCAGGCAGTTACCTTTTTATAGCGGCTATGGGAGCTCCCTCAGCAAAGGTACTCCCGATTGGCATTGACCTCATCCATACAGTTGGTAGAGGATGGAGATACTCATTGTTGGTACGCTCAGATGAGATCATGGTTTGACCTACATGGTTTGCGGATAGAGGCACTACCACCCTTTCAGTACAGTCTAGATTGTCCATTTTTGGATCTCACCCGCTCAGAGCAAAACCGCATGATCAGGGTGGATATCATCAGAGTGGACACAGAGAGGACATGGACTAGCCCCCTTGAGCCCTTGGGTACGAAAATGGCTCATTACAAGAGCCATTTTCTACACCTCTCACCGGATGATTTTATCACCCGCCCGGCGTACATGGATGTACACCTATCACATGGGATACGTTGTGCCATTGGACAAATCCGGACCTCATCACACCAGCTGTGCAGATTGAGACAGGGCGATATGTGCATCAGATCGTGGATGACCGCATTTGTCAGCTATGCTACCAGGAGGTAGAGACAGAGGAACACTACATTTGCCGATGTACAGTCTATTACGAGATCCGAGGGAGATATCACTGCCTCTCCAAGAGGGTTTTGGGCCGTTACGCATGGAGTTTGAGGATCAGAGATGCCTGGGATTGTTTCTACTTGAGCTCAGGGACACAGAGAGACCCTCTTGGCAGACAGGAGACCGAGCCATGATGTACCTAGACAGAGGACCCTGACAGATTTCTTTGGCACCAACACCAGCAACCCAACCCACACACCTCCTGATACCTCCTCCATTGGGCCATCAGGGCACCGACCACGCTCCCAAGGAGTCACCACAGATAGAGCAATTATCTTATGTCGTGCTAGTCGGCCACGCCCACCAGGATCCCGACCACGGCATCCTCACCATCGCCAGATCAGAGCCATTATTGCTCGGCATCGGAGGCGCCTACCTCGCTTCTACGACCTCTCCATTCTAGACAGCCCCATGGCAGAGATACTTGATCCAAGGAGAGGGCAACACTTCAACTGATCAGCATACATGGATCTACCTGATATACATTTTTCAGTATTTTCCAGTATTTTCTACTCAGTATCATCTCGGAGTCTTACAGTTATGTTCTTATAACTGTAGGACAATCAGTTTATTGTACTTTTTAGTCTCATTTAGTTGTTCTCGTTGATGAGACACCAACTTCAGATGTACTCTCAGTTTTGGTCTCATAGGCCACTATGGCCTCTTAGAGACGTTAATATATCATTTCATTTCATTTCTATGCCTCCATGCTTGCTTTCTATCATGCTTCAGACCAGAAGACGACAATACTTTTGAATGGTACATTCCCACAGAGAGAGATTTTATAAGAATGCCTCGTAGGCTGAACACAGCTCCCTTCTCTTACTTGGCGTCTAAGACTGGGGATTTTCTTCTGGCTTTTGTGGTGGCATCAACTACAGCCACTTAACAAAAGATTGTTTACGCTTTCAACACCATCTGCCCTTGATTATGTTTCAGCTAACAGCCCTTGGGGAAGTAAATAGGTAAAGGCCAATTCTAAGAAGGATCGACCCCTACATGTTTCTCACAAGCTGCCTTCTTCTCCTCGGCCAAAAGATCCTGATAATCTCCTGTCCTGAGCAACCGATAGCCAGGCAGCTTCCATTAGACGCAATCACGAGCTCTGCTTTGACTAAGTCCTATGCCCACACTGGGATTAAGAGGAGGTTTGTACCCGTATTGGTACAAGAAAGGCCTGTGCCCATATTGGAACTAGAAAGGCTTGTTCCCTTTCCTGAACATGTAGGGCTTACATCTGTATCAATACAAGAAAAGCTTGTGCCCACACCTGGCACCAGAAAGACCCGAGGCTTGTGTCCATTCTGGTACAAGAGAATTCCAAGCCAGAATTCGATATTTTCAAATGTTTTCCACATGTAAATATTTTATTAAGCTCTGTGAGATGAAGGATTTTCTATGATGTTTTATTCACGAGATTTACGGTGAGTTGCATGGACACGAACTTGAGGTGAGTATTTTACCCAATTTTATTAAATTATGTGTTTTCCTAACCTTTATTTTGAGGGTGTTTCATTAATAAAGATGGGAAAGCACAAGTGATTTACTTGGACAAAGCCCAAACATGGACTTACGGGAAACCCAAACATGGATTTATGGGGACAAAACAACGTGGATTTATTGGAAAGCAATGTGGGGGGCATCATGGAGGTTTCTTTAAAGGCGTTGGAAGCTGCGTATGGGAGCCATACATCTAGTACCTTAACTTTCAAACCAAAAAGCTTAACCTTAACATCTAGAACCATACAACACAACCTTTGTACGATGTGGCACGTGTTATACCAATTATATTGCCATAACATTCACACAAGCTAGCAGCAGCAATAACTTTCCAAACCAAACAGCAAAATCAAAACACTCACATTGAAACCCTCTGCCCGAAGACAGCGAAGGTGTGCTTCAATCCACTTGTTGCAGTATTCTGGACCGTGCTCAGCAATACATTCATCACGCAATCTCTTTGTTTCTGGACACGCACAACAAATTTTCTTCTTGGGTTTCGATTCTTGCTCAGCACTTTGCTTGGCTGGAGATCCTGATTCTGAAGTAGCCATAATCTCTTTACCAAGAGCCATTTATATCAGCCTCAAGGTCTCAGCCACACAGTACTACAGGAATTATAAAACTGTCTTAGCTTTGGAATCATATACCCTCATATGATAGCACTAGATCAAAACTTGTAAATTGAGAAAATAATTTCACTTTTTCAACAAGAAACTAACACAAAGCGAAGGAGACACTAGAAAAGTTTTGCATAGAATATGAGGATAAAATTTTTGTTCAACTGATAGAGTATCTACTATCTACTGAAACAAGTTGTCATGTGCATCCCGCACTTGGATGCCACATGGACATATCTGTACAGCAAGTGAAAGAATTAGAGTGGTAACTAGCCCTTTGTGAGAACTTGTCCGAGACACGTCAACCAAGGATCCACTGTAGACGGTCATGGACAGGTGTGCATGTCCCGCACGTCTGTGTACCATGTTGGAGTGGAGACAAAGGTAGCAGCACACACACATGCAGCAAGAAAGCACAGATAGAGAAGCACAACACAAAGTAGATTGATGAGAATGAGTGAAGTACAAGTGAAGTGACATGATAAGGTCACTTACACACTCACTCATAAGAGTGTGTACACATGTTCAAGGGAAAAAACTATGCAAATTCCAAGGAATTCGGTACTCAGTGGGAACACGCATTGGACACCACAAGACCATGCCATTTCTTGTACGGGATGGTGTCATGTGCAAGATATGTGCTGGCCAATCCCAGGGCTAATCCCTAAAGGGGCAACGGATAAAAAATTAGACTAGAACCAGATTTGGAGCTTGTGCTACTAGGTTTGGGGCAAGAGAACCTTGTGGAAAGGGACAAGAGGCTGTCAGCCAGGTGTTGATGGAGTTCCCTCTGTCGGCTGCAGTAAATATCTGAATATTTGTCTTGGAGCTGGCCGACAGCAAGTCGGCCAATCCATGAAAGCAATTCAGTCCTATGAAAGGGACACACTTGCTCATCGTGAGGCACTCGCTCCTCTAGGGAGATAGAGTCACTAGAGTAGGGTTTCTACCTTTTCATGAAGGCAACCTATGGCTGTAAGATTGTACATCCTTTTTGTACCATATGAATATACTGAATACTCAACCATCTCTCTCTCTCTCTTCTGTATGTGTTTTGCATCAAGCACGTTCCAAGATTGTGTTTAGGTGCCATCATTTGGTCCCTTCACCAGTCTTGATCAGTGTTTCACACACTGGGCAGAACCAAGGTGTGAACGGGGATTTTCCACAGAAGAAAGCTACAGCATTTTACAGGCATGGTTTGGCCTAAAAGATGGCCATTCAGCATGAGCAGCATGGGATTTTATTCATCAAAGTGACTTATAGTATTTATAAGTCGATGTGTTCACATATCATTAATGATGGACTGGACATATTATTGTTTTTAAGCTTGGACAGGTGGACAAGAGGAGGCACCTAGATGAAACTTGGGCATCAAGCCAAGAAAAGCATAAAAGTTGATATTTTTGGGCTAAAACTTCCTCCGTGCATCTAGTTCTCTAGAACTACCATGCTGTAATACTGGCAACAATCTCCCAACTAGTGTCAATCCTCTGTCTGGGGGGGTGAATAATCAAAGTGAGGGACATCCTGCAATAAACTATGCTGGGCAATACCTCTATGAATGAAAATAGCAAAATCTATACCACTGCCCTCATAAAAGAGCTGCGGACCGGACAGGGAGAGCCAAGCAACTGTCCCCCAAGTCACATGCATGGCTTGGCTACTCAATTTGCCCATAAGTTGAGCTACAGAACCCCAAATCTGTTGTGCAGTGCTGCATCCCCATAAACAATGTTGTACAGTCTCAGAATCTGCCACACACCTAGGGCAGGAAGATGCTACACTGAAAACCTATCTCCACTAATTGGTGGGGAGATCACCATGTAAGAATAACCAAAAGAAATGAGAGATATGGCTCCTTCTGTATGAGTGCCAAAGTCTATGCCAATATCTACGCTCTATCACTGGAGAAATATCATAGCTCTCCCAATGAGGCCTGAGAGTAGGGATCCTATGCATCTATTGAGTGAGGAGAAGTGAGGCATTCCGGACAGTGAAACTGAAAAAAGAAAGGCTTTTCAAAGGATCAAAGGCATCAATCCACTCCCACTCTCCTGGATCCCACTGAAGATATCTGCTAGGACTGCCACCATATAACCACAAACACCAAGAGCTCTGAGTCACTATCTGAGGAGAAGAGTCAATGAACCAATGCTTCCCCGAACGACCAACAATCCTCACTGGACTAAGCCTAGTATCTGGGATGATCTCCTCCATACTACATCTCCTCAGTCTCCCTCCAGGCATGATAGAGTAAATGATGCAATCTGTAGCCTCCTGGCCCGGGAGAGCAATGACCTGCAGAGGTATGGCTATCCTCGAAAAGACTCCCAGCCAACTCGGATGATAGTCTCCATGAAAGGTCCCAGAGAGCCACTCATGCGGAATAGCTGCATCAATCTTATCAATACGAATGCGAGAGCCCCTAAGATGTTAAATGGATGCAACTCTCCGATCCTCCGAGAGACTCTTCTTAAAGTCTTCCAAGCAAGAACTGTGTATGCAGATCTCTCCCATCCTGACCACTGCATATAACGAGATGCACCAAGTGGCCGACCGGCCTCATCCCTGATGAGCTCGTTCCACATAATAACTTGTCGGTCAGCCTCATCCAAAGACCTAGGAAGTCTTTGTCACAAAAAAGATCTCATGCTTCTCCATGCTAACAATGGCTCCAATAAGAGGGGAACATGGTGCCTTGATATCAGCCTCTATGAACAAAAATCGTGTGCTGGGCATCCATTCTCTCCCGACCCGGGGTGTACATCCAGAAATCTGAGACATGAAAAAACCCTTCCAAGGCTCAGTGCGCCTGTTAGGAAACCTCTGACCACAAGTTTGCAGAGCAACGCCCTACACTGAACATCCGGATCGATAATATTCAAGCGCCCCTCTCGTTTGAGCTGAATAACTGTGAGCCAAGCTACCTTGGCACGAGTGTCTGAGGTGCCATCCAAACCCAACCAGAGAAAATTGTGGATCAATCTCCGCAATTGACCAATGCATGCACAAGAGAAGCACCAACAAGAGGCAATAAACCAAGCTGAGGCAAGCAATACCTAATTAGCTACCAAAGCTCTAGAAGCTAAATCTAATCTCCTAGAGCTCCAATGAAGGAGCTTCTTCCGGATACTCATAAGTACTGGAGCAAACAACTGTGCACGAGAAATATCAATCCCAACCTGGCATCCCAAATATCTAGCAGTGCATCCTCTACTAATCCAAGTAAAACCAAGCTCTGCATCCAAAACAACTCTCAGTGAATCACTAACCCAAAAACCAACAGATTTGTGCCAATTAATGAGTGCCCCTGCTGCCAAACAAAACTCCTCTAGTGCTACCCGGAAGGAACATAAGCATATATGTGAAGCCTCCAAGAACATGGCTGTGTCATCAGCTAACTCAAGAGTCAACCAATTCCTCTTGACTACCAAGAGGCAACCTCAATCCAGAAATACCAGCAGTGGAGCCGAGAAAGATGCGAATGGCCTCTACGACTATGATATATAATAATGGGGCTAAAGGACAAACCCTGCCGTACTGAGCGAGAAATCTGAAACCGCTCTCTTCTATCACCCACAAGCGAGCACACTACTGTGGGCATCACAATACATGCATGAAACTCCCTTGATCCATCTTTGAGAGAAGCCCATATGGCTAAGAGTACCCTCAAGGAAGTCCCAATCCACTCTATCATAGGCCTTCTCAAAATCCAAGAGCAGAATGGCTAAGGGCTGATTGCTTGCTTTAGCCCATTCGATGGCCTCCCAAAATGAGAAAATGATCAAGGATGCGTACATGGGGTGCTGATCCATGGCAATTCGGATCTCTAATACATAAAACCACTAGGCAATGATCCGATTTAGAGGTGCCTGTAGCAATAAAAGTATGCCCCCCCACCCAATCATCCACATAAAACCTGTCTAACCATGCATAAATACATCATGCATCCCTTCTCCTGTTAGACCATGAATAAAGAACAATGGAGGGTCTCCTCGAAATGTCATCCTCATGCCAACAATCTCTGCCATGAATGGAGAGTATAAACCTCTCCCAAGACACTCTTCCAAGAGGATGAACGAAGCCCACCTCTTTTATCCATTGGCATCTCAACCATGTTAAAATCCCCACCAATAATCCAATGGTCGGCAAGAGGCATCAGTGCAGTGAGAGATTTGTAGAAGACAATCCTCTCACCTCTATGGTTAGGAGCGAGAATACCAATGCGTGTAGTACCCTACATAAGAAGAATCCACTGCACTCTCGTAGTCAAAATGACACCATCTCCAATGATACAAGGCAAGATCAAAGCTGAAACAAAGATCCAGACACCACCCTTGGTACCAAGGGCTGGTGACCAAAAGGTGTGTCCCAAGAGAAGCTTGACTAATCTCCCACACTGGCTAGCATCCAATTTATGCTCTTGCAAGTGCAATACATCCATAGGTCCACCTATAAACTGCACAATGAAGCTGGGTTTTTACAATTTGTTTCCGCCGACGCGGAAAAAAACCCCCAAGACCCTGAATGTTCCAAGAGACAATCCTCGTAAGGACTCAGAGTAGGAACGACCAATCTCATGGTCGACGAAGGACCCCCTTTAGAGACAAAAGTACGTCTCGCATAGATAAGAGAGGCAAAATCTAACAATTTAAACCTTACCTCTCTCCCACTCCGGGGAAAAGCCAAGGCTAGTCCTCAAAGCTGGAGAGGTACCATGACAATGCGAATGCGCAACATCATCCTCAAGGGTACAATCATCATGTAGCATCCTCCTGTGAAGGATCCAGATCATGTGCCTGCAAAGCCTCATTCTCCAAAGAAGGATCAACATCCTGTGAGGCAAGAGCTACATAAGGGTTAGGGTGCTCCACAAGGGGTGTGGGTGAAGGGGCAAGTACCGGGGTCCGAAGGTGCCTGCCATCCCTAACCACAACCGAACGCTGTGTGGTCTTTTGTGGCAAAGGAGCAACTGGAGTCTCGACAACTGCAGAAGGCATCTGATGGGTAGGACCACCCTGCCTCCTAGCATGGCCCCTCGATCTGGGACAATCTCTAGCAATGTGGCCCTGTGGACGCAAATCCGACAGTGGTCAGGTCTGCCCAATCTCCATCCTTTGGCGGAAATGAGATCCGTCGGGTCTCTAAAGCATAATATAATCGTCAGTAATCAATGGATCAGGAACAAGCACAAGGACCAAGAGTACACCATCAAGAGTGGCGGTAGCAACCACGGAAGCTGAGGTGGGAGAGCTCGGAAGGACTGGTACCTCTAGAACCTGGCCAAAGGATGCCCCTATGGAAGCTAAAAGCTTCCAATAGGACGGAGGAAGAGCAAGGAACCGCAGTGAGACCGGGGTAAGGCACTCATCCTCTGCCGCTAGATAAAAGCCCACCTGGTCCTAAAAGAAGAAAATCTTCCTAGGGCCAAGAGGGAAGGGGTTGCCAGCCAAAACCTAAGAAGTAGCTTCTGAAGAATGAAAGTCCAAACTCCACCTGGAAGAAGCCTCGACCAAGCAAACGAGTATCCTGGAAATGCACAATCAACTCCGAAGGGAGAGCTACTAGAAGCCATTCACAGCCTGCCATAGTCACAAGGGACAGGGGACGGGGACGGGGACGGGACGGGGGACGGCCATAAGTAGGGAACGGGGACGGGGACGGGACGGGGGACGGCCATAAGTAGGGAACGGGGACGGGGGAGGGAACCGCACTCAAAAAATACTTTTTTTTTTATTTTTCTACTCTACACTTATTCTACTTTGAAGTACATCAAAATGAGCACAAATTTACACTAAAATGATAAGCTTTTGAGTCATATTAATAATTAAGTAGATACAAAATGAGTCATGACTCAAGAGTCAGGAGTCAGGACTAAGCCTTAAGGAGGCAGAATACATGGACGGACTCAAATGAGTCAATGACAAAAAAGTGCTGAAGACTAGAGGCTAGAGGCTAGAGCTAAGTAGTAAGGCCCATGAATCATGATCCATGAATGATCATCCACGTGAAGTGCTCGCCTCATGGTCATGGGTAGCTTGTGCCAAAGAAGCATCAAGCTCATCCTCAGTCTCATCCTCACTGGCATGCTGCTCCTGCACCTCATCCTCTTGTTGCTCTTCTTGTTGACTCATCTCCCACTCGGTGAAGGAATCTGCCTTCTTGGTCACGCTCTTGCAAAGCATTCGCAAGTTCGCGCTGACGAAGACAAGGTCATTGGCACGCTCTACCCCGAGTGGGTTCCTCTTCCTAGAGGCAATATGGCTGTAGGTACTCCAAAGTTGCTCCAAGCAAGAGGAGCTCACGGCCTGGCTAAGTATGCGGATGGCAAGCTGCTGCAGCTCCGGTCCATCTGAACCAAAGTCCTCCCACCATAGAGCAGCACCAACTTTGGAGCGGTCAACCTGTGCATCATGACAGCCATAGGAGCCATGAAATGACCTGTACATCGAAAGCTGGTCCCTGATCTTGTGCCTAACCGATGCATCAGGCACAAGACGATCCAAGATGATCCTCCATCCAGCGCCTCCCGGTCGCTCTCCTGCTTGTTGCCTTGGAATTCTGGGTCCACCACATAAGCTGCTACATGCAATGGAGAGTAGTAGGAATTCCACCTTCCTAGACACAAGGCATGGATCTCCTCGTATCTGTCTTCGTCAGGCACGAAGTCTTTCAACTTCTCTATCATGCGATTCATGGCTTCGTAGACCTTGCCTATGCATGGTTGCATAGCGTCTACAATCCTCAATAGGTGGACTATGGACCTCACCATAGCATCTGAGGTCTTCACACGCTCCCACCAAGAGGCGTCATCCGCCCGTAGCCTACACTCTTGGCAAGTGTTTGTATGGAACTCTAGCATGGCGACAAACTCGTCGCTAAGGAAAAGCCCCCTCAAAGCACCGCTACAATCCTTCAACCGGCCCAACATGAGAAAGTTGTAGGCAAACCGGGTGTCGGAATATTTGAGGAGAGAGAGAGAAACAGGACCTCTTGTTGAACTCATGCCGAAGTCTTTGGTGGTTGAGGACAAAGGAGACCATGGTGTTGGCCTCCTCAATGAGCGGGCTGATCCATGGTAATGCCCCGATGTCCTTGAGGAGGTTGTTTAGGCAATGAGCCATACAAAAGGACACCGTGACATGTCCATACATACCTTGGAGAATAGCTCCCGCCGCCCTATTGGAAGGCTCCCCATCCGCAACAAAGCCCACTACATGCTCGGGGCCAACGATCTCCATGGTCCACCGCAAGCACATCCGCGCGCATCCAAGTGCCGGATGCATCATGAGATGAGATGAAGTACATCTCTCCGCGGGAATATGCAACCATGCCGTGAATACTCCTCTTGCGGGTGTCACCCCATCCATCCACAATGAGGGAGTCCCATTGCCGCTTTGTGTTGTCGGCCGCTTGCTCTACAATGCGCTTCTCCTTCTCGAGCAATGTAGTGCGCAAGCTCTCGGACGAGGGGGGCGTATAGGTTGAGCCATACTCCCCAATCTCATTAACCATGACCTTGAAGTATTCCGACCTATTCAAGAAAGTAATTTACTAATGAGAAGGGGACTAGGATGATGAAAACATGAATGATGAATTGGCAATGAACGATTGCACTTACCTAGCCGCTTGAAAGGCAATGTGGTCGTGGAAGAAGAAGCGGGCCACCACCATATCCACCCTTCAACTTGGGGTTCCAATTCTCCCCAAGTGTAGATTGTCGCCGTGGGCCACGTAATGATTGAGAGGCCGTGGAGATGGAGGGTGCCGGCGTCGTGGATGGAGTAACATTCCGACTTGATGGTGAAGGTGATGGTGTGCATGATCCTGATCCACCACATGACTCCATTGTAGAGGCTTGAGTTCCTCTCCCCATCGTCGCGGGATCCACAGCCACTCGTGGTGTCCTTCTTGTCGCTTCGACCGCTTCGTAGACGCTAAGCTTGTCAAGAAGTTCCCGTCTCTTCTCGGGCGTGACATTCGTGCAAAACCTCACCTCATGCCCACTCTCATGCAAGAGGTGGGCTCGCACTTTGTCGGCGCCACCCGTTCGCCGGTACAGGCAAAGCTTACATACCCATGGCCGAGAACCGCCTCCATGAACGGATGTGGTGTAGTTAACCTCCTCCCACCATGTCTCCACCACAATGCATTGTTGGCAACCCAATTCTAACAATAAGTCACCAGTGCGCTAAGGGACAAGGGTATGCATGCAAGGGGACAACATTGGAACAAATGAGCAGTCATGGAGTGGAATTAGAGGCTAAACAAGAGATTCGATTAAGTGCCAAGGAAGAAGTATGACAAAGCAGAGCAATCAAGGGATGATGACAATACCCTTTTTCGATGTACATAATACATGGAACACATGTCATATGTTTTGCGTTAACGTTCCTACTACAGGGTGCTTAAGGCATGAAGGCTTCCGCTATGTCACAGTTGTGCCCCTAGATCAATCCTGTGCAAACCTTAATGCTCAAGGTAACCCAATGACCATGTTGCTTTATTGATAGAACTTGCAATCGTTGCCTATGCTACCTGACACATGCATCTGAAGCTTGATGCACCCGACATACCCTCCTACTTATTTTTAAGCCAGAGGGCTGGGGTATCAGACCATCCATACTTTGATAAAGTCCATCTTCAAGTCTTGTATCTCGAATCGGAACAGGCATTGTTGATGGTGATGAAAACAAATTTTGTAAAAAAATCTTTACAAATCCCATGCAAAACTTGCCTCTTTGGCAATGACAGCTACTAGGCATTGCTCCTTGGAAACCTGAGGCAAATCTTCGAAATGTCTCAAGAAATGATCTAGCTCAAGGAAAGCCTTTTGCCCGAGCCCCTTTTCCGTCCCTCTCTCGATGTGCTTTCTCTTTCTTGGCATTTCATTGGTGGATGGGGTATGGCCTTCTGTGCGGTAAAAAAATTCACCCAAAAAAAAGGATACGACAATTCTTTTTCGATAGATTCAAAGACAGAACACAGGCTCTCTCTCTCTCTCTCTCTCTCTCAGCTTAACTTACCTCAGAAACCCCCCAGCCCACCCTCCACCCACCCCCCCCCCCCCCCCGCTCCACACACACACACACACACACACATTTTTTTATCAGGTCAATAGCAAAGTTTTCTTGATGTGATTCCGGAGAAAATGAAATAATTAATGAAAAAAGGAATTCCAAACCAAACCTATGTAATTAACAGAAGAATCGAAAACAATGATACCTGTAGAATTGGCAACAAAGGACACTCCTTCGCGGGGAAGGAGAAATAGACTGACTTTGCCGTGGAACGCACGCAAAAACATCGAGTTTCGTTTCATACGTAGCCGTCCAACGTGTTTAAATCTATGCCAAGATTACTTTTCTTCGGAGATTACTTTTCGGAATTTGGAAAGTTTATTTCTTCAAAATTTTGAGAGTTCTTTTTTCTTAAGGCTATAGACCAAGCAATTCGCAATCTATAAATTGAGTTCAATGGTGAATAGGGGCCTCAAATGAGTTTTAAAAAAAAGAAAAAACAATTAATTAGTGACAATCTTTGGACTAAGGCTGACGTGATCAATTGAACTTTAAAGTCTTATATATGTAAAGGGTGGTGTGATGATAGGGTGCACCCCTTGCTGTTCGAGGCCCTGCTTCAACTACCAGGAAAATGCTCCCCAAGGAGACAAAGAATCTCTTCACCAGCATATAGCTTGTTTACATCTTCGCTTGTTCTTCTTCATTGTCGTCACCACCTTCGACTTATAGCATCACGGGTAAAGAGATCACCACAACAGAAGGACTCGCCTTCGAAGATTAGGTTCAGTGGACAGAGACCCTATCTGCCAGCCAAGCCATAGTAGTTGCCGCACATAGGTAACACAAGTGCATACAAACTTCTCGAAAACACACAATTAATATGTGTGTGTGTGTGTAAATATGTTTATTTATATATGTAATATAACCACGCTTTCATGTAAGGAGAGTTTAAAATGTGATGTTGCATGTATATTTTGGTCATAAATAAAACATGTGTGTGTGTGTGTGTGTGTGTGTGTGTGTGTGTGTGTGTGTGTGTGTGTGTGTGTGTGTGTGTGTGTGTGTGTGTGTAAATATGTTTATTTATATATGTAATATAACCACACTTTCATGTAAGGAGAGTTTAAAATGTGACGTTGCATATATATTTTTGTCATAATGTCTTTTGTATCTAGTTTAGAAGTAGAAGTCTAGAAGACCATTTTTGGGATGATTTTTGCATAATAATTTCTTCATATTTTTTTCTCATCATGATTTTCCTTTTTTTGATGACATTTTTTAGCATATTTGGTTAGGAATTCCAAAAAAGTCTATATGAGAGAGTTCTAGTTTTTTAATAGCTCTTCAACTTTGTCGAAGGTCTAATTTCATCATTTTGATGCTTGTTGCCTCCTCCACACTTGGTACATGTTTTGAGTTGATTTAGTACCTAGGAATTCATGTCAGATTTGCAAGATATATTTGAAGATGCAGCTGATGGTTTTCACACTTTGGATGTGAAGAACAGTTTTGAGTTGATTTAGCACCTAGGAATTCGTGTCAATTTTACAAGATAAATTCAAAGGTGGAGGTGATCATTTTCACACACTTTGGATGCGAATAGCAGTTTTCTAGACTCTTCATCTAAAGCTAAAGAACTCCCCGATCGGACACTAAGTTTGGGAGATACGGCCTCCCAACTAGGGCCTATTTCCCAATGTTATTATTTATTTAGTTAGTTAAAGACATGTAAGTCGAAGTGGTGGACAATCATGCATGGGTGCTTGGCTATTATTATCTCCATACACTCTTTTCAAGGCATGGACCAAAGAAGGCCAATTTTATAGATTTCGAGCTTATATACAAATTTTTAGGATTAGGGCTTGGGATGCTTAATTCTGATTAAGAGTGAAATTAGCAAATTTCAAAGATTTTATGATATTTTATAATCTAATCGAACCTCCGAGGAGAGACATGATATTAGTAAATTTCATAGATTTTATGATATTCATGATATTATCAAATTTCAAAGATGCATTAAGAGTGAAATTAGCAAATGTTAAAGATTTCATAATATTTTGTAATCTAATTGAACCTCTGAGGAGGGAAGATTCACAAGAATGCTAGTGCCAGTGATGAGAAAGCTCGGGGGTGGTCATGAGGTTTAAGCTCCACCAAGGAGTGGAGTTTCATAAAGTCTTATACATCTTTTTGGCTTCCCTAACTAGTATATTGATTCTTGTATATGGCCCTTGTTTTTTGGGGTCTCCATGACCAAACATTTGCATCGATCATTTCCCACACTTGTGGATATCCCTTGATTTGCATCCAAAACCCCTTCCAATAATCAATGTAGGCCTCTGCATCTGTCATACCATTTTCTTGTACAAAGTCCCCAACCCAATACTGCATCAAAAGCTTCTTATAGTTTCGTGATGTCATCTCCATCCAAAACCCCTTCCAACAATCAATGTAGGCCTCTGTATCTGTCATGCCATTTTCTTGCACAAAGTCCCCAACCTAATACTGTATCAAAAGCTTCTAGTAGTTTGGTGACATCCTATCCATATATCAATCTCTGATTTAGCCATAGCAAGCCAAATGGGATAGATGTCTCTATTCTAGGTGCAACAATATAAAGTCCCCTTGCTTAACATCACACATTGGGTTGAATTCTTCCCTTGGTTTTTTCCGTTGAGGGCCACAATAATGATCATTATGCTCTTCATAACCTAAGAATCTTTCAGCATCAATTTGAGTATCCACATCATCCAGCTGTTGGGAAGATTTTGGCCAAAAATTTGTGTACAATCTAGCCTCTCATGCTATTGGTTTCTCAATTTCTTGGATTACATTATTCCAATAATCTATCACATACCTATATAATATCTTGGCACACATGAACCATTTCTAAGATTTTGCCAAAATTTTATGTAAGATTTTATATATTTGCCTTCACCGACTTTCTTCCATGGTGGGATACCTCCCTCACTAGGTCTCCAATCAATTGTCACTAGATGCACTTTATATTGCATTACCGGTGTGTCCCCCTTCATGAGAAACCAAAATTGAAGTGGTTTTGAGTGGCCTGTAAGTGCTTCTTGCCCGTCACAAAGGTAGCCATCGCAATATCTCTTGAAGTCGGGGACTTCTGTAGTAGTAAGCAAGAAGGACACTAGAGAGGAAGTTGAGCTAGTCCTTAACGTATCCATCAAATGTGGTAAAGTGAAGGTCTGGCCAACTCTCAATTTCTCAGAAAACCTACTAAACATTGCATCTATGTCCTCATGCGTGTGCCCAACCATTAAAAATCCCAACTGGACAACCTTGAAAACACTCCTTGCAATAAGAAGATACAAATATGGAAACAAGTACCGATTTTTGTTCTCGCTTGCACAATTATCTAGCTACAGAGCTACAGGAGCAAGTTATCTGGCAACTTACGAAATGAGGAAGCTCCACTAGCATCCTCATTTGCAGATGGTTGGTTCGTTAGAACGGGCATTGGTGTGGTTGGTGCTCTTGATACTATGGGCCCTACATTGGAAGTAGAACAACTTGCTTGAGCTGCTTCAAAAGGTGGTGTGGGATACCTAGTTGTGGAAGTGGCATGCACATTATCACTTGGCACCTATTTAATAATAGGCTCTTTAACATCGCTAATATTGTGGTAGTCTAAAGCTTCCCTTGAGTTCAAAGCACCAAGAAGTGAAACATTGCTTCCTCGAAAGCCCATTTGTTGTTGCTAGGTGCTTATCCATCCTCTCTAAGTTATGTAAACAGAATGCAATCGAGCCAATTGTGAGATTGGGGTTAGACGGCCATAAACCATTTAGCGCAAAGTACCCATAATGACCCTCCCCATGCCCATGGTTAATCATACCAATCAATGCCACCTGTAGTTGCCATGCCGAATTTGTATCCTTTGGTACCGTCCGAAGTCTAGGAATGGCTGTCTTCTTTTGATCCATCTTGTCATGGATGATGCACAAATATTTGTTTGGTTGTTTTTCTAAAAATGCACGCCATACGTAGTACAAGCTTCTACAACTTTGTTGTTGATTCATGTGAATGTTCCTTTCCTCCCTGATCCTTGCTCTTTCTTGTAGACTTGGCTTGGCTCCCATTCCAGCCTTGAGTAAACTATACAGCCTGCACTTGGAGAACTCACTTGTCTTTGTCAAGGTCACGTGTGGAACTCTTTATTCCAAATTCTCCCAAAAGAAGACTTGAATAGCTTTTTGTCATATCCAAATTGATCAAGTGTTGTGTTGATCTCATCTAATATCTCCGCTTTCTTATATGTTTCTGGTATCTTTAACCGAGTATCCCTTGAACCATCCTGCATAGTTCTACTCTTGTTACGCATCCGCTTTAAGTTCATGTCCACAAAGTCTTGAACTAGTGCTCTAGCCACACCAGTATTCTATAGGCTTACAATCGAAGGTTCCGTAAGATCCATTTGTTCATCTTCACTTTCAACAATAGGCCCTCCAAAACTCACGAAGTCACCAAAAGGCCTTAACAACATCTTAGGCCACCGGATGATACTCCAAATTGCACCTCATAGCTCACTTGTATCTATTGTAGGAAAGAGAAGATGTGCATCCTTCACACATTCCTCCGCAAACACAGACACATTCCCCTACCCAATCTCTATAGTACCACTCCAAAAACAAGTTGCATCTACTTTAGACATGCAACCAGTACCAACACATTCGTTTGCCATCGTATAGACCTTGGCTCCAAGTTGAACATTCATCCTTGTCATTTTAATGTAAGATTGTCATAAAACATTCTCTACATGTCCATTCGTAAATATATCAAGATTATGCATGGTAGAATGGCCCTATGGCCAACCTTGCAAGCACAATGTGATTTAGAATGGCCACACGGTCATTCTACCATGCATAATGTGACTGAAACAATGGCCTTAGGGCCAATCTAAAGCATATTATGTATGGCAGAATGGCCTTAGGCCCATTCTAAAGCACACCATGGATGCTAGAATGGCCCTAGGGCCATTCTCTACCCTCTCATGCCAACTACTAGTGTATATTAGAATGGCTTTAGGGCCATTCTCTACATGTGCATGTATAAAATATCAAGATTGAATAGACATATGGCTATTCTTGCAAGTACAATGTGGTAAGAATGGCCCTAAGGCCATTCTTTCAAGCACATTGTGCAGGTAGAATGGCCCTAGGGCCATTCTATAACACATTATGCTTACAAGAATGGCCCTAACGCCATTCTACCATCAAAATATTGATGTCTTATCCATGCACATGTAGAGATTAGGCCTAAGACCATTCTAAAATTCACCATCAGTTTGACACAAGAGACTAGAGAATGGCCCTAACGCCATTCTACCATCAAAATGTTGATGTCTTATCCATGCACATGTAGAGATTAGCCCTAATACCATTTAAAATTCACCATCAGTTTGACACAAGAGACTAGAGAATGGCCCTAGGGCCATTCTTGGAAGCACAATGTGCTTTAGAATGACCCTAAGGCCACTCTACCATACATCCACAATGTGCTTGAAAGAGAACATCATGGATGGTAGAATAGCCTTAAGGCCAATCTCTTAAGCACATTATGTATGGTAGAATGGCCTTAGGGCCATTCTAAAGCACATTGTTGCAAGAATGGCCCTAGAACCATTCTAATATACACCATAAGTGCCAAATGCTGGTGTATATTAGAATGGCTTTAGGGCCATTCTCTACATGTGCATGTATAAAATATCTAGATTGAATGGACATAGGGCCATTCTCGCAACAAGCACAATGTGGTAAGAATATCCATAGGGCCATTCTAAGCATATCATGGATGGTAGAATGGCCCTAGGGCCATTCTATAGCATATTGTGCTTTTCTTGGCCCTATTTCTAGTCTCTTGTGTGTCAACTGTTGGTGAATTTTAGAATGGTCTTAAGACTAATCTCTACATGTGCATATATAAAACATTGACATTGTGAATGGTAGAATGGCCCCTAAGACCATTCTATAGCACATTGTGCTTACAATAATGGCCCTAATGCCATTTTACCATTCAAATGTTGATGTTTTATATATGCACATACATCTATATTGGCCCTAAGACTATTCTAAAATTCACCAACAGTTGACACAAGAGACTAGAGAACAATCCTAGGGCCATTCTTGGAAGCACAATGTGCTTTAGAATGGCCCTAAGGCCACTCTAACATGCGCAATGTGCTTGAAATAATGGACGTTGGTCCATTCTAAAGAACATCATGGATGGTAGAATGGCCTTAGGGCCAGAAGTCAAAGGTCAAAAAGGTAGCACATGGAAAGTGCAAGGAGACACGTGTAGTGTGAGCATTAATAAGCACATGGTTGGCACTAGGGTGCACACAAAGAATGGATTGGAGCCCTTCCTAAGGCTAAAATATGGGTGTATGGACCTTGGTTATTGCAATGAGGTTATGTGGGTTTGTGCTTAATTACTTGTCATACCATGTTGCTTGGTTTCATCTTAGCATATTGATCAAGGAGAACTATTGTTTGGTTGTATCTTAGCATATTGATCCAAGAGAACTATGGTTTGGTTGGCCTCATGATCTCAGCATATTGATCAAGGGGAACTATGAGCCGCATCTTTGGTGTACATACGTTCCTGATACGAGGGTTATGTCCTTAGGCTTAGATAAGTGCATAGATGTTTTATGTGAAGTGGAGTGGGGTTACAACCATGGGTTAGGAGCCATGCTTCTCATTTCATCTAGAAGAGATGCTCGGTGTTCCCTCCATCCTAGGAGGCCTCATCACTGTCTTCATTCTTTGTTATTACATTGGCTTCTTTGGCTCTCTTTTTATGCCAACAATCCTTTGCTATGTGACCAATTTTGCCATGATGATGACAGGTTATCGTTGTCCTTGATCCTTGTTTAGTCCACGATCTTGGTCCTCTTGAGAAGAGTACTTTCTCCTCACTTGATGTAGCTTGAGCTATCTTCCCTCGAATCCGCTTCTCCTCTTCTATGAGCGCTTCTTCCACTCTTGCAATGGTTAGATCTGGGAGTTTCTTCGAGGTAGCCACTAAGGGTCCATACTCCTCAAGGGTCATGCTTTTTAACAATATGGCTATGGCATCCTCTTCTTCTAATGGTGCCCCAATGCCAGCGAATTGTTGTGTTATGCTCGTCATTTTTTAAAGGTGTGTTGAAAGTCATTCAATATCTTTAATGTCCAAGCTAAAGAATTGTATTTTTGAGCTTATTTTTGAATTCTTTTGTTTTGCTCCAAACAATTTCTCTAGCTCATTCCAAGCACCCTTAGATGCAATGTGATGAATAAATCCATCTCCCAATCCTAATGCGATGATGGCTAATTATTTTTCATTACAGCTTAACCATTTGTTATTTTTATCCCCTTCATTCTTCGGACATTTTTCCCTTCCATTTACAATGCCCCATAGCCCATCCTTCATTAACATAAATTTGATTTTAACTTGCCATGTATGGAAGGACTTCCCCTTAAACTTTTCAAGCACAAACGAAGTAGTCATTTTAGGGCTGAGAAGGTCTTAACACTTGAGTACTACTCAAGGTGAGTGTCTAATCTCAATAAAAGAGGAAATGTAAGTGCTTATGAGTGCTCAACTTTGGTGGATTAATGTGCTTTGATGCATGTGGCATAACGTATATACTTGAGATATGCTTGAAGTAAAAAGTAATGCCTTAGTGTTTAGAAACACTTGCTCTTGAGGCAACCTAAATAATAGATGATAATATGGTAATGCACTTTAGAAGGTGCACCCAATTGGCTCTCTAAGGCCAAGGTAAAAAAACTAATGACAAGACTAAGCTTAAGTTTAAAAACTCAAGATACCTTAAGAATTTCAATGGCAGCTTGATGTGGAGCATAGGGGCGATCAATGGCCATGAGCTCTTAGGAGTAGCTCAAAGAGGACCTTGGGGCACATGTCTAACGACCGTCAATTGACTTAACACATTCTTGGGAAGCATGCATAGACAAAAGTATAGAGAATGGTGCAATTTTTGCAAGTGGTTTCTCTTGCAGCAGTAATGGCATCGTTTGTGGGCTCCAACATCCAGCCTCAGCTTAGGACTTTTGAAGCCCTATTTGTTGCCTTCCTTTAGAATTAATTTGCAAGGAAAATGAGGCCCCATAGCTCTTGCAAGATGAAGATAAGCAGACAGTGGTGCAAAGAGCTTGAGACAACTTTAATGGTGATGAAGGATTAGTGGCTTAATCTTGTGCTAAGGGTGTGCTAGATGTGTGAGAGGATGAAAGTAGAGGCCTAGGATCTTGTGGTGCTATGATACCAAGTTGATAAATCAAGTAAGGTTGAGCTCATGATATGGATCAAAATACATGAGAAACATGATTAAGCATATGATTGAGATAATACCAGATGTGATTAAGCTAATAGCAAGATAATGACAAGATATTAAGAACAAACCCACATAATCTCATTGCAATAATCAAGGTCCATAAACCCATATTTATAGCCTTGGGAAGGGCTCCAATCCATGCTTTGTGTGCACCCTGGTGCCAACCATGTGCTCATTAATGCTCACACTACATGTGCCTCTTTGCATGTGCTACCTTTTTGACCTTTGACTTCACCTTTTACAAATGACCATACAAATCAACCTTTGCCAATGTACCCTTAGTCTATTCCTTTTCTAATGTGCATGCTCCTCCCCTTGCTCTACACCCGTTGCACCCTCACACAATGTGCATGCTCCTCCCCTTGCTCTACAACCGTTGCACCCTCACACAATGCATTTCTCAACAAGTCCAACATTTCCTCTTCCTAAGGTCGCCTTTTGTGATACTAGGGATATAGACTAAACTGCTATTTGTTGCCAAGGCAATGTGTGGTTGTTGGTAAGCATTTTAACACTGGTGGTGGATTTTATCATTGTGTCTACAGATGTCCATGGCATGTGTGTTAGTTTGGCAAATGGCAAAGTGCAGAATCATCTTGCATTCCTCCTTAAGGTGGACGCCCTTGATTGCTACATTTTGTCCTTCATTATTGTAAGGTTGCCTTTGTTTACGATACCAATGGCTACAAATGTTGATAATCATTCCACTGCTATTGGTGGTGCATGCTGCCATTGTATCGATAGAGTTTTGTGGCATGTGTGTTGGTTTGGCAAATGGAAAAGTGTGGAATCATCTTACAATCCTAAGATGTTCTTCATTGTTACATTTTGTGCACGACACAGGCTGACTCTAGAGGTAGAGAATTGTTACATTTTATGCACTAGATAGTTTGACTTCGGAGGTAAAGGGTGTTGCACTTTTGACGATAATCTTAGCTAACATGGCGTTGATTCTTATATACTAGGTATCTTCAAGAAGATGATACCAAGATCACACTGGAGTTAATTATGCTACTAGTGTGTTGAATGTAGATGTGTTTTATATTAGGACATTAACTTAGAAGTTAGCTAGAAAATTATAGAGTTTCATTTCCTTTAACTTAGAAGTTAGCTAGATAACTTGGACTTTAAAAGAGTTGCATAACTAAAATTATATTTGGACTTTAATTTAAAAGTTAACGAGAAAACTTGGAGTTTAAATAGAGTTGCATTTCTAAAATTATATTCGGACTTTAACTTAAAAGTTAACTAGTTTAAAAAGAGTTTGTGTACCTTGATTTTGAGGGCATCTTTTTAGATTTCGTCTGAACCCGCCCTTAGGGTTTGACACCCCCCTAGGCTGCCAAGCCTCCATCTGACAAAGAGAGAGAGAGAGACACAGAAGAGAGAATACCATCTGAGAGAGAGAGAGAGAGAGAGAGGGTTTCCTCATGCTGCATTGTTGATCCATGATGCTGGGCCGTCGAGTTCTTGCGAGGGCTGCCCGCCATCGGGTTCAGATCGCGCGAGGGTTTGCAGACAAGCCTGCGGAAGTGCCGCCGCCCGTGTCTGACGCCTTCAAAGATGCCTTCAAGAAGGTCGCACCCAACCTACAGTTGCCCAAGTTCCCTTCCCAGTTCATGAAGCCGCGACCTGCTGTCCCAGGCACCCTCCCTTCCAAGCTCACCGTCAATTTCGTTCTTCCTTACAAGTCAGAATTGGACGCGAAGGAGGTAAGCCTTCTCTGCGCGCGTATGGAGAGAGAGAGAGAGAGAGAGAGAGAGAGAGAGAGAGATCTTTGTGGCATTACGGTGGTGATAGTTAATGTAGACATACATAAGCAAATACACAATGCTGCTGATGGTGGTTATGATATTTGGTGGTGATGGTGATTATGATACACAAGTACAAGGAATCCATGGAATACTGAACCATGGATAATATTGAAAGACTAAAAAACTTCAAAACAGACTAGCCGGCATCGTAATGATCATGTGGATACACGCGTGCGTGTGTATGTGTGTATGTGTGTGTGTGTGAGAGAGAGAGAGAGAGAGAGAGAGAGAGAGAGAGAGAGAGATATCACAGTGGCGCTTTGGATGATTACGGTGGTGATAGTAATGTAGACATACATAAGCAAATACACAATGGTGGTGCTGGTGATTACGATATTTGGTGTTGACAATTTCATTTTCCTAGACCTTCGTTTGTGGGACTTAACGTTGCTGCCATCTGTTCATATGCAGTGATGCTATCCCTTGCAAACAGGGTGCAATCATGGGCAATAATCAGCAAGCAAGTGTTTGAAACATGCTATCAGGGGAAAAAACGTTTGAAACATGATGCCCTCAATTAACCTTTGGAGAGAGAGGGGAGGATGCTTCAAATGTATGACGTTTTGTACACTTCAGCCTGGAAAAGCCTGTTTCATTGCCACTATGTTACACATGCAACTGTGGTCTTTTCTGGAGGATAGTCTTGTTCTGGTTTCTTTCCTTTGTAAGAGCGTGTGTCTTCTTAAAGAATAACCTTGTTCCGGGTCTTCCTTTGAGAGTGCACCTCTTTTCTAGTACATGTTCAGGATTTATATTTTCATTCACCAATGCCCCTTTAACTACTCCTAGAAGGGGGCGCCTACTTCTGTGGCGCTTGGGCTTTGATTGTGCACCATTTACTTTCCTTTTACTGGAACTTTAATACCTATTAACCATTGCTTTAGGTATTTCCTATTTGAAATCCCTTGAATCTTATTTATATGCAAATCTTTTGCATATAAATCCTTTTAGTGTTTCCTATTAGCCTCATAACATTTCCTCCCCCTTGAAAGAAAAGTTTTCGTCCTCGAAAACAAACTCAGGAAACCTTTTCTTCAGTGTAGTCACTCTTTCCCCCGTCGATCCTTCTTTTGCTCAATCTTTCTACTTTACTAAACATTCTTTAAACATGGTATGTCTAGTTTTCTTTTTTTGATATTCGAGAATCTTTTAAGGCTCATGAGGAAGAATAGGTGGTTCTATAAAATCAACCATAGTCACAAGGGACGGGAGATGGCCATAAGTAGGGAACGAGGACGGGGGAGGGAACAACACTCAAAAAGTACTTTTTTAAAAAGTATTTCTGCTCTACACTTATTCTACTTTGGAAGTACATCAAAATAAGCACAAATTTACACTAAAATGGTAAGCTTTTGAGTCATATTAACAAAATACACCGATCAAAGAGTGAAGGCATTGACGGTTGATTGTATTAATAATTAAGTAGATACAAAATGAGTCATGACTAAGCCTTAAGGAGGTAGAATACATGGAAGGACTCAAATGAGTGAATGATAAAAAGTGCTAAAGCTTAGAGGCTAGAGCCTAGAGCTAAGTAGTAAGACCCATGAATCACGATCCATGAATGATCATCCACGTGAAGTGCTCGCCTCATGGTCATGGATAGCTTGTGCCAAAGGAGCATCAAGCTTATTCTCATTCTCATCCTCACTGGCATGCTGTTGTGGCACCTCATCCTCTTCTTGCTCTTCTTGTTGACTCATCTCCCACTCGGTGAAGAGATCTGCCTTCTTGGTCACGCTCTTGCAAAGCATTCGCAAGTTCGCGCTGACGAAGACAAGGTCATTGGCACGCTCTACCCCAAGTCGGTTCCTCTTCCTAGAGGCAATGTGGTTGTAGGTGCTCCAAAGTTGCTCCAAGTAAGAGGAGCTGACGGCCTGGCTAAGTATGCGGATGGCCAGCTGCTGGAGCTCCGGTCGATCTGAACCAAAGTCCTCCCACCATAGAGCAGCACCAACTTTGGAGCAGTCGATCTGTGCATCATGACAGCGGTCCACAGTTGCATAGAAACGCGTTTCATACAGGTTCGAAACGTACGAAACGTTTCGAAATGTTTCGTCCTATATGAAACGCGTTTTTTTCATCATCCCAAATTTTTTTTTCCGGTACAATGTAGAGACGGATTGCATTGAGAGTTCTCTCCCAGGATTGCAGTTCAGGGCCTTGTGAGAGAAACTGGAGTACATGGGCTCTTTTTCACACGAAAAAGAGAAATAGACTCTCCTCAGCACAATTGGAGAGGCTTGTCTTTTGTCATTGCAATCTCTGATTGCTAGAACAAAAGGGTCATTCCATTGAGCCTCGCCAAGTGAATCCAGATAAGATTGATATCATGAAGTGCAAGGAGATTCCCGACATTCCTCAGGAGGACAGAGACATCTATTCTATGCTCTATGAGGAGATCATGGCTCCGGCTCGCACTACATGATCTTCTTGAGAGGCTAGTACTAGTGGTGCACCTGCACCTCTAGAGGATGAGGCATTTGAGGACTTGGCTACCGGCATTGACCTTGAGAGTGAGGCTGCAAAGGAAGAAGATGCAGATGAGGATGAGCATGAGGATGCAGATAGTAGCTAGCAGCTGCTGCCAGTATCATTTTATTTGGACATGTTATTTAGTTTGAACTTTGGACATGCTGTTTATTTTGATCTTGGATTTTGAGTCATGATTCATCACCCACGTGGTGATCCTTTTGATTTCTGTTTAGTCATCAGTGATCATCCACGTGATTTGTGATATCATCATATCTTACATGTATTTTGTTTTTATTGAAATGAATTCAATGTGGTCTCTTATAAGTTATGTCAACAGTTTTTTCTTTTCCATATTTGAAGTAAAAAATATACATGTTTTTTCTATTTTGTATGAAACCTTTTTGTACCCGTTTCTTACCTTTTATGAAACGTTTCAAAACGTATGAAACCTGTTTCATACCTGCCGTTTCTGAAACGCCTGGCAACTATGTGACAGCCATAGGAGCCATGAAATGACCTGTACATGGAAAGCTGGTCCCTGATGTTACGCCTTATCGATGCATCAGGCACAAGACGGTCCAAGATGATCCTCCATCCAGCGCTCGCCTCCCGGTCGCTCTCCTATTTGTTGCCTTGGAATTCTGGGTCCACCATATAAGCTGCTCCATGCAATGGAGAGTAGTAGGAATTCCACCTTCCTAACCACAAGGCATGGATCTCCTCGTATTTGTCTTCATCAGGCACAAGGTCTTTCAACTTCTCTCTCATGCGATCCATGGCCTCGTAGACCTTGCCTATGCATGGTTGCATAGCGTCTACAATCCTCAATACGTGGACTATGAGCCTCACCATAGCATCTGTTTCACATGCTCCCACCAAGAGGCGTCATCCGCCCGTAACCTACAGTCTTGGCCAGTGTTTGCACGGGACTCTTGCATGTCGATAAACTCGTCGCTAAGGAAAAGCCCCCTCAAAGCACCACTATAATCCTTCAACCGGCCTAACATGAGGAAGTTGTAGGCAAACCGGGTGTTGGAATATTTGAGGAGAGAGAGAGAGAGAGGATCTCTTGTTGAACTCATGCCAAAGTCTTTGGTGGTTGAGGACAAAGGAGACCATGGTGTTGGTCTCCTCAATGAGCGGGTTGATCCATGGCAATGGCCCTATGTCCTTGAGGAGGTTGTTTAGGCAATGAGCCATACAAAAGGACACCGTGACATGTCCATACATACCTTGGAGGATAGCTCCCACAGCTCAATTGGAAGGCTCTCCATCCGCAACAAAGCCCACTACATGCTCGGGGCCAATGATCTCCATGATGGTAGTCCACTCCCCCGCAAGCACATCGGCACTCTTCCCGGTGCCGGATGCATCATGAGATGAGATGTACATCTCTCCGCGGGAATATGTAACCATGCCATGAATATTCCTCTTGCGGGTGTCGCTCCATCCATCCACAATGAGGGAGACTCTGTTCCTCTCCCATCACCCTTTGTGTTGTCGGCTGCTTGCTCTACAATGCGCTTCTCCTTCTCGAGCAATGTAGTGCGCAAGCTCTCGGATGAGGGGGCGTATAGGTTGAGCTATACTCCATACTCCCCAATCTTCTTAACCATGACCTTGAAGTATTCCAACCTATTCAAGAAAGCAATTTACTAATGAGAAGGGGACTAGGATAATGAAAACATGAATGATGAATTGGCAATGATCGATTGCACTTACCTAGCCGCTTGAAAGGCAATGTGGTTGTGGAAGAAGAAGCGGGCCACCGCCATATCCATCTCCTTCAACTTGGGGTTTCAATTCTCCCCAAGTGTAGATTGTCGCCGTGGGCTGCAACACAATGGATCGGCTTTCGGAACCAAGACCATCTCTTCTAAAAATCCTCAACATGAGGAATCATATACATGCGACATGTTACAAACGTTCATTCCAAATTTTAATCATTATGATTTATTTATGAATCATGATTAAATTATGAATATTAAATTGTCCAAATATATTTCAAGTAATACCTATCAGGGCTAATAGTCGTGGACCTTGTGATAGCTCGTTGAAGCCTCTCCATGAACTCGTAAAAGAGTCCCATAGTGACTCTCTCACCATAAGAGAGTTGCAACATAGACACCACTGGCAATAATGCACACTGTAATCCATTAGTCTCTGTCCAGAACTCATTGTCAAAGATAGTGTTCTGGATGCTTATGGCAGCAAGTGTGGTAGACTCGGGCCACTCGTTCCACTCTTGGTCAACTATCATACTCCGTAGTGCAATGTTGCACTTCACTAGCCTACACTTTTTAATATGTAAAAGAATTGATTAAGATCATACTTAACTCTAAGCCCTAAGAAAACCAAGGAATTGATATCCAAATAGACTCACTGACACAAGACAAGAAAGATATAGCAAAATTTGGTTTTTGCTGGCTTTACCAACTCCCATTGGCAGTGGGATCAGAATAAGCCAAGCACAAATGACTTCTGAGTCACAAAGCTTATTATCTCTTTGGCTGTCTACCAAGGAAGCAACCCGAGGCGTGTACTCCAAAAGTGGAGTAGCCCCCCTGAAGTGAGTAGCCCCCCTTCCATAAATAGCTTAGGGCCCTTTTAAGGTTTACTAAAGCCACCCAAGATTTATTAACCTTAGAAACTTAAAAACTTTGGTCCTCAATCATACTTGGGACTGTCCACACATATTTCTTTTGTCCGGAAGTATGCATCTTTAAAAATTTATCTTACATTTATCTTGCTCACCAACCACCATGCTCACACTTATGTTGTTCCACTTTCACAGGGTCATGACAGGGACGCTCCCGTTCGCAGCCATATACAGGAATAATGGAATGATGCGCAGGGAAGTTGTGCTTTGGGGTGGGGTCCTTTCCGGACCTATGGACTTGGGCCATGGCAGGGGCTATTTGGGGCTGTCTGCTGGTCCTGTTGTTGTCCGTGTATTCAGATCTTCCTCTGCTGTCCATATTTGCTCCACTTGTTCCAAGCCTGCTTGTTTCACAGACATGCACTAAACTACCCGTTGCATCCCTAATCTTCACCCTCATTCAGGCATTTATCCCTTCGTAGAATGGATTCTAAAATTGCGAAACTCTAGGGTTTCCCATGGATCCTTTTCTGCTAATGTGAGAAATCCTGCACTGAATGCTTGGTATGCAGGAGCATTTTGTTTTTTTGGGTGAGATTTTACCCCCCCCCCCCCTTTCTCCCCGGGTCCCTTTCTCTCTCCTTGTGCCTTAGAGGGACGCTCCCATTTGCCAGCCATATACACAGGAAAAATGGTGCTTTGGGGTGGGATCCTTTTTGTGTGATGACTGATTCAACATTTGTTTTGAAGGCTGCCTATTTTCCTGTCTTGTTTTAATTATAATTATTAAGCGGTTCTGCATATTACAGGTGGACATGGTGATTGTACCGGCAACCACAGGACAAATGGGTATCCTCCCAGGACATGTTCCTACTATTGCAGAGCTTAAACCTGGAATTATGTCAGTTCATGAAGGAAGCGACGTTAAGCAGTACTTTGTTAGTGGTGGGTTTGCATTCGTTCATGCAAACTCTGTTGCAGATATTACTGCAGTGGATGCATCTCCTCTTGACTGGTTTGATCCTGAGGAAGTTAAGAAGGGGCTTGCAGAGTACACTCAAAAGGTAGGCACTGCAAGCACAGAGTTTGAGAAAGCTGAGGCTCAGATTGGGGTTCAAGTACACAGCTCTTTGTCATCAGCACTTGGTCTAGCATAAAGCTATGTCAATAAGCTTGCGGTCACAATGTGCACTCCAGGTTTAAACTTCTTTGCACACTGATGAGCCATTGCAGTATTTGCAATATGAAATAACAGTTTATTGGGTCATTGTTGCAAAAATGCTTTGGAGTCTTCGACTGTACGTTGCTTTAATAAAAGGCTCTTTTTTTCTCTCCCAAGAAATTTATGAAAGGATTGCAAACAAGAGAGGAAAATAACTGGTTGGGCAGTAAATTTCGAAGTGCAATAAATGTCCGGCTCTTGCAAGTCTAGCAAGAGATCTCCATGTGCATCTCACAAGATAGCTCTCTTCAGTTGGTACATTTAAAAGTGTTAAAGAAAGCTCCAGGATGCAATTCAGAAAATGACGTTTGTTTGTAGAAGTGTTAAAGAAAGCTCCAGGATGCAATTCAGTAAATGATGTTTGTTTGTAGGTTTGTCTGGTTAAGAAGCTAACTTTATCTGAACAAGTTAAGGTGGTGTAATCTCAATCTTGAAACTCAAAGAGCTTACTCAATGCACGAATTTTTTGCTTTCCTTACTGTAAAAACCATGAAAAGGCAAGGATGAGAATGAAGCATAATTTCATGTGAGTATTGTCTGCATTATTTTATATTTTTTTGGGAAAGTTTAACATGGTTTTTTTTTAATGTGACTACTTTGCTTGCTTAAATTGTGTATGGTATTTCTTGTTGAAGGTGCTAAGGTCTAGGATGTTTGTTTGATTGATGGAGCAATGCTTGCATGAAGTTTTTGAGCTTGCTTGGAAAAGGTAGATATAGTGTAGTGATTGCCTTTAGTCAAAAAGTTTTGGCTGGTCTTGGCTCCAACCAAAATCAGAAATGAGGAAATTATCTACGTAGGTCCACTGTGAGCCCTCATCAAATGAAGTTTTTGGGCTTGCTTGGCAAAGATAGACAGTGTGTAGTGATCAAGAAGTTTGAGCTCCAATCAAAATTGGATATGAGAAAATTATCTACAAAGGTCCACTTGTGTGAATCCTTATTGTTTGAACATTGGTGTTCCTCTTTCTCCCTTTCCCTCTTTCATTCTTTCACACACACACACACACACACACACACACACTTGTATATAAAAGAAACAAAGTTCATCATTTTTTAAACACTTTATTTTGTCTTTGCTTTCCCTTCGCTCTCTCCCCCACAAATACATTCAAGGCTAGAGCATACCTTGCCTTTGCTGAAACATGTGTCGTTGGATGCATTGCGGTAGAGCCACAAAATACAACTCGTGTGGGTGCGTGAGCTCCATCAAGAGAGGGAGAAGCCTACACTATCTTATTCTTGCAAGCAACCATCAAGCTATGCAAGAATCCAGCAAATCACAAGTAAGCAATAGACTTGAGAAGAGGGAGATCTCACATGTATTCTATAGCAAGGGAATGAATGTGTATTGCTTAATGTCAAAATACAAATGTCTAGTGTTCACACTTGGCCAAACAAAACTTAAAACAGGTCTAGGGTCACTATTGGTACCTTCATGTAAATATATCCACGAAGTTTGTGACTTCCCTATTTGGTATTAAGCATTGGGTAAGGCCGCTTCATAAAGTCTAACGTCATCTTATAAAAGATAGGCTTTTGTTACATGCGGGTAAGATATCAAAACTCCTTTCGGTAGGATGGGCAGGTAAAACCATGTTAACCAATAGAGCATTTAACGTCTGTCTTTGCTCTTTAATGTAGAATATTTGTGGCGACATCTATTGGCATCTGTTAATCCCAAAATGGGTAAAACATTTTTTCGTTGTTGATATCGCGTCCTCATAATTGAGTAGAATACTTTGTTATGGGAAGAATTGAGAAGTTGTGTGGTTGATGTTCAAGATACCAAGTGAATGCTTGTTTTTGTTGAAGGAATGGAAAAGGCTTATTAGTGAATGCAACAGTTAGTGAATGGTACCTAAAAGGGGTAAAAGGGTCTTAGCAATAGTTTTGTGAGCTTTTTCCTTTATTTTTGTTTAATGTTGTTTTTGGCAATTACAAGTAGGTTACAATATTTACTGTTAAGGTCACATGATTCTAAGGCTTGTTAGCAATGGAGGAGAAGAGATGGGGGGTTTGGAGGAATGTAGACATTTATGAGAACGAGATTATGAATCTTAGTTCCTCATTTGATACATTAAAGTAACTTGTAAGATGTCAGCTTCTTGGTTTATGTTTTCCCTGTTGTGAGACTATTATCAAATGAGCTCGAGGAGGACTTGTTCTTGCATTCTTCATCCTATGTGTTTTTTTGAATGTTTAAGCGTATTAAATTTCTCTTACAAGTAAATGTACAAAATAAGCTACATAATGATGAGTCAAGAGGACTCTTGATGTAGCTATTGTGTTGACGTTGAGACCATTGGAGAGACATGAAAGAATTATATTGACTTGTGAGGACTATGATGAGCTTCTTCACATCTTTGAAGAGGAATTTGGGGCTTTATGTGGAGAGAGTATTGAGGAGATTTTGTTTTGCTGGGGAGGTTTGGGTTGTCAAACAAGTATGGCGTAATGGTACTAGAGGATACTTTATTGGGTTTACACCGTCACAAAGGATAAGCTTGACGGATTGCAAAGCAAGCTTGGGATGCACTTTACGAGGTGCATAACGAGGCATGAGTAACTTACTTACGCATGGAGTTAGAGTCCGAGCATATAAATGAGGGAGACTTAATGGACGAGTTTCTCACAAGGACTAAAGATCTTAGAGAGCAGCTTGCATGTATTAATGAGGCCTATCCAAACAATTCATTAATTTCCATGATTCTCACAGTTTTACTGGTTTATGCTGCGGTGTTGCGTCCACACTCTAGCTCATGGTGAAGGGTAACCCCAATGCGCTAAAAAAGGTTGGACAAGGAGAAGAAGAAAGAGTCAGGGCATGGCTCTGGGTTGATGCATCAGCACCACCAAGTGCTGAAAAGAAGAATGAACTATGCATGGGATGATTGGGCATTCATTACGCACTGCAGTTTATAGCCCTTCTATCCATGATGTATATATGCCATTAACACATCATCATTGTCTGGTATTTTGATAGTGGTGTTAGCAAGCACATTAATTCTCAGCATGATTTGTTTTCCCTCTTTGAGTTCACTCCTCAAGGAGGCATAGCCACATCTGCAAACAACTTCTCATATCCAGTGAAAGGAGTTAGTAAGGTTGTTCTCACAACTGTAAATGGGGATAATCACTCTCTCAAAAGTCTTGTTTATTCTAGGCATTAAAAACAACTTACTACTAGTCTCTACCATTGCTAGGGAGGCCTAGTGGTCAGATTTGTTGATGTGATAGGTGTACAGTTAATGACTGGAGTGATGGACACATCACTGTGGTATTAGATATTCTAAGCCAAGGGCTTTATAGGGTGGAGAGGTATGAGAGATTGGCACATCATGCGTATTCGTTAACTACCACATGTGCTATGTGTGATGCAAAGCTATGGTATGTCCACTTTGGTCACTTGAATTTTGAGAATTTTTTGTGCCTTAAAAGGCAACAGATGGTGTCAAAGTTGCTAAAGCTTGAGGAACATTTTGGACAAGATGCAATGGGCATTATTTCCACCGAAAGATGAATTAGGAAAGGTTGTCTAGAAGTTATAGCTTATACATAGTGATGTATGTGGTCCTATGAGGACACCATTGATTGGGGGATATGTATACTTTGTGACTTTTATTGATGACTACTCTAGGCACACTTGAGTGTATCTATTAAAAGCATAGTTAGAGGTTTTTACATGCTTTAGATACTTTGTTTCTATGGTTGAAAATGTGACTGCATGTAAAGTTGGCACCCTTTAGATAGATCAAGGGGGGGGGGGGAGTTATGTCAAAGGAGTTTCATGCATATATGGTTGAAAGAGGCATAAAACATCAATGTATAGTGCCTTTATGCAGGTTAAGAAAAGCTTTGTATAGCCTTAAATAGGCTATCGGAGCATGGTATGTAAAGGTAAATATTTGGTTGCAAATGGTTTTTGCAAAATAGTCCAATTGAGAGTACCCTCTATGTAAAGAGAAGTAAAGATTGTTTATATGTTGATGACATGTTACTCTCATAGGCCCTAATGAGGAGAAGATTTCAACCTTTAACGCTGAATTACATGTGACATTTGAGATGACAGATTTGGGGTCATTGCATTATTATATGGGCATACACTTCATGTAATGTGATGATGTGCAGTCAAAGTACATACAAAGATTGCTTACACAGTTTGGTCTTGAAGATTGTAAGCATGTTGCTACACTAGTAGATATGGTACTAGGCTCAATCTCCAGGATTCAAGTGAACCATTTGATGCATCACTTTATCTCAACAGGCTATTGGGTGCCTTATCTATCTATATAATATGAGGCCAGACATCTAGTTTAGAGTCTCCATATTGAGATAGTTTATGCATAGTCCCAAAAGTAAGCATTGGTAGGATACTATGTGAGTATTCCGATACTTATAGGGCACTCAATCTCTTGGGCCACTATGCTAAGGGAGGTGATTTAGCTACATGATTTCAATGATTTCGATTAGGCTAGAGATGTTATGACATGTGAGTAATAATGGCTTTTGCTTTCATCTTGGTGATTCATGTATATCATGAGTCAGCACAAGAAGCAGCCAACATGCTACTTTGAGATGTGAAAAGCTGAGTGCAGGATCGCTTTTAAATTAGCTGTAGAGACACCTTTTGGCAGATCTTGGTGTTTGTCCGCCACCCCCATCTTCACTGAAAGTAGGGTGTTTTATGAGGAACCCAATGTTTCATGCTCACATAAAGCACATTGAGGTGTAGAGGCTCATTGTAGGAGAGATCAGACCGGCTTATATCTCTACACGACCATGTGCTAGGTATGTTCACGAAGGCTCTTCGATGAAAGAAGTTCAAACCTTTTTTCCATTTGGGGAGTGATTAGCCATATGATCCTTGTACATGTTAACATTATCACTACAGGGAGATTTGTAACCATTTATATGGTAGTGATGTGGACATAGGCTAATAATGGGCTGGGGGACATTTTCCCTCCTTAGAAGGTTTTTTTCTTTGAGCATGTGTACACACTCTTATGAGTGAGTGTGTAAGTAACCTTATCATGTCACTTCACTTCACTTACACACTCACTCTTATGAGTGAGTGTGTAAGTGACCTTATCATGTCACTTCACTTGTCCACTCATTTTCATCAATTTACTTTGAGTGTTATCTGTTGGAATTAGGGTTGCAGGAAAGCGCTTACAGAAGAAGAAGCAAGAATGCACACAACACAAAGTGTATTAGATTGTGTCAATGTACAAAAGATAAGTTAGCCCTAGAATGATGGGCGTATATACAAGCCGGGGGAAAAAACCTCCTAAAGAGGGAAAAAGTACCCCGACGGTCCTAAGTGTGTTCACACACATCACTAGCCTATATATATGGCAACAAATCCCCCTTGGGAGTGATGGTGTGAACGAGAGCTGGCACTCATGTATAGGGGAGTGCCATGCCCGAAGTAGATCAATCCACAAAGGGGAGCAAGCCCAAAGCTTTGCGGAAAGCTTCGAACTTCTCACGAGGAAGCGCCTTTGTGAAAAGATCGGCGAGGTTGTCCTGTGTTGGCACATAGGCCAAGCTGATCTCTCCTGCTGAGAGTCTCTCCCTGACATAGTGATAATGCACCTCAATGTGCTTTGTGCGAGCATGAAAAACTGGGTTGCTCGCAACTGCCAATGCGCTCTGACTGTCAGTGAAGATAGAGGTGGCAGACTCCTATCTAACACCCAAGTCAGCCATAAGCCGTCTGAGCCACACACACTCAACCGTAGCTGTGAAAGCTGCCCTGTACTCAGCTTCACAACTAGAAGTGGCCACAGTAGGTTGCTTCTTGCTCAACCAAGATATGCATGAGCTACCGAGCATGAAACAAAAACCACTTGTGGACACTCTTGTGTCATAGCAACCAGCCCAATCTGAGTCCAAAAAAGCATGCAAATCTGGCGGCAACGATCCCCCCTTGGGATAAAACAACCCAAGATGTATGGTGCCACTCAAGTAGCGAAAGATGCATTTAACTGCCTTCCAATGCTGAGACCCTGGGCTATGCATAAACCTGCTCACCTGTGAGACTGCAAACTGAATGTCCGGCCTCGTAATGCAAACATAAATGAGGCAACCAACAGCTGTCTGATAGAGTCTGACATCAAAGTGATCTCCAGCATCATGAAGACTCAACTTCAAACCTGTCTCCATTGGAGTAGCAATAGGCTTGCAGTCTTCAAGGCCAAATCTCCGCAACAATGTCTCAATATGCTTTGTCTGACACAAAGCAATACCTCCATCACACTGCTTAAATTGTATCCCCAAATAATGATGCAAATGCCCCAAATCTGACATCTCAAAAGAGGCATTCAAATCAGCCTTAAAATCAGCAATATGACTCTCATTTGGTCCTGTGAGCAGCATGTCATCGACATAGAGAGCAATGATTAGATGTACATCATCCACATGTTTAACATTCAAAGTGCTTTCTGTTGGACTATTCTGAAAACCATGTGCAGTCAAATATGCATGTATCTTTTCATACCAAGCTCGTGGAGCTTGCTTTAAACCATATAAAGCCTTTTTCAACCTGCACACTTTGTTTTCCTTCCCTCTTTGAACAAAACCACGTGGCTGCAATACATACACCTCCTCATGCAAATCTCCATTCAAGAACGCAGTCTTTATGTCCAACTGATGTACATTCCAACCATTATGAGCTGCCAATGCACAAATGCTACGAATGGTAGTCATACGACAAGTGAGAGCAAAGGTCTCATCAAAATCAATGCCCTTTTCTTGAGCATAACCCTTTGCAACAAGTCTAGCCTTATAGCGATCAACACTGCCATCTGGCTTTCGTTTCAACTTAAAAACCCACTTACATCCAATGGCCTTTTTACCAATAGGCAAATCACACAAAGACCATGTACCATTCTTCAATATAGCATCATATTCACTTTGCATTGCAGCCAACCAATTTTTTGAATTTTGTGCCTCATCAAATGAAAGAGGTTCTTCCTCTTCACACATACTAGACACAGCCAAAGCATAACAATCTGATGCATAAGAGGCATGCTGAAAACCTGAACGAGTACGACTAGTCATAGGTGCATCAATCTTACTATCACGCAAGGTTTGCACCAGCCATTTAGGCATACCTCTAGCCTGCTCATTTTCAGCCCTATCCTCATGAATTACATCCTGTAAATCTGCATCAAAAATAGGCTGATCTATGATGTTCGAAATCTGCATAGGCTGAATATTTACCTCATTAGGACTTACATTTGAATTCCCACCTGTAAACAGAGGCAACAATGTATCAAATACATCCCGTGAGCTTACACCTGTCTCTTTGGTACATGATAACAAAGGCTGCACAGCATCTTCCACAAAAACAACATCTCGACTAATCAAGATACGCTTTGACTGCGGATGATACAATCTGTAACCCTTGCTCTCAGCACTGTAACCAACAAAAATGCATTTGACAGCTTTATCATCCAATTTTCTGCGTTGTTGCACAGGCACTAAAGCATAGGCTAAGCAACCAAAGACACGTAAGTGACCAATAGAAGGCTTCCTGCCATGCCAAGCTTCGTATATGGAGTAATAGACTGCAAGGCCTTAGTGGGACACCTGTTGAGTACATATGCAGCACACATGACAGCCTCAAGCCAAAACGCATGTGGCAAAGCTTGGCTCTTGACCATACATCGTGCCATCTCCATAAGTGACCTGTTTTTCCTCTCAGCAACACCATTTTGCTGAGGGGTATACGGCACTGTACATTGGTGTTTTATCCCACGACTAGCCAGAAATGCATCAAACTCTTTAGACATGTACTCCCCCCCTCGATCAGAACGGAGGGTGCCCACAGTACAATTGGATACATTTTCAACCATAAGAAAAAACTGTTTGAAGCACAAAAACACTTCAGACTTTGCCTTCAGTGGATATACCCATGCATGCCTCGAGTAATCATCAATGAAAGTCACGAAGTACAAGTGTTTCCCAAATGACGGAGTTTGCATAGGCCCACATACATCACTATGTACAAGTTGCAATTTGCGAGTGGCCCGCACAGAACCATCCTTTGGAAACGCAGAACGCTGCATTTTGCCCAAAATACAGCCTTCACAAACATGTTTCAATGGTGCCTCAAGAGGGGGCAATGAAGCAACCATATCAAATTTCTGCAAACGCAGCAGTTCAGATGACCAAAACGAGCATGCCATAGTTTTGCATCTGAAACTGCCTTTTCATCAGAAACTGCATTTGCTGAATCTTCCACACACTTGTCATAAGAATTGAGCCTATACAGCCCACGAAATAAGGTGCCAGATACAATAATCGTATCACCAGAAGTCAAATCATGAATAGTACATCTGTCATCCACAAATTTGACTACAAGTCCAAGTCGAGCAAGCGCAGAGACAGACAATAGATTCTTCTTTATCCTTGGCACATACAAAGCATCTGAAAGCGTGAAAGCACTGCCATTTGCAGCAGTAAGCATAATTTTACCAATGCCCTTCACTGGGTAAGAAGCATTATTGGCACATGTGACAGTATTCCCATTAGGGACAGCCTCAAGAGAAGTGAACATATCACGATGCGAGGTAATGTGCTTTGTAGCACCACTGTCAAAATACCATACATGAGAGTCAATAGAAACTGCCAAACATGCATCATATACAGATGGGTCATATTGGCAATACACGCTAAACGCCCATTCTGTATCCTGCACAACATTTGCAGAATTTGCATTTGTAGAAGCATCCGCTATTGTGGCTGCATTTGACTCTTTCTTCTTTGCCTCTATAGCCTTTAGCTTAGGGCAATTCTTAATGACATGATCATTTGCCTTACAATAGTTGCATCTGGTCTTTTTCTTGCCTTTATCAAGAGCCTTCTCAGACTTATTGTTGCTACCTGTGGAAGGAGAAGAAGTTGCAGACCTACTAATAGGAGAAGAAACAGTGGAAGGGGCTGCCTTACCACTTCTTTTCTGCTGCTGAGCAGCAATAAATGCTTGATCAACTACACGCTGCCTGGCCCTGTTTTGCCTGGACTGTGCTTCTTGCAAGAGCTTGTTGACTAAAGTATCATACTTGACAGCATCAGGTCTGTCCTCATTAAGAAGTCTCCACGTGGAAGCAAAAGTCTGATATGTCTCAGGTAAAGCATCAAGAACAGTCTGCACAAGAGAATGATCAGGAATAATCTCACCTGCAGAAATCAACTGTTCTTTGAGATCTTTAATCTCAGCAAGAAAAACATTCATGTCATCATCTTCTTGCATAATCTTCAATTCTAGCTCTTTACGCAGGTAAGCGATTTTTGCCTCGTTACGACCTGCATACAAACCAGCTAGAATATCCCAAAGCCTGTTTTGCTGTTTTAGCTGAACGAATATGTGGGGTGATGTTACGTTTGACAGAAAGTGCAATCAAGGCATGAGCCTGCGTATCTTTACCATCCCAAAACGAGCTTGTTCAGCAGTGGGTAAAACAGCAGCAACAGTAGAGCTGCTAGAACCTACAACATCCTCAACAGATCCTACATCCACAGAACCTGGACGTACATCCATACCCTGCACAATGTTCCACACTCCTTTTGCAACCAAAACATGCTGCATCATGTATGCCCAAAGTGGGTAGTTGCTGTCTCCATCCAGTTTGTCTTCAGTAGACAACATGTGAAATACATCATTGCTGTTATCAGCCATGGCCACTGACTGAAACTGATGCAAAAGCTACCTATAATGAAGCAAAGACTGAACAGAAGACAACTTGTGCTATGTAGCACGGTCCACAATAGAACACGTATACCTGTTTTGCAAAAAACTGCACTGTCGAAATTTCTGTAGAAAATGACGAAAACACCTGTGCAGAACTTGAAATGCAAAAATGGAGCCCGAAACGACCTCAGATGCAAATTTTGAGAACGCCAAGCCCTACGAGCTTATTTGCAGAGTATAGGGACCTGCAAGCGCTCGTGAAAGCTCACCTCAATCGGAGAACATGAGTCGGAGGGTACTGGCGGCGTAGCCCTAGGAGCCGATGCCTGCTCTGATACCAATTGTTGAAATTAGGGTTGCAGGAAAGCACACAAAGCTTGGAGAAGAAGAAGCAAGAATGCACATAACACAAAGTGTATTAGATTGTGTCAATGTACAAAAGATAAGTTAGCCCTAGAATGATGGGCGTATATACAAGCCGGGGGAAAAAACCTCCTAAAGAGGGAAAAAGTGCCCCGACGGTCCTAAGTGTGTTCACACACATCACTGCCTATATATATGGCAACATTATCCTTCTCTCTCTATCTCTGTTTTCTTGTTGCATGTGTGTGTGTATGTGTGCGCGCGCGCGTGTGTGTTGCTACCTTTGTCTCAACTCTAGTAGTTTGTGCAAAGTGCTTCTCTTCAATCCCATGAGAAAACATCTCTTTAGTTATGCATCATTCAGTTTTCCCAATCCTCACATCATGAATTTAGGGTTTGCATATGCAAGATGTATTACCATACTCATGTAGAGTTATGTTGCTATGCACTCTACCTAGGGCCTTGGCTTAAGAATCTATAGATGAAGGCTATTTTCAAAGCTCTAAAGTTTTCCTTAATTGTAGGTATGAAAGTGATAACCATCTAAGGGCTTTCCCACTAAGCATAGGTTCAGTATGTATACCTTGGTGGGATAATCCAAAGCTTCATATATATTTTTTAAAAATTGCATGAATTAACAAGATCAACGGATCCATCATATTTGCCCCATGAGCTTGGAGATATCTATGTGGCCATGGCCTAGTAGATGACTCACTTGGACCATGTGCAACTTCTCTTGAATATATCACCATTTATTCCTTTTATATTCCCTCTCCCTAGATTTCTATGGTTTGGGGGCTACAAGGTTTGTTGGGTGTTGGCTTTAGCATCTGTAAAAGAGATAAGGACTAGAAATGGGACAATTGGGGTCACCAAGGGTGCAAACACTGGTGGCATATGAGCCTTTTTCACTAAGAAAAGGTTCAATGCATATACCTTGATGGGATAATCCAAACCTTCATGTATTTATTTAAAAAATTGCATGAAGTGAACAAGATCAATGGATCCATCATATTTTCCCCATGAGATTGGAGGTCTCTATGGCCATGGTCCTAGATGACTTACTTGGGCCATATACAACTTCTCTTGAGTTTAGCAACATTCATTCCTTCCGCCTTCTTAGATTGCCATGGTTTGGAATCTATAGGGGTTGTGAGGTTTGTTGGGTGTTGCCTTGAGCATCTATAAGAGATCGGGATCAGTTTTTATACTACCTAGTTATTATGATAATTGGAGTCACTGAACAGTAGTGGCATAGTTGGAGGTGCAAAGTGGGTCCACCGATGTGATTGGAATTTACACTTGAGGCATGGACCTCGAGGGTTTATACATATCCATTGCTGGCCTTAGTTATGTCAAGGGCATGTTTAATCCCCCTGAGGGTGCCATGGTTTGATTATGGTAATTGCTCCTTGATGAGCAAGAGCACCACACTTGAGTCTTACGATTCTCTTGGTCAACGTGATTTTCATGCAAATTTGATTTGTACGCAATTATTGATTTTTATGGCTTGAAGTTAGATTTTCACGCAAATTTCAGGCTCACGCAAATGTGAATTATTTTGAGATTTTGTGTTATCACATGAATTTAGGTTTTCAAGTCCGTGAAAGTATCACGTGGATAGGGTTTTCACATCCATGGTGGAGCATGAAAAAGTCTTTTTTATTTCATTATATATATATATATATGTATGTATGTATGTATGTATATGTATATATGTATGTGTGTGTGTGTGTGTGTGTGTGTGTGTGTGTGTGTGTGTGTGTGTGTATATATATATATATATATATATGTATGTATGTATGTATGTATATGTATATGTATATGTATATGTGTGTGTGTGTGTGTGTGTATACAGGTGGATTCCAGCCTGTGTGAGAGGGTATAATTTTGAATTTCCAATATTCAAGGGTGAAAAACTTGCACAAAAGGCAGGGGGCAAAAAATCAACACCCTCTTAAATGCTTATGACACCTCTTCCCTTGAATTCCCAATATTCAAGGTGAAAACCTTACACAAAAGGCAAGGGGAAAAAAAGTCAAGACCCTCTCCTATGACACCTCATCCCTTTTCTTGGCCTTTCTCCACCCCCACCCCCCCTTACACATGCTAGGAATTATGCTCTAAAAGTGGAGGATTTCAATCCAGCTATCTAACCATTTGATGCATTGAACCCCTCATGGTTTATGTATACATGAGCTTAAGGACTAACTAAAAATTAATCCCCATGCTAATTTTTCTCCTTTGGCTCTAATCAACCAATAATTAATGATTAATTCTTAACTTTGTACACACACGGGTGTCATGGGACCGTGGGGATCCCTCTTGGTTTTTGGGGACACCTGTGAGGTATAATGGAATACATGTGACTGCCTCCCCCTCTGGGTGGCTCAACAGAAATTAAAACAGTCAGGGGGGTAGCCACACTATGCATGGGCTTGGTGGCTCATCCAAGGTTTCTTCCGCTTGCTTCAATGGTGGCTCTGGCACACATGTTGGGAGTGCTCCCATTGCTCTCCATTCTTATTTTGACTTTGGAAGGTGGCGTCCAAGGCAAGGCCTTGGGTCTCTACACCCCAATTGGATTTTTCATCAAAGGGTGGGTTTACGGGGGTCCGAGGTATATGTTTCTTTGATCTTGGCAACCACATGTGGGGGTTCCTTTCTCATAGAGAATCCTTTGGATATACATAAACATTTAGAAAAATGTAATTTTTGCCTTGACTTATTATACGATAGAATCTATCATATGATAGGATTTAGAGATGACTATATAAAGTAGTGTTTTGTAGTCCTTTTTGTCGGGCATTTTTTTTCTTTGCATTAAGAAGAGAGGGAAACCCCAAGAAGGAAAATAAAATTCCTTATATGTGTTAATAAAATTTTACATTTATAAGTAAATTTAATTTAACTAATGTGTTTTTCATGTGTAACACATATGAACTATAAAAAATATAATAATATAATAATTATATTATTTTGTAAACTTTGTTTTTTATAATAATTAATTTAAAATTATCTAAAACTATTTAGTTTATCTTTTTACTTTTAATTATTTTTACATTTTGAAGTTATCAAAATATTTTTAACATTTCTAACTTACTTTATTACTTTAATGTTTAAGTTATCTTTTTGCAGATTACTTTACTTTTTGAATAAGGAAAGAAAAATTAATCATATTAATTTAATTTAAAATAAATAGATAGTACTATCAATCCAAAGGCTAGAAATGTAACCAATAGGTAAATTGATCATATTAATTTAAAACAAGTAGATAGTAATGTCGATCCAGAGGCTAGAAATGTAACCACAATAAATATACATGTATGTCTCAAAAATAATTTTGATGATAAAAAATATGTTAAAGATACAAATTTAAAGCAAACTAGGCCATAGGAAGCTAAAATGCATCACATGATGATTTGCAAGAGAAAAATGTGAGATTTTATTTTTAAAATTTTTAAATATAAATTATTAAAAAATAACTAAGTAAATTTAATTAATCTAATATAATATATTTCATTAAAGAATATCTAAATTAATATATCAAATTTATATTTGAATTAATCTATTAAAAAATCTAAACTAAAGCAATATAAAATTGACTTTTTAAACCTAAGTACTTAAACATTAAAGAAATACTTGACCAAAACCTAGTTAAGAACTAGAACTTCCTTGAAGAGATACAATTATGCATTGTGAAGATCCATCAAGATGCAACATAGGTCAATCATTGTTGGGTGGTTACAATTTCAAGATGCAACATAGGTCAATCATTGTTGGGTGGTTACAATTTCAAGAGCGCACGCGCATACCGTGTAGGGTTACTATCATGACCAACACCCTCCGCATTTCAGCACAGTGGAACGTGTAACCGGCCTGGGGTTCTATTTCAACCTACACTTGTTTCATGTTTGGAGCAAAAAAGCTTCAATAAAGCTAAAAAGCGAACTTGGTTAATTACAAACCCAAGTGGCTTTTTGGGTCCAATTCCAAAGATTTAGCGACAAATGGAGGAGGCAACGATATGATTCAATCACTAGAAAATACCAAGCCTTCTTTCGACCCGGCGGAGAAAGATTCCCTCGAAACCATGACTTAAGTGCAATCACTTTTGCAGAGCGATCAGGCCAAATCGCAGAGCTGCCAAGACCTGGCATTTGACCAACTCGAGTTTCCCTACTATAGTCCCAGAGTGAATATGATTCCCATCAGACATACGTAATGCTTTGTGGCTAATACATAGAAATGTATATCGAAATACATGACAAAAACCTGATTAAGAACTAGAAATTCCTTGAAGAGATACAATTATGCATTGTGAAGATCCACAAGATGCAACATATGTCAATCATTATTGGGTGGTTACAACTGGTTATGATGTATAACGGGCAAGTATCATGTGGTTGTTGCATGTTTGTGAATGTAAATGTGCATGAGTGGATGTATGCATGTATGTGCATAGTAGGTATAAGCCATACCTTTAACATTCTCCCTTTCTCAAACCGAGCAGTGGTTTATGAGGAAATATGCAAAGATACATGAGTGCTATAACATGTACAAGTGTGCATGATGTATATCCATAAGTGAGTTACATGCTTAGCCCGAATCAAATGAGGCTTTGATGATGTACAAGCTAAATGAAGTTGTAGAACCTAAGCGAATGCGAAACGTGATCGGAATGCATGATGTATATCCATAAGTGAGTTACATGCTTAGCCCGAATCAAATGAGGCTTTGATGATGTACAAGCTAAATGAAGTTGTAGAACCTAAGCGAATGCAAAACGTGATTGGAATGCAATGATACTTTTGTTCAATATACTTAATACAATATGATTAGGATCTCAAGTGTTCATCTTTTTACCTAGTGAGAGCTAGAAACCAAACAATTAATCTAACTTTATATTAAATCTGATAACATATTTTACATTGAATTCACAATTGATCCAAATGTACATTACATTCGAGAATAAGTTTATATTGAGCTTACATTTGATTTAGCATACTATTTTGGGGATGTAGCTAGTTGATGTCAAGGCGGCTAAGCAGTGCTAAGGCGGTGCAATTTCCCAAGGTCCAAGGATAACCCCCATCCGTGTGTTATCCCATCAAAAAAGGATTTGCAAACAGAACTTTTGGTGGTTTCCTATCTAGGAAAAAAATACCTTTTACTACATACTTTCCTAATTATAAAATGAACATATCTAGAAAACATCTCGACTAGGGAATTTTTCCTAAATAACAAAATTTTTTATATGGAAAATTTTATCTAAATAGAAAATAAGCACCCAAGATGTTGTTTTGTTAGATTAATCAATTATTCATTTAAGAAAAAATGAATTAAGTTTTGGAAGGTTTTGACCTTGGATGGGCATCCTGTGCTTTGCGATAGATGTATGCCTGTCATTTCTTATTCCAGTCGACCGCTTGCCAAGATTATTTATAAGAGGAGTGTGGCATCGTATTTTTCCTATGCTTGTAATAATGATGCCACTGAAAGGGTTCGCTACTGGAAATAAGACCAAGCTTTTCGAAGCATTTGTGATAATGGGGATTGGAAACGTGATATAGATGTATCCCACTGGGAGCCTTTTAAGTTTTTGCTCGTACACGGAGCGTCTTAAACAGTGTTCGCAAAAACCCGGGTATAGTGTAATTTGCACTTGCAGATTTTTAAAATTACCTTCAAATTTGAAACTTAAGGGTACAAAAACCTGCATATTTTGAGGGGTTGTAGAACAAAAACCTTCAAAATTTGAAAATTTTCTTTATAAATAATTTCACAATTTTTAGATGAAGGTTTTTTACTTTTTGGGAAAATAGTTTTTTTCGAACACTGGTCTTAAAGGGATATTCCCATTAGAGAAGGGCACAACATTAAACTAGCATCATTTTCAAATGGTGGTTTTTCTCATTGCACCCTCGCTAATAAGTATTGGCAAGTTGATAAAAAGGTACATGCAGTAGGACTTCTTCAAACCTGAAGGAGAATTGGTGATGTTTACAGGATTGCGCGTGAAATCCACATGCATACTTTTGAAGGTATGCTCGGTTACTGCATGAAGGATCCAAAGCCATTTAAGGTTTTTTTCCACAACGTTTCCTCTAAAGAAATAACTCATGACCGGCAACTATATGCTCTGTATGGTCAAGGAGATCTAAAGAATAAGGTATGCCTATCACCAATCAATATGTTCGAGCTCGCATATGTGTTCATAGAGAATTACATACCGAATAAATTTGGTGCAATGTTATAAAACACTCTGCTTCGATACGCACGAGAAAAATATTGCCCTACCGCATCAAGGATCATACTTAAAACAGGCAATGGTATGGATAGAAAGCAAGCCTCATTAATTTGGAAAGTGATGAAAATCCCATACTTGATGCAATGCACGATAGTGAATGAACACAAGGAGCCACGTAGTCGTCAAAATCCAATAATAGTTGATATCGAAGAAGAGTCTGTGGTGGGGCAAAAGAAGACTATAGCAACAACTACGTGTCTATCCGAGAAAAAACTGCAAAGTTTAAAGAAGCAATTATAAATGGACAAGATTATGTACCTGTTTCTCCCACCACCAAAAAATTTGCCAGTTTGCAAAGGACGATGCTTGCTTTCTTTAAAGTACATCTTCGGTATATCTTCGGTATAAAGTATGATGTGATTTCTTCACAAAGGCTTTTACTTCTCTATATGTACAGTGTTTGATTTGTTTCTCTATATGTACATTGTTTAGTTTGTCTACTCATTTCAAGTACTGTAAAAGACCACGTAACTAAATATACATTGTTTGTTTGTTAGAGAATTCACCTCGTGTTTGTAAGCGATTTCACTATGATTCATGTGAACATTATTGCACTTGAAGGGTTGGATCGGAAGTTCTATTTCTTTTAATGTATGGTTCTATTGATTAATGTCACGTCAGTGCACATTAATTAATATGCACACAAAAAAGATTGAATATGCACACCAAAAAAGACTGAGTAGCAAAGGACTTTTCTCATATATATTAGTTTTTCTTATGTGGGTATAGCAAATTTTCCTATGTGGGGATTTTTTCCTATGTGAGAAATTTCACCTATATAGTATTTTTTTGAATATGGGGATTTTCTTCCTATATAGCAAAATTTTCTTTGTATGACCATGTTCCTATATAGCAAATATGTTGTAAAATTGTTTATTTATTTTTATATAGCAAATATTTTTCTAGAATCGTTTATCTTAAAAAATACTATAAAGTTCTTTTTTTATATATGGCTACTAATTTACCTAGTTAAGTATATGATTCTATGTAGTTTGTTTATTATAATTACATGGATTGTAAAATCTTTATTTAGCATATCTATATCTAATATAATACCTAATAAATAAAAATAATATTATTTTTATTACTTATACTAAAATAATTTGATAATTGATACTAAAATATAGATACATTGTATTCACCATTTAATTTTTCTAAATAGGACATTAGACATTTGCTATAAATACATTGTATTCACTATTCAAATTTTCCAAATTGGACATTAGACATTCTACATTTTAATACTAAAATATAGATACATTGTATTCACTATATGTATATTATATACACTATAGACATATTATATTCATTACATTGTATTCACTACTTAATTTTGCAAATTGGACATTAGACATTCTACATTTCTTTTGAGCTATAAATAATTGAAGGCCCATAGAACATGTACTCGTGCAGAATAAATCAACTTGAGATTAGTGATCTATGAAAAGAAAAGATTATATTTCTAGATCACCATAACCTCTTAAATATCAAACACAATCCATATTAAACATGTCAAAATTAGTGAGAATAGTTTTTCACAAAATGCCAATAATATAAAGTTCACATTCTTGAGCTTTTAATAAATTTTTTTCTAGAAGCTCAAAGCCTTATACTATTGTATATACATCCTCGACACTCAAATCATGTGAGGTTTGCCTATATAGCTTGACCTTTTTGCTGTCAAGCAACCAGGAGACTATACTATCCTCCTCATGCCCTTGAGTCTTCACATCTTTTGAGTTGTTTTTAAAACAAGGATCTTCCTTTCTTATTTTAGAATATGTGGCCTTCAAAACTATATACATATTAGATATGGTTGCAGCATCAAAATATTTGAGAAGAATTGTCTCCATCTCCTCACTTGTTAAAGCTCTCACTTGGAAAAGATAAAATTTAAGTATAAGTAACATGTAGTATTAAAGAAAATATACACTAAGTAATATCTAAAGAGTTTACTCATACTTGCATTCTTTTCTTTAGCCAATGTAAAAGTAACATTGTCATTTGACTTATCATGTAATCAATACACTCATTTGATCTCCTATTTTTAAGGAAAATCAATATAAATATAATTTATGAAATCATAATTATTACCTTCATTTTTTTTTTCTCTTCGTGCTCTTGTGTTTCCTCATCTTGTCACTAATCTGTTCAAATAAACATCAATTATTAAAAATAATCAAAAATAAAAATTTTATTTGTAGTTTTCTAAGCTTAGTGTACAGACATTGCATTCTCTAGATCTCATTCTCATTGAGTTGTTTTTAGTTTCCAATCCATCATTCATAGAAGAAATGTAACAAGATATCTATGCATATGGAAACTTGATTAGTGTCTATCACGATAGCATATTTAGAAGCAAAATGATTATATAAAAAACTCTACATTTGTTATTGGTGGTGGTACGAGAGGATTTTGAATGTCTTTGACTCTCTTCAAAGTACCATGCTCCAAGAGCTCTATAAAACATGAAAATCGTGTCCCATTGATTACACCATCATACAAATTATCATATCTCAAAAAAAGTACATATTAACAAAATGGAGGTATATCTTATTCACACTACACTAAAATAAAGACTTTAGTATTGATGTCTATAAGATAATGTAATAGTATCATATCAAACTATATAAAGTAACTAGCTAAAGATTCTTTGTATTGTAAATACAAAGAATAATACATTGTAAATACATCAAAAAAGAAAGAGGAATAATTAGCTACCTCACTTATATCACATTTATTCTCACCGCTAAATTTGACTTTGAAAATCTACATTAAATTGATAAGATAATATATCTAATTAGTACTTAAGACAACAATGAAAGATAGGTGTTATCATATGATATTATAAGATCATTCAATGTATTATAAATATACTACCAAAGAGGAAAAGTCCAACGAGTTACCTCATTTGAGAAAATATTTGTTAGTATCTTACCATGAGAAGAGCTATTGTCACATGTAAGAACCATGGCATTGGCTAGCTTCAAAGTCCTATACAAATACATGAAACGATTTCAATACTCAAAATCTTTATCTAATATGATATATAATATATACATTCACATTTTGTTGGACACATACATAGTACGTGGAGTATGTGTAAGCATATATGTATATATTAGCATAAAGGATAAGTTGATCCATGACATACCTTGTCTTTTGATGAGCTACCATTGCATTCATTCTTCATGACATGGCTATCTTCAAACTTCATGACATGGCTATCTTCAAACTTCGACATTAACTTGATAGCAAATATCAATACCAAAGACACATCATACTTCAATTATTTTAATACAACAAAATAAAGCATCAGTTACCAATACAATAATAAAGAGAAATTCCATGGTAAATTACCTTGATAACAAGATTTTTTCCAAGACTGGGAGTGGCTTCCACTAAGGATGTGCCTATTTATACACACATGATTGAAATAATGTTCCACATAAGCATGGCACTGTACTCCAAAGCTCTCACGAGTTTAAAATTAAAAACACTAATCTAGTAAATGATTATCTTGGGTAGCTTAAGATGCTTGCACAAAAGCAAGCATTGAGAGGAGCCCACGTGGTTACACAAGTTTTTTAAAAGCATGCTTAATAAAGCTAGCAATGCAATTCCTACATTGAAGGTGTCTCTCTCTCGACGTTAAGCGGCTCTGTCTCCCGGGTGCGCGTATAAAAGAAGACACTCTCACTATCTTTCTGACACCCATTGTGGGGTAAAAATGGCTTGGAATGACATGTACCCATCTTTGGGTTCCGTGATCTCTCTATCTGTTGGCTAGTATCTAGCTTTGTTAGAAAGCTCTATTTTTCTCTTACCCTGCAGTATTTTTCTCCCATAGCTCTCCCCTTCGGTCCAATCCAGCGCTTCACGCCTCCCCAACGGACATGCACAGAAGAAACAGCGCCGTTAACCAGGGCGAACCCTAGCTTACTTAAGCGTGGTGGGAAACGCGCATGATTTACATGCTATGGCTTCCCGTTTGTCGCAAAGAAAAGGGGCCCTCTTTATTCTGCTGGTGTAGCACATTTCTGTACCTAAGCTTCGCTTAACAAAAGACAGGATCTGGTATTTGCTTTAAACATCACTCGCAGAGAGGTGTAGCGAGTGTAGCCAAGTTGCAGAGATATGGACAGGTCCCAGGATTAGCCAAAGGAGAGTGGAGCTGGTCTTTGCGGGTGCCAGCCACACTCTTTCTCTTCTCTGTATGTATTTCGTCTGCCCCTTCTAACCACTGTTCAGTCAGACACAAGATCAACAGTTTATAGCTAGGGTTGGTAAGTGGAAAGCATGTCTCAGATCCTCTCTTTTTTCTTTTTTCTTTTTTCTTTTTGGTAAGTGGAGGCATCAAATCTTTGTCAAAACCCTTACCGTCAAGACCATTACCCTGGAGGTGGAGAGTTCCGACACCGTCGACAATGTTAAGGCCAAGATCCAGGATAAGGAGGGCATTCCACCCAACGAGGAGCATCTCATCTTTTCCAGAAAGTAGTTAGAGGATGGCCACACCATCGCTGACTACAACACCTAGAAGGAGTCCACCCCCCATCTAGTGCTCTGCCTTCGTGGAAGTGTGTATATCTTTGTGAAAACCCTGAGCGAAAAGGCCATAACCCTGGAGGTGGAGAGCTCCATCGACAATGTGAAGGCCAAGATCCAAGACAAGGAAGGGATTCCTCCCGACAGCAGAGGCTAATTTTTGTTGGTAGGCAGCTCGAAGATAGTCGAACCCTTGCTGATTACAACGTCCAAAAGGAGCCCACACTCCACTTGGTCCTTTGCTTGCATGGAGGTCAGTGAGGGATGTTGCCGTTTTTGAGAGCCAAAGTTTCCTTCTGCTTACACCTGGTCACCACCCAAAATGAAACGCTTGAGCCTGGATTCGCAAGGGAAACACCTCCAAGGCCAACACCCATCCCACATCCCATCCCACAGGGCCGAACCCCACTGAGGATAACACCACGTAGACGTAGATAGCGCCGATTGCACTATAGCAGAGGGGAACCACATTCATGGCAACATTGCGAGAAGGATAATATTTTGCAAGCTTGTATATGCTTGAGAATCCCCAACTACCTCATGCACAAGATGTTTTAGTGTATAAACGCAAGTAGGTACTCTCTCTCTCTCTCTCTCTCTCTCTCTCTCTCACACACACACACACACACACACACACATCATCAAAACCATTTGCACTCCATGCTTTGCAAAACAAGATTGTTTTTTTAATTCTTTTACCGTATTTTGTGCAAGTGCTTGGGTAGCATACTTCATGTAGTGTAGAGCATATTTGAAATGCTCGAATGAACATGGATTTGAAAGCATACTTGAAAGCAATGAGTCCCGAAGGGCAGTCGCAATGCCATAGACATCGATAGTTGGTTGAGTCCTGAAGGGCAGATGAGTCCTTCCTGGGATTACTCCGAAGGGCAGAGCGGTAGCCTACATCATAGTTCGTACAGTTCTTCGAGGAGGAAATGAATCTATCCTTGCATCCCAGCCACAAATAAGAATCAATCGTCTAGATTGACATCTGCAATTGATGAGCTTGAAGCTTGTTCTTATGTTCGATGGAGATTCAAAAGTACCTCGCTAATTAGAAAATTATAAATTTATTACTATATTTCAAAATGAGTTTTGTATCATGAATCAATACGTAGGACTAATGGCCGCCTTCAACACTGAGGGTGTTTTGGTTCGCTTTCGATATCGAAAGTGCTATTTGGGAAACGGGGGAAGGGCACGTTCTCTTATGTTTATTAAATTTCGGGGAGGACTGTGCCAACTTCCCACTTTACTTTATGTATGTTTTTTTTAAACTTCATTCACATAAACGAGCACGAAAATCCTATGACTTAATGAATGATATGTAACTCAGATTCAAATGTGGTAATGAATTTAAATTATCTATCTTGCGATGTATCCCAAGATCTCTCTCGATGTCCGTTGATTCCTCACGTTGAATATAATCATAGGCTCGATGTTCATGCTCGTTTGAGCTCTATAAGCTATTCATATAAACTTGAGAAAGACACGCATACAAAGAAGACGTGTTGTAGAAATAGTATGGGTTGCAGTGTCCATCTTCATTCAATCGCTTCAAGATGTTTATACGTGAACGGAAGGACACGTTCTTTCAAAGTACGTTGACAACGTATAGGTGCAAGCAATCAAAAGATAAGGGTACCCAAGCATTCTAGTTGAAAATAACTTATATTGCTCTTCTTTTTGCAGTATTTTCTATTTTCTTGGTTAGATGATATCCACCAATGGTAAATATCATCTTGTTTCCACATGTATTCAGCACCTTGAAATTTCAAAGGTTTGATTTCATGGCGATTCTCCACGATCACATGATGAATCCTTTCTTGCTCTTGTTTATTATGGTGAATGTTATTTGGCCATGTGTAGTCTTTGAACCATCCACGTACTCGATGATAGTTTGCAAGATGCACATTATGGTGAAAGTCATTTGGTTGTGTGTAGTCTTTGAACCATCCACATACTCGACCATAGTTTGCAAGATGCATCTAAAAGCTTTTTCTTATAGAGTCTCTCTCTCTCTCTCTCTCTCTCTCTCTCTCCCCTTGTATGTATGTATGTATGTAACCAGTGTATGTATGTATGTATATATGTGGCATTTCACTTCACACACACACACACACACACACACATATATATATAGATGTACATGTACATGTATATGTATATACACATATAAATATATATGTATATGTATATGCATATGCATATGTATATATATATATATAGATGTAGATGTAGATGTATGTATATATGTATATATGTGACATTTCACTTCACACTCATACATACATACATACATATACATATACACATACACACACACATATATATATAGATGTAGATGTATATGTATATGTATATACACATATATACACACATATATATACATATATATACACATATACATATACATATAAATATATATATATATATATACATACATATATATATATATATTTTTTCCAAAAAGGGAAAAAATCCTCCCCTACCAACCATCCTCTTGCACCCTCCCCACGAACCACGACCCTTCAAGCCTCTCCACCGGGCAAAAAAATTTCTCAAGAAAAAAACACCTCCCTCTCGTCACCCTCCCCACCGAGACCATTCGCTCCTACCCTCTGCACTGACACTCTCCCTTACACCATTTCCACCGACAACCACCGACAATAGTCTCCCATTCTCTCCCCACCAAAAAGCACCCCCATTTTGCGGAATTTTTTTGTAGGCGTTCAAGCAAACGTATAGTTTAGGACCCTATGCCACCCCCTCGCCCTCTGTTGCTCAAGCGCTTTCTTGCTCCATTCTCCATCGTCTAGACTGTCTTGCAGTCATCAATCACAATCATCAAACCTTAAAGCCCTCTAGTATTCTAGTTTTCTTTTGATGCATGGGTTATCTCACCGGATGCTTTGCATGGGAGGTAGTGCCAAAAGACTTATGTTCTTTTCATGCATGTCTTATATCGTCGGATGCTTTGCCATACGGATAGTGCTAGAGGACTTGTCTCAGCCCGCGAGTTCATGCTTGGGAGTTGTCTTGCTAGATGCTTTGCTCGAGGGATAACCTCGCCATAAGAGTATGTATCCCTTCATATCAGCATTCACTAAGATGGTGAAGGGAGTAGTGGTGGGCAACCTCTAGATGGCTAACCATATCCTCCACACTCCGTCCTCATCTTCACTGAGCTCTCGACCTCACCAGCCATTGCTATCGTTGGTGCTCTCTAACCTCACCACTCACCGCCATCACTAGTGCTCTTCAATCTTTCAACCTCACTACCCGCCATCATCGCATGTGATCTTTGAGCTCTCCATCTCTCACCTCCATCGTCACCATTGGTGCTCTCAGATCTTTCGTCTCCCACCTCCACCATCCCCACTGCTGCCCTCAGACTTCTCTATCTACCAAGTCTACCAATGGCCTTGTGCACTCACGACGTCCCCCTCCCTTTCCCAAGGTGAGCGGAGATCTCTCTTGTGCGCTAGCTCCCCCTGGCTTTCCCAAGGTGAGGGGAGATCTTTGTAGAGTACTATCTCCCCTTCCCCAATGGACTCTACATCAAAAGATCTTTCTTGTAATAAATATCATGACAGGTATGGATATCGAGGTAGACCCCAACAGGAGGTGTTACAAGGAGGTTATAACTTATATAGTGCACAATGTGTGTATTTTGAAGAGAGAGGACACCATCCCTAGAGATGAGAAAAGCATATTGTGTGGTTTACATCTCCACTTGGAGTTGGGAGGGAGATAGTTTGTGTATTGTAGAAGCTCATGAGGAATGAATATGCCGTTGGCTTGTCCCTCATCTCTAGCTTAACTATGACTAGTTAAGCTAGAGTGGCTTGTCTCGAGGGAGATAGTTTGTGTATTGTAGAAGCTCCTGAGGAATGAATGTGCCGTTGGCTTGTCCCTCATCTCTAGCTTAACTATGACTAGTTTGTGTATTGTAGAAGCTCATGAGGAATGAATATGCCGTTGGCTTGTCCCTCATCTCTAGCCACTCTTAACTATGACTAGTTAAGAGTGGCGTAGTGAAAGCGAGAGTGGTTGACTCGAGGGTTACACAGCACAAGACAGTCTAATAGCACACTAGATGGTTGGTGTTAAGCAAAAGGCTCGCTTCCTTCAATGCTTGCTTGCTCACAAGCATGGACAATCACAATGTATTCAAGACAACACACTGAAGATCTGAACCACCAAAAGCCTACCTTGTCTTCTACTGCTAGTGCATAGATTGTGTGCTTCATGCGGCAAGCCTTAGAGCCTTAAGTCCACAGCCTGATTGAGCCGCTCACTATAGGCCCCCGGTTTATCTGAAGCTCTTCCCGTTGCCACACATCTTATGTATAGCCTCGTTGCTTCCAGTCAACCATTTGGTCGTGGGCCGTTTGGCTCTAATCCGGGCTTCCATTAACTCTTCAGATTCTTGCCTGAGGTTTTTATTTTAAAACGTGTATAATGGGAAAATTCTACAAAGATTTTAGAGTAGCCAAAGAAAGCACCAAATGGACTTTGATTTATTCAAGCTTTTAGAACTTCATCCAAGCTCTTAAAATCTTGATACTGCACCCCGCCTAGCACGGGATATTCTCACACATCACTAAATGCAAATCAACTCCTAGTGTGTGTGGGCACGCGCAAGAGTGACATTGATTGATTGTTGTAAGCATGCAGGCTACAACCTACAAACAAAATGGAAAAGCCTCCAATGTAAAAACTGATTTGTACATTTGTGTGCACGCACGCGCACGAATGAGAGAGAGAGAGATATGGGTACAAAATGGAAGAGCCTCCATTGTAAGACTGATTGTGTACGTGTGTGTGTGTGAGAGAGAGAGGGAGGGGGAGAGAGACATGGCTGCAAAATGGAAAAGCCTCCATTCTAAAACTGATTGTGTACGTGTGTGCGCGCGTGTGGGAGAGAGAGATGGCTACAAAATGGAAATGCCTCCATCGTAAGACTGATCGTGTGTGTGTGTGTGAGAGAGATAGAGAGAGAGAAACGGAGTGATGCCAAGGCTATCCTCAACATTGTTCTCACACACACAGGACGCTTCCTAATGAAAAATGTAATTTTGTTGAAATCGTGTTGGTTATTTTGCAATTGGAAAAATCGGTGCCTCCTAATGAAAAATCTAATTTTGTTGAAACCGAGTTGATTATTCTGCAATTGGAAAAATCGGTGTTCAGACGACACGCTACTTTTAGGGCCTATTTATTATTTACATTATATGGCGTAGCCTTGTTAAATTTAATAAATTGACACTCTTGATTACTTAAACATAAAGCTTTTTAGTGCTTAAAAAGACCACTGCTCACTTGTTGGCTACTTTACTAATTGATAATTTCTCAAATTCGCAAAATCTTCAACCATGCTTTATTTAATTATGCGCCGTACAATCTGAGAAAACATTAGGGAATGCATGACTTTACTGTTTATGTTAGAATGGGTGCAGCTCTTGAAAAGAGTCACAGCCGTAGTTGCTTTTTGATAAGCATCACGCATGTTTTTGAGCATTTTGGCCATGATATAGTTGCAAAATTTTTAAATGCCCAATCAATAACTACGCTAAAATACAAAAAAACTTGACATATTTCACCAAACCCATCAATCTCGAAGAGCAAGGGTCCTGTCAAAAATCAGGCCTAGGACTCCGACTCACAGCACTTGAGACCAACCTATATATATATATACCTAGATGAATCCAAGAACATGCCCAAATTCACCTTCTTCTAGGAATTTGCATTCCCTGCTAACGTCATCAGTGCCCAATAGTGGGTGCAGAACTCGGTATCAAAAAATGCTCACACACACGCACATAAGAGCATATATTCACACAAAGCCCTTCGTACTGAGTTTCTGTCAAACCGCTAGAGATGCAGGGCAAACTCAACCATAATGAAGCCTGGCACTAAGGGAAGTACCAAATAGAAAGAATTAGTACACCAAATAAGTAGTTGATAGGGCAAATCCACCGCTAAAGATAGAAAGAATAAGCACAATACTAACTCGCCTATATAGTTTGAAGCTTTTCTATGTACTTAACAATAAAAAGATATGTTGTGTTATCTAGCCTAGATGTCCTCTCAGGTGCATGGATCACATGTGATCCGCTGGCTTGGCCATGCCATTGTACAGAGTTTCTATCTAGCAATCATGTTTGGATCTATTTATTTCACAAGGCATTCCTACAACTGCTGTGAAAGCTGTCCTCATGTTGCACTATCATAGCTTCACAATTTCTGGTGACCACAAAAGCTCAGCAGCTTATTATGTAGAGCACCATGAACAAGAAAGCAGCTATTCTAATGGGGTGCTACATCACTCCATCAAAACAACATACACCAACATTTCTGCTTGTAGTGTGTCCTTGCAGCAGCCAGTTACTAACAAAATGGCACATTAGTTTATAATCATCTATCACTAATTAGTACAGATAAGCCTCTACAGCATATTAGTGAAGAAACCCCTCCCGCTGTTATCTATGACAGCACTGACCACCTGCATTTCAATTGGCAAAACATACTATCAATTTCAAATAAAGCTGAAGTTTATGATATTCTTTCATTGTACTAGGCAATGACTTTTAAGGCAACCGTAGATGGGTGCTTCCCTCCTTGGAGCTTACCAAGCAAGAGATTGATACCTTACAGATCAATTGAACTCACAATCGTTCTACTTACACAGAAATTAAGAGAAATCAATGCACTACGCGATTGACACCTTACAGATCAATTGAACTCACAATCTTCCGCTTCAGTTACACTTGCTCAGAAACTGAGAGAAATCAATGCACTTGAAAAGGAAGGTCACACATAATATTTCTCAAACAAACCAGTTCACAAATTTTTGGCCATGATAGCAGCAATAAAGACGGATGCGAGACAAACCCATGCATGCACATGTGAGAAGAGACAGAACTTTGAAAATTACAATAAAGCGTAACAATGTAACAAATTCTTCAGACACTAAGCAAGAGACACCAAGAGACACATTGTCATAAAATGCAACATTGAAAACAATTCTTCATATGCCAAGCAAAGTAAGAGTCTTCCTAGTATTATTACAGTTTACATAAGGACTGATCAATTTATGTTGACACTCAGCATAAACTTCTTGTAGACATCCAAAGATAATGCACTAGGCCATCCAGGCGCTCATTTAAATTTTAAGAGGCTATTTGAAATCATGAAGGTCGAGTGACCTGCAACTTCTTTATTTTGGCTATCTGCATGCCAGGATTCAAGCCCTTGGGGCAAGCACGTGCGCAATTCATGATTGTGTGGCAACGATAAAGCTTGAACTCATCATCGATCGCTTGCAAACGCTCGTTCGTGTATTCATCACGGCTATCAGCTATCCACCTGTAATTCATGATTTAGACACAACCAAACCAAAAGCCAAGAAGTAAGGTCTTAAAGTAGCCCTTTCAACTTGAGAGGTCTGAAGATTAGAGCTTATGTGCAATAATATCACCAGGCAATGAAGACAGCATAGCTATAAGTACTGAATATAATACCCTCTCAACAACTATTGAAAGTTCAGATAAAACACAAAAACAGTATATTTTTGTTCAGAAGGTTTTTGGAATTATGAGACTTGCATCTTTAGCAAGCAGTTATCAGCATTCAAGTGTTCCAACGAATATGGACAATCCCAACCAATGGAGGGCATGGAGATAGGATGCACCTTTTGCAGACTTGCCCACAAAGGCTGGGTATCACTCTAAAAGTGTCATATGAAAGATTGTCCAACTCCTACTTCTAGCAGCCCTAGCTCAAGAGTCACCCTATGCATGTGCACTCCAACTCAAAGCACATTACCTGTGCAGCAGAACGAGTTGTCTCGGAATTTAAAAAAGCGCACAAACAATGCAGAAGTTTTTAAAAAATGACCTTTAATACCTTTTCTTATGCTGAAGCGGGGGATCAGGTCCATCTAAAAAGATAGTAAGTAATTGCCACTGGCTATGGGCTGTAAACAGCGCCAAAATGCCTGCCCAAACCTGCACCTTACCTGCCCATGCGTTCTCTGCTGATTTCCTGGGCAATTGATATCCACCGTGCTCTTTCTATCCCCATCCTACACATTCTCATGGGTCTTTGCCTCTGGGCAGTGAAATCTTACATCCTAGGCCGATACCTGACCCCCTAAACATTCATTGTCAGGTGCATCACGCATGTGAGTGCCACGTGGACATGCTTCCTGCTTGCAGTTGCCTTCTAGGCAAAGTACGTGGCAAAGTATGAACTGAAGAGCATTGTGAAACCGTATAAAAGAGTAGATTAGTCTTCATTCTAGGCATCTCATCACATCTCATTCTTGCACACATACATGATAGATACAACGATTGGAAGCAGTCCTCAGCCATTACAGCAGCAAGTTATCTTGTATGCATCAGCAGGATATCATCCAAGATCCAACTTCATCATTGTAGATACCATGTTTTGCACTATACAGTAGACTACGTCTATCTATCCTTCTCTATTTTGTCTTGCTTAGTTTTGATTACTTGCTGCAATCCTTTTTTTTCAAGGAGACGTCATGGTTTGAACTCACTGTCTCTTCGATAGGTCTGACCGTGAGCTAGCCACTCAAGCAAAAGCGGCCCTCGCTGTGATGGCTGCTCGCTACGTGTTGCAATTTTGGGCTGCAATATAGGAAAAACTAACCGGCATGGTTCTACAAAGTGTTATAGTGAATGTTTTTCTCTTTTCTTCACCAGTAGAAGAGGAGAAAGGAAATGGTGCGCTGAGAGAAAGGTGGGACTCAGAACTCTTATTTTAGGAATTGGATTTAAAAAAGGAGAGAAAACCATACGCATACCTGTGTGCATGAAGGAGAGCTGCAGGGCCGAGATACTTCTCGGGGTTCCACCAATAGCTAGGGCACGATGTGCTGCAACAGGCGCAGAGGATGCACTCATACATGCCATCGAGCTTGGCACGATCCTTCTTCGACTGTAGGTGCTCCTTACCAGGTTCAGGAGGGGGGTTCTTAGTCTTAAGCCATGGCTCCACACTCTTGTACTGGTTGTAGAAGTTGGTCATATCCACAACCAGGTCCTTGACAACAAACATGTGAGGAAGGGGGGAGATAGGGGTTTCCTGCGCAGGGTTGGGGTCGATTTTGGTAAGACAGGCGAGGCCGTTGCAACCATTGATGTTCATGGCACAAGAGCCGCAGATCCCTTCACGGCAGGACCTCCTGAAGGTAAGGCTAGGGTCTACTTCATTCTTGATCTTGATGAGAGCATCCAGTACCATGGGGCCGCATTCGTTGGTGTCGATGGTGTATGTATGCATGTAGGGTTTCTCCCCATTGTCTGGGTTCCACCTGTAGATGGAGAATTTTTTAGGGTTTGAGCGCTTTGTCGCTGGCGTAGAACTGTTTGCTGCAGCGTCTGTTGGAGAGGTTGTAGAGGTTGCTCTGATGAAGAATGTATTAGGGTTTCTGCTCCTGCGCGTCAAGGGGGCAAGCCTGGTGCAAAATGACATTTCTGCTGCAGGAGAAGCAATGAAACTTGGTGTTGTTCCCTTCTCGCAGAGATGCTGTTTCAGACACGAGATCGCAGACAATGCATCTAGGGTTCGACTCAACGCGTGCGCGGCTCGCACTTGGACACGTGTCAAAAGTGAAGGACATGACCATGTGATCCATGTCCTATGGACCTTTTAGTAATGACAAATATTATATATCGAATTCATATAGTCTTTTTTTTTCTTTTTTTCTTTTTGTTGGAAGGTGGATTTGGGCATGCTGGATGGGCACAAGCTCAACTGGTAGAGCGGTCAGGTTCCACGATGAGGACCCGGGTTGATCCCTAGGGACTACACAACGACGGCAAAGTCTTTTTTTCTTATACCCCTAGAGTTTGTAACTCTTGAAAACCTTCTCTTTCTATTAAGGTTAACCTTCCCTTTTTATTTTCAAGGTTAATTCTCAAATATTTCCATTCGCTTGACATGAAACTTGAGACACTCCAAGCCTTTAAGGGCCTATCTCAAAAATCCTGCATAGTATAGATTTTCCTAATGCAAGCTAATCTAATAATGACAACTAGGCATCTATATGTGTTGAAGAGACATAGAACTCAGGAACTACATTGAAAACTTGCAAGGCGGCAAACTTCACCTCTTATTTTAAAAATGCATCTTTCCTTCTCTTTCTTGGCACTTCTCACGTGAAGGTCGCATGAGTCTAACTTGCCTCTATCTCTAGCAGTATTTTAAAAATGCATCTTTCCTTCTCTTTCTTGGCACTTCTCACGTGAAGGTCGCATGAGTCTAACTTGCCTCTATCTCTAGCAGTATTCTCTATGCAATATTTTCATAGCATTCGTCCATGTCAAGGGAAATACTCAAGATGTAAACTTTGAGAAGTTTATACACTTTGCCATCTACAAGGATTTTTATTTTCTCCTTTTTTTATTCTTTTGCAAAGCTCAAAAATCTCTAAATGTAGTGAAGAAATCAAATTAAAGGCTGAAGAAATCACATATATTTAGGTGTTTATGTTGCAAGTGTCTTTTGAGAAATTGTAAAAAAATTAGGACAATAGAATTGATTTTTATGAGTTATTTATCTCGCCCCTTTTGTAATTCTCTTTTGATTTTCTTTTCTTTCATATAAAACAAATTTGGGTTATTGTATAGTATGGTAAAGGCAAGGAATAGCTAGTGATAGCTTATGAACCTTGAAGTTATATTACATTATCAAGTGGAGTTAAAGTTTACATGAAGGGCACCTGTATATAGAGCCCTAAGGGTCAATTAAAGGGCACCTATAGAAAGAGCCTTCAAAGATGTCATGACAAGAAGACCCACCTATCAAAACACAAGCATGCCTACAAGGATCTATTTAAACACATAGGCATGCTCGCAAGCTTAGTTGGCAAATTTTGATAAAATCACTTAAAAGCAACAACTTGGGTGTTGCCTCATAGATCTTTTTGAATAAGAAAGGACACACGTAGAATTTCCACATATCATAATAATCAAGCTTCTCGATGAAGGAAATTCCATGATAACAAGTGAAGGCTTCACAATATGTACCTTTGGGTAACATCTTATGTCAGTCATAATATTGTGTGCATAACTCCTCGGGTTGGGATTACATGAGGTAACCTTGTCTAGTCTAAGGCATAAACAAAGAAAAAGCTAAAACTTTTGTGGTACATTGCAATCTTTCTCCTTCTTTCAATAATTTAAATGAGCTTTCAATAATGTCCCCTTGCTCTTTTTTGCATTAGCTAAGAAAGTAGCAAATGTTGTTGTGATGTTGTGGCATTAGTGTTGGACAGGCTGAAGGGCTCATATTTGGGTGCTAAAAGTTGCATCTCTTCACTCCTCTCCACCTTCTCCCATAATAACACGTGCTTTTTGAGCCTTGTCCTTAAATCAAAACTATTGCCAAAAAGATTAAGCATGATATGAGACCCTGTTTCAGCCTAGTGGCATTTTTCTCTTAGTTGGAGGGATATAATAATTAAATAAATAGTCCAATGGTATTTGGCAAGAAAGTGTAAGTTTAGATGCAACTCAATGTGGTGAACCTATTAGAAGGGACAGCTCGAGAATGAAAGGTTAGATGCAAAAGATATAGTATTATCATGGGAGTGAGATTTTTCAGAATATTTTATCATGGGAATGAACCCAATTAATTATGTGTGATGCATGGTTCATGTGTGAAGCATGGTAGTGAATGATTTCTATTTGCTAGAATTATTTTTGTGAGTGATTCCAAAGTAATGGTGATCTAACATTGTGGACTATGTTAAGTATAGATCATGAGTTCGAGACGACCAAGGTGGACATTGGACGAGATTATCTAGCCAAGCACATGTGTGCTAAATATTTAATTTTGTATGGTTTGGCCCATTGTACATATGTTGGGCAAGGTTTATTTTCTATGAGATGCTTTAAAAGCATCGGACTAAGGTTCAATTTTGTAAAAGCCCAATTTTGGAAAAGCTATGTTATTTATGGCTCCAAGGGCTAAATTTATTAATATGATTTAAATACCGCGTGTGGGAGTGGAGCCACACACGTCGGGGGGGAGATTGCACCCAATCTTGTGTTCTTTGATTTTTATGCTCTTGATTTATGCTATGATGTTATGGTTTATTTTTTAATTTGTGGAATAATCTAATCTCCATCTACAATGGCTTGTAACAATGGTATCAGAGCACGGCAAATTCAAGAATTGAATTTGGATCATGGAGATTTGAAGAAAATCAAGAAATTGATTTTTACTCAAAGGTTATTGGCTTGGAGAAAATTTGAATTCTTTTCAACAAATTCAAAATACTTGCACAAGAAGAGTAGAATTTGCAGCAAGGGTACAAAGGCTTTGGACAAGGGCAGAGTTCATTCAAAAATCCAAGAGATAAAGAAGAGAAGGTGTGGAAGACCTTTGGGCAAAAGAAGACATGGCTATGTGAATTTTGTACACCCTTGGATGTGATTGAAAATCAAGGGCAAGGAAAGAAAACATGGCTATGTGAATTTTGTACACCCTTGGATGTGATTGAAAATCAAGGGCAAGGAAAGAAGGTGGAAAACCATTAGTGCATTTGCAGAAACCACCCTCTTTAAGCAAAAGAGGTTTTCATGGATTCTCAACCTTTTCTTGATCTGTCTGTACGGATGAAACTGGCATGAGAAGGAGGCTTTGGTCCAATTTTTGGATTGTTAAGCCAATGGAAACATCCCATATTTATAATGATGGTGTGGAGGGCTCTTAATTTTATATTCTCTATTTTTTAATTATTAAAAGCTGAAGCGCAGCTTGGAAGAATGAAAGCCAAAATTTTAATTTATTTTTTTAAAATTATTTTTTCTCCTTTCCCTCCATGATTCGGTTGTCGGATTGCTATTATCTTCAATGTGCTTCAATTCTCCACGATGGTGGACTGTTATTATCTCCATATGCTTCGATTCACGTTGCGTGCTGTGTGGAATCCGACTTTAGGTGTCATTTAACAAGCCGATTGGATGAAGCTTATTACAAAGCTTTGAATAAAGCTTAAATTTAAAAGCTTTAATCATTTTTAAAAAAGCTTAATTGATAAGCTTATACAAGCTTTATATTTCTCAAACCCAAAAGCTTTTAAGATATCAAAAGAAGAAAGGAAGTTCATCTATTGGGGAAAATTCAAAATTTTCAAGATTGCAGAAAATTTTCAGAAATATTCTTTTTTGGAAGCTACAACAAATATTGTGGGCATTATTTTTTTAACGAAATTTTTGGGAAAAAAATTCGAAGCGGTTTTGAACGAGTTGTTTTCCGAATTGTCAACATCAAAGCATTACTGGATTATTATTCTTATTCTTCGTGGGACACCGTCAACTTCGAGCGCTTCAACAAGTCTTCTTTCGAAATATACAGGAGTCAGATAATTTGCTACCTATTCTATTTTATTTCTGTATTTTCATAATATTTTACTTGTTTCTTTTACAATGGCAATCTATCCACAACCACCTACTATCCAAGATCAAGTAAATGCACTTCAAGCTCAGTTGTTGAGTGAGAAGAGGCAATTTCGCATTCAACCTTTAAACTCTAACACCTCATTTAAAACACTTTCTTCAAATTATTCTCTTTTCAACCTTTAAACTCTAACACCTCATTTAAAACACTTTCTTCAAATTATTCTCTTTTCAAATAAGGTTAACCAGGGGTCTGTAAAAGATACTTATGTTGGTGTGTGTGAGAGATATTTGTATTGGTATCTGTGAGAGATACTTGTATTAATGTATATGAAAGATACTCTTTTGATGGCCGACGGATAATCTAAGTGATATTTATTTGTGACGGATAATTCTAGTATTGAGAGGGATTTTATTTGTGATGGATATTATATCTTGACTCTCTTCACTTGCTAATTAAATATGCAACTGACCTAAACAAGAGTGAATGTTATGGTATTTAATTTATTATTGGGTGATCCAATAAGTGAAAAGAATATCTTGGGTGACCCAAGTGTGATTAATTTGGTTGTGAGCGAATCCAACCAACTGTGACATGTGTGATGCATGTAAGAAATGTATGAGTTTGACTGTGAGTGAATCCAGTCAATTCTTTTGAATGAATTCTTGATGAGGGTGACCCTACTTGGTTGTGAGTGAGTCTAACCAGCTGTGACATGTGTGAGACGTGTGGTATACTTTTGAATACGTGTGACGTGTATGAAAACATTGTGAGTGAATCCAATGTACGAGTTTGATTGTGAGTGAATCCAATCAACTCTTTTGAATCCAATGTACGAGTTTGATTGTGAGTGAATCCAATGTACGAGTTTGATTGTGAGTGAATCCAATCAACTCTTTTGAATTAATTCTTGATGATGAGGGTGACCCTAGTTGGTTGTGAGTGAGTCCAACCAGTTGTTACACGTGTGAGACGTGTGGTATACTTTTTAAATATGTGTGATGCGTATGAAAACAGCGTATGAAAACATTGTGAGTGAATCCAATGTAGGATTTTGATTGTGAGTGAGTCCGATCAACTCTAAGACACGTGAGACGTATGTAAAGGTTCTGTGAATTTGATCGTGAGTGAATCCGATCAGATTTAAGACACGTGTGACGTGTGTAAAGGTTCTGTGAATTTGATCGTGAGTGAATCCGATCAGTTTTAAGACACGTGTGAGGATATGTGGGAGTGAATCCACTTAAATACATAATGACATTGTGAGTGAATCCACTTAAATACATAATGACATTGTGAGTGAATCCAATGTGGGAATAATTAATGTGTTTGATCACTCACGTGTGCTGATAGTTACAACCGAGGACGATTGTTTTCTCAAACGAGAGACATTACGAAATTTTGGAGGTCATTTGTAGGGCCTTGTAAGAAAATCATCGATTCTTATTTTCTCTCTCTAGAAAAAATCTTGAAATGTTAAAATAAAGAGAATGTAAAAGTCATAAAAGTGAAGTCTCTAGCTAGAGAGGTAAATCTTCTCCTAGGTGGTCGTCATAAAGTTCATTAGAATCTTCTTTGTTGAAATGATACATTCGAAACTGTAAGAATAAAGTTAGTTCAGGAGGATGTTATTGCATGGAAGATAGTTTGGAGGGAATGAGAACCTTCATCTCAAATTTCAAAAGACAAATGCAAGCCTTCTCTCACCATAGCGAGTCATATTCTTTCACTTTGCCTCATATCCAACTTACTCATTTCTAGAACACTTCAATGGAGAACAACCATGTACACACTCATTTTATTGAAGAGTCTAATCATGAAAGAATTAAGAGAAAGTACCATCTGCACATTGATCTAGATAGTGAGTATGCGCCCATTCAAAAATGCAGAAGTGATCAACTATTGCTCTCATCAGATGTCAAAGATCATATGAGGTTATCGGGGAAGCAACACATAGATCTTTGGTGTGATGGCTCCATCTATCCTATTGACCCCCGTACTGCTTCACATCCTCCCTTTTCAAATCCCACAACTCTCAGGTGATGGCGCCAAAGGCTTACTAGGATATTGTAAGTTAATTTCTTACATGCAAGAAAGAGAGAGGCATTATTCACAACATTAACAACCGAGCTTCTTAGCTTGTCTGCTGAATGCAAGACACAGAAAGTTAGATTGGAAGCACAAGAGTGTTAAATCAACAAACTAAGAAGTGATCTCCACAAATATAGAGAAAAAGACACAAGCATTAGACCGCGCATACGAAGAAGAAAGCTCAAAAACGTCGAGAAGTTGAGGCCCGGTTCTGGAGGCCTGAAGAAGAGAATCCAAGCCATAAGGTAAGATTACACTCAATGCATTCCCATTCACATGTCTTTTATGTCAGCAGTTAATATTATTTTATTTGTGGGGCTGCTTTGTGATTTACATGTTCTTTATGTTAGTAATGAGTAGTGTTGTATTTGTAGGGTTGTCATATATCCTGATAAAGAGAATATGAATCCCAATCTTAATCCAACAAAGCAACTGAAATCATTAGGAACATCAAGAATGGCAAGAGAAATGATAAAGGAGAAGAAGTTCAAGGTGGTTCAACGAGATATACTGATCAGCTGTGCGGATATTCAATCCACCATGGATTCAAGTGGAGTCAGTTGTAAGGGTTATAATGCCATCTAGAAGTCAGTGTCATCAGTCCTTGAGGCCAAAGGCATTAAAGCAAAGCTACTTCCCACACCTACAAAAGTTTGGAGACATAGGGAGGAATTAAACACATAACAGCTTCACTACGTTGGTCACTCATACCACATTGTAGGAGAGTTTAAGGGAGAAGATGGTAGCATATTCTACAATGAACACAACAATATATTCATGGACTTGGAGCTCTTGCAAAAGAGAATGGTGGAGTTCTATGATATTACATTTGAGGAGACATGAGGTGTACTTCAATTTGTCATTAAGCTTGATGAATGCGAGATTATCAAGGAGAAAAAGATGGAAAGGGTCACAATAACACTTATGAATAGGGCTCTTTCTAATTGCAGTAGGGATGATCCAAAGTATTTTAACACTTATGAATAGGGCTCTTTCTAATTGCAGTAGGGATGATCCAAAGTATTTTAGCATGCAGTCTGAGACAAACATCTGGTGGCTAGGTTTATTTGAGGTCAAGAAAGAGGACCATGAATCCTTGTTTTGGGTATTTCATCATACACATATCCCCAATCTCATCAAAGAACAGATGAATGCAACCAGGATGCTCCATGTAGAGAAAAGGGGGGACTTTCAAGTTCAATGGCATCTTGCGGGTGACTTGAAGACTCTCAAGTGCTTATTTAATTGTAGCAAAGGGGCCAATGCAAAGTCTCCATGCCTTTACTGCATGGACTCCGTAAGGGGGATGGACTCTAAGTGGTGGAGACAACCACCGAATAGATAAATTTTGGATGAGAACTTTAAACCAGTGTTTGACACTGGTATATCTCTACATTGGCTTTGCTTGGAAGATCAAGAATGTAGCAGAGAGGAAAGAAGCCATCCGTGCATTGGAGAAGGTGCTATCTGAAATTGGACTACATGAAGGTAATGTCGAGATTTTGAAGGACATTAAAAAGTCATCTAATGAAAAGGAAGTTCCAATGAAGCCCTCTATTGGAGGTGTTAAGGCAAGAAGATTTCTTTCCAAGCTAATGAATAATCAACAACACAAACCCACAAAGTTAGGAAAGCAATATACAACAACCTATATAGGCAGAATCGAAGCTGGTACTTCTTGTATAAAAAATTATTTGCCTTCTTGCTTGGTACACAATCCAGCAAGTGCACATAAGCCTAATCCCTGAGCAGCAGCCTTCCTTTGGATACTGCTTTTTCAAAACCGTCCCTCTGTTTTGATAGGTACTCTGCATGCTGGTCCAAAATTGACTCTACTGGCAAAGGCTTGTTAAACATCTCAGCAATTATGTGAAAGTCATCAGTAGCTCCAGCGTTACAAACAAAATCGAAAATTCTCATCAATTAAGATAAGATCATTGCTCTCAACAATTTCCTCCTTCTTGTCCTTCATGTCTGTGCTAAGAACTTGTTGCTTCTTCTTTTGCATCTCTGTGTCACTAGTTGGCCCTTTATCCTCCTTAGCCTCCATTGAGAAGTTGAAATCCCTCTTAATAGAGGGCCTCTGGCAAGCAGGTTATTTGGAAAAGGACACCAGACTGAGAACACTGACTTTCTCCTATTCATCTTCATGTGCTCCCATATCCTGGTCTTCTAAATAGGGTTCCTCATCATTATGCTACCTAACAAAGTAAAGGGGCAAACTGGATTCTCTCGGCTCCACAGTTGGAAATCCTTGCTCCTCTGTTTGTCCTCTCACAAGTTGTGGCTCCTCTATCTGTGCCATAACCTCCTCAGGGTTGTCAGTATAGTAAAGTCAATAGACCTTTTCTTTGTGGTCCTCAACAGCTTTGGAGCCTTCATTCGCACGTCCCTCCTCCCCGCAGCACTAAATTCTGCATCCAGCGCCGTGGCTCCTTGCTAAAGCCTTCCCTGTTTTGATCAAAAAAACACTGGGAGGAATTAGAACCCGAGTGACCCCTCTATCTATATTTGTGCGGTTTGGCACGATAGCACAGCTCCATTCCTCTTGCAACAAGTGCCATATCATGCCAAACTGCACAAACCACTCTCTTCTCTCTCTCTCTCTCTCTCTCTCTCTCTCTCTCTCTCTCTCTCTCTCTCTCTCTCTTTGTGGGTGTATTGTATGTGTGTGTCTGTGTTGTATATGTTTCTGTGTGTGTGTGTGTGTGAAAGATTGTGTGTGTTTGTCTGTGCATGCATGTCTATGTGTCTGTGTGTCTGTGTGTCTGAGTGTGTGTTTGTGTGTGTGTGTGTGTGTGTGTGCACTGTGTGTGTGTGTGAGAGAGAGAGAGAGAGAGAGCAAGCGAACTTACTTGTTACCATTGCGGCCTGCATGCGTGGGAGTGGATTCTCTCTCTCTCTCTCTCTCTCTCTCTCTCTCTCTCTCTCTCTCTCTCTCTCTCACGTTCCTAGACAAAGTGGATGCTCTCTCTCTGTCAAAAACGAGAACCGTTAATAGTAGTGTGAGGTTTAAATAACTCACACGTGTGAGTCCGTGTGATGTTGAGCCGTGTGATGTTGACCATTCACACGTGTGAGTTATCAAAATTAAAAACAACACATTTTTTAATCTATTTGCAGGGTCCACGTGAGAGAGAGAGAGAGAGAGAGAGAGAGAGAGAGAGAGACTGACATTCGTCCACGTGTGATGTTGACCATTCACATGTGTGAGTTATGAATATTAAATATGACATATTTTTTATTCTATTTGTAAAAACGGTGCGTGTGTGAGAGAGAGAGAGAGAGAGAGAGAGAGAGAGAGAGAGAGAGAGACTGACATTTGTCCAACAACAACAGGAGAAGGCACTGATAGCAATCCATCGAACATCGAACAAGACAAGGCACCGATGGCTTTGGTATGTCTTTCTTTTGACGTACACACACACACACACATGCACGCACACAGACACACACACACACACACACACACACACACACACACACACTCACACACACACAGAGACACACAATCTTTCACACACACACACACACACACACACACACACACAAACATATACAACACAGACACACATATATAGTACAGCCAGAGAGAGAGAGAGAGAGAGAGAGAGAGAGAGAGAGAGAGAGAGAGAGAGAGAGAGAGAGAGAGAGAGAGAGAGAGCCGCTTAACGTCGACTTTATTGATCTAGAGAGACCAATCGTCGGAGAGACTTGAACCCAGGTGGGTTCATGTCATCCCAAGGGCAATCCCACTAGCCATTTCTACCCCACGATGGGTGGCAGAAAGGTAGAGAGAGAGAGAGAGAGAGAGAGAGAGAGCGCTAGTGAGAGAGTGGTTTTTGCGGTTTGGCACGATATGGCACTTGCAAGACTGACGGAAGTGTGCTATTGCGCCAAACCGCACACAATAGAGGCGTCGCTCTAGTGTGGTCTTAGACGTACACACACACACACACACACACACACACACACAGGACATTGACAAACACAGAGAGAGAGAGAGAGAGAGAGAGAGAGAGAGAGAGAGAGAGTACATTTTTCCCAAAAAAAAAAAAAGAAAAAAGAGAGAGAGAGAGAGAGAGAGAGAGAGAGAGAGAGAGAGAGAGAGAGAGCGTATGTGTGTGCGGTCTGGCGTGATAATGCAAATGCACGCTAAATGGAATAGCTATTGCATGCCAAGAGGCACACATTGAGGGGGAGAGAGAGAGAGAGAGAGAGGGAGAGAAGAGAGAGAGAGAGAGAGAGAGAGAGAGAGAGAGAGAGAGAGAGAGAGTTATGTCTCTTTTTTCCAGGCTTACTCATAGCTCATGGCAAGGACAAAAGCTACGGCAAGGAGACAGGGTAAGGGGCCTCGATTGGCAGAGTAAAGGCTACCTCTCAGAAGAAGCCAAGAAAGGGAAAGCCTATCCACATTCTGAAACAGGCCAGAACAAGAAGGTTTTCCCAAAACTTCTACATTCTGAGGGAAATCAGGAAAGCTAGTGTGTAGAGTTGTGTGTTCCAAAGCTCCCTTTTCAGAGGCTATGCAGGTCCATTTGTGAGCAGTGGAACCTAACTCTAAGCTGGAAGAGGACAACCTTGCTCTGTCTAGAGGAGGCTGCTGACGATTTTCTCCTAGAGTACTTCAATGACCTATGTGTTGTGAGTGCCCATGCACATAGGATGATAATAATCCCCAAGGACAGTGACACATTGAAGAGGCTTAGATGGAGATATAAAAAGATTCTACACCCTGCTGCAGAGTTTATAGATCCAAAGATGGAGATATCCTGATGATTCCACCAGCGAGAGCTCCAAGGGATAAAATAAAAATTGTAGAGATTACACATGATGTTAACATAAGAGCAAGGGTAGAACAGGAGGCCAGACGGGAGGAAGAGAATAGGATCAAAAAGAAAAGGATCAACAAGTGAATAGACCCCTAGCGAATCTACAAGAACAGTACATCAAAGAAACATAAGAGTTTGAAGCAGCCAACCTAGAGATGCTAAGGAGTTTTAAGAGGGGTGTGTTTGTCTTTGTGGCAATGGAAGATGGTGAGAGACAACTCTCCCTTGACCTAGTGGATCTCGGGACTCTGATGGATAGGATAGCATAGATCTCAGACACTATCCTATATGTGTGCCTAAAGTAAGTATGCGAATTGCCTTTACTGAGATGATATGGTCCTTTGCTCTTTAGGTTTTTTCCTTTTTCTCAACAATGAGTTACCCTTGTTTTTACAGTTTAATAAAGTGCCAGCTTCCTTGAGAGAGCCATTCTGAGGTGTTTATTCTGAACTCACAGCAGCTAGCAACATTGCTTGTCAACATTGCTAAGAAAAAAGAGCACTTCCCAACAAGAGATACAAAAGTGGTTCACGTATTTGAACACGCTCGCGGTTACAGTAGTAATTCTTCCATATGAATCAGGGTATGTTACTTCTCTATCTTGTCAGTCATAGCATCTAATAGATAGGGGATGCCTTAGTTTTATATTTCTGCTTTTGTAGGAACCATTGGAGCCTTGCATGTATAGAATTGGATAAGAGAATTGTGTGGACCCTTAATTCAATACCAAGATCACATCTTGAGTTAGGATTGTAAGTAAACATCCAAAGCACCTTTCTCTAGTATCTTAGAGTGCTTGAAGTTGGCATTGTATCTTATTGTGAAAGCTTATTGTTATGTAGGTGTATAAAAAGTCTTCTTATTGTTCTTGGTGCCCAATATGGAGACTATGAATAGTACAAGGTCAGAGATCAAGCAGGTTTAAGTGCCCAAGCAAGGAGACTATGATTGGTCAAGTCAGAGATCAAGCAGGTTCAAGTGCCCAAGCAAGGAAACTCGCACTCCTAGCTGGGGAGGATTCATGTCAGCTGGTTATCAAAGGAGGTCAATCGGGCTATACAGGCAGATGATCACAGGTGTTGGAGGTCAGATTTGACTTGTGAGGACAGTTGTAGGAGTCAGCTAAGTCAAATTGGAGAGTGTTGAGGTGTTTGAAGGTGCTAATGAAGGACTGAGGACAGGAGCAGAGTTGATTGGTGCCCTTGGAGTTGGGATCTTAGTGTCCCCTAGTTCTGATCCCTTTACATTTTCTTCTTGTGTTTCTGTTGGTGGTGTTATAGAGGCCATCACCCGACACCCTCAAATGCTTTGGTGCCCCCCCACTGAGGATAATGGTAATGCATATAGCGGTGTTGGTGGTGTGAGTACGTATAAGGATTTGCAAGTGCAAAGGAGTAGGTGATTGGCCATGATGAAGAGGATTTGCAAGTGCAAAAAGAGTAGGTGATTGGCCATGATGAAGAGGATTTGGGTGTTTTTTTACAAGGATTTGTACCTCAGTTTGGAACGATGATGCCATTTGACCTTGGGGATGGGCTACAACAAAGTTTCTTTATGCTTGGTTGATAGTTGTTTTTACAAGGATTTGTACCTCAGTTTGGAACGATGATGGCATTTGACCTTGGGGGATGGGCTACAACAAAGTTTCTTATGCTTGGTTGATAGTTGTTTTTATGGTGGCATTTTAGCATGTGATCTTGGAAAGATGGAGATGTAGGTCGGCAAGAAGGAGAGTTGTATAAGATTAGATGATCTAGGAAATAAGGTATGAAAACATGAATGTTTTCATCCTAGGGGGTTGGGCAATATGTGAGGAGAATCCGGAACCCAATCCAAACACAATGTGTAGATAAATATAATGCATGTACATTGATGTGTAGAGGATCCTTGATGGAAAAAAGTGACGTGTGGTAGCCAAGTGTATTTGCGCAAGTGTGAAATGAGAAAAGAAAGAGCATGGATGAATGAAGGAGATGGGCAGTGTGACAGGTTGAAGAAGGAGAATTGGGGAAGTTTTCGAGTGTGGTTTATCGATGCGGTGGCTAGAGAGACCACTAGAGAGAGTGACTACTGATAGTTTTTGTTTGGTTGAAGCTTGCAAGCTGGAGGACTTGCTAATTTTTGAGATTGTAGTGAGAAGACCAGTGCAGTGTGAGAAATTGATTATGTCAGAGTAGAGGGAGTGCTGAGGACCAGAAAGTCAACTAGGAGGTGTGTCCCCTAGGATCTCTGAGGAGCAACTCTGTTAGAGACTTGACCCAGTTCAATATCTACTCAACTGTACTGCTATTTGTCAACAGAGCTGAGTGCTAGTTTGTGTGTGAGAAAGACCTGTTGTTCATGGCAGTGGATTCAGAGAGTTTGAAGATGTGTTGCTGAGATCTGTTTGTAGAGGACCCCAGTGTTTTTGTGTTTTCTTCTTATATATTTGTGCCCCCGTCTTAGGGATGTTGAGACTGTCTGTGTAAAGAATAGAGTGTGTGGAGTTGAGTTATGTGTGAATTTGATAAGATTTCGTGCTATGGTTCTATATTTGTGTTGTTTTGATTGAGGTTATGGGAGAGCAACACTTGTGAGTATAAATCTATAAACTGCTGTGTCAGAATTGAGTCAATCACCTTCAGTTGAAATGCTACAAAGTGAAACTAAGTCAGTTAAACATCAGATCTTATCGGTTGTGTGTGTAGAAGGTGAGAACTACTCTTTCTGGGTTGAGAGGAACCTATTTTGGGGTTTGGTCTGATAGTGAGGACTGTCTCGCAGTCAACAAATCTGAATTTGGACTGTAGGGTGGTTCAGATGTCGGCTCTGGATTTGTTGCTGCCAGTTTAGTTTGTTAAGTTGAATCTTGATAGGATCTGGAGGGAGTTTGAGGGCATGTGTGTGAGAGAACATTATGGTGGAGTTATCTAATTTAGATTTGAGTCAGCTGAATTAGTTGGCTCTATTTCAGTCAGTTGTATCAAATCTGAGTCAGCTCGGTGTCAGTAGAGAGAAACCGATTGGTTCACAGAGGTTCTCAGGGTAAGAACTTGAGGTTAGTTGATATTGGAGGAAGGTTGGAGATCCTAGAGGCATTTATCTAACTGGGGACAAGAGGAAGATCTCTGAGTCAGATTTTAGTTAGTTGAAGGTCAGCTCGGGTGTATTCAGGCTAGCTGTGTGAGCAGGTGTCAACAAAAGACAACAAAGGGCCATAAAGGTATTTAGTTAGACCCTGGGGTTATGGATTTAAGATTAGGTTATGTTGGAGGATAGTAAGAGAGCTTGGAGGACTCATTTTAGATCGGAGTCAGCATCAGGCATCTAATTCGGTTTACAGTCAGTTGTGTGTCAGCTGGAGAGGATTTTGGTCAGTTGGAGTCAGAGGAGGTCCGTTGGGCTATATAGGTGGAAGATTAGAGGTGTTGGAGGTCGGATCTGACTTGGGAGAACAATTGGAGGAGTCAGCTAAGTCGGATTGGAAGGTGTGGAGGTGTTTGATTGTGTCAGCTGAAAGGCTGAGGATAGGAGCAGGGTTTATTGGTGCCCTTGGAGTTAGGATCTTAGTGTCCCCTAGTTTCGATCCCTTTACATTTTCTTCTTGTGTGTCTATTGGTAGTGTTATAGAGGCTATCACCCAGCAACCTCACAACGTGTTGTGATTTTTTTGGTATTGTAGATGTTAGCTTTATGCATGTGAATGAGAACTTGAGGCTTTCCAATATGGGAACATGTGTACGAGGAATGTGATTTGAATTGTTTCTATAAAATTATAATTACAATATCCAAAGTAATGTGAGCGAGAGCCTCACACATGCCCTTGATTTTTGGTTAACATGTTGTAGACAATGGAACATAAATCTATTTTATTAAGTAGAACAAAATATTTCATTAATAAGCAAAATATTGTATTATCCTTGTCGTAGTTATAGTCAGTGAATTGTTGTGATCGTACAATATGGATTTATGATCAACATGGGGACAAATAATATGGGGAGCAACCAATGATCTATTTTATAAAAAGATGATAATGCTTTGTGTTTAAATCTTTTTTTTGGCTTGTTTAAACTACAAATTAATAGTAATGGTAGGCCAACAAGTACATGTCATAGTCTTGATGCAATTGAAAGAGTTAAATATAGCCAAAAATGTTTAAGATGGTAGCATTGCTTTACCCTTTAGACATTTGCAAAATAGGTACACATAGGCATGTACCCTATTTTCTCATGTGCCAATAATATCTAAGCTACCTCTACACCATTACCACCATCTTGTGTGGACATAGGGATGAGAGGTTCTCAGGCTGCTCAAACATGGCTACTCCTCATAATGGGGAAACATATATATTTTGAGTTAGCTAGTGTCTAAACATTACAATATGAGGGTGTAAATAAATTATGGTTTGATAAGGAGTAAATGAAGTATTAATCTAGTCTCTCAACCATTAATAATGTCTTTCTCATGGGTAAGCTCCACATGTCTAAGTGATTTATGGTATTGATAGACTGTGGTGGTACATTTGTTTTGTGTATATTAAAGAAGATGGTCAGCCCTTCATCTACCCTATGTAGATTGGTATAATTAGACTGTGGTGGTACATTTGTTTTGTTTATATTAAAGAAGATGGTCAGCCCTTCACCTACCCTATGTAGATTGGTATTCATAGAATGTGGTGGTACATTTATTTTGTGTATATTAATGAAGATGGTAAGCCCTTAACTACGCTATGTGCCTCTATCCACCATCAACCACTAGTGCAAAAAGGTGGTTCCTCACATTTCATTGGGGAACAAGAGTTCATCAACATTGCAGAGGAGATGGGACCACTAGTGGAAGACAGCTAGTAGGCTAATATGGTTGGAAAATTAGGTTTATGTAAAAGAGTTATTAAAATCTAGATAAGTAAATTGTGATATTTGAACAATTTGTTTTTTAGGTTTCGAAGGTGAGTCACTGCAACCCGACAAGGGCCTTCAAAGGAGAGCTTTGGCTTGGATGCACTTCTAAAGCTGAAGCGAGAGTGCACTTACGATTTCTTCTACACGGAAGCAGGTTCCCAGGTCAAGGGTCCTCGCTATGTTTTCAAGATGTCCACTATTGGACCCACTTCAGGGTTGGATTTGGTGAATCGAATACGACAGACTGGCTCTGGCAACATGCGTGGATACAGTTTGACCACACTCGACGAACATCAGATTGGGTGACCACCATGGCTTATCATGTATATGACCTAAGGTAGCAAATTACCAATATAGAGTATTTAGGTAGTTAGAGCTAGCTAATTGTACAACCTCTTAAATGATTAGAGTTTTCACACAGCATGCAGGATCTTCTCACCATTACGACATGTGAAATGAAAGAGGAGGATATGGAGGCCCAATGTTTGTTCTGGGAATGCATTAATGAAGTGATGGCCAACCATGGTTGTGAGAGGGCAGATTTCTATGGTTTCATGGCAGGCTAACCGGAATGCAGTGGAAAAAACATCGTCTTGTGACAGATAAGGAGAGATCTTGCCTATTTCATTGGGAGCATAGCATGGTTGCCCACACAACAAAGTATGTATGTGTTACGTCTCAAGGAGAGCACAAAGCAATGTGTGAGAAGTGACAATGGCTCCTACTAGTGAAGCCGCATCAATGGTGGCGCAATGGTCATGTGATGGATAGGAATTTGTCAGCAATGGACTCTTGGTTGAGTTGGTGGGAGTTGCCCATAGCACATTAGGGTTCTCAGTCATGACAACGATAGAGAGAAGTAATGATGTTCCAAATACCCCAAGAACAAACCTAGCAGAAAGCAAGCATGGAAGTTAGTAGCAGGGGAAGGATATAGACGAAAGATTTCTCTTTACGATACATATACTATTGATATGGCGAATGCAATTTTGCAAAGCACAAAGGTAGTCTCTTACACTCAAGGCAAGTACATAGGGAGAGGCCCAAGCTTGGAGAAACTAAAAGAACGGTGCTCTACAAGCCCTGCCCAAGTGGTCTAAATAGTTAATCAAACAACTGAAGGAACACCCATGTAAAGGGTGCCTACCCCTCTCACCACTGGTGACAAAGAAAGTGCACGTTACAAGAGACCGTCAAGGGTGGTAAGTGATATTGATGGTGGTGGTAAGTGATATTGATGGTGGTGAGGCCACACATCGACCAGAGTACAACACACATGTAAGAGACCACAAGTATTCTCGGAGGCCACAAAAGATCAATTTCAAAGAACATGATACAAGCAGTACTCCAAAAAGAATTACAAAAGTCACGGAGGGCAATGTCATTGAATGAAGCAATGTGGGAAATCCAAAGGACATGGATTGGCAACAAGGTCACATGTAGTGGAACGCCTCATGGGGGGATAAGAGGTGCGGGCAACACATAGCTGAATCTGCTAAGGGGTGCCTGCACCTTCCTTTGAAGGCTATCGCAAGCACCCTAATGATCTCATTAGACAATGGATGTGGTTCTGCTCTGACCATGTGCTTCATTGCTATATTGTGGACAACAACATAGACCCAAAGCCCAATCCACCACCCAAGATCTGGGCAGTTGCTATAGGAACGAACCTCATAGCGCCAAGGAGGTATATTCATTGTGGGAAGGTGGATACCAAGTGGAGAGCAAGAATGCAGAAGGTGTTATGCCCATCCCATTGCGTAACAATGGGGCTTCAAGATTCTTTATAGCTGCAACTTCAAAAGATCTGCCATATGGATCCACTACTAACATAGAGGTTGGTGGCTTACGCATGCAAAATGGCATAAGAGTCAAGTACCGCACGTCAATATCAGAGGAAGTGGCCAAAAAAATAGAGGCCGCTTTGAAAATGAAAGCTATAGTGGTAGAAGAAGTGCAGAGAGTGGAGCACAAGTATGAAGTTTTCAAGATCGAATCGCACGGGGATGATGCACATGTGGGAAAATATGATGTGCGCATGTGAAAGACGAACCGTGTTATCCATGTCTAGATTTTGTAGATAGAGAAGCCAAGAAGAAGTCGTATCTTGCTTCCAAGCACTTGTACTTCATTTATTTATGTGTGCTAGGCTTAAGCCAAAGTGAGAAGATGTTCACCAACCTATCCTATCCGACCTTGAGCTCTACAATGCCTTATCTCAAAGGAGATGTACCCTAATTTAGATAATTGAATGCAAGGATAATCAATTGACCTTTGGTATTTTGGGACCTATGTAACCTTTGTGGAAGTCACCTCATTGTAGAGGGTCCTATTGTGCAATGTCCATCTCCTTCAAATACATACTCGCTCTTTCCCAAACAAGTTCAAAAGATGCATTTTTTATTGTGGTGCTGAAATTTCAAGGAAAGATACCTTTATTAGTAACATTAAAAAAGACAAATATAGTTTTTTATTTTGAATGTTGAAAAAGGAAGAGTGCACCTCTCCCACTGCTATAAATATAGAGGTAAGCTCCAAAGCACTTTGTTATACACCATTGCCACCAAGCCTTGTTAAGTAGAGTACATCACCCTAAACCCTCCTTCTTTTTGTTTGTGATGGCCTCATCAAATGTTAGCATTGAAGTTGTTGCTGCGTGTATCCCCAAAGGAGGGAGGCCACCAATGTGGAGGTCAAGTAGAGTACCATAGACGGTGCACAAGCATGGAAAGGTTTCACATCCTTTCCACTTGCTGGAAATGATGATGCTATTTCTCAAGTTAAGGACAAAGTGGTGGGCTTAATTACAATTTGCAAGAAGTCCATGGTTTTATTGATTAATCGTATGAGCGTGTCTTGCTGGAGGAGGTACGGAAGGGTATGAACACCGTTCGCTTAGTGCCTTCACCCCGGAGAACAAGGGTGGCCCATAGTAGTATTCTATATACCATTACCAGTCTTGATAGCTATGTAAGAGATAATGGACACACCCGTGAGACATAGCAAGACTCACCACTTTCCTCTCCTCGCAAGTCCAGATTTCTATTGGCTCCTATAAGCCCAAATCTTTGGGGAAGGAACTAAAGGATTAGATAGAAGGAAGACTAAGAGCGGGCATGGAAGAACAACTACCTCAAGGCTCCTTAGATAAGTCTGATGATGACAAATCTGCTAGGGAAGAGGTAGTTCACCAAGATTTTCCCCAAAAGTATCGGTGAACAAATTAGACCACTACTTTGAGAGTGATGACATGAATGTCGTCCTTCCAGTAAAATATAAGGACAATCAAGTCACAACTATCCTAGATGGAGGGCTTAGCATTATTACCAAGTATTATTGGGAGAAGTGGGGTCAACCTTCACTTTTGACACTAGTAGCCTGATAGTTAAGCTTATTGACAAGGCTATGGCAAAACATATGGGAATTTTATGCAATCTAAGAATCAAGACCTTCGGCGTAAATTTTTTCCACTCTTTTGAGATAATGAACTTTTCTCAGTAACCCACGGAGGCACTTTTCACTAAGAGGGGACATGAGCTGGCACAAATTGCCAACCTCGAGACTGTGGGAAAGAGTTTTATAAAAAAGTGATCTCGTACCAAGGTTGGGGTGAAAAGGCTAGCAAATTCACTACGTTGAAGACAGTAGAGATTGCTCGAGCACATGTTTTAAATGAAGAGTATGAGATTGCCCACTTGTTGACGCATTACATTTTTTTTTAAAGTAAGTAGAAACCTCATGCTTGTTTACAATGCAAGAAATGTAGGCTGCTTGACATACTGTGGTGGCTGGTGGCAAGTTTGCTATGAGGGACGTGCAGATTCTGCCATTTGATAGAGCATTCTTCATGTGGATCCATCGTCATGTGTACTAGTTCCAATTGACCGAGTACACACAAAAATTGTACGCGAAGTTGGAGGCGGGCTCACCTGCAGAGTAACCGGCATGCACAAAAGGTATTACGGATGCCCTGAAATCTTATAGGAAGTCTCATTTTGAGAAGACATTCGTTAGGTGGAAAGGACAAATGCATGCCACCTTGGATCTTGACCAGCAGCCACACCTGTCATGCACAGCACAACGCCTCTTGTATAGGTATAAAGTACCATAACTCTTTTTTTCCCACCTTGCATGGTGGAGAAGTTGTTACACCTCTTGTATTGGTTTCTTAGACGTCTTTAATGTTTGTGTATTAGGTGGTGGAGAAGTAGTGTACGTGATTGGGTCTACATTCCTGAGCACCCTTCAGACACATGGGTGCTGTCTGAGGTAGAGGAGACAAGATTGTACCCAAAGAGTGGATCGACGAGCTTTGGGGCGACACATGGATACTTTGCAGAGGGGGAGTTTCCTCCAGAGAGGAGGCAGAGCAGTTTCCTCCAGAGGATGTTTCCTTGTGTACATTATTTAATTTGTACGAAGTATGAAGCATGTTTTTTTAGAATTTAAAGTTCTAATGTTGGTTGAATGCAGTAGCCAGAAAGGGCAAGAAACCTACCACCAAGCAAGAATTGGCCCCTGAGAAGAAAAAGGGTAAGAAATCCACGCCTCCATCGTCCCAAAAAAAGTCACGGGCCAGAGTGGGAAGGGGATGACTTTGATGAAGAATTTGAGGACATCCATTCCAAGGATGATGAGCATGAAGATGAGCGGAAGTCCCATGCATAGGTGCGAAGAGCAAGTGACCCCCCTTCGCATAGGTGCGAAGAGCAAGTGACCCCCCTTCGCATAGTCAGACCCAAGAGCAAGGGTCGGAGAGTTTAAAAGATGACGAGGCAAACCTCTTGAGATCTAGTAAGTAAACTTAACATGTTTGAGCATTCATTAGATCATTTATTCATCAACGCTCATAACATGTATTTGGTGTTGTGTAAATGAAGACTACCATCCCGTTGTGGTGGAACCCCTGCACTTAGTTTTGAGCTCCAACATTGATCACCTCCATCTTGCGCTTTTAGGAAAGCAAAAACACAGGTACAATCTCTCAGGCATGCTAGTGACTTTGTCCATTCATCGTCATTATTACGTTTGGACTCCCCTTACATGCTTTGTTGTTCCAGGAATCTTGCAGTATTACAAAACAATGATTCATTGGATCTTTGACGAGGTAGGGAAGCATGGACGCCTTCGATAGCCTTGAAGTCGTGCGCTTGGTGTGGGCTGATTTTCTAATAGATCTGTGTCTCCCACAAGGGTGATTTTGTGGTTCCTCAATGGAATGTTTTTAGGGAGGTACTTGTGGAGTCGGCTTTTATGCTTGCTGCAGAGTTCCTACAAGCCGATGAGACTATGGTGTGCACTCTACGTGCGGAGCACCTGGGGATTGCTGTGCGGGAGGCAAGAACTTGGAACTTCACATTGCGAAGGATCTCGCGATATCTGTATGTCGCGTCGTCAGAAGATGGACAAGAAGAGATGAGTGCAGGATTCTTTGGTTTTTATCAAAGTTAAGCTCAATGATTTCCATCCCTAACGTACTTACTAGTGTGTGCAAGTAAGTCTCTGCTTTGGTCATTGTTGCTATCTTCATGCACTCCAGTGAAAGTACGGCCAGTCGTCCAAAGTATGACAGGAAGGGAGGCAAAGGTAGCTGCAGATGGTGCAGGTTTTGAGGTGGGCGATGATATCTTCTTGGAGTCAAAAGCACAGGAGGAAACCTCCCCATACTAGATGGATGCAGACGAGAATCCAATCTGATATACTATTGAGTGTAGTGAGCCTTTCGCAAGGTAATTAAAGCACGATTGGAGTAGTGAAATCGTTATGTAGTCATTGTCTTAAACACCGTCATCCATTTGTACATATGATAATTATGAGCTTGTACTATGGTAGGTGGTTACTCGGGACGTTCACTGATTGTGGGGATGCAGTCCTAGATTGCTTTGCTAGTACTGATGGGGCTGGAGCATGCAGGACACTGCAATGACATTACATCAACATGGAGAGCGACGAGGTGTGTCTTAGTTCATGTCTACGACCACTTGCCTCTATGCACGATGATTTAGGTAACCAATTTTTCAAGGATGAGGTCTGTGAGATTGCTCGACGAGAGCAGCAGATGGACGTGGGGTCACTATATCCTCCAATCCTCCCAGTACCCATGAGCCCAACATAGTCTAGTGCTTCAGGGCCACCTGGTGTTCCAATGGAGCCCCAATATCAACATGTCATGCCACATACATCCCCCGTAGGTTCATTTGCAGTTCCATCATACGCACCACGGTCTGATCTTCCAAAGCCACTTTTTCCACCTGCATTTGCACCACGGTCTGAACTTCCAAAGCCACTTTTTCCACCTGCATTTGCACCATTTGGTAGAGCTCCCTGCCCCATACCACCATCCTTCATCCACCAGGGAGTGCGGCATCCATATTGATGTATTTTAGTAGCTTGTAATGCCCGAAATATATTTGGTTTTAGACAGTATTGTTGTTCACTCGTATTATGTCAATGGCTTTGTTTTCAGCTTCTTCCATGGCATTGTTTTTTGAGAGAGATGTAGCAATTGGTGTGAGATCTCAACAAACACGAGATAGAGAGAGTGAATGAAAGAGAGAAAGAGTGTTTGACTGAGACATTAAAATAATAACAATTGTGCTTAAAGAAGTTATTCTTATGCTTAAAGTAAGAATTCTAGTTCTCAAAAAAATAAAATCTTATTGCTTTTAAAGTTATAAAAATAGTAGAGATTGCCATGTTCCAATACTCTTCTTCTAGAAACATCCCACAACACTCTCCCCTTATGCCTTCATATTGCAATAGGGTCCTTGTGAACTCCTTGGTTATGGCTTAATATAGCAATCCCTCTAATACTACTATGTTTGCAACCATCTTAAGTAAAGCTCTTCAATCTTTCATGTAACTCAAAGAAAAGGAACCCAACTTGGATGCCATTTTAGAAGCATGGACAACAATGTTTGAAGTGCATGAGCTCTACAAGAAGCTCAAAACATGCCAAGCAGTAAAACTTGCAGACAAGAACATGCTAGAGGTGAAAGCAGCTTCAGCCACCATTGGGATATGGAGAGCTTTCGGCATCATTGAAGAGGCAAAGGAGGATCCTCTTAGAGTTGAAGTTGCCACCTTCATTCGCAAGAAGATAGGGTAGATGGAAAAGGCCAAGATGATAGTTGAGGCCCAAAATGCTTTCATATGGTGTCTTTGTAAAGAATTACAAATGATTGTGTCATGTCGTAGGTGTTTGTCATGTAATGATGTGGCCTTGTAATAAGTTTACTAGGGAATGTAATGGAAGTTTAAGATCATAATATAGTGACTTTGTAAACTAGTTGCAATGGTAGTTTTGTAAACGAGTTGCATTGATAGTTATAAATGAGTTGCATTGATAGTTGTAAATGAGTTGCAATGTGTATAGTGCCCTTGTATCCATCTAATTCTCTCCTCTACTGTCACCATGAGTCGCAATGTGTGAGACAGTAGAGGGAGAGAGGTGTAGAGAGAGAAACCACTCGCCTAAACACCAAAAAGCACTCGCTTATGCTCGCCAAAAAAATATACTTGCATGGCAATGTGCAAACGTGCGTGACACTAGATCTTGATGTGGCTTACAAACATGCATTCACAAGTCAACGAATAAGCATGGCGACGATGTGTGAACATGAGTGGCTATCTTTTGTTGAGATGTATATATGTCAGTCTAATAGCTCTACCAATTACGCTGTGCTAGGATTTTTGGGCCACGTATCTTGTCAACTTTAATATATAAAGACTTCTTCTTTCTTGGCACCTCCCATTATTTGGTGATGGTTGGGTGGTTTTGTTAACATAGCTTGGTGTTGCTATCATAGTGGCCTTGGTTAGTTGAAACATTTTTTTTAAAATCCCTTTTTGAGTCAAGACAACTTGGGAAGGTTGGAAGTGTGATTGTCTATTTATTCTTTGGTAAGGCTTTGGTGTTAAAGATTGGTTGAGAGGGGCTCTTAGCATGTCAAGACTAAGAGGCTATTTAAGCTTAGAGGAGACCAAGAGGCTTACCTACCTTGACAATAAGGCACCAACTCATAAAAAGGTTAGGGTCATTATGGCATTTTAGATTTCCTCATCCATTAGGGGTATAATTATAGTACTAGTTAAAATCTATAATCCATTAGTTTTTGTTTGCTAGCTTATGTGGCACTCTATGATGGCTATACATTCTCTTCCTAACAAGACATATTATTTCATGGCTCTTGTATGGTTTATATAAAATGTTGTTCCTGTATAGTTTACATAAAATATGTACACCACAAGCTTCGTTCCAACAAAGATTTCAATTCCAAATCTTTTAACACTTATCATTTTGTGATCATATATGGGCAATAACATATGTTGTTATGGGTGATAACGAAGGCTAAGTTTCCCATTGTAATCCACCATTTCCTAAAGAAATGGTAAACTATAGCCAGTTCTTAGAACAAATTGTATAAGAGAGTTTTAGAGAAAGAAAAAACATCACCATCTTCTTCTTAGGAATCATGCAAAATAAAGAACAAACATTATCTTCGTTTTACATAATCACACAAAAACATCATCTTCTTCTTCTTAGGTAATCATATAAAATAAAGAATAAACTTCTTATGCAATCACACAATAAAAATGGTTTTATTTAATCATGCAAACTTGAAAATTCACCATTTTTTAAGAGAATGATGAATTTTGAAGAATTTGATTTTAAGAAATAAAATAATCATTAGCTCTTTCACTCTTTCACCCAATCATACAAAATCAACAACACAACTATCATCATCACCATGCTCATCAACACAACCACATTTTTAAGAGAATGATAAATTTTGAAGAATTTGATTTTGAGAAGTAAAATCATTATCAGCTTTCACCCAATTATGCAAAACCAACAACACATCATCATCACCATGCTCATGTTTTGAAGTTATTAAAATTTTAAAACCTTTTTGGTTGTATGATTAGATAGAGCATAATAATAGAACTTTTCTATTGTTTATTATAATTTGTCAATCCAAGGTACAGTTTCAAAGTCATGAGCATTTCTTTGAGCATCATCATGTCCCTTTTTGTAGGCAAAAGAGTCCCTCCAAGATCATGTCAAGAAGGGTTGGAATAGTGGTTCTTTATGCTTGAGGACTCTTTCATTGGTAAAAGAGTCCATATTGATGCTCAAAACATTGGTTCGTAACTCTCAAATTATAGCTCAAACTCACAAGTCATGAAAAGTAAAAATGATCTATTTTGAATGTTCTATTAACCATGCAATAGAAATAAGGTCGAGGAAGGGTTGGCATGTTGAATATCAATGTGCCATGGAGTGTGCCACCTCATATTGTACTGTCTAAGCATCGAGGCTAGTTCATGTTTGTATGACCCTTATTATGAGGAGAAGGCATGCTTAGGGATCTTGTCTTGACATTACGAGGCTCGAACTAGGCCCAAGACGAGCTTGGATGGTTATAGCAGGTGGGAAAATTGCATAGCATTATCTAGTACATCTTTATGGGGTGTATACCATGGACAATGGCACTGACTATGATCATGGAGACCTACACGATCATGTTATGGCCACCCCATGTATACCCCCCTTCTCTCTATATAGAGGAGATGGTGAGTAAAAGAACCATTCCTAAGGGCACAAAAGGTATTTTGAGGGAAACAACCAAATATGGGTGACCAAGTAAGCCACCTTAAAACTTCAGTCCTCTCTACCTCTCAACAAATAGCTACCACCAAGCAACAATAGAGATCAAAATCCCCCTTGGAATTGCAAGCACCACCAATATCCTCATCCAAAGGTAAAGGGAAGATTGAAGATACTCACTCAAAAAATAGAATGTCACCTGCTATGAGCCAATATCATCATCCAAAGGTAAAGGGAAGATTGAAGATACTCACTCAAAAAATAGAATGTCACCTGCTGTGAGCCACCAAAGAAGGGGACATATCCTCCACGTCTGCTACACCACAAGAGGCAACAAGGTTCTTCATCATGGAAGAACTATTTCCCAACAGCCCACCCAATAACCCCAATGGAATAACTCTTTGCCTCAACACCATAGCAAGCGGAGGGACCATGTCCACAATTGGAAGAAGGGGAAACTAACATCCCTTATCCACCCATACACTTAATTGGGCTACATTCTCATGCTACCTTGCCAAGTGGGAAAGAAACATGTACAAATCCCTTGTCCAATAGAAACATGTTTCTTGCCAAGTGGGCAAGAAACATGTACAAATCCCTTGTCCAATAGAAAGAGGTGCATGTAACCTAATAGCCTCGAACCCCCATGAAAAGGGTAAATATCAAAGAAAGCAACAAGGAGTCGAAGGGAGGAGGAGTGCTAGAGAAATTCAACAAAGGAGGCAATGAAGAAAGTAGAAGTGATGAAGATGTATGAAGAATGTCTCTAGGAAGAAAATATGTAAGCCACCAACTGATGATGGCCTCTCCATCATCAATAGCCATCTGAGTATATCTCAAGATGGGGGGGGGCATGGTGGGTGCAAACTAGGTCCAAGACATGACCCATCACACTATTGGTGATGGTGTGGCCAAGCTATCATTCTTGTATGTTACTTTTCCATAGCCCATGCATTGTACCCAAATATCCTCATTTTGGGCTTTACATGTGGCACTCATTGAATTGTGCACTAACACCACACTCACCCAACAAGGAACACCTGTGTTTCCTTGGCACTCATTTAATTGTGCACTAGGACCACACTCACCTAACAAACCACTTGCAATAACACCACACTCACCCAAGGAAGCAGTTGTGTTCTTGGCACTCAATGAATTATGCATTAACACCACACTCACCGAAGGAAGCAATAACACTAACACCACACTCACCGAAGGAAGCAATAACACCACACTCACCAAAGGAAGCAATAACACCACACTCACCGAAGGAAGCAATAACACTAACACCACACTCACCCAAGGAAGCAGTTGTGTTCTTGGCACTCAATGAATTGTGCATTAACACCACACTCACCGAAGGAAGCAATAACACTAACACCCAAGGAAGAACTTGCACTCATTGAATTGTGCACTAACACCACACTCACCTAAGGAAGCACTCATTGAATTGTGCACTAACTCCACATTCACCTAAGGAAGCACTCATTGAATTGTGCACTAACACCACTCACCCAAGGAAGCACTCATTGAATTGTGCACTAACACCACACTCACCCAAGGAAGAACTTGTGTTTTGCTTGAAAACCCTCTTATCATGAAAGCACTGAATAAAAATAGGCACTAAGGACATTTGGAAATTTTGCTAAGTGTCAAATAATGTGTCATGACACCAAATTATGTGTAATTCCTTTTCAAAATAGCACGTTATTCCTACCTTGGCCACCACGTGCTTCATGTCGAATGATGAGTTATTCCTCGTAGAATCACATGCCATTTCAAATATTAGCATGCCTCACCAAATCACACGCCATTCCCAACACTAGACATTGTGTCATTCTTGTGCCATTCCTCACCAAATCGTTCCAATAGTAGACATGTGTCATTCCTCATCAAATCACATGCCGTTCCTCATCAAATCACGTGCCATTCCTATCGAATCACACACTTCTTCCTACTGTCGAATCTCATGTTACACTTCATCAGATCACAACAAGTAATTTTTAAGTGACACAACATCATTCCTCATTAAATGATGTGCAAAATGATGTGTAATTTGTGGCACCGAATCGCGAGTCATTTTTTAGCAACTCCTAGTGTCACTGGCACATTTTTTAGTGACTATAACCATCCTTGACATGTTATTCCTCATCAAATGATGATGTGTCATTGATACTGCAAATTTCTATTTTTAAAGGTTCAAAAAGAACAATGGAGAATGAAGGCACCCATAGTATACACGAGAATGAAGGCACCCATAGTATACACGAGAAGACATCCATATAATATCCATTGTGATCAACGTAAATGGATAAGAATTTGAGACTATGATGGTGGAGATATCATGGTCTCTAAGGCAATATTTACAATCTAGTTCCCAAGATCCCCAAGCTTTTTAATTTATAATTTAGGGAGTTTAGTAAGAAGAATATGAGAATCCACATTGCCTCTCCAGAGCTTTGGTAATGAATTTGTCATCCTAGATCTAAAGGTCTAATTTGCATTTACTCTTTCTTATTGATGAAAGCTTTTTGGGTACATCATGAATAGAAACATATGTTTTAGATTTTGGGTACATCATGAATAGAAACATATGTTTTAGATTTAAAAAACATGCCTTAGAAGAGTGAACATTATTGATGTCAAAAAGTAGAATATTTATCAAAATTAATAGATATACACATAGATGGCATGGTTTGTTTTTAAATGTTCTCAACTTATTCTAGTTTTAGATCCCTTGTTCAACTGGTCATCTTCATATCTAAAACCCAAAGAACATTTACAAGACTTTTTGTACAACCTTCTTTAAACATAAGTGAATGAAGGGTGTTCCTTCCACACCAATTTGTTAACAAATTCATGCCCCATCTTCCCTAGGGTAGCCTCATGATGTGTACATTACGTACTTTGTTTTATCCATGCTTCTCTTCATCAAGTGTAGCCATCATGTTGGCATTTGTGTTTGTTCTTGGCTTCGATTTTTTGACAACCTCCACCCATTTGGAGATTGCCTTTAAGGTCCTTCTACCCACAAACCTAAGTGGTGACCTCAATGTTCTTTTGAAGCTTGGCATTGGGCCTCTTTGAGCTGATCTATCTAGGGGAGGTCCCCCACAGGGTGGCCTCGTGATGTGTACATTACGTGCTCTGTTTTGTCCATGCTTCTCTTCATCAAGTGTAGCCATCATGATGGCATTTGTGTTTGTTTTGCTGGCTTTTATTTTTTCTCAATGTTCTCTTGGATCTTGGCATTAAGCCTCCTTGAGTTGATCTACCTCTAATCTAAGGGATTCCTGCTTAGATTCCACTTCCTTTGTTTTATCATTGCCATTGAGGGAGCTAATGGTCATTTTTTCTAGGTGTGCTAGGGTCCCCTCATGGTGCTCCTTCATCTTTGTGAGCTTTAGGGCATGGGCTTCTCTCAGCTCGGCCATTTCTTTGTCATGTTACTCCTCTTGGAGCACGAGGCTTACCCCCCCCCAAATTTATTAGGGGGGGGTATGGGCTACTATGCTTGTCCACAACATTAGTGTTGATGTGGGCTTCCATTTTATCCAATATGTCTTCCAGCTTGCCCTATAGGTGTTCCACTTGGTGGAACAAGTCGTGGTCTCAACAAAGAAGATGGTCTGGGTCGCACAAAGGAGAGAAAGGGGAAGGTGGATTGGGAAACAAAGAAAAGGGAGAATAAGCAGTAGCCAAGAGAGAGAAATAGGAAGAATGGAGAAGTGGACAACATAAAGAGAGAGCAAGTGGGCAACACAAAGAGAGAGAAAGTGGACAACACAAAGAGAGAGCAAGTAGTAGCAAATTTTAGGAGAGAGAGAGAGAGAGAGAGAGAGAGAGAGAGAGAGAGAGAGAGAGAGAGAGAGGGGAAGGTCGACTGGGTAGCATAGAAGAGGGAGAATAAGGAGCAGCCAAGAGAGAGAAACATGAAGAAGATAAAAACAAGTGAGAGAAGTGGACAACACAAAGAGAGAGCAATTAGTAGTGAATTAGGGTTTCAAGGAGAGAGAGAGAGAGGGGTAGTGTGAAGAGAGAGAAAGTATTGAATTAGGGTTTCAAAAAGAGCGAAAGGTAGTGTAACGAGAGAGAAAGTAGTAGATAGGGTTTTGAAGAGATAGAGAGACGGTGAAACCTTAATTTTGCATGGTAGAATATTAAACCCTAATTTTACACAACATAGAAGTGGAAAAACCCTAAATTACAGAGCACAACAGATGGCAAAACCCTAATTTGTGCAATAAAGAAGATGAAAAAAACAGAGAGAGAGAGAGAGAGAGAGAGAGAGAGAGAGAGAGAGAGAGAGAGAGAGAGAGAGAGAGAGAGCTTGAAATGTGAGTGGGGGTGTAAAGGGAGGTGGTGGGTGTTATGCTATAGGTGGTGATAAAATTTTGATATAATAAACCCTTTAAGCAAAGAAATCCACTCATGTAGGGAGACAACATATGGACTAATCAAGGCTCTTAGAAGATGCACATTTGCTTGTGTGGGCTTGTAATTTTGTTCAACTACTTTTTTGAGCTTAGAGCCCACCCCCATAGAGCCCCCACATTGCCTTCTGGAGGTGAGGGGATGAGCTGCAAGAGGCCACCCCATCCAAGGAGGCATTACCCCCATAATAGCAACCCACAATGAAGAAAAGTGTTATGAAGGAAGTCATTATATTTCTAAAAGAAATGGATTATATTTTATTCGTCATCAAGCCTACCCACATACCAAGAGGTTTTGGGGGTTGTGGTGGTATCAAGGGTATGACAACTATCCCCATAGAGAATCACTACCTCTTCCCAACCTCATGCATAAGAGGGGAAGGAACTGTGGAGGTTGCAAGAGGGTTCTATCTCTTTCGCACCTTAAAGGGATGGTAGCTTTTTCAGCTTTTCACCCACCTCCTAGCTCCATGAATACAGTCCAATCACTATCTAGAAGGTTGAAGCCATTTGGGCCATAATTTAGAAAGATTTGGTGGCATGGAAAGTCAAAGTGCAAAGCATTTATAGATCATATGCAAAAGGAGCTACTCTTGGCTCAATCTTTTTCACTTTTGAGCTGAAAGGGCTCATACCCTAGTTTGTTGGAGAGGCATAAAAGTCAAAACTACCAAAGCTATAACATTGAATCAAAATACACAATCATAATGCTTGATGTTAACATCTTTTATATTGTACTTGGACAAAGAGATATAGGGTGGCCTAGGTTGGTGAAGAAAAATAAAAAAGGTTGCTCTCAAAAAAAGATATGATGGATTTTAAGAGTTAATGTCTTCATTCAAATATCTTAAACATAATGGTGGTGAGTGCACATGTGGCTACCTCTGTTATAATGCTCTTCGGTGATTAGAGAGCTAATACCCTTCGCGCTTGAAGAGGTTGCTTTTGCATGATGCACCTGTTTGATTAATAGTTTGCCTTCATCACGTGAAAAATGGACATTGTTTGAAAAAGGATTCTAATTTTGTTTTTTCCTCTTTTTTTCTAAGTTATTTTTCAAGTGAAAAAAATTCATTTGGGCTGGTCTTGAGCAAATATTACAAGATCTCTTAGTCAGTCCTTTGTAAAAGGTTACAGCCAAGGGATTAGATTTTTTCTTTGAACGACACACACGAGAGTGGAGTGGTCGGGAGTGCACCAACAAGGAATAAAAATTCAACAAATAATTAGCAATATAAGGGGGGGGGGGTTGTCTTGGTTTAGGGTATGTGCTCTCTTACTAGCACACCTACTCCATGGAAAAACCCACCTACCTTCAACAAATCATTAGCAACATGTGTGTGTGTCTTTGTTCATGGTACACCTAACCCATGGAACCCCCCCGTTGTGGATGACCCAAGTGACGTGGCAGTTCAGGAACTCCTACGTGGAAAGAGATTGGATAACTAACACAAACTTTGGCGCCAACGGCTCAAACTGGTTTAATAAGTTGCATGTCACGACTCCATTGTCTACCTACACATTCTTCTCTCTGTGTGTGTGTGTGTGTGTGTGTGTTTTTGCGACCCTCGTTGAAATACACGACAGTGTGTAGGGCTACACGCCTCCACAACAAAAACAGTGTGTCCCTCTTGTTTTCCATCATCGTAGGGCTCGCCCCTGACCGTGTCTTTTTCTCCTTCATCAAGCCTTTGAGCTACCCCTTCATCATCGCACAAGTTTCCCCCATCCTTTCTTCTTACATTTCCTTCTCCCTACAACCCCCTCTCTGCTCTCCTCATGCCTCCATAATCTTTCAAGTTCCCACTTCAGCGCTCTCTGCATGCTTATTATCCGCAGGTTTTTTGTGGCAGCTTAGATTCTCTTTCTAGTTGGGCATTTGGAGGCAGCTAAAACAGCTTCACTTGTGACTCTGGGTACTGTTTTTCTTCTCTTTTTGGGTATCACACTTCTTAACTAGGTTAGGTTTATAGCTCTTGCAAATAACATCAATTAGGCTTATCGTCAGTCATATTAGGCTTCTATCTCAGTCTCTAGGGGTCTAGATCTTTTTCAGATATGATGGCGCAAGCTCTGCCAACTGCCCACATGAGCGCCCATCTTGACTGCCCAACATGCCGAACAAGCGCCCATCTCAACACCAAGGGTGCAAACCACCATGTCCTGATTCCTGTAAGGAATTATTGCATTACCAACAGAATGTTTTTTAGCAGTGAAAATGGGTCTTCACCCATCAACTACCATCGGCAAAGAAATGGGCCATCACCCACCAAATTTTGGCAAGTTCCCTGTCTTGCAGAGTACAGGGACGGCATGCAGAGTGATGGGGCCACCATAGTCACAGAAGATCCAGAAGCTTCTAGTCTAAATGGGTTCCCACAGCAGCAAGTAAACAAGGAGACTGTTATAGTAGAAGAGAGGCCCGTGCCAAGCCTTCTTGAAGTGGACACAGTCACAGAGGCAGAGCTAAAGGAGAATGGGTTCAGGAGCACCAGAAGAACCAAGCTGGTGTGCACCATTGGGCCTGCTTGCTGCTCCCCTGAGCAGCTCGAGGCCATGGCCATGGGGGGTATGAATGTGGCCAGGATCAACATGTGCCATGGCACCAAAGAGTGGCATGCCCAAGTTATCCGACGTGTAAGAAGGCTCAATGCCGAGAAAGGGTACAGTGTTGCCGTCATGATGGACACAGAAGGCAGTGAAATCCATATGGGTGACTTGGGAGGAGCTACTGCAGTCAAAACAGAGGTACCTTATGAATTTTAGATCCTCCAAATTTTTTAATATTTGTATTTGTAAATATGTAATGTTACCAAAGATATTTATTCTTGGTTATGTGAATCATATCTTTTGTCTGCAGGATGGAGAAGTTTGGGTCTTCACTGTGCGAAAGTTTGAGGGGCCGCTCCCTCTTCGGACTGTCCAAGTTAATTATGAAGGATTTACTGAAGGTAATAGACGTGACGTTTGTGAAATGTCTTCAAGAAACCTATCTTGTTTGATGCCTTTATACACTGGAAAGCCTGTACTTAGAAAATTGATGTTGCCAATAGATGTAATGATTGGAGATGAGCTAGTGGTGGATGGTGGTATGGTGAGATTTGAGGTGGTGGAAAAGGTTGGGCCTGATGTCCATTGTAAATGCATTGACCCTGGGCTGCTTTTACCTCGGGCAAATTTGACATTTTGGAGAGCTGGGCATGTGGTTCGTGAAGGCAATTCTATGCTCCCCACTATCTCATCAAAGGTAGATTACTTGCGTTGATATTATCCTTTTTTTTTTTCTGGATATTGATCTTTTGCAAAGTTTGAACATTGAGAGACTTGCTATTAGTGTTGACAACAAGCAAAGGAGACTCTCATGGAACACAAAACAACACTTGTATCACTGGATAAGAAAACATGCCTAAATGGTTACAAGCTTTGCTTCACCTCTCCTCAGCCCATAGAGGGATCTCTAGGCACTCTTGCGTACATATATGATGAACCATTCTAAGAAGCATTGATTTGGCAACACGGTGGCCTCAGTGCCCCTAACAAGGACACAAAACACTGTATATGGTCCCCCTCAAGTCATGGAGCAGTGAACAACATATGACCTTAGGATTTTTAAAACAAGCTTGTTCTACCAGCATCCAAAACACACCCTGTCCGCTCTGGTGGCATTTGTTAGAGGGTTGGTCTCTTACCCTCCACAAACACTATATTTGACCAAAAAAGCTGTACAAAAGGCCTCCATCTTTGCCATCTTTGGCATGCCATCTTGGTAGAACAAGCTTGTAAAACAAAGTTAATCTTTGAGCATCCATAACACACCCCATCTGGTCATTTGGAAGTGTGCTTAATAGGGAGGTTCCCTTGTCTCTAAGAGTACTATTTGGTAGAGGGTTGCTCTCTTACCCTCCACAAACACCATATATAACCAAAAAAGCTCTACAAAAGGCCTCCATCTTTGCCATCCTTGGCATGCCATCTTGGTAGAACAAGCTTGTAAAACAAATTTATTCTATGAGCATCCATAACACACCCCGTCTGGTCATTTGAAAGTGTGCTTAATAGGGAGGTTCCCTTGTCTCTAAGAGTACCATGTGCCTCTTACCAAGCGTTTTGTATGGTGTGATGTGCATTGCATATGTTGAATCTATGATGTTTAATGTCTTTAATGTCACTGCTTCTCATTGTTTTAAGGACTCTTGTACAGCTGAGGTTGATTGCATCCCTTTTTTTTTCAGATAAAAAACTGTATGCTGTAGTCCCACTACTTTATGATTCTTTTCATGTTTTTGTAGAGAAAGTTCTTCATTCATGCAAGGAAGTGTTTTTTGCCTGTGTTTCAGGATTGGATCGACATTGATTTTGGAATAGCCGAGAGTGTGGACTTTATTGCCATTTCGTTCGTGAAAACGGCAGATGTGATCAAGCATCTCAAAAGCTATATAGCAGCAAGATCACCTCAAAGGTAAAGCTGTTTATTCCCATAATCTAACGCTAATGCTTTGCGGAAGCACGTTGATTGAGGCATGCTTAATTTGCTACTTTGTGGCACTTAACTTTAGTGAACAAAGAGAGGCCATTTGGGTCCCAGTTAACCCACTTAAGGGTCCCCACCTTGTAGTGTATTTGCTTGTATTGTTAGATGTGTAACGAGGTCCCCACCTTGCAGTGTATTTGCTTGTATTGTTAGATATGTAACGAGGTACAATGATTGGGTCAATGATGATCCCTCAAGTGTGTACTGACCTGTGGGGACTGAGCGAGGGCTGAGATCCAGGCTGAACTGGAGGCGTGACGATTCTGACCCAGGCTCACAAGTGGGCTGCCTTCTCCTTGCCGGTTAGGGACTTCTGCTGGTGATCTATATGGCCATGTGGAATGTGTGTGTGCGTGTGCATATACGTATGTACGTGCGAGCGCACGTGTGTGCGTGTGACATGTGTAGGAATGGCACAACAGGCTTGGGAAAGAAACCTTACAGCTGCACACTAGAAAGCCACAAATGCATCTTCTTGGGATACAACACGGTGTTGAAAGGATATCGGTTAGATGACACACAATACACGCATGTGTGCTCATGCACACACGTGATTTGAGAGGTTGAGCTTTCATTACTTGGTTGGTTGACTTAGGCATGTTTAGTAGGGCAGGGCAGTCAGACTGTACTTTACTTTCAAATTCGAGTGCAGTTTTAATTGGTCTGACATCTCTCCTTGCAGGTCAGTTGGGGTTCTTGCAAAAATAGAGAGCTGCGAATCTTTGAAAAATCTTAAGGATATTATACTTGTATCGGATGGAGCAATGGTTGCGAGAGGCGATCTTGGTGCCCAGATCCCTTTTGAACAGGTTCCTTCTGTTCAGCAGGAAGTTGTCCATCTTTGCAGGCAGTTGAACAAGCCGGTAATCGTTGCATCTCAGCTGCTGGAGTCAATGATCGAGTACCCAACACCTACACGAGCGGAGGTGTGGGTCCATCTACTCCTGCGAATTTCAATGGTGTTTCCCCTGTCTTGCCTTCTGGAAACTTTCTCAGGACTTTTCCTTGCTTGTATTTTGTTGCAGGTAGCAGATGTTTCTGAGATGGTGCGGCAGAGGGTGGATGCTTTAATGCTGTCTGGGGAGTCTGCAATGGGGCAGTTTCCAGAGAAAGCCCTGAGTGTTCTACGAACCGTGAGTCTACGCATCGAGGAGTGGTGCAGAGAAGAAAAGCTTCATGAGTCTGCGAGCTTGCAACAGCTCGTGGCTACTCTTCCTGACCAGATATCCGAACAGATCTGTAATGCAGGAGCTTTGATGGGTGAGTAGCCTTCTTTCACAATTAGCTTTCTCATTTGACTTTGCATAATGCATGCACAGTCAAAAAAGGCTGTTTTTCTTTCAGCTGATGGTTGTCTTGCTTTTCTCCTATGACTTCATGCAGCAAACAAGCTTGAGGCAGATGCCATCTTTGTGTACACCAAGGGTGGCTACATGGCATCACTCCTATCTCGAAACCGGCCAGACTGTCCTATTTTTGCATTCACGGACTGCAAAGATGTCCGGATAAATTTGAACCTTCGCTGGGGTCTTATCCCCTTCAGTCTCAATTTCTCAGAAGACATGGAAGTCAACCTTCGGCGCACGTTCTCTTTGTTAAAGGCTCGAGGCATGGTTAAAGCAGGCGACTTGATCATCGCGGTCTCCGACATTGCCCCCTCCAGTCAATCAAACATGCTTCAGTCGATACAAGTCCGGAGAATCCCATGAGGTGGTGGATGCCATACTAGAAGTTAGACCTGATTATGGAGGGGGGGAAATGTTGGGCCTAAGACAGCTTCAAAGGTTAAGCTGTCTCAGGCCAAGTAATGCTTGCTCCTCTGCTAGAGGGTCGGGAAGCTTGAAAGAAAGATGGCTGGCTGCTGCTCCTTTCAGTTCAGATATATTTGCTAGTGTGAGTCTTTTGCAAAGGTTTTCTCCTTCACGCATTGCCCACTGGGATTAATGTGATTTTAAGTTTTTTTTTTTTTTTGGGTACTACATTTTAAGTTGAATTGTCTTGATTACTCATCTTTGTATCCCTTTTTGATTTCTGTTTCCATAGTAAAAATTAATTGCATTGGGAAGTTTAGAGTATCCCCAAAAGCTCACGTTTCACTCCAAGTGAAAATCCTGCTAGTTGGTTGTGCTTGTCAATCTTGAGTGTGTACTTTAGACTAGAGCTCTACAAAATTCAAGAACTGAATTTTTAAATTCAGTATCCACAAAAATTGTAATAGTGTGAGCTGTGGCACGTGGATATACCACACATGATAGACTTACCAAGCATATCATTGACATACCATGCATTTCACATAAGATGTACCACATAGACGAGGAGCTACATAAGTGCTGCTGCTCATGATGTACCTCATAGATGATGAACATACATAAGTGCTGCTGCTTATGTGTAACAACCATGATGTACCACATAGATGATGAACATACATAAGTGCTGCTGCTTGTGTGTAACAACCATGATGACATAGATGATGATACGATGGTAAATAAGCATTTCGCATAAGATGTACCTCATAGATGATGAACATAAATAAGTGCTGCTCCTCGTGTAACAACCATGATGACATAAATGATGATATGATGCTAAACGATGATGTGATGATGATGATGATAATTACCGAAGCTGAGGATGATGATACGATGGTAAATAAGCGTTTCACATAAGATGTACCACATAGATGATGAACATAAATAAGTGCTGCTCCTCGTGTGTAACAACCATGATGACATAAATGATGATGTGATAATGATGATTGCCAATGATAATGAGGAAAATGACAAAAATGAGGACATTGGTAATTTTGATAAATGATACCCTCTAGTTCTCCCAACTTCTTTGTTGATGTTCTCTCCTACTCTTTATCCTTCTCTATTGGTGCGCCTCCTGCTCTTAGTCCATTGATGTTGTGAGTCATGACTATTGCCAAACTTGTAGGTTGCAACTCTGTAGGGTTACAAAGGAGAGCTTCGATGAAGGCATGGTAATGCTATGGACCCATGTAAGATGATATAACTAATTACTAACAAATGCCCAAAAGCCTCCACAAACTTTTCCATGGATAACAACTCTTGTAGGTGGCACCATTGGTTACATCAAGGGTTGTATAAAGGGGAAGCTAGCCAGATATCAATATCGTGTGTGATGTTTGTAGACCTCCTATCCTATGTAGAATACCTTTTTACTACATGGTCAACATAAGTAGTATGTGCGAAAAAAAGGGAGTGAGAAGTGCGATGCCTTTTTTTTTTTGGCCTTAATTATGGTCTATATAGAATGCCTTCCTACTTATGAAACATCATGTGGCATGGCCCATGTAGGTGGTACGATGGTACGTACATGGGAAAAAAGGAGCTCTAAAATTGTAGGATGTCTTGCTCTTCTCACAAGTATTTTTTTAAAAATATTCATTACTAGGGAATTGTTACTATTCCTATTCATAGTGTACAACATGGGCAAAAAATAGGCTTGTGTGAAGCAAAAGATATCTCATACTTCTCAAAGCCCCTTTCTTGCTGACATCATGGCCTCACCACCCAACTCCAACCCCAATTCCCCTTCCCTTTGTTTTCACTAAGTCACAAAAATGAGAAAGCTTTTGTCATTGTTAGGAGTACCATTCTAGAATTCTTTTCCTAACATTAAAAATCAAACTGTTTTTTCACGGCGTGAATATCTTGAGAAATTATTCAAGACAAGCCCAATATATCTAGACCATTTTTTTGGGGAAAAACTTTAAGACTTTATTACAAAAATTTTCAATGAATATTTTTAATTTAGATTATAAGGCTTGTCTCACACTAATATCATAACTGGCTCTCAGCCTCTCAAATCAAAAGTTATGATAACTTTTGCAAAGAGCTGCTTTTTATGACTTATGAAGAAAGAAAAGGGTGGGGATTGAAAGAAGAGAAGACCATTGCGATAGCATCATGGCCTCACTATCCAAACCTAGCTTTCCTCTATCTCTCTTTTTTAAATAAGTTCCAAACTATAATATTGAGTATAACTATTGATTCGAGGGAAAAAAAATGATGAGCCATTCTCACCGTTGTGACACTCAAGATGAGCTATGTATATCTAGATTTGTGGTTTCGACCTTTAGATCAAATGTTATGCTTAGTCTTTTGATGGATATTTTTTTGTGACTTCTGAAAGAAAAGGAGGAGAGTGGGAAAGGAGACCATGTGTTAACCCTTTTTGGCATTAGTACCTGCTGTGCTGCGACCAATATTCTATATCAAAGAGCAAAGAAATACATACCAAAAGGATGTATAATCAAGCTATGAAGCAACGTGTTGAAATTTGCGCATAATGATGAGCTATGGTGGATCATACACTAGAATCAACATCATTAACAAAGTGATTAGCAAATGATTAAGACGTAATTAGTGAATAATTAGCAAATAGATTAATGTAGGCATGGATACTCAAAAACCAGCAAATTCTCATTAGGGCTATGCCTCAATTTATAGAGTTTACATCAAGCATCAAATCCCATTGATTTCTCCATGATTTACTCCCAGAATATCTCCACCTTTTGCCTGATTCTCTCCACCTCTTCTCTTTTCCCAGAATATCTCCCAGAATATCTCCACACTCCTAAATTCCCTCATGCTACCCATTATTCTCTCCCAGTAGATTCTCCTAACCTTTTCACAGGTTCTTTCACAATTACATCTCCTCTTTTACAGCCTCTATCCAAGAGCTTCTTCCCACACACACCCTATTCACTTGTATATTTCAACACCTCCCCTCAAGTGAATAATCCTAGTACACCTAGACCCTATACCAAGTTTGCCTCCCCTTACTTGGTAGTCCGCGACCAGTGTCTACTCCTCCCCTCAAGTTATCTCAGCACACCTGGACCCTGTATCAAGTTTCTTTCTTACTTGACAGTCCGCGACCAGTGCCTCAAGTCCCTAAACTCCATAGTCCTTGACACTCTCTCTCTCTATGTGTCCAAGGCTACTATAAGTGCCCGCGACCTTGACTAAAGTGCTCACACATACATCTACCACGTGGCCTACATCATCGGTGGCTCAGAGGTGGTTTTACTTTATTGGGGCAGGTTACATTGGGTTGTGGGGTCTCTCTCTCTCTCTCTCTCAGAGATTTTCACATGGCTCCTTACTCTTTGGAGCCTCACATCTTCTCTTGTCTTCAGTCTTCTTCTCGTGGCAGCATCTCTCCATGCGTCCGTCTCTTCTTTCAGTCTTCTCGGGGCAGCTTCTCTTCTCGGGGCAGCTTCTCTTCTTGTGGCAGCTTCTCTTCTCGTGTCCATGTCTTCCTTCAGGTCTTCTTCTCGGTGTGGATCCTCTTCTTGGGAAGAGATATTCTTCTTCTTTCATGGCTGGGGCCATGAGCTCATCCGTCAGGTCATTTTGCTCCATGTGAGCAACATGTTTCAATGTTTTGCTGACAGTTCCTTTGGGCTTTTTATGTTTATTTTGTATCATTATGCAATGCAAACCCAAATTTATGCGGGAGGTCTTACCTCTTGCCTTAATCTGGACAAGGGCAGTGTCTGTTCCCATTTTTACACTGATAAAATGTGCCCAATACATAATGCGTATAGCATTCATTCTCATGCACATTCCAAATGCAACTCTGGCTGTGAATTTTATAGGCATTAACCAAGGGTTAAATGCAAAATGATGATTTTCACAATTTTATCAGCACAATTTTACCAGAAATTACACTGAATCAAGGGTAACCAATTTGTACGGGATGGTTGGAGTATCAAACCAACTCCGATTTGAAATCTGAAGTTATAGGGATCTGTATCAGATACCTAATGGTTAATTTGAACCCTCAATTGCACCAAAGTACAGTGATTAGCACTGATTAATCACTGATTAGCAAATTAATGCTCTGTTTTGTATGCAGAAAACAGAGTATGCGGGGAGTCCAGATCTGGTGCCTTCCACTTCAAATGAGCTCAAATGCTTTCAAAGGCATCAATAGCAATGAGTCTAGTAGAGGATTAAGCCAAGAAACACAAGATTTGACCAAATAATGAAAGCTTAATCTCTGTTTTACCAAAGTCACCTGCAGATTTGATGAAGAGCTTGGATCTCTCTGTAGACTTGATGAAATTGATTTCTGTCTTCACTAGCTTGTAGAGCATGCTTGATTACCCCTTGGGCTAGGAGGAATTGAAGCAATTTGACTGGAGCAAGGAGTAATGTCAAAAATAGCTCAGAAAAACGGCGCCCAGCAAAACAGCGATTTCTCCCTCATCGCTTGACGGTTTACGCTTTTGTTTGGATAGGATTGAAGAGCTTTGAAGTGGCTACCATATGCTAGAAGGGCTTGCCCTAATTTTGAGTGTGCTAGATGCTAGAGACCCTCCACTGGCTGGGGGTGAAGGGGAAGATGAAAAACTCACTAAAAACTGATTTTTTTGCTAATTACCTACTAATCCTGATTAATTCACTAATGGGCTCATAAATCTGGTTGATTCTAGGCATGGCTCTGATACCATGTTGAAATTTGAGCATAATGATGAGCTATGGTGGATCATACACTAGAATCAACATCATTAACAAAGTGATTAGCAAATGATTAAGACGTAATTAGTGAATAATTAGCAAATAGATTAATGTAGGCATGGATACTCAAAAACCAGCAAATTCTCATTAGGGCTATGCCTCAATTTATAGAGTTTACATCAAGCATCAAATCCCATTGATTTCTCCATGATTTACTCCCAGAATATCTCCACCTTTTGCCTGATTCTCTCCACCTCTTCTCTTTTCCCTGAATATCTCCCAGAATATCTTCACACTCCTAAATTCCCTCATGCTACCCATTATTCTCTCCCAGTAGATTCTCCTAACCTTTTCACAGGTTCTTTCACAATTACATCTCCTCTTTTACAGCCTCTATCCAAGAGCTTGTTCCCACACACACCCTATTCACTTGTATATTTCAACACCCAAGCTCCCACACACACCCTATTCACTTGTATATTTCAACACAACGGTGTCCAAATCTATAACTTGGACAGGAGCCCATAATTGTCTGACAGAATACTTAAGGCGATATTTTTTCTAAGAGCGTCTATGATCTAAAGCCTATACATTTTTGGTGCGGTAATCTCTTGCCTTTTTTCTTCGCTTTTCTCTAGATCACTTTACCCACCACTGCCTATACTCTTGAGTAGCGGATTTCCATGAAACAGAAGTGGTTTTTATAGAGCTTTGGTGTGCTTTTGCTCTATTTTTTTGTGTGTTGCCAAACCCAACGGTAGCTATTATTTTAGGCAAAATTGGTCAAAGCCAAGGATTCATGAGCTTTTAATTAAAATCAAAATAAATCCTTGCTAGATAAATGCTCATAATTATCACATCTTCTAGTCCGGCTAGTCAATGCACAATTTATTTCTTTGATCCATCTGTATTACTCTAGGTCATTATATTAACAACTAAAAATCTACTCCTAATAGCAACCTAAGTACTAATATTCAAGAGTACTTGAGCTAAGGATTCAATCCCATCCAGAAGAACTTGGATCTAGGCTCTCTCGTCTGGGAGAACCTGGATTACCAAATGTTAGCTCGTAGATAACTTGATTTCTCAATATACATTATCTTCTCAGGTTTTGTAAGAAATTTTGACTGAATGTGCTGATTCTATATATTCATCATGGAAAACATGTGTATCATATGGAATGTAATATGAAACACATTATGAATCCATAAATGAGGTGGCAATAGGAGTTCATTTGTCTATTCTCGTATCTCCCTTGTTATCACATATGGACTACAATACCTTTTTGTCAACTTTTTGTGTTTTTTAAATGTTAAGAAACTTCTATTAGGCTAATTTTCTGGTAATAAGAGTTTGTATGCCTATTCTTCTACCTTCCTTGTTCTCACATATGGACCACAATTGTCAACTTTTATATTTTTCTAACGTTAAGAAACTTCTCTTATCCCAAGGAATACCATATCTCCTTCTTGAACACGTCTAGTTGATCTCTTCAAATTTGCATAGCTCTTCTAGTAATTTTGAGCCATCTTCAAATTTTTCTTTGCTTGTATTTCATCTAACATTTGCCTTGCAACCTCAACTTCAATTAGAGGATCTGACCAAGTTAATGGAGTGACACATTCTTGACCGTACAAGAAAGCACCACGGTATTGCCCATACTTAATCAACTTTTAGTAATACCTTCATTACCACCATACAAAGCCTTGCATGGAAAAATTCAAGGCTTTTACCATACAAAGCCTTGAATGGGGACATTCCCATATTTTGATGAAAAGAAGCATTACAAGTAAACTCCACTAAACGAATAAATTCAACCGCTTGTGAGGTCCTTGATGCATATCCTTAATTACTTGATTCACATGATCAATCTGGCCATTCGTCTCAGGATGATAAGCTCTAAATGAGTGCCAGGTGATTTAAATAAAGTGGTCCAAAAGCTAGATGTAAACTTAGAATCTCGGTCTGACTATACGATGGAGAAGACCATACAAAGGTACAATCTCCCTAATGAATTATCTCGCAATATCAATAGTTGTAAAAGTCTTTTTAAAAGGAATGAGATCCACCATAACCATGATTGAGTCATATCCACCTTATACCTTAGAAAGTCAAGTAGCAAAATCCATACTAATGCATTCCCATTTCATTTGTGGTGGCAAATCCAAAAGATTAGAGAGCTCCAGGTAACTAACTCTCTTAAATTGAACCTTTTGACAAACCAAACATTTCTTGACAAAGTCTAAAGCATACTTCTTCACTCTTGGCTAAAAGAAACTTCTTCTCAAAGAAGCATAAGTCTTATGGTAACTTGCATGAGCAGCTAAGGGTCCTTCATGGACTTCTCCAAGAATGCACATCTTTTCAAATTCAATATTGTTAAGCACACATAACCTTTTATTGTAATACAGTTCCCCCATCCGATTTGAGTTGATCATTTCTTTGCATTATCCTTGTAATGATAGGACCAAAATAATGTAGCCCAATCGTGAGCAGAGATCTTCCAAGTGAGCACCCCAAGAAATAAAGTTTTACACAAATCCCCAGCCCCTTTGGATCCTAGACATGCAAACCCTGAGCCCCTTTGGATTCTAAGGATGTAAACGACAATTTATTGCATTGAAGAGGTTAAAACCTTAAAAGGAAACATAGGGTTGTATCTCTTTATTCACACACACACACGTTATTTGCACTCTTGTCTTGCTCTCAACCACTTACCAAGGCCTCGCTCACACACGTTCAATGTTGTTCTCTTGATGGTGAGAAGCAAACCCTCTCTCAAGCCCTCTTCAAGGGCTGTCTCCCCTCACTGAACCACGCACGATCTCGCTCTCCTCAAGCACGCTTGCTTTCACTGGAGCTATCTAGATCTCCCGGAACTTGCAGGCACACCCGGTTCTCTCAAATGGGAAAATTAAGCGAGAAGATTCCATGGCAGCAAAAGTTGCAAGGATCCTGTATCTGAGGATAGGATTGTGCAGGAGACAAGAGACAATCCTTGTAACAAGGGAGGTGAGGGTTGATGATCATCAGTTTAAGCTCCTCCGGCCCAGGCTTCCATGTCGTTGCTACACTGGCGCCCACATAGCTCTGCTTCCTACTGCCCAGACATCTTTAGCTATCGTGCCACACGGCTGATGAACCTTTTGAGGCGAAGAGAAGCCATCATTGCTTCTAGTCAAGCGGCTGAACAACACGTCGAAGCCATAGTCGCACGTCGCCGCCCACTGGCGAGGAGGAGGGAGGAGGCAGGAGAGGTTCTACCGCGCGCAGGAGGAAGAAAAGGAGGGAGGGGCGAAGTCGGGGTGGGGACAATGCGGGTGAAGATGGGACCGACTGGCACAGGAGGCACACGTGGCTAGAGAAGGCATGGAGCGGGATGTGGGGAAGTGCAGGTCTTGGCGCAGGTTGCGTTAATATATATATATATATATAGAGAGAGAGAGAGAGAGAGAGAGAGAGAGAGATGCATAAACTAAATTAAAAAATACATAAACAAATAAAAAGTAAAAAACAAAAGAAAAAATAAAAGAAGAAAAAAGAGAAAAAGTTTAAAAGAACAAGGGGGCATCTTTTTTTGGAAAAGGGAGCATTCTTTTGGAAAAGGGAGCATTTTTTTTGGAGACATATATATATATATATATATATATATATATATATATATAAAGTAAAGAAAAGAGGGTTTTTTTTGAAATAGAATAAAAAAGTTAAAAAAAGAATGAAAGAAAAAGAGAAAAAAATAAAAAAGGAACAAGAGGCATCTTTTTTTAGATAGTTAGATAGATAGATATATATCTAAATACATATACATATGTATGTATATATTATCGAATGAAAAATTAAAAAAGCAAACAAGGGATCTCTCCCTCTCTTCTTCTTAAAATAAATTTAATTAGAAAAGTAAAAAGCAAAGGAGGGGGGATTTTTTAAAAGTTTTATATACACGTGTGTGTGTGTGCGCGTAGATATATATATATATATATTATATATATATATATATATATACATGTATGTACATATATACATATATACATATATACATATATACATATATATATATATATATATATATATACAGTCCACAATGCCCAAAAAGTAGTCCACACGAACGAATACCCAAAAGGTGGTATATCGTTGTGGAATCTAAGCGAAAAGCCAAAATGTCTTCCCAAATTAAGCTCCCGAGAATCACGTGTGAAGATGCCCTGACAGTCTGCTGTCTAGGAGGACACCAATACCATAACAAATGGGGCATTGTCTCATCGCATAGCATGCAATGGTGACATCTTGCCCACAATGATGTGCCTCTTTTCCAAGAATATTTCTACAGGCAGAACTCCCACAATAATGCATCTCCAAAGGAACAGTCTTTCTTTTAGTGGCAAACTATTTTTCCATATGCTCCTCAAACAACCACCCCACCATCTATCTGTTTTGTGCATTGTCCAAACAAAAAGCATGATCCCCGATCCAAGGAGGAGCAACCAGTTTGATATAGACCCTTTTAGATGTTAGTTCATGTAACCTTGTAGCTTCTGGTGGAAGCAACCCACCATACCATCAAATGCTCCTCATGATTCAACGGAGGCATTGGTTGAAGAGGATGTAAGAGGGTGCGTATGGGATGCCATAGAGGCATGTAGTGCATGCCTAACCCATATCTCCGGTGTGCTGATGGGAAGGATATAACATAGCCTTCATCATTAACCACATTCGCACGAAACGTACACCCTTTTGTGATAGGAAGAAAGATTTCCGTGGCTTAAGAAGGCCTAACAGAGCACGAAACAGCCTACTCCAATGTATGCTTTCCAGCCGCATGGTGTTTCCAACCTCGGGTGGTCTTCCATGCCATTCTAGTTTCTCTGTCAGTAATTTCCAGTGCTGCATGAGTAGCCTAGAGTTGTAGGGGCATCCATAAATTTTCCCTCTAAAGTGACTGAAAACCACATCCCAGTAATCTGTGGTCCATGCACCGAATGTGGCGGACTACAAAGTGGTGCACATGGTTGCTAACATCAGTGCCCATGGTTGACCCGCAAAATCACTGAGAAAAGTGGCTTTCCTCGCAATAACATGAGTACGAAGGCCGATATTTTTGACGCCCCCATGATTTCTTGGCGTACATAGCTTGTCCGTTTTGGCAGCAATCTGAGGCCTTTAGTATTATGCTTAGTTTTTCAAAATATTTCTAGTATAGGAGACATGTACTCATCGAAGTGCTTCTTTGGCCAAGCAAGCAAGGGCAAGAAGAATTGTATCTATGCCATGAAAATGGACTACACAACACACAGTCTAACATGTAAAGGCCATGTGGTCAACTTCAAGTACTTCAATTTAGCATTTATTCTTTGCAGAACCCAATGAACAACGTGTGCCATGCAAGTGGGTAACCCAAATGTCTAACCAGTTGATTAGGAGGAACAAGATCCCCTGGCCCCAAGACACTGCGCCAAACTTGTGGCTTGAGAGGGATAAGCTTGGATTTACTTAAATTAATTCGCAGTCCTGCAGTTGTACCAAACATATCCAAGGCATCCATTACAACTTGAAGATCATGAGTGGCATGAAGAAGGAATCATTTGCATAAAGCCTGTGCGACAAAATGCTTGCCAGATGGCAATTGAAGACCACGAAGTGCACCTTGCTAAGTAAGATGATCCGTGTGTAGAAGCAAAGGATAAGTTGCTATGGCATATAAAAAGGCACTCAAAGGTCATCCTTGTTGCACACTGACTTACCCAAAGACCAAAGTCAGAGAGTTCATCGTCAAGAATACATGACGCCTTACTGCCGTGATACAACCAAAACACAAGATTGGACATCTTAGTTCGGAACCCCATCTTACACATGGTCTCCGCAATAAAGTCCCATTGCACTGTGTCAAAGGCCTTCTCAATAAAATAAGCATGTCTTGTTATCTGTTATATGTCTACGTCGGACAAAACCATATTCCGCCTTGTGCAAGCCTGCATAAAGTACCCCATTTACCCTATTGACCAACATTTTGTGACCAATTTGTATATGACGGGCATTAGGGTTATTGGCTGCCAATCAGTGAAGGTCTCACATAGGCTCTTTTTTGAGAGAAGTTTTACAAGCCCTTCTTTCCATGACTTGGGCATTTCCCATCATTAATCATGAAAAGGTAGCCATGTTTGAGGTCATCCCAGAAGAAGAATTTCATAGTTAAACCATCCCAATTCGGAGATTTCCAAGTGCCTAATTGTTTTATTGCCTCTTGTGATTCTCCCTATGTGAAGCATTGTTCCATCGAGAGTGCCTCTTCCTGTGATACTATGCATGATACATGAGAGAGCAATTGATCCCTGGCTGCTCGAACTTGTGCATTTGTAGGACCTGTAGTATCAAAGACATGCACATAGTGGGACACACATTCATCAGCCAATTGTTATTTGGAACATGTCCAAGCTTGCATTGAGGTCTTGATGTGTTTAATGGTGTCTTTTTGTTGTTCAAAGTGTAAGCTTTTGAACAACAAAAGTGTAAGCTTTTGAAGAAATCCTTGGAAGAGCATCCCTTATCCTTGAATGGCCATTGCCTGGCTTTGACTTGCCATTTTCTAGCTTACGTTTGTCGTTTTCATCAAGAACATGTTTTGCATTGTATAAATCCTCCTCTTTAGACATTGAAAGATTCCTCATGTAAGCAAGCTCCTCCAGAGCCTGACAAGTTTCTTTTGCATCATGGACCCTCTATTTTTCTTCATGCATGTACTAGTGTCCATAGTCTCTAATGATGAGTTGGATCCTCCGAACAAAATGATACCAGGCCACATCCGTACTTTCCAACATTAACCAAGTTATGGAAAATATCATGCGAGAGGTAATGATTAATGTGAATGAGAAGATGAACAATGACAATATAGAGGACGATCATCTAATTGCAGTCCAAAATATAGCCCCATCCACAGTGATACATGGTCAGATAACACTTGTGAGTGATCCATCCAAAGTTTGCATATAAAATCATCACATTGATCTACATGTAATAAGAACCATCAATCTAGGTAAGCTCTATATCGAGAAAAACCAATTTGATAGAAAGTGAAGCCGGACACCCCATGGCACATGTGAGACCCCAAATCAACAGCTTGTAAAGCGTTTAACATTTCATTCCAATGGAACCTCTCAGAAGCTACCATATGCGAATGTCTAGACAAGTTATCCCCTTGTTGAGGGGCATTGTTAAAATCCCCACACAAGAAAGCATTATGTAGCCAAGGGTAGTTACAAATCCCCGCCCATAATGTTGCTCTCTTGGCCGAAGCGGTTGGCGGATAAAGAGCTGCAAACTCATACATCTTAGCATTTATCAGACATTGAACCACCAACCAACGACCATCTGAGTCATTATGCGCTAAGACCGGTTGTAACTAATGTCTAACCAACAAGGCAACTCCTGAATAGGCACCTAGGCCCACATAAAAGATGCCAGAATAAGCAAAGTGACCTACTTGCCTACAAACTCATTCTGATTATGTTCGCAAAGCAAACTATATCTCGTTTCGTCATATTTACATAGCACCAGAAATGCCTCTATTTATTTCCATCACAGAGGCCATTGGCATTGTATGTAATGCATTTAAGAGGGAATACCATGAAAAATATGTATAGGAATTTGGATGACATGGCCTGCTCAGGCATTTGCCATTTGCATGTGTTCCACATTATCATTATGTAATGTATTCTCTTGCATTGCTTCTTCATGTGCCTGCATGAGTGTACACTCTATGTAGCTCCATCATTTGCTCCCACTTCTTGCCCACAATATTATTTTACAAATTTAACGTAGACGTGTGCGAGGAGGAACCATCCAAGGCCCATTATCTTGTTGGAAACGATTGCCTGCACTGCGACACTGGTCTTTTAGGTGTTTGCCAACCATCATTTGACAACTTTTCTTTTCCCTTTTCTTTGCCTTTTTGCACAGCTTGTGAATATGACACATTTGCATTTGCAATACCAATTCTAGGATTAACAACAGCTACCACCATTATCTTACATCAAGGAGTCACGATAGATACACCAAAGGGTCATACATTCAAGATATCAAGCAATAGTGTCCAAAGATACAACTTGGATGGGCGCCCGTAATGGTGTGACGGAGTATTTATGGCAATTCTTGCTTCAAGAGCGTGTGGTAGCAAGATAGGATGAAGTCCTAAGTGATGTACTTCATAGATATACTATTATATGCACATTATGTGTGCATATACTAGGAGGCTAACCCACATTAGGCTTGTGAGCATGGGAGCATGGGAATAAGCTCTAGTGGAGCATGGGTTAGGACTAACCTTAAGGGTTAAGGTTAGGGTCAGGCATCCAAGGGTCACACACGAGAAATGGAGAGTCAAGAGTCACTTGAGGACCCTCCTATATATAATAGGGGCATGGGGCACACTCAAGGGAGACTTCGAGGCTTGGGAGGCCAAGGCTATGTTATCTTGAGGCTCAGGCTATGTTATCTTGAGGCTCAGGCTATGGTCTCTTGATGTTAGCTTGAGGCTAGGTTATGTTATGCTCTCTTGTGTAGAGGATCATAACTACTCACCTACCATTTCACACTATAGCCACATGCTATTGGATTGGAGTTATACCTCTTGATGGTATGGGACATCAAGGTAGAGGTATGATGTATTTCACTTATAATTCATGTGTGCATCCCTTGGGCTCGGGGGTGGTCGGGTGGATGAGTTTATGCCTGATTTATGCATGTTTATGCATAACAATTATCTAGAGAGATCCTAGGGTTTTAAGAGTGGTATCAGAGCAATCTCTAGTTAATTGTTGTTATTTTTTCTTTTTTATTGTAATTTTCGGTAATTTTTTGAAGTAAATTTTAATTTTATTTTGTTGATGATTTGCACGTGGATCGTCGATATGGCAATTGGAACGCGTGTTACTATTATTCAATGGACGAATCGACATTGCGGGGGAATTTCGTGAGTTTAATGCTATTTTTTTCTATTTTTTGTGGATTAAAATAAGCATTAATGGAAAATTTCACAGAAATACCACATATTTTATTGTGGATATTTTTGGTAGAATAGATCCCCTAAATTTCTAGAATTTTAAGAAAATTTTTCCTAATTTTTAAGAAAATTTTTATTTTAAGTATTTTTATGGTTAAAAATATATTTTTAATACATTTTTGTGGGTTTTTTCGCGGGTATGCGATCAAATTTCTACCAATTTTCTGCTGAAATGCAGTAGGGGGTAGCATGTTGATGCATTGAATGCTCTCCCATGTGCGTGGGACCCTCTTCGTCTCTCAATTTCGAATTTTCCTTCTATTTTCCTCTCGCGTGTATAAACACCTCTTAAAAAAACACATTTTTTATTAATGTTAATCATAATTAGGAGTTAATTATGATTAGATTAATTAAAAAATTAATCAAATATTAATCCTCCTCTCTGATTTTTACAGAGAAGGAGGGGGTGGAGAGGTTCCATGGAAATGGAGTGAAGGAGAAAGGAGAGTGGAGAGGGAAGAGAGAGAACCTCCTCTCTCTCAATTCTGCGCACAGGTGGGGGGGGGGGACTGCGCAGTAGCCGCCGGCGAAAAAACGTTGCCCTCCCTAAAAAAATTTCCATAAGCTTTTTAATAAAGCTTATTAAGCTTTGTTTTTTTTATTTTTTTTAAAAATGAGTTTTTTAATTAAAAAAATAAGTTTTTTTAATTTAAAAAAAAGCTTTTGATTTTTTTTAAAAAAAAAGTTTGGAAAAAAGCCTAAAAAATAGAGGAAATTTGACATTTGAGAAAAAAGCCTAAAAAATAGAGGAAATTTGACATTTGAGAAAAAAATCTCTGAAAATTTCTGAAATTTTTTCTCTTTAAAACTTTTGGCTTTTTATCTTCCGAGAAACCTTTTGGCTTTTTGCTTTCCGAAAAATCTATTGACCTTTTGGATTTCGAAAACTTTTGACCTTTCACTTGAGGGCCCTCCTATATAATAGGGGCATGGGGCACACTCAAGGGAGGCTTGGAGGCTTGGGAGACCAAGGCTATGTTACCTTGAAGCTCAGGCTATGGTCTCTTGATGTTAGCTTGAGGCTAGGTTATGTTATGCTCTCTTGTGTAGAAGATCATAACTACTCATCTACCATTTCACACTTATGCTATTAGATTGGTGTTATACCTCTTGATGTGGTCTCAGGTATATAGAGATAGATTTTAGTCTGTGAAAGTCTGGGATAAGGTCATCTTATTCCTTTTATACAGGATTTTATTCATATTTTCCTAGACGGCATACTAGGGAGTTTCAAATTGTTAAGGTATGTATGGGTGGTATCATGGTGGTATGGGACGCTAGTGATCCCTCACATATATTATCTTATGGGATAATTTGGGCTCAAGATTGTTGCTTTGCTTACATCACTTGGCATGTTGACCTCAACATTCAAAGATAATCTCATTTTCTAAATTCACTAGAAGTTATCGTGTGGGCATTCTCTAGATAAACTTCTTTTATCTATAGTCTACATGTTTTGATGAGTGTAATCTCGTTGGTATTTTCATTTGTTGAAATCTCTTTCTTTAGATTTCAACAAGTTTATCTTGTTGTGTTCAGATTAAGGAAATTTGGATTTTTTCTTTGTTGGCATTTCTTTCTCTAGTTCCGTACTTTAGGTGATTTATATAGTCAACCTGATGGTTTACGGATGGACATATGTGAATCATCGAGACGCTGATGACTCTCTATGTTGATATGAGTAACTCAGGACGTCGATTATTCCATGTGCAGATGTGGGTACGACAGGGCGCTGACGAATCCCTGGTTTCTGCTGTTATAATGCCATGTTTTCCTACTTTAGTCCGAACAGTTTACAATAAGGAAATTACTTTGAGTATGAATTCCTCTGATCATCTGCAGTCTGATGGGCAAACAGAGCGTATGAATCAGATTGTAGATTGCGTATGAACTAAAACTATCTCCAATTGTTAGAGTTCATCCAGTCTTTCATATCGATAGATTGAAAGGGAAACTGAGAGGTGAGGATAACATAATTACTCCTCAAGAACTCGTTGAAGTCAAAGATTTATCCTATGTTCCACATGAACCTGATAAGGTACTTGAATTAAGGGAAAGGAAACTTTGTAGTTGACTAATCCATGAGGTTTAAATTAGGTGGAAAGATAGGGAAATAGAGAATTCGACCTGGGAGTCGGTTGATATTGTTCAGTCAGTTCTCCTTCTTTTCATTGCAAGAGTGCAATGTTTTGAGAGAGGCGAAGTATGTTATATGCACATTATGTGTGCATATACTAGGAGGCTAACCCACATTAGGCTTGTGAGCATGGGAACAAGCTCTAGTGGACCATGGGTTAGGACTAACCTTAAGGGTTAAGGTTAGGGTCAGGCATCCAAGGGTCAGGCATGGGAAATGGAGAGTCAAGAGTCACTTGAGGGCCCTCCTATATAATAGGGGCATGGGGCACACTCAAGGGAGGCTTGGAGGCTTGGGAGGCCAAAAACCACCACACAAACCTCAACACCCATATGTACGACACAGGATACAAAAACAACCCAAAATAAAATTCGATCTCGTCGCATGGGTAAACATAATGAAAAACTGACAAACCAAAGAAAGTCAGAGAATGAAACAAGTTCTAGTACATCACTAAGTGAGGATGACAAGTTCTTACTCTTCACTCAGTGCACCATATAGACCAATCAAGAAACTAGAACCTACCCAACCACCCCAAATGGATAATAATGATCACCTGACATATGCGGAATGCAAAAAGCGAGCTCAAGAGTGCATGCTTAGCATGGTTGAATGTCTTACAGGGTCATCCGGTTGTGATTGAGCCTCATAATGCCAAATCTAAAACAGCAACCAAAATACAAAGCCTAGAGGAGTACCACTTTCCCTTTCAAGAGGAAGACATACTCTCTACATAAGAGTCATTTGAAACAGACTGTACGAATTATAGGCTTCAGAAAGCACGTGAGGAATTCAATGATTTTCTTACAAGATTAAAACAATCTCTCAAAACCTCATTCGGAGGAATGCTCTTCTCTCATGATAAAGCCAAAATCATATCAATACTTGTACCTTTAATGGCTCAACCTGAGTTATACAAGGACATAACGAACTACATAAAACAGGACTGTCAGGATTCACAAGTTTCCAAACAATCCTCATTAAGAATTGTCAAAGGGCCAAGTACGCCATTGTACGCATCGGGTACTTTTGAAAAAGCTGAGACCCAAACATTCCTCATTTCCATAGTACAATAGTGCCAAAGACGATTTATGAAAAAAGTTTATACAAGAATTAATTCCATACAAGCCAAACTTGCTCTCTTATTCTTTTCCTTTATATTGTCAATGATCTAGAATTCAGCCTTCTAGCCTCTACATGCTGGGCAAAACCCTACGGGACCATACACCTCATCATCGACCGTCTCGCTGGCGTGGCGAGGACTCAAGCCAGCTTGTTGCCCCCTCAGGCTCTGTCGCTCGATCCTCCCGCCCCTCAAAGGGATGTCTACGTGCTAGGGTGGGCTTATTCACCGCACTAGCTTGGGCCCTCAGAACCAGACAACATCGCAATCACTTGCCTCAATTGGCGAACCTCATTCTCCCAATGGTATGAGGGATACCATGGGTCGATCATGGGCTTTGCTAATGACGCCCCCCGGCTACACAAGCACAAAAACGGAGTTAGCATCGAAGCCAGGAGGAAAAAAATGCATGTACTCTTTCTCTTAAAGATAGCAATTTCAATACAAACCATTGATTACAAAATACAATATCACTTCAAATAGTAGCTTCATAGAATTTTTAACATTTTTTTCAAAGAAAAAGATACGTATCTTCTATCTTGATTTATTGACATTAATATTAAAGAGAAACTCTTTTTAAATGATAACCAAGCTAACCTGACCACCGTTCCCACGTGAAGCTTGCAACGAGAGGGTTGGGGCTGCATTAGGAGCATCGTCTCTATTCTCATTGCGTGCTTCTCCCGAGGTGACATTTTGGCATTTCCGGGGTGGGGCCATCTTTATCACTGCCTTGTAGTGCTCGACGCCGCATCGCAGTGCTTGAGTCGAATCTCGATTCTGAGATCGCTTGTCCACTCTATGAGTAAAAAATTACGTCGTGTGATTCTCCTCTAGGCTCAAAAAACTTGCTAAAGTCTACGCAAATGGGGGGAGGATTGTGAGATGTCCTTAAGCCAAAAACGTTTTGTGGAATTGTGAGAGACCCCCTCGATTTGCGTGTCGGATTTGGCAAAAATGTCCGGGATGTTCCCTTGGTCGTTGGGGTGCAGACCGTCCGTCAATCGAACGCGTGGTCGTGCATTTATTAAGGTTTAAAGGTTGTCATTTTTTAAACTAAAAATAACTAAAATTTATGTATATGCTTGATCTAGTGTCCATTTTGGATGCTATAAAATCCTATGTTACGGTAAAATCAGGTGTAAATTCCACTTTTGGACTCGAAATTTGAAGATTCTAAGTGGAAATGTCTCGTTTAATGAAATCACTGATTTTTGCATCATAAAAACTCATAAATTCATCTATTACAGAGGCATTTCTTTATTAATGAAGATGGGCATGTTACAGTATCCAAGAAGTCTGAAGTAGTACAGCACAAAGGTCTTTCCACAGCTCCCATCTCTTTGCAGGAACATTTTCACCTTCCTCGACATGTTGCCTATCAGCATTTCTCTAAACCTTGTCTCGTTTGTTGTGTGATTGAAAGGCTTATGGAGAAACCTTCTCACCTTGCCTCCACTCTTTGAAACTTTTTGAGCAACCATATGTGAAACTCCATAAGTCTTTTGGTTAACTCGTATCTCCACGTTACCCCCATGGTAACCAATGTCATTTAAAATCTTCTCCACTCTAGCAATCGCCTCATCTTGTTGAGTTTTACCAGGCATAGTGAATGCATAGTCTATGTGACACTTTAAGAGGCAGTCAAAGATACACATGAAAGCATGCAAAGTACAAAAGCAAACATTCCTAAGAGGAAAAGGAATTATGGGGTTCCAGCTATTATCCCTTAAGTCCTTATTTGGAGGCGCCAACATAGGTGATGAAAGGACACCACTATTCCACTCTCCCTCAAAATTTCCTTTTTCCTCGCATTTCTCTTCATTATTGGCCGTCCCCCCTACGTTTCTTCTTGGTTTTTTTTTTTCAATCCATGCATGCACAAAGGGCATGGTTGAGTTGTATTTGCACCTTGAGTGAAACCCATCATACACTTTATCGTCTTCAAATCCCCGCCAAGATGCCAATCAATGTTAAAGCTCCCTAAACCATTAACATCAAACTTCTCACCCCCTATTTGTGACTTTATCACGTCACTAACCCAAGGCAACCTCTCAAAGACCCATGATGTTAGCACCTGGTGTGTCTTCTTGGGAATGTCAAATACTCCTAAATAACCACCATATATCTTTCTCTGATTGAACACTGAACGATGGTTTAGTGTGTGAAATATTGCCACCCTTGCTCTTGAAAATCAACTATGCTCTCTCCCTCATCATCAGGCCCTTCTGCAATAGTGGTAGAGCAGATGGAGACTTAAAGGCTTCCGCCATAGTGTCCTTCATGAGTGTGACACTCATTCTCTATAGCCTTCTTTCCTTCATAATCTGGCACTCATCCAACTTTAGCATGAAGGAGACCTTGGAACCTATAAAACACAGAAATCAAACAAAATGTTAAGTGGTTTCCTATAAATGAGCACAAACCTAATGCGTGCAAGGTTACGAAACCTACTTACATCCAGAAGGCAACCCATAGAACAATATCATTGCCTTTTGTAGCTTTCACATTTCAACAAAAATGTTGTTAAACTCATTGAATTTGAATGAAACATTACCATCCACAGTCTTCTTCTTTCCCCATGCTGTAATGCAAAGTGTATCGTTGATGTGGGTAGTAATCCCCAATCTTGCATTTTACATCTTCATTGCTCACTCCCTTTACTAGAAGAACCCTCTTTGGCAGTGGGAAAAGGTTGTGCATGGTACCTTTTTTACGAAGGGTGTCTCTTAGCAATTGATGAAGAGATTTGTAGCCCTTCGTGCTAATGCCTACCTCATCGCATGCATTAACAACATCAACATTGCTAATACTTTGGGAAACCTCTTGTATAATTTCATTGGAAACAACCCTACATATCTTCTTGCACAACAGGGATCCCCATTCATTTTAAGCACATGCTCCCTTGTTGTGCAAAAGAGCGCAAGAGCTTATTGCAATCCTGGTTTGATCAAAACATGTGGCATCTTGAAGGAATACTCTAAAAACTAGCAAAATTACATTGACATTACACAAGTGCACACTTTATTTACATTGGCATTTTGAATTGGAAGTGCTAGAGAATAAGAAAGAGGAGCCATATCGCACTGCTTGAATTCTCCACTTCCGAGTGCCCCCCCCCCTAATGGCAAGTGTTTCGATGTGGTTGAGTGGCCTCTTATGCTCCCTAGCTCCAATAGGAGTGCTTTTCATGTGGCAGATGGTCTGCGTAACCTTTTCCACACACGCTGCTCTCTCTTGATTTACACCCTTAGGCTCCTTGATTTTTTCTTGAGCTTGAAGTAGGCCTTGGTTTACACTAGCAAGGTTAACTTGGAGCATATGCAAACAGTGATAACAAGTAGAAGACTCTACCAGCGTCAATTGTTGCTAATCTCTTGTAGTAGCCGAGCATTCCATTCTCACCATCTTCCACATACTAAATAAATGATGGTAAGTCTTTGAAAGTGGGTGGGTAATGCGCTCTTGGGTCAACTAGGTATAGTTGACCATCAACCCATAGATCCACATTAGTGTGACCCCCTTGTCTACGTACATTCCTCTACTGTTTTATGAGATGAACCTTGTAAGATTCCTCCCCAGCCTCTCAAGATGTCCAACATCTTCCCCTGTAATCAAATCCCTCTTCAGAAATATAAAAGATCTTATCTCTACCAGTTTTGGCTTAGAGAGAGAAAATATTCTAGAGAGAGAATATTTAGATTTTAAATATTTTTGGATGGAAAAAATTCTCATCTTATTAAAATAAGTTCCCCTGAAACACAAGTTCAAAAAGATTTTCAGAAGGTGCATTAGAAATTAAGTATAATCTGTTCAAGAGGCATTATCCTGGGGGTGAAGATTTTTTCGAAATTTTAAATTAAGGTTCCTATGGACCAATAAGATTCATCCAAATGTAGGGAGGAGATAAATATTTGGTTGATGAAGTGGTGTTATGTGGTGTTGTTCATGTTCGATGGATGTTTTTTCTTGAAAGGTTCATGAAAACCTTAAAGGAATTTGTGAGAAAAAGAGAAAGGCCAAAAGCAAGCATGGCAGAGAGATGGTTGATGCAAGAGTCTCTTGTCTATATCTCAAAACATCTATCTCGCATAGACCCTTCCGTGCCACGATTATGGATCAATGAGGAGGATGACTGACTAATCACTGTGCCTTAGGGGGAAAAGGAAGGCAACGAAGACTGGATGAAGCATTACGCCGCTGCATTCTAAATAGTCCCATCATGGAGAAGTGGATTGGGAGATACAATGATGCAATCAATAGACGAAAGGATGAGAGAAGAGCTTTTGGAAGAGGAAATAGACACTTGCCATTCCCACCTAGCTTGGAAACTCTACCAAATGTGATCAATATAGAATGGCTTTGTGTGGCAATATCGATGGCATCGCAAAATGGAGAGATGATCACAAGAGAAGAGCATGAGTATGCAAGAGGATTTGACCCTCAAGTAAGTATATTTTTCATCTCTATCTCACGTGTATACCTTGTTTAATGCACTATACTAAATGTCATGCTTTTGTTTAATGTAAGTACAAACTATATAATGCAATATCGTTAGAGGGAAGGCACTTTCACACGGAGCGTGGATGCCACGTATCTCGCCTAAGATATGTGCACCCTAAAATTTCCTAATCTTTCCCCGCCTTTCATTATCTGTCATCATTTTCTCAGCTTTTTTGGAGCTATTCACAAGCACTTGTCACCGTCTATCGTCATTGTTGGAGCACTTGTGTTGCTATCTGTCTCGCCATCGCTAGAGCTCGATCGAGCTACTATCGTCGATCACGCTCGCGCTGCTCCAAATCTCTACCGTTGGACCCAGAGTTTTGCCTAGGTAAGCCCCTAGTTTAATTAGTAATGGTTTTTTAAAGCTTTGAGCAAAGCATTTCCATTAACACCTTAATTAATGTATATTGATTATTGTCAAGCATAATTAACAAAACCAGCCTGCATTCGTTTATGCGCGGGTCTGTGTTTGTTTATGCGCAAGGAAACTATAATTAACAAAAGCTCTGCATTCGAAACTAGGGTCCACACTAGTAATTAAAGAAACCATTAAGCAGTTTAATTAAATGATTAAAACAAAATTTGCACGAGTAATTAATGAAACTAGTAATTAATGAAAATATTAAGTAGTTTGATTAAATGACAGAACATAGAAGCTGCTTAGATTTTGGTCATTATACATGTAAAACCATGTCTTAAAACCCATCCAAACCCATTAAGCAGGTTATTGCATGAAGCCTATATGCATAAGGTCTTAATTCATTAAGCCCTATGCAGCATGAATTATGGCTTCATGCATGAAGCCTTTATGCATATAAGGGCTTATTGCATGAAGTCTTATGCAAGATGCATTATGGCTTCATGCATGAAGCCTTTATGCATAGAGCCTTTATGATTAAGCCTCAAAGCTTTATGCATAGAGGCCTTATGCATAAAGGCCTTATGCACGAAGGCTTAATCATAAGGCCTTTATGTATAAAGACTTAATCATAGGGCTTTATGCATAGAGGCTTTATGCTTAAGCCCGGCAGACTTTATGCGTAGAGGCTTTATGCTTAAGGCTTATGGTGGGGATAGAGGCTTTATGCATAAGGCCTTATGCATAAAGGCTTAAGCATAAGGCCTTATGTTCACCATGTCTCCCACGTGCCATAATTCTACTATCCCCCTATGCTTGGGGGTGAGTCTAAATGGCTTTATGGTTGGGCGGTGACCTAGATGCCTCAGTCTTTGTGTGTTTTCTCCATCTTTGTTTAATTAATTAATGATGAAAACAACATTTCAGGGATATATTATGCTCCCCTAAGCTAGTATTCTCATTATTAATAACTCTGTAGTACTCCCATAGTAGTAACCTTACATGTCATAGTACTAACAAAGTGTCTGTTAAAACCCTAAGATCTCTCTAGATAATTGTTATGCATAAACATGCATAAATCAGGCATAAACTCAACCACCCAACCACCCCGAGCCCAAGGGATGCACACATGAAATATAATGAAATACAACATACCTCTACCTTGATGTCCCATACCATCAAGAGGTGTAACTCCAATCCAATAGCATGTAGCTATAATGTGAAATGGTAGGTGAGTAGATATGGACCTCTACACAAGAGACCATAGCCTAAGCCTCCAAGCCCCCAAGTCTCCCTTGAGTGTGTCCCATGCCCCTATTATATAGGAGGGCCCTCAAGCGACTCTTGACTCTCCATTTCCCATGTGTGACCAAAATTCAAAATTCTATTTTTGGAGATATTTATCTCTTAATAGATATATTCTTGTCTTCTTATTTCTTTTCAAATTTCTGGAGCTAATATTTTTACTCTATCACTTTCTTAATTTTTCTAGCCTTATCTCTCTCTAAGTGCACTCTCTTCCTTCTTGAAATCTATATTAAAAGAGAATCATTACTTGGCTTGGGAGGGATCTTACAGTAGATGGTACATATAATCTTCCAAGGACATGGGTAGGTGTGTTCGTACAAGTATTTATGGTATTAAAGGGTGCAATAATTACTTCGTACTATATAAGGTATACATATCTCTAGACACATCTCCAAGCTCACATTTATAGGCTCATGTGTATAACTCGTGTCTAGGCTCACAACTCACGTCTCCAAACTCACATCTTTTTACGGGGGATTGTGGGCTCACGTCTCCCTACCTGAGAGATGGTTTGATTTATTTTTGATGTTTTCTGCTTGGAATGGACCAAAAAATGGAGCGAACTCCTAGGCTAGTCCTCGGTTGTATTACCAAACATGTTTAAGTCAAGAGCTACTTTAGCTTTGCCGAAGCATGTGTCATTGGGTCTTGCCTTTGAGTTGCAAATGCAACTTCCCATTGTGAGTGTGCTAGCTTGTCCGTCACGTCCTCACTCCATTGTCACACAAGAATGCACCTTGCCAAAGGGGTGAAGGGAGAGCTCTCAATGCTAGATGGAGGCAAGAAAGGATCCATCTTCATGGTGGTTCTCTCTCATAAAAGCTGGAGGAAGAAGAAGTTGATGCAAGAAGAAAACCTAGAGTCAAACCTATCTAGCATGCATCCACTAAGCAAGCAAGATTCAATAGCATATAAACAAATAAGGAGAGCTCAGAAGGAAATTATTGCAAGGGAATGATTACTCATTGCTTATTGTAAAAAAGACATATATAAATGACTAGATTTCACACTAGATTGGCCAAACTTAAAAATAGTTCAAACTCGAAACCATGTTAACCAACAGGATGGTTAAGATCAAGTCTCTCAACGTGCACGTCGGGGCCTCCCCTACTACCCTCTCCTCTTGTGTCTTTTAAGCAAGGTGCTCACACAGTCACTAGGCCCATGGATGCATTTTCACACGTCGGGGCCTCCCCTACTACCCTCTCCTCTTGTGTCTTTTAAGCAAGGTGCTCACACAGTCACTAGGCCCATGGATGCATTTTCAAGCCCTCACCTTTTTTTTTTGGGGGAGAATATTTAATATATATTAATTACTGCAAATATTTACATTCGATCATCTTTTTTTGGGGGGAGAATATTTAATATATATTAATTACTGCAAATATTTACATCCAATCATCTTTTTACACCTTCATCCCTGCAAAACTCACTTCCTGTACCAAGATCCTTTTCTATTTGGCATCCCCCCTTTTGAGCCCCCAACGTGTTCCAAGTCACTCTTATTGGTGTTCAGTAATTTGCAGAGCAAGTTCCATCTTTCATCCTCCCATAAAAAAGAGGATTTACTCCAGGAAACATGATAACCAAGTTGAATACAAGCAATCGTCATAGACTCAGTTGTGACACCTTTAGGTGGAAGCTTTTCCAAAACACATTTACCAGCCTAGACCTTCACCAAAGGTCTAGTGCCCAGTGGATTTTCTATGAATGCAACAAAAGTGTACACTAGATGCTTCTCCTTAAGGTACCACCTCTTGGCCATGGGCCCAAACTTAGGCAATTTGGTCTTCACCTCTTGGATGATGAACTCCTGCAAACAAGCTTTTGTTAGGGCTTCCTAGTATGTACCAAGATCTAATGTAATGTATATCATCTGATTCCCATGCAGAGAGATTGTATTGCCTAAAGTATGTTAGCATAATATACAGATCTACAAAGATAAACACATTTATACATAGTTTCTATGTTGCTCAGCCCAATTTCCCCTCCTTCATGAAACACTAAATTATTCCTAGATATCCAGATCTCCCAAAGGCAACCATATCTGATAATATTAAATAGCCAATTAGTAACCTCTTCAGACTCTATCCCCTTTCCTAGGACCCAATCCCCCCACAGTCCCTGAACCCCCACAGTTCTAGCCACCCATTTTTCTATCTTAGCCCAAAATTCCCTGATGGCTCGACATTCCCAAAATAAGTAAGTGTTTCCCATCCTCCAAGAATATCTTGCACCTTGGACAGCAGCCTCCTGAAGTAAAGTTGTTTTGTAAAAGCTTGGATAAAATTGGTAAAGCCACTAAGCATACTCTCCACAGAAAGGCCTGAAACTTCAAGGGCACGTTGGACTCTCAAATAAGCCTCCATCTCTTTCTCTAGGTTCTAGCTTTCCATTTTACCTTCCAAACTTTGTTGCAGTATACCACATTCACATCTGTCTTTCTCAGTTCCATATATAATGCTTTTGTTGAACCTTTATGCAACCTAACCCCATTGAACCACCTCTAGTCTTTGAGCCAGCAAGAATCATCCAATGCACTGGAAACCCAAACCTTCTGAAGCTCTCCCAAAATCTTATTGACCAGATTCCTTTGTCTAGGCTTTAATACAAATTCAGTGACTAGCTAATCAATTTCCAACCAGCTAGGGTCCAATCCTAGCAATCTGCCAGAATTCGTAGCCCTTTGTTGTTCAAATTCTTTGCCACATTGATGTTTATCAGAGCTAGAGGAGGGTTGAATATGTGAGACCATCAAATTCCAAGGTTGAAGAAGGAGTTGCCTATGAATCTTGCACAACCATCCCACTGTGATAGATATAATATCTCTTTCCATTTTTCACACAGAAGTCTACAAATTGAGGAATTTGTGATCTTAAGGGGAGCAGAGGAGAACAAATTGTTTCTCCAATCAAGACCCATCCACATCCCTCTCTGATATACAGGAGAATCTTCAACAATATCTCTCACCATTCTGGCCCATACTTCTTCTTGAGATAAGCATTTGGGTAAGAATAAAGCAGTTCTGGAAAAAGTATGAGTGGGTAGATGTAGAATACCAGACCCCCATCAGCTTTAGGTAAGCTTGTTTTATCCCATGCTAACCAGGCCAGTACCTTCTTTGCATTGGCTTTATTCCTCCAAAGGAAGTCCCTAATGGGGCTCATAATCCTCTTCCACTGAGCTTTTCCAAAAAGAACATGATATAAGCATTCAAGACTGTGTTGCAGATAACAAGTCTATCATGAAAAGGAATTCTCACTCCTTCCCACTTCTTGAGTTTCACTAGAAATCTTTCAACGGCCCATTCAGAGAGTTGTTCATTAGTAACATCCACCCCAAAGGGTAGTCCCAGATGTCTAACAATCTGACCCCTCCTAATCACCTCACACCCCCATCTATGAATATCAAAGTCATTATCCTCTGTTAGGCTGATCAACGTAGTTTTCTGAATATTACACTTGGACCTAGAGGCATCAGCAAATTCTTGAACAATAGATAAGGCATGTCTCATATTATGCCCATCTACTTTAAGGAAAAGCAGAGAGTCATCAGCAAAGAATTGGATGATGAGTTGTTCTCCGTTTTTAAATTTCAAACTAGTGACCCAGCCTTTCTCACAAGCCTCTTCAAGGGCAACTATTAGGGGATGAAAGGCAATGGCAAAAAGGAGAGGGGCTAAAGGTCATCCTTGTCTAACAGATCTTCTATGCAGATCTTCTAATTTCAAATCCCCCCACTATCCTACCATTTAGAAGAAGACTGGAGTAGCCTCCCAAAGACAGGGTGAATATACAAGAAGCAATCTTGAGGCCAAATCCTAATTTCTCCATGACTCTTGCCACATAGGACCAATGAATCCTATCATAGGCTTTTTCCAAGTCTAGCTGAAGCATAATGCACTTCTGATTAGTTCTTACAGCTACATCTCTTCCTACCATAGCAACCAGAATGTTGTCATAAATATCTGCCCTTTATAAATCCATGTTGTTTTCTAGATATCACCTTCTGGATCACTGGGGTAATCCTTAAGGTAATGAATTTAGCCAGGATTTTATATACCACTATTAAGAGGGTGATGGGTCTCCAATGCTTAAACTTGCAGCAAGCAACTTGTTTAGGAATGAGTTTCACCAGCCCCTTCAAGTCTTTATCCAAAATCCCAAAGCTAAAAGCATGGCTACAGATGTTCCAAATTATATCCTTCATAGAGGGCCAAAATGAGATGAAAAATTCTATAGAAAGACCATCCCACCCTGGATACTTTTCCTTACCCAATTTAGTAATAGCTACCCAGCATTCATCCTGTTCTATATTCCTTTCCAGCCAGTTGGCCTCTCTTTCATCTACGCTTTGCTTAACCAGTTTAAGCATGTTGCTCTCTGCACAATATCTTGACATGGAATCATCTTCCTTGAGACTTAGAGTGGCACCCAGATACTCTACCCATTTCCTGGCCACTTCCTCTATGTCATGAACCACAACCCCATTATCATCCTTGATAGTCCCAACTATCTCCTTGTTGTCCCTCTCTTGGGTTAGCTTAAATAAATGTCTATCAGATTTCTTTTTGGAAGAAAAGGCATTCCTTTTGAAAGCACCCAAGCTATATATTGCTAGTCTGTCATCCTCTTCTTTGAGGCTCTCTTGACAACTTGTAAATAGGCTGATTTTCTTTATCTAAGAGTTTCCCCAACTGTCTTTTCCTTTGTAGTGCTTCTTCTAACTGATCACTCCACTTTTTCCTTTTCTCTTTCCTTTATGAAACTCTCAATTTTCCTATTCTCTTATAACACCTTGCATTTCAATAGCAAAAACCCTCCAGGCCCCTTCCCCAGGCCCCTTCCCCAATGCCTTTTCTCCTTAGCCCACTGATAGCTTCTTCAGTACATTTTATGATGAATAGTTCGTCTTTCAATAAGGAGTTGTTTATCCTTAATTTCCTAGTTGGAAAATGGCTCAGTTTCTCATCATCCCCGTTTCTAACATGCTATCCCCACTTTAAGGGCATGTGGTCAGAGATAGCAGAAGCATTATCTATCATGATCTCTAAGGTATGAGGCACCCAAGAGGCTTGATGATTAAAAAAAACTCTATCCAGATTGGAAGAAGAACCAAAGTATTGTAAGCTAAAATAAGTGTGTCCTAGGTCATGTCTCCATTCCCCCAACTCCAACCATTTGCTAGACCCAGCTTTCCTCTAAGTTCTCCCCATTTCTTTTTCTCCTGCCCCATTAAGATGGTGCTCCCTCCACATTTGTCAGCTAGTGTCTCCACCATATTAAAATCCCCCATAAGAATCCTAGGGCATTACATGTTAAGACCACATAGCCAATCCCATATCCTTCCCCTTTCTTTGTAATTATGACCTCCATAGATGTTAATAACCCAAAATCTCTCTCCATCAACTTGGAATTCTACAACCAACACTCTACTGTTAGGGTGGTTAGCAATAAGGCATGGCTTCATAGATTCCTTCATGATGGTCATAAACCCACTATATCCTTTATCAGTACCCCCATAATACACTAACTAGTCCTTAAATCTGTCCTTTCTGTTCCGTTTCCACCAAAAAGGTTATGTTCCTGAATGGCTAGCAAAAGGACAAGTCCCACTCTTTCACCAAACCCCAAAAAGTTGCATTTTTCTTTTTATCCTTTATGCCTTTTACATTCCATGTACATCCAGTTATCTCAGCCTTGTTGATCATTGAAGAGCTGTATCAGGGACCATCTTCATCTCTTGACTGTCCTCCTGATCAGGATCAGGATTCTGGACCATCTTCCAGGTAGTTTCCACTTGCCAATTAATTTTTTCCATGGAAGAAGTCTCACTGTTCACTCCCCCCAGAGGATTGAACTGGTTAGAGTATATTGAGAGGCTGGGACGCATCAGAGAGCTTCCTGTTCCCTTCCCCTTTTCAGGAGATTTATTTCATGCTCTTCTGGCTTCTTCTTTAGTCGATCTAAGGTTGGTTTTGTTTCTGGGTTTTTCAACCACTTTAGTCCACCCCTCTTCTGTACCCCTACTTCCTTGTGGATCCAGTACCCCTTTCCCCTTGTCATCTTTGGCCTTGTTAGCTTCTTTTTTTGCATTATTCAGTCCTCTCTCTCCCTCAAGATCCATATCCTCCTCATTAACTTCTCTCTCTCTCTCTCTCTCTCTCTCTCTCTCTCTCTCTCTCTCTCTCTTTATTTTTAGATTGAGCATCGCAGAACCTAGCTATGTGCCTGAGATCCCCACATTTAAAGTAGGCTCCAGGATAGGGGCCAAACTTGAGGGCTAGATCAATTTTGCCAAGATCCCCAATGTCAATCTCCAAAGTTTTTTCGGAGTTTTGAATTTCGTGTTCCATGATATGCAAATATTATTCGCATGACGACCAGAATCATCCACCTTAGGGATGAACAGAGGTGGGCCCAATGATTTTGCCAACTCTCCAAGAGCCGGGTGAAGCCAGCTCCCCCCAGACAGGACATGCTTTCTTCAAACTATGGTTAACATCAAAGAGGGGATCGAACGGAATTGCATGCACTAGCTTGGGACCCATAAACAAAGGAGCTTTGGAGAAAATATCAGAGACAGCCTGTCCTTTAGTCAAAAGGACATTAAAGAATCCTTTCCCCCCAGGTAAAAGGTATGTAGCACCACCTTTTCATGCAGCATATCATCTAGCCATTTGCCAAGTTCAACTTTGGAGGGGGGTCTACCAGAACAAAATAATATAATACTGCAGAAGGAGAACATATTCACTTGCTTCTTTATAAGGTCTACAGAGACCTTGGTACATACCTTGGGGGCCGCCGGATGAACCAACGAGGGGTGTAATTTGCTTGTAACCCAATTAGCTTGCAGTCTCTTCTTATCCTGGGTCTCCTCTCCTTCCTCGCGTACCCTCTTCATTTCGTTCAAGTCCTCTGAGCCCTAGTTGCCCCAACTTTGGGCTTCTTGCTCCCTTTTGTCCCCCCCATACCCTGTGTCCATTCCACCATGCGAGCTATCAGACTACCTGCATGCGCGACATGCGCCACCCACATACACCCCTACACCCTCTTGATTGCCACCGGCCACGTAATCACTGCCCGTAACCATGCAAAGATTCGCAATCTTTCACACGTGACACTCCTGCCACTCTCCCTGTAAAATTGAGGCCCTCATCTTTCTCCATGGGCAGAATCAAATGGCGTAATAGCTACCTAAGAAACATATGGCTCCATCAATTGTCTAACATTGTAGATGCAAAAAGTTTCCTGAACAACAAACACCTGTCAACAAACATATGGCTCGAAGATTGTGGTAAACGTTCAAGCTTGAAAATTAATAAGGTTCAAGCGGCTTCAAAACCTCCCGTATCATTCACCTGTGTACCTCTCCCACCTGCGTAGCTCCTCCCTGCTGCCCCAGTTTTTGCCCTCCTCCTTTCTACGCACCTCTCCACCTGCTGGCCTTTTTCATCTCCTGTGTGCCGTTCACCTCTTCTGCCTGCCTTCTCCTCCTTTGCCCACCATTCTGCCTCTCCCACTTCTTTGCCATTCTCAGGAGGAGAACGGTGTTAACACCCACCATCTCCTTCTCTGCCTCTCCCGCTTCTTTGTCTTTGTAACATACAGAATTATGGCCCGTCCCTTGATTGGCATATGGCTTCTGCTCAAGCCAATCGTTCCTCACACTCACCGGCCCAGAGAACCATTCCTTTTTCCAAAGGAAGACGAGCTTCTTATGTAGGATGGGGTGCGATTGGGCGTTTTGAATGTGTACGCTCCTAGTCATGGAGGGGGGAGGATATCTTTTTGGAAAAACCTCACTTGTCTTCTCCCTAATGCAGATCATTGGATTGTTGGAGGGGATTTCAACATGGTTGAGAAACCTGCTGATGAAAAAGGGGGACATGAGGGCATCATGGTAGAGGTTTATTCTGTGTACATAGAGAGGGCATCATGGGAGAGGTTTACTCTTTGTGGCAGGGACTGTTGGTAGAGGAGACATCCATATAGATTGAAGGAGGGAGACCGCCTATATGTTGATAAGTTGGTTCTTGATAGAGGTGAGTATGCACTCATAGCACCTAGCACTTCCAAATCTGACCATTGTTCGGTAGTTTTATGCATCAGAGATCGAGGGAGTCATGGCTTTCCTCCCAATGTGCATATCCAAGTGTCTTTTTACTTAGATGATGTAGAGATTTCAGAATAGGTGGTGGATGTATGAAGTGTTGTTCTTTGATACTCAGTGTGGCATTGGCATTGGAGCATGTTAGTGACTTTTATTATAGGATGTCAATGAGAGAGAGAGAGAGAGAGAGAGTGTGTTATCCGACATAGATTATCAACATTGGAGAGTGAATATGAGAAGCACTTTGAAGCCCAGTGGTAGATACCCATATGCATTGTCAGGATAGCAACACTTTTTGGATTAGTGTGCAAAGTTTTGCTATCACACCCAAGAGTAATTTAAGACTCAGAGGATGGAAGGTAGATGCAATAAACAATTCTTTGCTACTCATGCAAAGGTAGATGCAACAAACACTTCTATGCTACTCATGGTCCATAGTAGAGATTTCGAGAGAGAGAGAGAGAGAGAGAGAGAGAGAGAGAGAGAGAGTGCAACAGAAGATTTGGGACTTCTTGCCTTAGATGATCTCTCACGACAACATGTGTGCTACACTTAATGCCTCCTTCTCTATTGCGGAGTTCTTGCTAGCCTAGCAGTTAAGGCATTACCTCATGGAAAATGTCCAAGGGATGATGGTCTTTCTCCCATTTTCTTCCTGAGTTTTTGGGATAACTTTGGGGAAGAGATTACTTTGGCACTTTAGGAGATGCGGGATGACTATGGGAAAGAGATTACTTTGGCACTTTACGAGATGTGGGATGACTTTGGGAAAGAGATTACTTTGGCACTTCAAGAGATGTGGGACACAAGGACTATGACATCCATCCTTATAGATGGTCTTATCCACCTTTTTTCCAAAGGTGGTGATAAGATGAATACTATCGCACAGGAGACATAATCGCATTGCTTGGGACACCATACAAAATACTTGCCAAGGTAGTGAGCATGAGATTCAAACTAGTTGTGTTTCATGATACACATAATGGGTTTCGTCAAGGACGAAGCATTTTTTATAACATCTTCTCTTTCGAGGAGGCGGTTAAATGGGCTAAGGCAAGCAATCGTCCCAAGCCACTTTATTGTTGGATTTCGAGAAGGCTTTTAATAGAGTGGATTAGGATTTTCTTGAAGGTACCCTTGGACACATGGGATTTTTGTAGGATTGGTTCAGAGGTATTTCATGCCTATATCAAGAAGCTCACAATAGTGTGCTTGCTTGTGGTGGTCGAGGTGAGCACTTCCAGGGATCTCGTTAGCTCCCCTATTGTCTTTCACTATCGCAAAGTGTAACATACCCATCTTCACTAATAAAGAAATGTCCATGTAATTATGAGTTTTTATGGTATAAAAATCAATGATTTTATTATTTGAGTCATTTCTACTTAGAATCTTCAAATTCTGAGCCCAAATTTGGAATTTGCGCGCGATTTTATCCTAATATAGGATTTTACAGCATCCAAAACGGACATCGGATCAAGCTTATACGTAAATTTCAGTCATTTTAGTTAAAAAACGACGACCTTTAAACCTTAATAAATGCACGACCGGGCGTCCGATTGACGAACGGTCTGAACCCCAACGACCAAGAGAACCTCCCAGACAAAAAAAATTTTCGCCCCCCGGGGCGGTCTGGTACGCAAATTGAGGCGGGTGTCCCAAATTTAGGTACCTCGTCCCAAAATTTGGGCCGTACACACTTACTGGGGTGCCCATACGATGGCCGCCCAAGAACCAAAGACGGCCGCCCACTGTATGGTCCACACGTACCCCTACGTGGACACCCATGCTGTCCCAGACCAGATAAGGTACATGCGTACCACTCCTTTCCCAGACAACCGACACTGTACCTTTTCCCTAGACCCATGCAGGCCACTGATCCATAGCCTTTGACGGTACATTGTCCTTTCGTCCTCTGCTTTGCGCAGCGCTCGTACCCTCACCCCTCTGCTATATAAATCCCCGGGGTGCTCCACAGACGGCACGCATCTCTGTGCTGCGTATGCCCTATTGTACCGTCGTCCGCACCGCTGTCCGTCCCTGTGTGTGGCGTACTTGCTGCAGTACAGCCGCCCCTTGCAGCCACCCCTCTCACACCCCCTCATTTGCCTCCTTTCAGATAAGCTAAATTTCCTCCATCCCCCTCTTCCTTAGAGGCAGTGTCCTTATGTCACGTAGGCTGTAATGCCTTGACCGGCAGACCGGATGGCCATATCCGGGGTTCAGTGGGAGAGGACGCCCATGCGGAGTCATGGGCGGCCAGGCTAGTGTGGACGGCAGGCCACACACTATATAGCCTGGGGGATGAGGGGCAATCCTCATTCTTCCTTTATGGCTGGGTGGTGAGCCAGAGGCCGTCCCCTCTTGTGGTAACGCCCGTAGCGGCGTTACGGATATCTAACATTGGTATCAGAGCATGGTTCGAAGGGATCGTGAGAGTCCGCGCGCGAACGGGGGACCGGAGCCCACTCGGTGGTTTTCATCCACAATCTCCTCACCCTTATCTCCACAAGGGAATGTGTGGAGGAAGGAGGGCCAAGACTTTTGAAGGGAAGAACTCTTTCTCTCTCTCTCTCTCATTTCTCTCTCCCCGTCACACACAGCATCAAGGTAAGCAAAATTTGTTTGTTTTTCATTTTTTTTTCTGCGTTGAATCGCTTTGGAAAAACTGTGCGTTGAAGGTTTTCAAAAGAAAACGCCTGTGTGTTGAGGTGGGGGGGGCGTAGACCAACCCCACGAAACCTGTGTGTGTGGGGGTGGGGCGGCGAAAACCAGCCAGGCCAGCCCACTTATACGTTAATGAAGGGGGGGGCGAACATTCTCAGCTCGCACCTCTGTCTGCTTTCGATGCGCCGTGAGAGAAACAAGCTGTCGCATTTAGCTACTCGAAGCTGAAATTCAGTGTTTGTGGGGCGCGCGCTTCAGTAGCCTCCAAACTACCTGGCAGCGTCGCCTTCTGGCCTAACACGACCAAGCCAGCCAGGCCGGCGGCGGCCAGCGGCCAGCCAGGCCGGCCAGCGGCGGCGGCGGCCAGCCAGCCAGGCCAGCCATGGGCGGCCAGCGACGGCGGCGCCGGCCAGCCAACGACGGCGGCCACCACACAGCCGGCGACAAACGGCCAGCAAACAGCAGCCGGCCACCATCGGCCTGAGAAAAAAAACACACACAATTATTTTTTTTTAAATTTAATTTTCATTATTCATTGATTGAAAATTAAAAATCAGAAAATTCAAAGACCCTTTCTCTCTCGGCTAGGGAGGAGAATCATCCCCGAAAGAAATAATTCCGGCAAGGCACCTCTCGATCATTTCAATTTTTGTTATGAGTTGTAGGCATTTTCTTGTGGATCGGAGCATCCCGGAAGCGTCCTTGTAGAGGCTCGCAACGCAACAAATCGACAGGCGACCGTAAAGGGGGGTGACTATTATTCTCTCTCCACCATTGCTCATTTTTATTAGCGTTCTTTTTAGTAATTTCTGAGTTCTCGCATTATTTTTTTTGCAAGAATTAAAAATATCTGCTAGGCGTAGTGTGTCCCCACCGCCTTCTACTTCTCTAGGTTTTTCCAGTCTCTTGTCCTCGGTCGCGGGTTTGACCCCAACCGAATTGTCCGGTCGTACACGTTCGACCGTTGTTCGGTCCGGAGCGCGCTTATCGATCACTCGTGATCCGCCAGCGCCCTCCTCGTCTATTGATCCTGCCTTAGGACCCAGTGAGCCCGCAGCGGCCGCATTGGCTGATGACCCCTTTCTGGCCGATGAGCCAGAGGACATGGACACTGACGTCGCCGAGGGGACCGAGGAGGACCTCTTGGATTATGACGACGATGACTATGACCTACTGGACCCTGTTGATGTCCTGACAGAGACGGAGCTCTCTAGTGGACTGTTTAAATATCTTAATGCCAAATTGAATACTATGAGTAAAGTCCAGGCTGATTTAGTCACGATGCTACAGAGCATCTCCACACGGTTAGATGCACTGACAGCCGCCTGTAGCCGAGCTCCTGCGGCACGGGTGAGCGTAGCCTCGCCAGTGGTTGCAGGAGTACAGGCCGATGCGCCTGTGGGGCCGTCCGTAGCGACAGCTTCGTCGTTGTTAAAAGACTTAAAGCCGCCTAGTTTTGGTGGCGAGGAAAAGGAGAGAAACAAGGACTCAGTCAATATGTTTCTAGCGAAGTGGTCAGATTTGCACGCGCTGTGACAGCAGCCTAGCCGTATACAACCCGTAGAGGCTAGCCTCTCTTTAACCGGCAAAGAATTTTTGCCTGTTAATGAGGCAGAGAGAAGCTGGGAGTTATGGGACAAGTGCTCGATGGAGAACAAATCCCTAACTCAGTACATCTCAAATTACAGGGAGATAGTACTCAAGTTAAAGGGAATCGATGCATTCTAGACATTGCGAGGCTTTAAGAGAGGCCTCAAAGATGATTACCTTGAGTACGTAGAACCCCTACAGCCTAAAGACTTAGCAGAGGCAATTCAATATGCACAGATATTCGATGACATCAAGCGCCGTAGTGCGCGTGGTGGTTCTAGCAGGGCCGAGGGTAGTGAAAAGAGGAGGTCAGGCCTCAAAAGAAAAGGGTTCCGCAGTGACAAACAAGGGGATAGGACGGACCAGGAAGGACAGGGTGGTCATTGGTCTAAAAAACCGCAACCATCCAGGAAGAAAAGAGACACCGAAAACCAAAAGAAAGAGCAATATATTAAAGCGCGAAAGGAAAATCGCTGCTTTAATTGCAATGAAGTAGGACACACGAAGGCTGAGTGTCCAAAGCCTAAAGCCAGCACGAGTGGCAACGAGCCCAAAAAAGATGGTAAATCTTCTAGGCAGTTGCATACAGTGCAGAGACTCCCTCAGTTCCGTAGAGTTCAGAGAGGTGACAGTGTGTCATTGTGATGAGTATCACGCTTGTTCAGTGACACCAGCGATGTGGCAGCCTACTGTAGGTCCGCATGACATGGTGCGCATGTATGGCACCATAGGTGGCCGTAGAGTCACAGTTTTTATTGATGATGGAGCTAGTCACAACTTCTTGAACTACTCGTTAGTCAAGAAATTGGGATTGACTGAGACCCGGAGTGATCATGAGTATACTGTTGGCCTAGCCAACGGATATGACAAAACGGTATGGAATACCGTAGTATTGGGGGTCCCATTATCTATGCAGGACTATGAGGCACCGCTTGACTTTCAGGTCATGCACTTAGCCAGAGCAGACGTATATCTAGGCAGGGAGTGGCTATATGGCTTGGGCCCTAGTCTAGCTCGGAATTACTTACATAATACGCTATGTTTTGAGCATGGAGGTAGAGTTATCACCCTGCAAGGCGACCGTACTGTCCCTGCCACACCACTTATTTCCTCCATGGAGTTGTGTACAGCGGTCCGCAGAGACCACATAGCAGAGGTATATGCTTGTTACCCTCTTTTGAATTCTGTTTCCGTAGATGAAACGATAAATGATGTTTGCGTAGACAAACAAGAAAAACAAAATAACCTTGGACGAGACCCACTGTTTGAAAAGCCTGTTTGGCATGCATGTGATTCAAACAAGAAAAAATCCAAGGTGAATGAGACATTAAAGAAAAAGTACGTAGATACTTTAACGAATTTATTAGAGGAATTTCAGGATGTTTTTCCTGATGATTTACCACCATCTAGAGAAGTAGACCATGGCATCGAAGTTATGCCAGGATCAAAACCTATAAGCAAACCTGCTTATAGATTAAGCCACTCCGAGGCACAGGAGGTGGAAAAACAATTAACGGAATATTTGAACAAAGGCTTTATTCGGCCTAGTTCAAGTCCGTGGGCATCGCCTATTCTTCTGGTAAAGAAGAAAGACGGATCTATGCGGATGTGCATAGACTATAGGGCTCTTAATCAGATAACGATTAAGAACAAGTATCCGATGCCACGCATGGATGAGTTGTTTGATCAACTCTATGGATCGAGATACTTCACAAAAATAGACCTGAGATCTGGGTATCATCAGGTTAGAATTAAACAAGAAGATGTTGCGAAGACAGCATTTAGGACCCGTTTCGGGCATTTTGAGTTTTTGGTTATGCCATTTGAGCTAACCAATGCTCCAGCGACGTTTATGACGCTGATGGACAGTATTTTACGTCCATATCTGGGAAAATTCGTAGTAGTTTTTCTAGATGATATTCTTGTGTACAGTAAGACACAGAAAGAACACATAGAGCATTTGCGTCTAGTGTTCAAGTTGTTGCGAGAGCACAAATTATTTGCGAAGAAAAGCAAATGTGAATTTTTTGAAACAGAAATTCACTACCTTGGCCATATTATATCCGCCGATGGTATGCGGATGGAGCCAGAAAAAGTAGAGGCTATTCTTAAATGGCCAGCGCCGAAGAATCTCGAGGAACTGCAGATTTTTCTTGGCATGTCGGGGTTCTACCGACAGTATGTGAAGGACTACGCGAAAATCGCAGTCCCATTGACTGACCAGTTACGGTCAAAAACAAAAAACATTAGTTGGGGGGACGCCCAACAGAAAAGCTTTGACAAGCTCAAGGTGACCGTAGCAGCTGCACCTGTTTTGACAATTGTCGATCCGAATGAGCCGTTTGTTTTGGAAACAGACGCTAGTAATGAGGCCATTGGGGCCGTACTGATGCAAAGGGGACGCCCAATTGCATTTGAAAGTAAAAAGTTAGATCGTGCACAGCGTAACTACTCAGCTTACGAGCGAGAGTTACTAGCGATAGTTCATGCACTGAAAAAGTGGAGACAGTATTTATATAGTGCCACTTTTGAGGTCCGGACGGACCATGAAAGTCTGAAATGGCTTTCAAGTCAAAATGAACTGAAGGGTAGAAAAGCTCGGTGGGCGGAGATTCTACAGGAGTTTGACCTTCAGATACGTTACCAGAAAGGTAAGTATAACGTGGTGGCAGATGCACTTAGTCGCATGCCACAAATTAATGAACTTAGTTTCACAGTCTTCAAGAATGATTTCTTGGAGTCCCTACGTGGTTTATGTGAGCATGATCCATCTTTTACAGAGGTCTGGCGCGCTGTACGCGTACGCACTTCTTCACAGACGCGACCACCTCCCTCGTCGGCACGTATTGCTAGTCCGGAGAGACTGGCCGAAGGTGCAACGGGAAGGGAAGCGAGAGTTAGTCCGGAGAGACTAGCCGTGTCTTCTGGGTATAGTTTGGAACCGGAGAGTTCTGATGTAGGCCCTTCATCACCTTTGACTGCCACGGCTTCAAAGGGGAGTGATAAACTTCGTCGGGGGGAGAAATATGCTAATTACTCCATTGACGACGGGTACTTACTCTATAAGGGTAGAATATGTGTACCAACTATTGGTGACTTTCGGGGCCAAATTCTTAAAGAAAGTCATGATAGTCCAAGTGCGGGTCATCCCAGGATTCAGAAGACCTATGCACTAGTAAAAAGACAGTTTTATTGGCCTAGTTTGTTTAAGGACGTCCAGACTTATGTGCTGAAATGCAATAAGTGCCAGGTCAATAAACATGAACGTCTTAAGGTTGGAGGACTACTCCATCCGCTGGAGATTCCTCAAGGGAAATGGGAAAGCATTTCCATGGATTTCATTACTGGTTTACCCAAGACGAGTCGAGGGAATGACTCGGTGTGGGTGGTAGTGGACAGGTTAACTAAAATGGCAAAGTTTATTGCCACGAAGAAAACTGTAAAAACGCCAGAGTTGACAAAACTCTTTATTGAACATCTCTACAAGCTATATGGCCTGCCCGCAGATATAGTGTCGGATAGAGATAGAAAGTTCAACAGTCATTTTTGGAGGGAAGTCTTCAAAAAGTTGGATACTACTCTGAGTATGAGTACGGCAGATCATCCAGAGTCTGATGGTCAAACTGAAAGAGAACCAAATTCTAGAGGATATGTTGCGTTCTTATGTTAGTAAGAAGCAATCTAATTGGGAAGAGTACTTACCCTTACTGGAGTTTGCCTATAACAGCTCCAAACACTCAGCAACTGGATTTACACCATTCATGTTAATGTATGGATTCCAGCCGAGATCTCCAATGGCTGTAGGCCTAGAAAAGGAGAAGATTCAATCTGTCAAGGATTTCCTTGAAGATATGAATGATATGCTCAGAGCCGCACGTGAGAGCATTCGTAGCGCTCAGGATCGCGCTAAAACTTATGCGGATAAAGGACGAAGAAAGGTGACCTTTGCAGAAGGTGACTTTGTATTCCTCAAGGTTCCTGCGCAGTCAGAAACCATGAAAACGGGAAAGTGTGATAAACTTTCTCCGAGATATTGTGGTCCTTTTAAAATCCTTAAGAAGATTGGGGACGTAGCATATAAACTTGAGTTACCGGTTCTCAAGTCCATCCTGTCTTCCATGTCAGTAAACTGAAGAAATCAGTTCACGGGTTAGAGAACGCAGTTTCTCCAGAGATAGAACCACCAAAGATACCACATGAACCTGAAAAGATTCTACAGTATCGTGATAGACAGACCCGACATAAAGTGTACCAGGAGGTACTTGTTAAATGGACAGATAGGGATGAGGAGGTAGCTACCTGGGAACGCCGTAGTGCAATTTCCAAAAGGTTTCCCCAGTTTGTTTTCGAGGATGAAAACTCTTCTTAAGGGGGGGGTAATGTCACGTAGGCTGTAATGCCGTGAGGACTGGCAGACCGGATGGCCATATCCGGGGTTCAGTGGGAGAGGACGCCCATGCGGAGTCATGGGCGGCCAGGCTAGTGTGGACGGCAGGCCACACACTATATAGCCTGGGGGATGAGGGGCAATCCTCATTCTTCCTCTATGGCTGGGTGGTGAGCCAGAGGCCGTCCCCTCTCGTGGTAACGCCCGTAGCGGCGTTACGGATATCTAACACCTTAACTCTTCCCTCCCCCCCCCCCCCCCCCGTGTGAATAGACTTATAGCAGCCCCTCAGAGCCTCCTCCACGTTTTTGCCCTTAAGGACATCTCACAATCCCCCCCCCATTTGCGTAGACTTTAATAAGGGTTTTTTGCCTTAAGAAAGGGTTCGTGCGTCATACTCTTTTGCTCATACGGTGAGCAAACGAACTCAGAATTCAGATCCGACTGAAGCGTTTCGATCACAGCAGCGAGCTCTACAAGACGACGCCTAAGATGGCCTCTTCTCAGAGACGTCAAAATATTGCCTCAAGAGGAGCACGTAATAACGAGATTAGGGAAGATGCTCCCAATGCGGCTCCAGCTCTCCCTTTTCAAGCGCCTCAAGGAAATGGTGGCCAAGTTAGCTTGGTTAATTTTTAAAAGAAGAGATTTTCCTTAAATTAGTGTTAATGAATGGTATCTTTTCCTTTTAAAATGACGACATAAAAATTGTATGAAGTTACGAATTATGTGATGCTGTATTCGATAAATTGCGTTGAAATTGTTATCTTCACGAATTGTGAATGCTATATTTAATAAATTGCATTGAAGTTGTTATCTTTAGAATTCAAGATTTTTTTTGGCTTCAACGCTAACTCCGTTCCGTGCTTGTGTAGCCGGGCGGCGTCGTCAGCAAAGCCCGGGAATGGCCCAAGGTATCCCTCATACCATTGGGAGAATAAGGATCGCCGATTGAGGCGAGAGATTATGAGGCTGCCTAGTTCTGAGGGCCCAGGCTAGTGCGGTAAATAAGCCCACCCTAGTGTGCAGACATCCCTCTAAGGGGCGGGAGGATCAAGCGATGGAGCCTGAGAGGGCGACAGGCCGGCTTGAGTCCTCGCCACAGCGACCGACGATGAGGTGTATGGTCCCGTAGGGTTTTGCCCAGCATGTAGAGCCTGGAAGGCCGAATTCTAGATCATCGGGGCAATATAAGAATAAGAGAGCCGGTTTGGCTTGTTTGGAATTGATTCATGTATAAACCTTTTATATAAATATATCTTGTCTTTGGTATGATTGTATTGTGTAAAAAGGCTGTTTTAACAAACCTTGTGAAAAAGGACCTTAATTAAGGAATATGTTTATTTATGTCAAACAGTGTGGTAGGATTAATTAGAAAACAAATTGATGCGTGAGTAGGGTGGAAAGTGGGAGGATGGAATGCCCCGACGGCACCATTCTACGGACGGGTGGACCCGATTAGTCGGGTAGCTTTCCAACAGATCAAGTGAAAGCCCTACGCTAGATAAATTGGTTCTTGGGTAACTCTATTCTAGAAGACTAGGCCAGTGGCTGTGCCTTGCATAAGATGAGGAAAAAAGCGTTGTCTCTAGAAATCAAGTCTAGTAGTTGCCCAATTTATGATCAATTGCCCTATGGGTGATTTGATGTTTAGAAAACTACGCTCCCCCTGCGGGATAGAGCTAGGTCATACCTATGAATTGTATCCTTGAATCTCTACAGGGTCAAGGTGTTGATGAATAGGAAATTTTTCCCAAGATAAGACTTAGTGGACTATCTTAAGTGTTTCCCCCATTTTAGAAGGGAGGAACCTTACAATTGGTATTAGAGCTGATCTTAGCTCCTAGGAATTGTCATTTAAGGATTGTTTTGCAATGAATGTTTTACCTAACATAATGCTAATTAGTAAAAACATCCTACTAAAACAAATAAGTTGAATTGATGTTTGAATGATTGTAGGAAGAGGAAGATGCCTACTCCAAGTTTCTAGTTTTCCAATGCATCTTCGAGACTGCTAGTCACTCCTCGAATTTCGAGTTCCGCGACACTATGGTGCAGATACTAGAGAAGATGTCTCTCCCTCATTTCTCTTGTATTCAAAGAGGATGGGGTAGAGATTTCTGGAGTTGTGGGCCGAGATACTTCTTCATCCGAGCAGATCAAATTGGGAACCTTACCACCGACCTAAAGCGGATTCGTTGGATTGAGAAGTTGAAGATGATCCGTTTATTTTGGTTCGTCATCGGTACCCCCAGGGCCGACACCTCGGTGACTATAGATGGGGTTTGCATACCTCAGGATCGTTGGGTGTATGACCAAGTGATGCAGATCTTACCTGCTGTCTGATAGAGTAGCTGTGTTGGGATCTACCCCAATCCAGAGTATACCACCCTTACCATCAGTTTTTAGAGTCTTAGAAACTACAGCGGAACCTCCATATTTCACCTATGTGGACCGCTCTGCCCTTATGTCATAGGTGTCATAGTCAAGCCCAGGAATTTCCCTTGATGTGAAATAAGACTAATTATATTAGTCTCAGATCTTTGTAATAAAACTTGTCCTTGTAAATATTTGGAAATAAAATAATTTCAATGTTTTACTCTCCAAAAATAAGCGTTGTGCAAATATGAATCTTGTAATCTTAAAATTGTTTTTACAATGAGGGCCAGGACGACCACCCTCCACTTCCCAATGCGCTTTACATCGATACCCAGGAGAAGAAGCTCCTGCTCAAGCAAATGCAACCTCCCTTCTTTTAAAGGAGAAGGTTCAAAGGTTGAGAAGGATGCTGAAGTCTGGATTGAGGCGATGGACGATTATTTCTTTGCTACCGATACTGGAGTAGCAAATCAGTCTATGCTCGCACGGTTTCGCCTCATCGGAGATGCTAAACTCTGGTGGAAACAGTGGTGCCGTGACAAGGAAGTCACCGAGCATTCTCAAACGTGGGAAGACATCAAGCAGGCAGTGAAGGAAAGATATCTTCCCCCATCCCATGAATCCATAAAGATGAATGAGTTTTTTAGTCTTAGGTAGTGCGGCTTAACTCTTGAGGACTACTATTCCAAATTTATCACCCTTCGGAAGTATGCCCCAGCTATGACTACTTCCCAGCAAGTGGCTCCTTTCTGCCAAGGGCTAAATGAACCCTTAGATTCCCGCCTTGAAGCAATGAGTCCAAGCACATTACAGGATGCTCTCATACGAGCAAATCCCCTTGTGAAAGAAATGAAGGCTAACAAATCGAAGAATCAAAAGAGATCTTATCCTGAGGCAAATCTTAAAGATCAACCCTACAAGAAACCCTAATAGAATTTCCCCTATTACAACAGAGGGCGATAAGGCAACTCTTTTGTCCTCCGCTCGTATGCTGCTTCTTCCAGAGAAGGCCCTCTGTGTTTTGAGTGCAACCCCCTCTGCTATATAAACCCCCGGGCTGCTCCACAGACGGCACGCATCTCTGTGCTGCGTATGCCTTGTTGTACCGTCGTCCGCACCGCTGTCCGTCCCTGTGTGTGACGTACTTGCTGCAGTACAGCTGCCCCTTGTAGCCACCCCCCTCACACCCCCTCATTTGCCTCCTTTCAGATAAGCTAAATTTCCTCCATCCCCCTCTTCCTTAGAGGCAGTGTCCTTAACTCTTCTCCCCTCCCCCCCCCGTGTGAATAGACTTACAGCAGCAGCCCCTCAGAGCCTCCTCCACATTTTTGCCCTTAAGGACATCTCACAATCCCCCCCCCATTTGCGTAGACTTTAATAAGGGTTTTTTGCCTTAAGAAAGGGTTCGTGCGTCATACTCTTTTGCTCATACGGTGAGTAAACGAACTCAGAATTCAGATCCGACTGAAGCGTTTCGATCGCAGCAGCGAGCTCTACAAGACGACGCCTAAGATGGCCTCTTCTCGGAGACGTCAAAATATTGCCTCAAGAGGAGCGCGCAATAACGAGATTAGGGAAGATGCTCCCAATGTGGCTCCAGCTCTCCCTTTTCAAGCGCCTCAAGGAAATGGTGGCCAGGTTAGCTTGGTTAATTTTTAAAAGAAGAGATTTTTCTTAAATTAGTGTTAATGAATGGTATCTTTTCCTTTTAAAATGACGACATAAAAATTGTATGAAGTTATGAATTATGTGATGCTGTATTCGATAAATTGCGTTGAAATTGTTATCTTCACGAATTGTGAATGCTATATTTAATAAATTGCATTGAAGTTGTTATCTTTAGAATTCAAGATTTTTTTTGGCTTCAACGCTAACTCCGTTCCGTGCTTGTGTAGCCGGGTGGCGTCGTTAGCAAAGCCTGGGAATGGCCTAAGGTATCCCTCATACCATTGGGAGAATAAGGATCGCCGATTGAGGCGAGAGATTATGAGGCTACCTAGTTCTGAGGGCCCAGGCTAGTGCGGTAAATAAGCCCACCCTAGTGTGCAGACATCCCTTTGAGGGGCGGGAGGATCAAGCGATGGAGCCTGAGAGGGCGACAGGCCGGCTTGAGTCCTCGCCACAGCGGCCGACGATGAGGTGTATGGTCCCGTAGGGTTTTCCCCAGCATGTAGAGGCTGGAAGGCCGAATTCTAGATCATCGGTAGTATAAGAATAAGAGAGCCGGTTTGGCTTGTTTGGAATTGATTCATGTATAAACTTTTTATATAAATATATCTTGTCTTTGGTATAATTGTATTGTGTAAAAAGGCTGTTTTAACAAACCTTGTGAAAAAGGACCTTAATTAAGGAATATGTTTATTTATGTCAAACAGTGTGGTAGGATTAATTAGAAAACAAATTGATGCGTGAGTAGGGTGGAAAGTGAGAGGATGGAATGCCCCGACGGCACCATCCTACGGACGGGTGGACCCGATTAGTCGGGTAGCTTTCCAACAGATCAAGTGAAAGCCCTACGCTAGATAAATTGGTTCTTGGGCAACTCTATTCTAGAAGACTAGGCCAACGGCTGTGCCTTGCATAAGATGAGGAAAAAAGCGTTGTCTCTAGAAATCAAGTCTAGTAGTTGCCCAATTTATCATCAATTGCCCTATGGGTGATTTGATGTTTAGAAAACCACGCTCCCCCTGCGGGATAGAGCTAGGTCATATCTATGAATCGTATCCTTGAATCTCTACAGGGTCAAGGTGTCGATGAATAGGAAATTTTTCCCAAGATAAGACTTAGTGGACTATCTTAAGTGTTTCCCCCATTTTAGAAGGGATGAACCTTACACAAAGGCTATAAAGCATCTATCTTCTTTTCACTGCCATTGCTTGAGTTTCACGATTGAGTCTACCTATGCGCAGGGAGGAGGAGTTTTTAGACTCTCAGAAAGCTAATGATATTGCTGTGTTTCTAGATGCCTCCTCTATTCATATTTGTGCTCTTTAAGGATTGCTGTAGAGGAATTCTGCCTCACAGCACCGACCCTCATAAATTGGCACATATCTATTGGATTTCAGATTAGTAGCTCTCAAAGAGTTGATTGTGGTGCAAATTTTGGTTTAACCTAGATTGATAGAGGTTACACCGCCATATATGTTGCATGTCAAGTGCGCAGTAGTTTTCTCTAGTATGTATGAGTATAAGAAAGAAGCTTCTTCACCATTGGAGTTCCAGGAAGTTGGATTTAGCGTCTAGGGATTTGGTGGTCAACCAAGTTTTGCTTGCGAGACAACTTGGTTCCATTGGTGGCTAGTTGCGAAGACTGGTTGATACCTTTCTGTGGTCCAGAGTGGATGGTACCTCTAACACTCATGCCAGAGTTGCTTGGGAAATTCTTAATTATCCCTCAAGTAGGAAGGGGTTTGAATTTGCAAGCTAGTAGTAAGAAGCTTACTTCTTGGTATACAGCCTTGGAAGGATTTTTTCATGCATCACATATCTTTGGATGTGGACTCAGGTGGTGGAGACTGGATGCATAGAACATGTTTTATCTTCTCCGAGGTAGACTACTCTCCTCCCCCCTTGTATCCTCCATTATTAGAGCTTTGAGCAGCATGAAAACCTTTTTTTGTCGTCGAGACTAGATGTGACATGTAGGAGATTATACCTGGCTATGTTATGTGCTTCATCCAGTGAGAGTAGTAGATCACTCAGGGAAGCGATATCCCTCCCCCTTCGATTGTGACTCTTATGGTGGCTGCCTCATTAGATAACTTCATTGGGACCCTCGTGAGTGGGAGTGGATTGATGCTGCTAATTCCATCTTTCTTTAACTACACTATGTATTGGCAACCTATCTTTGACTCTGGAGAGTTCCCACTCTTAGACCACATAGGGAGGTGTATGATATTACCCACTTGTTCAGATTTGGCATTCATACAAAAGGAGCCAAATCTCTCATTTCTTTTGGCTATTCTTACACAGTTGGTTTCCTATTGATGAGTGGAGAGCTACCTTCGGTACTAATCTAGTTTGTCATAAATGCACAGCAACATCCAGAGACAATACATCATTGCTTATGGATTTGGGAGTGCTAATGCTTGGCTTTCTCAGTTTGGCCCACATATTTTCTTTGAGGGCAAGGATTCAGATTTGTTATCTTCGTATGCAAAGGTGTGGCTCACAAGTGTGCACTTCAAGATATTCCTTAAGTGCGATATACACCACTTCCATAGAGCATTGATACCACTTGGGAAGATCATTGCCAAGTATTACAACCTGGCAATTTCGATAGCCACATGCATAGAGGCTTAAGAGGGTATACAAATATATGATGCCAATTGCATCTACACTATATGAAGTGATATTGCTCACTCTTCTGGCCACATGCACTCGTATACAAGGGGTATCTATACTTGCATAGGCAAAGCGCGCTATGTTTATGAGAATAGGATCATCGTGTTCTCCTCTCTTTGCATTGATACCACTTGGGAGATCATTGCCAATATATTGCCAGTATTGCAACCTGGACAATTTGGGGTGCTAGATTCATAGAGACTATTCCAACCTGGACAATTTGGGGTGCTAGATCCATAGAGACTATTCAAATATATGATGTTCAACGTATCTACACCATATGGCACTAGTGATGTTTTTCACTTTTATGGCCACATGGAGCTGTGTACAAAGACCATCTATATTTACGTAGGCAAACCACACTATGTTTATGAGAGACTACTCTCACAAGACTCTCTTGGCATCATAATGCCCAAGATTGGTTGAGATCGATTTATTTTTCATTTTTCAAATTTTAAACTGTGATTTTCTATTGTTTCATTCATACTTAATAGAAGTCTCTTTCTTGAAAAATAAAAATAAGCTTCAAGCATAACCCTCTCCTCTATTATTCAAGATAACTTAACCTTGTTTCTTAGTTTAATGCACTTCCCATTATTAGCGATGCCATCCAACAGAAGTATTGTTGGCTGGTACAAATCTGTGAATGTCCAATAACTAAGCATCGCTTAGTCAACGAGGTCACAGTAAGTATTCTTTTCTCCACCCCTCCCTAAAAAGGGAGGACATTATGTTGCCTGGTGAATGTTCAAGCTTTCTTTTGATTTAGCCAGTGCACGAATTTCCCCTCCAAAGAGATGGTTGCCAGTGTTGAAATTTGAAGTCTTTAGAGGGCATCAAAGCCCTGTAGCGTTTACTACACATGTTCTCATACTAATCAAAGCCCTGTAGCCCCATGGTGCATTATGATGACCTTTTTCGAGTGTCTGTTGCGTTATGTGAGCTCTCTCTCCCTCTCTCTCTCTCTCTCTCTCTCTCTCTCGACGTTCTTAATTTTTGAAAAGGTTTTCATAGCAAGACGTACAATATTTCAGAAAGATTTCATGCTTCCATGAAATCTTAGAAGTTGGCGTATACAAAGTTGGCGTAGTAGTAGTACACCTCCGAAACATCACCAAGAAGCATTTTGCAGCAGGATCACTTTTTACATCCACCTCCTCCTGTGGGAAAAATTCTCCTTAGCTTTGTTAAGACTTTCAAGGCTATGGCTCAAGTTCTTATCCTTGCCACCAAATTTCCTAGCCCTGATTGGAGTGTTGGGCTCAACACCAGCCAGCACATTGGCACTGGCTTTGTTGATGAGGCTCCCATCATTTCTTCTACCAGCACCACCTTCTGCAGACAAAGGTCGCCTACCAGCACCACTTTCTGCAGACAAAGGTCTCCTTCTGCTACCATCACTGTCCTCCGGAAACCTCAAATCAACACTTGAAAACTTAAACTTTCTAGCAAGAATGGAAGAACTTTTGGGGGTCTGAGGGAACCGACCATAGCGTACCGTGCCACTTCCACTTTCCTCTGTGTTGCTACTACTCGTTCTTGCTTCCTCTGTATTGCTACTGCTCTTCCTAGCTTCCTCTACACTGCTCCTGCTCCCCCTGGATGCTTCTGCACTGCCTCTTCTCACAGATTGCTTGTTTTTAGCCTTTTCCAGCTGCGGCTCCTTGACAAGGTACCTCTCATTCTGTGTGGCACCAGTGACCCTCTCCAGCCTGTACATCTCACTATCACAGCTTCCTCCCACACACTCTCTCTCTAGAGAATCGCTCACCCTTGATAGCTCATCCAGCCCCTTCCAAGATGACCGAGAGCTCTTTGCACTCTGTGGATTGTCAACCTTGACAGGACTATCTAAATTGAAGAGAAGACTGCTTGCTACGCAGTTCTGCAGAGAGGATGGGTCTGCATGCCCTATGACAGGGGGCATCTGAAGATTTCTTGAATTCGAAATCTGCAAAATAAAGAAGTGCATTCAGATCAAAACATTCGACCTGGATATCCAACACAGAAATGAAAAGACTCACCGTTCCTTGCAGTACAGCAATCTCTTCTTCAAGCCTTGATATTGCTTTGTCTTTCATCTTGCAAGCTTCTTTACAGACCTCCAATCTCTGTCATCCAAAACAACTGAGCTTCATTGTTTTGATAATAGAGAGCTTGTGAAGGCAAAATTTATTTTCTCACCTTCTCCACATCTTTTAATGATTCAAGTGTCATCTCAAGTTTCTTGGATGTGTGAGATTCCAACTGCATTACGACAAAAAGCAACTAAAGCTGTAAGGCAACTTGCCAAATGATACCCTCCTTTTGGAAACCTAGTGAATCTATGGTTTTTTGACATCTTTAGCAATCTCAAGATAGCCTGAGTTATGACAAAATTTCATGATTGATAAGTAAGTAAATTAATTTTCTAGCCGGATAAACACGCAGTAAGGGGATAAAGGAAAATTTTAATGATAGAGACCTTGTGAAGGCAAAATTTATTTTCTGACCTTCTCCACATCTTTTAAGGATTCAAGTGTCATCTCCAGTTTCTTGCATGTGTGAGACTCCAACTGCATTACAACAAAAAACAACTAACGCTGTAAGGCAACTTGCCAAATGGTAACCAAAGCTTTCAAGGGTAACCTGCAAGTTTAAGGGCACCATAAATTTATACTAAGAAATCCGTGTGAACCTATGTATTTTTCACATCTTTAACTATCCAAAATAGTCTGGAGTTATGAGAAAACAATTCATGGTTGATAAGTATTTGAATTAATTTTCTAAGCGGATAAACATGCAGTAAAGGGATTAAGGCAGGAGTGAGCCAGAGAGCTTGCATTTGGAATCTAGTATTATGCCCATTATCAGCAAATCATTCTTGAAAAAGTGTAGTTCTATTGGGGCAGGAATGAGAGGGTTTTGGAACCCGCCGCCCTTTTTTTTTTCCCTTTTTTTCCCCAGGAAAGAGATCCTTCTATTACTTAAAAACTGCAGCCATAGGCTAAGTGTATATGCTCAGAACCCTCATAAGAGGCAAAGAAAACGGGGATAGTGGTTCCCTCCATGGCTGGCCCCTCTCGGAGGGAAACTACCTCATTGGGGGGGGATGGAGGGATGGGGAACCCACAACGGCGGCCTGTAATGTCCAGTCATCTTGCTGGCCCAATCAGAGAAAAAGGTGCCTGGGCACCATGTGCGCAAGAAGGCCTCGTGCTGTCTATGTCACCAATGAAGCTTCCCCTTGTGGCCACGGAGGGTATGAATGATGTCAGTCCAAATGGAACAAAAGGACTCAGTTTTTTTTCTTTTTTTTTTTTTTGGGGGGGGGGGCAGGTTTGTAAAAGTGTCCTCAATGGCCTCACTGCATGGGGCCTGCCATATATGCTGCTAATGATCTCCAATCTCTAACAAATCCCCGGAGACCAGGGCTCTGATAATCTTTCCAGAGAAGGTACTGTATCAATCCTACAGTAAGAGAGATGGAGGGCTTGTCCTTCTGCTGCCTCCTCGTAGGAAAGAGCAGGGCCAGCCTCAGTCACCCAGCTACTGCTCCCCAGGTGATGCTAATGTGGTGAGGAGACTGTACCGTCATGTAGAGAGGCAAAGGATCCTCTGCCAAACCTGTTGTGCTTTGGGACAGTCCCAAAGGCAGTGCCGTTGTGACTCCATGGGATGGCTGCACCGCACACACTGTGCTGGCTGGAACCCACCTCCTTACTGGCCCCTTTACCCTATATGCCTCAGTATATAAAAGTAGTTTGGCCAAAATTGCCATGCCTCGTTTTTGTGCTTTAGCATTGATGTTGAGGTGTTTGCCTAGGACCAAGAGGTTCTGGGTTCAAAACCCCCTAGGTGCTTCCTCGACGGCATCGCCTACGGGTGGATAAATAAGCGCCTACGGGCGGCTGTCTATGGGCGGTGAAATTTGGTAACTATGGGAGGATCTTGGGCTGAAGGCCAGTTGAAAAAAAGAAGAAGAGCTGATTAGTTAAAAGGACTCCTAGCACAAGCCTATTGTGCCCAATTAATCAGTCTTTCAGCAGCAAGAGCACTTAGGTCCTTGTTAAAGGGAGCATGTTGGGAAGTATCTGCTGCAAAACTAGCACATCAAGTCAATTCTATTGTAAAACTCTTTGGATACACTAAGATGGGCATCAACTGCGCTTTCAGCAAGGTATGTGCAAGCCTTTAGTACTTTTAGTTCTCTCCAAAATTAAGTGCAAAGTGTCTTACATTTGATATCGAAGCTTAGAGTTTCTGGAGAGCTTAGATTTTCTTGAGATCCAACTCTGTTGTAAGAAAAAGTTTTTTCTTTCTGTTCAACAATAGGGCACTTTGTCACTCGAACAGTTAATAATTTGACCTAAACCGATTTGAGGGGGTCGGTTAGCTGGTAGCTGCTAGGCAGCCTCAACACCAGCTGAGAGTCGAGACACCATTCCCAGATCCAGACCTATGCTTAGTTGTTGTGAGACGGTGACTCCGCAGCTCTGCTCCAATGAGCAGGCTTGCATTGTGGAAAGATGGATAATGAGAAGGTTAACAACTGGGACCAGAAGATGAATTCAGCATTGGTGGCGTGGGAGTAAGAAGATGGGTTTCAGCTTCACCTTGTCATAACACCAACACCCCCCAACACCCTCCCGCCCGTAACCACAGCCCCGGCACCCAAAAGAGATCCTTCTATTAGTAGTTTAAAAGAAGCCTGCCTAGAAGGGGTGACACAGCAATAAAAGAAACACAACAGGGGTGCTTCCTCCATGCTCTTGGAGGAAGACTGCATTGCTGATACAAACGTAAAATACACAACCTACCTCCCGACCTCCAAAGAGTGGGGGAGTTAGTGTCATCTTGAGGGAGGAGCCTCTCCACTCGACTGCGACGTAATAAAACGACAGCGAACTGGGAGAGGGGGGCTCCCAACTGAAACTTTTGTCTGCTCCACATGGGGAACCTGTAGCTGGGCTGGTGGTGGCACACCGGCAACATCAGCACACTGGCAGTCTCAAGGCCTATCATAGCGCTTCCTTTTAGATTTTTGGAAGAGGCCTTGGGCAACTTTCGGCCGAGGAAGATCACTCTCTTCGTCAGGTTGACGGCACATAGGAGTCTGGCAGTGGGTACTTGGCTGGCAGTCGGAGGGCGCAGCTTGCCCGAGGTTTGCCCGAGGTGCGGCCACCCCCAGGAGTCTTAGTGACATTGCCTTTGGGATTGCCCGAAGGCTCGATAGATTTGGCAACGGATTCTCCGCATCTTTGTTATGGATAGGGCATCGACCCGATTATCACTTGGGGTACTTTCGCTTGGGCCACCGAGGCTAGAGTGGTTAGAAATTACGAGGAGGACGGGGCGGCCATGCCCTCTAGGTCTCCCACCATCGTATTGCAGTAGTTCCAGTAATAGTCCCACTTGCAGGTGTTTGGCAACCAAGCTCATGCCAGAGCTGGGAGATTTGCAGTAGCATAGCAGCCTGGCACATCTGGCGTGCTAGATGTAGAGAGGCCATCGAGGGTACCCACACTCCGCCAGCTGAGACCATCAGGAGCATATGGCTCGATATCATTCATACCCTCTGCGATCAGTGGGGGAAGCTGCAGGGAGGTTCTGACCGCATGTGGAAGTGGCAGGAAGCCTTCTTGAGACTTTGGAGGCCTGGCCCTTTCCTCACAGATAGAGGCGGCGACCCCATTTGGCACTACAGACCACCTGTGTGGTTGTTTCCCCCCCCTCCCCCCCTCTATGAGTCAGCCTTCTCCTCGGCTAGCCGGAGGTGAAGCATCTCTCCCCCTTATGATCACTTGTTTCCCACCCTTATATGAGGCAAGTTTGTATTTAGCCCTTCGTGGTTGTACTTAGCCCTCTGTGTGGCTGTTTTTCTCATTAACTAATTGAAGGATCTTTTTCCCATAACAAAAAAGTATAGTGGATCAGGATAGTTTTATTGCTCCCAAAAAAACTCTCAAGGCGCCTTTGTACAAAACCCATAACTCGACACAGACTCAAGAGAATGTAACTCACAACGTGGATTCTTTGGTGGCTAATGTTCTCAATGCAAAAGTGAATCTTGTTGCTAATGCGGTTTCACGTAATTGGGTTCAAGTTTGTACTGGCAGTACTTAGCTCTTTGATAAGCATGATGTTATTTGGAATGCATTGCGGGATCCAGGGGGATTTGCACATATGGACGAGAGCTCATTTCTCTGTGATGTACTAGGAGATGCTTTCAATAAAGTGTGTTACCTATAATGTATAGGGTATTTGCTATCCTCATAAATGGAGATGCTGATGGGATTATGTACATACGACGAGACCAAATATAATTTGTTTGCAAGAACACAATCAGCATCAGTATGGTCGCTAGTTTGGCCATTTTGCTGGATATGACATTTTCTATGCCGGAAGCAATCAATTCTCAAGTGTTGCTTTTCTATTGTGACATGAATTGGAGCTAACATTGGAATATAATAATTCATTGGGCCGATGTATGATTGTGCAATTTATTTTGCAAGGTAAAATTTTTCAGTTTGGAGGAGTGTATGCATCTCAATCTTCCCATGAGCGGCAAAGAATTTGGAATTTCTTCATACATGTTAAGCGTCAAGCTTGGGACCAATTCGTTCTGCAAATAGACGCCTCTGATGTAGGATTCACTTATTGCCAGAATGCTCTCACTCAATATTGGGCTAGATTGGATAGATGGTATTTGTTAAATTCTCGATAGTATTACTCCTTTTCATCCAAGCTTTGGGTTGATCGTGCCTCAACATTCTTTGATCATTCACCGCTATGGTTGGCTTTATATTTTTATATGGCCCTTATGGAAACCTCCTTTAAAGCATCACAAACTATTACATATAAGAAACAACTATCTTTAGCATGATGCCTTCAAAGCTTTAGTACATGATGCCATTTCTCTACTCTCTTCTCAATTGTTAGATTATATTGACATTGCTTGGTTTCGTTTTGTTCAATGAATGCAGATGCCTTCAAAGCTTTAGTACATGATGCCATTTCTCTACTCTCTTCTCAATTGTTAGATTATATTGACATTGCTTGGTTTCGTTTTGTTCAATGAATGCAGATAGTCATTGCTGACTATGGCAGATACTATATTGCTGACGCTAGGCAAAGAGTTGAAATGGCTAAGCGACAAACCCATACGGATGGATCTTCACAGAGATGTGAGCCTGTGGTTTTAGCCCAGCTTTTGAGGACAGATTTGCAGTTAGTTTACTTCGGGCTTGGGATCATCTCAGGCGAGCCCTCAGGTATATAGTAGATAGTTCCAGTTGCCTCAGAGGAGCGGCTCCGGCAGCGTTACCCCTTGATCCGTTTACCCAGTTGCCACACGTTAGGGCCCCGATCGCATGTATCTTAGGGAACCTTGAGCACGGGACCAGCCAGGTCTCTTGGAGATTGGATTGCACACACGCAGTAACCCTTGGAGGAGCAAGAGTGAGGCCTAACAGGGATCTGGGGTCGAGATAGGCTCAACATCGACATTGACTCAGCTATCCCTCAAGAGTGGATGATGCCTATTCCAAACCCGACCACCTTGTGAGGAGTGTTTACCAGACAAGATATCCTCGTGGCGGTCACGGAGCAGATGAGGACAATGGTCTGCTCACTTTTTCTATTGGATCCCAAGGTAGACTAGAGAGATCAGAGCTTCACTTGGAAGATTTCAAAGGTTGCACCTTGCAGAGGGTGAGGGTGATCGGTTTTCGAGCACGTGAATGGCACATAGATCTAGCACTGACCAAGGTGGCCAGGGAAAGACTATGGCGGCTATGGATTTGGGGGTGTCGACCTCTCATGCGGCTGCAGTGGGACTCGAGAGAGTGGACTTGGCATGATCTTGCCGATCGGGAGCACACTCTGGATGCCCCCTTCTTTGCATATACAGCGCGGCTAGGCCGCAGGATCCAGATGCCTGAGATAGATGGCACACCGACAGCACCAACACATTGGCAGTCACAAAGCCTATAACAACGCTTCCTTTCAGATTTATGGAAGAGGCTTTGGGACAACTTTTAGCCTTTTCAAGAAATATCACACTCTTTCTTTGGCTGATGGCACACAGGAGTTTGGCGGTAGGTACTTGGCTGGCAAGCTGGAGGTCGGTCAGCGGCTTGTCCGCGGTGTGGCCACCATCAGCAGTCTCAACGACATTGCCTTTGGGATTGCCCAAAGGCTCAACAAATTTGGCAGCGGATTCTCCACATCTTCACTATGGACAGAGCATCGACCCAGATCATCACTTGGGAGAGCACTTACACAACTATATATGCTACATCTATCTTCTTGGGACTAATTTCACTTATTTGGTTGATTTGCAATACGTAGTAATCCAATCTACGGATCAAGGATGGTGTGGATCAACTAAAGCTTATAAGGAGAATGGAGACCTTGGCTATTGCGGACTTGCGGACTCTATTACGACCACTCAATCTATGGCTACATCCTCAAGTAAGTCCTAAACTCTGTTGGTTGTATGCTTGAGTAGCCTATTTTGTTACATTTCAGCACTCTAACGCGGTTGGGAAGTCCGATTTTGACTGGCCCTATCCTCACAGATAGAGGCGGTGACCCCATTTGGCATTACAGACCACCTGTGTGGTTGTTCTACCCCCCCCCCCCCCCCCCTCATGTATGAGATGCATCTCGTCCCCTTATGATCACTTGTTTCCTGCCCTTATATGAGGCAAGTTTGTATTTTTTTTTTCTGAGAAAAGATCCTTTCATTAGTTATATAAAAACGCCCGTAGGGCTACAAAAGATCTCTCCTACTCATAAGAGAAACATAGCAGTGAATACAGCAAGGCAGCCCGGGAGACTCTCCCTAGGTGCTGCAAAATACAAGCATCAGTACAAAGGACTGAGGGGCTAAATCATACAATAGGGGGGGGGGGAAAGCCAAACAGGTGGCCTGTAATGCCAATGGGGGATCCCGTGTGTAAGGTATAGAAGGGGCCGCTGAAACACCGGGCCCTCCAAGTGAACCCAATGGTGAGGCTACTGAGGAGCTCCCATCGTAAATCCCTCTCCTGTATCCAGCCGGCGGACGAGAAATCCGGTGCCGGAACCAGGCGAGGCTGGCCCCTAATGAATCTGATGGCCTGACTGTCCTGCTCCATCTCGGGCCTTGACGAAGTCGACCAAGCAGTGGCACCCCACGTAAACATACCCTCTGGAGAGAGGGGGGCCAGAATACGCAGCATCCGCAGCCAAATCTGCTGCGCCTGAGGGCAATCCCAAAGGCAATGTCTCTGTGTCTCCATAGGGTGGCCGCATCGGACGCAGGCCGCCGGAAGACCGCTGTAAACAAGCCAGGTGCCAACTGCTGAGCCCTTGTGGGCGACCAGCCCCACTGGAAAGTCGAGATCCTGCGGGCCTGTCGACTAGCCCAGAGCCGAGCCCAAAAATCCTCCAGGAACTCCTGTGAGAGTCCCTGTAGCCGCTAATGCCCCGCTGCAGCTGGAGAGACCATCCTCCTCGCCGTCAAAATATGCCGCCCCAGCCGAACAATATACTGGAAAAAGGTGATCTCTGTGGCCTCAAGGGATGCATAAGGATCATGCCACTCGTACTCCCCAGGGTCCCACTATAGCCGGGCCAAGGGGCGCGCTGCATATGCCCATATGCGCCAATCCGGGAGCACATCTGCAGGGTCGGGGTCGATATGCCACTTCCGAGAAGCGGCGGCCACTACCCGTATCCTCTGAAAGGTGCACTCTGTAACCAAAGGCGACTCCACCTCCACTCTCTGAAGTCTGCCCTCATCCTGAATCTCATAGTAGAGGCATCTGCCATCCTCAGTGCAAGCTCTGACAACAATCAGGATCTCCAACTGAGTAAAGGCTCCCATCCACCGTGGGGCCACTAGCTCGAAAGGCGTGAACCACTCCTCTGTGAGTGCCTCTTGAATATCATCCCTCATAATCAACCCCCCTCTGAAGTGACTCAGCCTCTCCACCTGGATCTCCTCTGGGAGACTGCAGAAGGCCTGCCAGTCTCCAAAACTACGTGCTGGGCCTGCCGCTAAAGGTCCCCAGGCTAGACGAGGCCGAGAACCCAGCATATGACCCTGCTCTGTGCGAACCGCTGGGCTCCAGATGAGCGGCTGTCTGGTCCGCTCCTCAACACAAGAAGGAGGTCGTTGAGAGAGCCCCGGTCTCAGCAGCTCCCAAGCTCTCAGGATGCTCAAAGCGAATCTGTCCTCCCATCCTCTACTGAGGCCTGTCCTCCTCATCTCTATGAAGATCCAGCGAATCTCTGGTGCCCAAGTGCCCCCTGCTGGGGGAGCCCGAGCCTGCAGCCGCTGCAAGAGAAGCTCTTTCCAAGGCTCAGCGCCTGGAAGCAGCCCCCGAACAATAAGCTTCCCCAATAAGGCTCTACTCTGATCGACTGGATCTATAATGCCCAAGCCTCCCTGAGCCAGCGGAAGTGTAATAACTGCCCATGCAACCTTTGCCCGGGCTGGCTGACCGTCCCGCCCAGACCAAAGAAAGTTCCTGATCAGCCTCTGTACCTGGCTGATGCAAGAGCTCGAGAAGATCCAGCAAGACGTAATGTACCACATGGTCGCTAACAGCACCTGATTTGCCACCACCACCCTCCCAGCCAAGGATAGTCGAGCTGTACTCCAATACAAAAGCTTCTTCCAAATGCTCAAAAGAAGCGGGACAATCTGCTGCGCAGGTGACAAATCTAGTCCAATCTGGCATCCAAATACTGCATTGCTGTGCCAGGAGGAATCCATCTAAAACCAGGGTCCGGGCTCCATGCCGGAGTGGGAGCACTACTGATCCAAAAGGCCACTGTCTTGCGCCAATTGATCAATGCTCCCGAAGCTGCACTAAAAACCTGGAGCGACTGCTCTGCCCGAAGAAGATTGGCCTCTTGGCCATGCAAAAATAAGCCCGTGTCGTCTGCAAACTCAGCATCGAGCAGGTCCTCCCCCCGGACTGGGAGCTGGAGTCCTCTCAAACCAACCTCCTCTGCCGTCAAATACATGCTCATAGCCTCCGCAAAGAAGAGAAAAAGAAAAGGGGCGAGGGGACACCCCTGACGGACTGATCTGGTCAACTCAAAACTCGGCCCCCGTCCTCTTGCAATCAACACCTGGCTACGAGTTGTGGAATACAGAGCCGCCACCCCTCTGATCCATCCTGGCTCAAAGCCCAGGCGAAGCATAGTGCCCTCAAAGAAACCCCAATCAACTCTATCGTATGCCTTCTCAAAATCGAGAAGCATCACGACCAAGTCCTCGCCAAGAAATCTAGCTCGGGCCGTCGCCTCCCAGAAAGTAAAGATGTTGTCAAGGATACTGCGCTCCTTGACGAATCCTGTCTGGGTAGCATGAATCAACTCCCCCAGGAAGGGCTGGATCCTCAAACTCAAGGCCTTTGCTACGACCTTGTAGACAGTATTGAGAATCGTAATAGGCCTCCAATGCCGAATATCATCTGAAACTCCCTCCCCCTTGGGGATAAGAAAGATCAAGCCCTCTGAAAAGCTCTGTGGCATCACCCCAGTGTCCAAAACATACTGAAAGCCCCTGCGGAGGCCTGGCCCCAAAAGGTCCCGATAGCGCATAAAAAAGGCCGGCGTCAATCCGTCCTCCCCTGGGCAACTATGTCGCGGCAGGACCCTCAAGGCCTCGGCAAGCTCAATCTCTGAAAGAGGCGCACCAAGAACTATACGCATACGATCTATGACCCTCCTCTGCACATGGGCCCACACAGTCTGTCTGCAAGCATCTCGATCCTCAGTGGCTGGCTCCGTTGAAAGCAGGTCTCTATAGAATGCAGTGGCAATGGCTCTGATCTCCCCGGGCTCAGTAGCTACCGATCCATCCGGTCTACCAAGCTGACGGACTCCTGCTCGAGCATGGCGGGGTCCAGTGATCTCAAAAAACTCCCCAGTCACTCTATCACCAAGCTGCGTCCACTGAGAGGCCTGACGACGATAGTAAAACTCATGTCTCTGCTCCTCTGCCTCTCTAACCTCCTGGCGTGCCTGGCTCAGCTGTGACGCCACCCACTCACATGCAGGCTGCTGCTCCTGAAGGCGCTGTAGCGAAGCAAGGCTGCATCTCAGCCGATGCTCCCGCTCGTGAATCTCCCCCAGCCGTGTCAAAGCTGCAGCGTGCAGAAAAGAGCTAAGCTCGATGAGTCCCTGGGCACACTGGCCTGCTGCATCTTGGTTAAAGCACTGACTATCATATCATGCCAGATCCTCTCAATGTCCTCAGCGAGACTGGGATCTGTAAGTACCCTCTCTGGGATCCTCAACTGCAAGCTGGGCTCCCGTGTCCTCTCCTCCAATGTCAAGATAACTGGCGCATGATCTGAAAATGAGGTGCCAGCGAGAATGCCGACGGAGCCCCCTCGCTCCCCTAACCAGTCGCCCACATAAAAGCGATCAATCCGTGATAGATTAGTCCCTCCCTGCCGGCGATCCGACCGAGAGAAACTAAGATTGTCCTGAGAGCAGGAGAAGGCCCCATGTTGCCATGCATCAGTGATCCTTAGTGACATGCAAAACCGGTCCCAAGCTGCAAGCTCCGTGCCGTGCACTGTAACATGACTGCCTCCCACCCTATCGGCCGGGTCCTCAAGCATGTTGAAGTCTCCCCCGACACACCAATGTGCGGCCTCTGGCAATGCATCCGTAACCTGGGTCCAGAACTCTACTTTGGCACTAGCATGATTGGGCGCATAGACGTTGAGCACGCCCAATAGCTCATCATGCATCCTCAGAATGACATACTGTGCTCTACCAGGCACAATGATCCCTCGATCCACAATGGCCTGCCACCATACATCTGCAATGACCATGCATACTCCTCCCTGTCCACCCAAAGGACAAAACCCTGCAGACCAAAAGGTGTCCCATCTACCAGGCATCACCGAATCATATCTCCGGATCCTGCTCTCACCCAAGTGGTGCTCCTGCATCATCAAAATATCAATGCTGCCACCAACCAGGCATCTCTGAAGCTCCTGCCTCAAGCAACCACGATAGCGTATAAAATGTGCTCCGCCAAGGCCCTGTACATTCCATGAGATGATCCTCATGGATGACCTGCTGAGGTGGATGCTGTCTCGGTCGTACGACGGGCCTTCGCAAGCGGCTTGGATGGAGAGTAGTCCCCATCCGAGCGGCTGCGAATCTGTCCACCCGGTGTACTGCAAGAATCACGGATCAGGCGCCAGTGGCTGTGGCCCATGGCGACTGCCTCCCGCTCTGACAGAGCAACCTCATGTATGCATACATATCCAGGGTCGCGTGCTAAGTCTGCCACTATGGGAACGACCAAATGACGAATCCCTGAGGCATCCACACTCCCGGGATCCAAGAAAAAATGAGCCAACTCCCATAGTCGGCCTATCACATCTGTCACCTCCAGATCGCTCACATGATGAGAAAACTCAACTGCCTGAGTCTTCAAAGTGCTAAGAGCGAGCTCTAGAGTCCACTCCCGGTCGCAAGGGCCACATAGAGGGAACGAGAAGGCCACCGCTGAATCAAGTGCCTCCTCCCCGCGGGCCGGAGGTATCACTACATGAACTCGGATGGGTGCTGGCTCATGGGGGTCCTCTGCTCCAAAAAGCCGTGTGAAGGCGTAATCAAAATCCTCCGAGCCCTGTCTAATGCCGAGGCGACTCAGCCGCCTGCGGATAGATGATATCCGTGAAGCCTGAATCGGCATGGTAGGTCTCCTCTATGGTGCTCGAGCGAGGTCGGTGCTCAGCGCTCTCCGGACTGCAGGTGAACGCCAGGGGACTGCCAGGACCTCCCGGGAAGGTGAGGCGGGCGGGGGGGGGGAGGAGGGGGAGGCGAGGGGGGTGGAGAGGGAGCCGTTGCCGAAACCGGAGCGGGGACGGGAGGAGGCGAAGGTGGAAGCGAGGCGGTGGGAGGGGACAGGGGTGGGGGGGGTGAAGGAGGGGGTGTTGGCATCTCCTGGTCCTTAGTCGTCGCCGCAGGGGTCTCCTCCTGGAGGGGAGCAAAGCTGTTCCTCACGGGAACCCAGTGAGGCTGAGACTGTGGCTGCTGCTGCAGCGGTCTCTGGGCGTGCTGCTGCAGCTGTCTCCCTCGGCGGCGCCCCTGTCCAGGCTGCCACTCCGAGGTCTCTGTGGCCTGAGCAGGTGTCGAAGGCAGCCTGCCGAGCCGCATCTGTGGGCGGGCCATCAGGGGCCTGCTGCTGTGGTGAGGGTCGGGGTCTCCTGCGAGGGCAAGCCTTGGCTAGATGACCGACCTGCCTGCAAATGAAGCACTGGTTCGGGAGCCCCGATAACTCCACTCTCTGATCAATACATCCCCCCCCTATCCTAGGTAGCTGAATGACCTTAGGAAGGGAGGATATGTCAGACACCAGAACTCTGACCGAAGGTAGCCCAGCTGCTCGGGCCACCACTGAAGCTGTTGTGGGGCCAGTCTCTAGTACGGAGCCCACCAATGCTCCTAGCCTAGAGAGGAGCGGAAGATACTCCCGGCGGAGTCCAGGGAAGCAAACTATAACATGGAAAAGGTGCTCTCCCTGCTCAGCCGCTGCTGGGTCAAAGCCATGCTGCCAAGGTCTGAAGAAAGCTCGAGCACCCCTGATGTCAAGGGGACTCATGGCAAGGACCTTGTCCACGCTGTGGGCGGTCTTGAACTCGATCTGGTAATGTCCACGGCCCAGTAGCTGTACGTCCAGGATCTTGCCCACATCTGCAAGAAGGCGGGCCTGGAGAAGATCCCGGATCTCCCCTCTGCTGGGGCGAGTGCCGACTATACGGCAGATGGTGGAATGAGCCTGGAGGCGTTCCACCTCTGCGGTGAGGCTCGCTTCCTCTTCTGGCGAAAGAGAAAGCCTGATGGGGGTGTCCTCAGGGGCGGGCGAGGGGGCTGCGGATGAGTCCCTCTGAGGCGGGGCGGGAGGAGGGGGCTGCGGATGAGTCCCTCTGAGGCGGGGCGGGAGGAGTCTCCATCAGAGTCTGAAGCTATGGCGAAGGCGAGGCGAAAGCGGAGATCCTGCAAGAACCGAGCTGCACACAGAGAGGCGGAAGACGAAGGCTAGAGAAAAAGGAAAAAACCCCCTGGGGGCGGAAGTCAGCAAGAAAAGGAAGGGGGGGGGTGAAGCGGCGAAGGAAAAGCCCTAGGGGGGGGGGCGGGAGCTGCGCGCAAGAGGGGTGGGGTGGAGAAAGAGCTGGCGGAGGGGGGGGGGACGGGGCGCTGCGCGCAAGAGGGGTGGGGTGGAGAAAGAGCTGGCGGAGGGGGGGGGGGGGGGGGGACGGGGCGCTGCAGAGGGGAGGTGGGCGCGAAAGAGGGGGGGGGGGGGGGGCGCGAAGGCGAGGAGGGGTGGCGGGCAGTGCAGCGAGGGAGGGGGGCGCAGTAGCGAAGGCAGGCGGGGGGGGGGGGGGGGGGGGGGGCAATAGGAGGGGCGGCGGGCAGAGCAGCGAGGGAGGCGGGCGCAGTAGCGAAGGTAGGCGGGGGGGACAAGGGGAGGCGCGAGGAATGAGGGGGGGGACGAGGGGACGAGCAGGCAGGTAGGCGGGGGGCGTAGGTGTGCAGGTAGCGCGAGCAGGGAGGGGCGGGAGCTTCAGCGAGCCACTCGAGGCAAGTTTGTATTTAGCCCTTCGTGGTTGTACTTAACCCTTTGTGGCATTGATACAATCCTTTGATGATTGGAGACCAATTACGTTAATGCCAGTTATCTATAAATTGGAAACTAAAATGATAGAGATAGTACTGCCCAGTGTGTTTTTAGTCGTGATCTTTCATCGAAGTGGACATTGCAAAAATCTGTGATTCAAGGATGCCCTTAGTGCATTTGCTCTATGTGATTGCAATGTATCCACTTTTGATGTATATGGATCTCTTAACTTCACAAGGGCAATTACATGGTCTACGATTACCCAATGGTTCACATTTTGTAGCCCAAGCCTATGCAGATGATTCTTTGTTCATGCCTAAAAATGACCCAAATGACCTCAAGTGCATCATGAGAGCTTTGGAATTATTTGGTAAAGCAGCTCGACTTTATATCAACTTTTCCAAGTCTAAAATGCTTCCCTTAACTTCTTGTGACTGGCATGCACTGCTATGGCCAGCGCAAATTATTCCATTGGATAACCTGGTTAGACATTTGGGATATCCACTACTCAAAATTGTTCAATCAATCATTATGGCCTATGTGCAATTTTATTTGCCGTTGTTCATTTGGCGTAGAGCTCATATTGATTCTTTTATGTCTGATGCCTTGGAATTAAACCAAGCATCGTGTGAGAGCGCTACGTCTTTTGAGATGATCTTTGGGCTGCACTCCTAATATGCATGGTGGATTAAATATACTTGATCTACATTATCATCTCTTGGCAAGAAAGGCCACCATGATTCCCACTTTCTTTCAACTTCATTAGCCATGGCCTATAATGCTTGCCGGCATGTGTGCTTCTACCAAGACTAGAGCTTATGGCAATTGACACATTTCTCATTGGGAAGCATTGCTTAGTAAATTTGAAGGAAAAATTCCCAGATGCCCTTATGCATCTTCTCTTCTTCGTGATTGGAAATTAGCTCTGTCTATTCCCTGGCATGGTAGAGATGAGTTGACTGGGAATTCTTTTCGATTGGAAAGCATCCATTGGTCTTCGGTGTTTCCTCGACCACTTGCAGTACATGAACCACGAAAGGCATGCTTTTGGGCCTCTATTGGAGTTATCACTATGGCAAATGTTGTCACTGATGATGAGGGATTTGTGATGACTTTCCCACAAGCCTGTCTGAAACACAACTTGGGTTTGCATGGCACGTGAGTGTGGAAAACTATTACTATGTTGTTGCGGCCTTTTGAACCCATCCCACCCTTGGATGATCAGGACATACTTCATGATTGGCAACTTCTTGGTCATACCAGCTCTCTTCAATTGAATGGGCTTTCAGCAAGTAATGTGTACAAATTGTTGCTACCTTCACCCTAGATTCAGCCTCATGCTGATGCTATATGGGGCTTGCATAAGAATACTAAATGGTGGAAACAAAGACTTCGACTAATTTGGGGTTGTAAGCTGCCTCTCAAACAACGCCTATTGTTATGGGGATGCCTTGTGGGAATACTTCCAGGTTCTACTTTTTTGGCAAAACGACATATCTCCAGTGATAGATGTTGTAGATGTGGACGACATGAAGAGTCTGTTCCTCATCTTCTTTGACACTGCACAGAATCCAAAAATTTATTGCAAACATTGACTCACAATCTCCGAGGACGTTTTCCTTCGTTCAAAGGAGTGTTCTGCCATCTTGCATGGCTAGCTATGACACTTTCATCATTTGGATGAGATATTGGGCACTTTGCACTATTTGGAAGGCTAGGATCCATGGTATGTTTTGGCAACCTTCTCTGGATGCTTATGCTTTCTTTCGCGCTAATCTTCACCATGACAGTCAAAAACTGGAGGCTATTGACATCCCATAGTTTGAAGTCTTCTTCTACTGTTTTTTGCTTTCTTCTTTGGATGACTTCTCCTTGAAGTACATCATCCCCATGTATATTGTTTCTTCGGGAGCAACGCACACTTTTACAAAAAAAAAAAAAAAGTGTGCGTGTGTGTCCTGCCTTTGCTATCGCAGCACCTGTTGTGTGTTGCTCTTGAAAGGCTGCAACGCTCAGTGTGTTTGTGTGTGTGTGTGTGTGTGCGCAGATCTATCCCATTTCTGACACATTTGATGCGGACCATAATGCTTGCAAACATGTGTGCTTCTATCAAGACTAGAGCTTATGGCAATTTGCACATTCCTCACATGGAAGCAGTGCTTAATAAATTTGAAGGAAAAATCCCGGGATGCCCTTATGCACCTTCCCTTATTCGTGATTGGAAATTAGCCTTGACTTCTATTCAGTGGCATGGTAGAGATTCGCTGATTGGGAATTCTCTTCAATTGGAAAACATTCATTGGTCTTCGGTGTTTCCTCAACCACTTGCAATACAAGAACCACAAAAGCCTGCTTTTTGGCCTCCATTGGAGTTAACAATGTGGTGGATGTCATAATAGATGAGGGATTTGTGTTGACTTCTTGTCTGAAACATAACACGGGCTTGCATCACAAGCGAGTGTGAAAAAATTTGCTTTGGTGAGTGTGTTGGGAGGGGAGGGTGTGGCACTGTGTAGGAGGAAGGGAGGGTGGGGGAAGTGCAAAGAGGGGGGGGGGGGGGGAGGGGTGCAAGCAAAGGAGACCGAGGGGAAGCATGTGCAAGGGCCGAAAAAGAGAACGGAGGGGAGGGGTAGGGGGGGGGGGTCGGGGTGGGGGTGGGGGTGGGGGTGGGGGTGGGGGTGGGGGTGGGGGGGCGTGGTTGGTTTGTAGGTAGGCAACCGGGTGGGGGAAGCACTGAGAGGAGGCAAGGGGTGCAAGCAAAGGGCGGGCAGAGGGGGAAGCTCACGAAGGGGATGAAAAAGGACGGGGGAAGGGGAAGGGGAAGAGGGACTCCAACATCCTCCTCACATGCCCATTTCCATCGCTTTAGAGATCGTAAAAGAGCTCTTCTAGAGAAGGTTGCAAAAGAGTTCTTCATGCTCACTTGGAAGGAAGATTACTGCAAAAGAGTTCTTCATTGCTCAACCCTTAGCTGTTTTGGTAGTTTCCTTTGGTGTTTCTTTTCTACAACCCCCATCTCATGCCATGAGTAGGTAATCAAATAAATTACATTTTTCAACATCTCATCTCACCCACCTTTCTTCTCCTAACTCTTTCTTCCCTCTTCCATTTACTTTTCACTCTCTCTCTCCTCTTCTCCTTAAAGGGTAACTCTCTTTCTGTATCCGTTTCAATCAAATAACGGGAAGCCAGTGAGGCGATAGCTCAAGTGGTGAAGGTGTTTGCCTAGGACCAAGAGGTCCTGGGTTCAAAACCCCGGACAGTGAAATTTGGTAACTATGGGAGGATCTTGGGCCAAAGGCCAGTTGAAAAAAAAAAACAGAAGGGAAATAGCATGTCCATCTAGGTCTTATTCCTCTGAGGAATTGTCCAACAAGTGATTCAAGCTAACAAAAAAGCAAAGCACTAGCATGGTGGCAAGCGGAACCAAATGTTCAAAATGCCCTTCACAATATGGTCAACTTTAAGGCAGTGTGTCAAAGAATTTCTTGAGTAGGAGGGGATGACACAATTAAGGAAGTCACATAATAAGGTAGATCAGGTAATGTTAGTTAACTGTTTTCATGTGTGTCTCACAAAGATGGGAAAGCTATAAGACAAGTGTGTGTGATGTGCCATGGCCCTTCTTTACAAGCTGTGCTCCCACAATTCATGCAGGGTGTGCCTTGAGTAATTTTTGGACTTGCTCAGCAACTTTCGGAGGCATTTTTGGATTATCTTGAATTTCAGTTGTACCCAATTAAGTGATAACCATTACAGAACAATGAATGTCTACAGTTCCATTTGTGTATGCTTTTGATTGCGACAAAACTGCATGTAAGCAACATGTGCGAAGCTTGAAAGACTGCTCTACCTTGAACCAGCACAGACTCTGTCATGCACTAACAAGTAGTCTTGCCCCTTTGAGTGTTCCATAACATTTGTTTTTAGGGCTAACTCTGGAGCAAACTTACACTTGATTTGCCTAAGCAAGGATCTTTTGGGAAAAGAAAAAGCATTGTCCACCATCATGGATAGGAATGATTCAACATTAATGATGACCAAGCCAGCGTGATGGATTGAGCCATCCAACAGATTAAGAAAGGGACTAACAGTTATCACTTACAAAGATTTGGCCAAAGAGATCAAAAGCAGGGAATCAATGAGTGCATAGCAAACTGACATGTTGATTGTATGTGAAGTCTTCACAAGCCAGATCTTCTAACTGCAATTGTCTTGTCAAATCAACTCTATCAAGGTTCACATTCGTCTGCAAACATAACGAAATCCAGCAACGACATATTACAGTATGCATTCTCTCTTGCAATGTACTCTAAGCTAGATTTGTAGCCACAACTTTTGCATGAACCTTCAAGTTCTATCCTACCTTTGGAAGTTTCTGTTCGGCCTCTTCTGTCTTTCTCTCACTTAACCTTTTAGAGTCTTTCAAGGATTTCATTTGAGCTTCCATGCTAGCCACCTGAATCAAAGCAATAAAATTTACTAACCCCTCATAAATCCCAATGATGTGCTACAATCACAGCATTTTTGTAGAAAATCCTACTTTTGCAGCTGCATTCTCCAATTCTTCAAGAAGTTGTTCAATGATCATCTCAGAGGAACACCCATTATCATCAGGCTGACCTCCCCCATTTAAAGGAGCCATTAGGTCATCCACAGTCCTTTTTACTGCAAACTGAATGGCCGAAGCAACATTTGTTTGAACTCCTTGCTGTTGTTTTGTATGGCACCAATCTAATGCCCCTGACAACCTCCTTTCTTCTGCATCTGTTCCTCTGCAGAAAATTTCATCATTCATACTCTGGTCCTCCTCTTGATGTTCCTGCTTATCCACATTTCGAAACTACTGCTTTAAATCCACATAAAAACCATGAAACATGCAAACAAAGACAAAGCCTCTTTATATCTATCTTGAAACAATGAGGGGAACTTTAAAGTGCATGCGCGCGCGTGTGTGCACAAGTGTGTAAGTATGTGATAGATGGAAAGCCAAGGTCAAAGAACTACCTTATTCTTGATTAGCATGCCATAACAGGCATCTGGTTCAGAAAGAGAAACAGCTGATACAGAACTTGGCGCAAGTACATGCCACATGCTAAGAACAGCCAATTGTAGCGAAGTGACTTTAACTGATGCTTGCTCAATGCTCTGCTTGAAACCTCTAATAGCTACAATCCACAAGTAAAAGTTATTAAAATAACATTCCACATAAAAGACGAGCAACAAATAAAGGAATCAAGATACCTGTTTGTTTATGAGAAGCTAGTATATGTGAAGATGATGCTAAATCCAGGCCATTGACATCTTCCAGAATTTGTGCCTGTCACATCAGTTTGCATGTTTTTTCAAGCCATCACCAATGATAAACCCAAGCAGTTGACCTAGCAAAGAGAGATGTAGTGTCATCCAATTGGGTATACTAATCAGCATTATGTGCCAGTTTTGGATTAGTGATGATGAGCATTGTGCCCCGTTGTGAGCCCTAGTCCAGATCATAATAGGCCAGTTGTCATAAAGATAGGCTTGGGAATGTCTAAATAGTCTTTATGTGGGTGAACCCTGCATAGTTTTGTAAATCACTTGGTGTGTAGGTGTGTACAGTTTTGTAAATCACTTGGAGTGTAGGTGTGTATAGGCCAAGTGCTGGTGTTAGGCAAAATTTTGAAAAGTGTTTTGGGCTTGTGTACATATGGGATGCATGGTATGCGAAAAAAGACTTTGCCCTGAATGCCTTGGCAGGTGTACAGAGTGGATGGTTTGGTAGTGGGCTGGTACAGGCTTGTCCGGAGCGTGGTTTGCTGGAGATGGTATCAATCGTTCGGTTGCTTTGTATGTGTGCGCGTCCCAAAAATAAAGTGGGCACTTGTAGGTTGAATTTAATGTGTGCATGGGCATGTGGGCAATTAATTATTGGGATGCCAATTTAATGTGTGCATGAGCTAGATCTTTAAGGTCCAGAAAAGGAAGGTGATGATGGACGTGTGGATGGCAAGGAGAAAGGTGGTGCAAGGGAAATTCGATGAAAAGGAAGGATACTAAATTGGGCCAAGTGGCGGGTTCTTCCAGAACAAAAGGTCGGTGTGGGCAAAAGGAGAGAGGACTGAGTATTTGAAAAAAAGAGAAGGCGACGGCTGGCAGTGAAGGAGAGAGAGTGCAGCGAAGCTGAAGAAGGTGACGTCGACAGTAGAGAAGGAGGGAAAACGTTGACTGCAGCTTTGCCAAAGCACAAGGAGACCTCAGCTGTTTTGGGTGGGTGGAGTTTTCTAGGGTTTTCTGGTAAGCCCTTGTCGCTGGAGCTGCTGAAGGTTGACGGATGAGGCCAGAGAGTTTTCTTTGGGTGGTGGTTGCCGCCTCTGGAGAGGGAGAGAGTTTTGGGTAGAAGGTGTTGCGTTGGTTTGCTTGGGCTGCTGCGGTGGCTGGTGGCGAAGGAGGGAGACATTACAGTCGCCGGGAGAAGCTGGTGGCAAGGAGAGTGAGAGGGAGCGGTACAACAGTGTGTTTTTGTTGGTGGTGCTGCTGCTGGCGTCTTAGAGCAGCTCGTGGGCTCGACATCGTGATGAGTCGAGGGAGAGGCGGGCTCTAGGAAGAGCAAGACTGTTCTCTCTCTCCCATGGAGGGCAGCGTAGGAGAAGACAGGCTGAAAACTCCTCTCTCTTCCTCTCTCACGACTGGAGTCTGATCCTTGGAGTTTTGCTTCCCCGAACACACATACGCGTTTGCTGTGACATCAGCATTTCGACTAGCACCGTTTTCTCTCCTCTTTTTGCTGACTCATGGTTGTCTCGGAGGTTCTCCTCTGGCCCTTTGTGAACTCGAGGCATGCATGGACACTTGGCTGCATGTACAGGGACTCAGGGATGTATCTTAGGAAAAGATAGGAGACAGGCTTGTGTGGGTTTGTGAACTCGAGGCTGTTTGGCACTCCTTGTCTTGAGAATCAAGGGACCTGGTCAGAACGCTGTGTTCATGTATTTACAGTTTGTGACAGCCTATGCAATTCAGCGAGGGCTCTTTGAGGCTGTGAAAAAAGCATAGAGTTTGTTGTGGAAAACAGCCTTGGTTTTAGCACGGTTTGTGGATGGTGCTGTGTATGTTTACACGTGGGAACAAGACTGTATGTGTTTGTTGGATAATTATTTCGTCTATAGTGCCCCTGTTTTGTGCTGTCCTTCTGGTGTGGGTGGTGTGGTGAGCCGTGTGAGAAGTGTTCCAGCCAGTGTGCTGGTGGTGCCCCATGCTCATGGTGTTTCCAAGGCTGTTGGATGGACAACTATAGAGGCAGGTGATTCCGTGTCCGAAATTTCTGACACTGGCACTGGACATCAAGGCAGACAAGACAAGTCAGACAACATACCTCTTGCATGGAGAGGGATGAACAGAAGCGTTGGCAGTCCATAGGGTTTTTGGACCAGTTTTGGGCAGCCTAAGCATGTGCAGACCAGCTTGGACAAGGGACCAAGGGTAAGGCACCTTTTTGGCCCAGTTTGGACACGTTCAAGGGTTGGATCCTGGCTCAATAGAAGCCTAGGATCAATAGCAAGACAACAGTACTCCAATTCACATGAGCCAGGTTGTTCCATCAGGGATACAATGGGAGCAACAAGGCTCAGGACTAGGACAATCCAGAAGCCGCAAGCCAAAGTCACCTTCAAATATATGTTGTACATATCTCAATTCCATTACTCTCTCTGTTCTCTCAAGTTAATGCACCACAATAATTGCATATAACTCGGTAATCCATGTACAATGCTTCTGCTTGTGGCATTGGTATCAGAGCCACAGGTGTGGCTTGGATAGTACAACAAGACATGTGACGTTGGTGTCAAAGAATCAAAATTCACCTTGAGACAAATCTGCAACGGGGCAGTCAGTAGAATTAAATGCTGGTCATGGTGGACAATCCGACAGCATTTTTTGCTGGCTGACTAACACCTGGGATACATATATATACGTGCATAGGAATTCGTCATTTTCCAAGTGCATTTTCTCAACACTAATCTCTCTACAAAGCGTTTCTCTTAAAGCGTGGGCTAGCCAAAGAGATCTTCAGCAGTGCTGAGTGTTCTATTGTTTCCTAAATTCCACGAGTGCACAAGGTCGGGTTTGTGTTCTTTCAGGGGTATTCACTCCTGTGTGCACTATTTGTGTCAACTCCACTGCACTCTTCTCTCAAACCCTATCACATAGGCACAAGTATTCTATTGTTTCCTAAATTCCAGGAGTGCACAAGGTCGGGTATTCTTTCAGGGGTATTGGTGCCCCACTTTTCCTACCCACCCTACCCGAATTCCAAGGCAGAGCCCCTAAATTTCAGGAGTGCACAAGGTGAGGTTTGGGTTCTCATGTTGTTTGGTTCTTTCTGGGGTATTGGCGCCCACACTATGCGCAGGGCTGCAACCCTCACCTTCTCTCTTTTTGTTCACTCGTTCTAGCTCTTCGTTAGGGATTCACAGATCACTGATTTTCTTCTTAGCCTGAAGGCGTCCATGGAGGAACAAAAGGCTCTTTTTGGCAAATGTGTCCTCTCATTTGGATAGAGTGCCTAGTGTTTTAGAATTGCAGTCTATGATGGCCCATGCTTCAAAGCAAGAATTGGGTGATTCCGAGAAGTGGCACGCTTCCCCGTAAATGGGTTCTTTACTATGTACCAGACGAGCGTCGCTCCCGGTAGTCGTCATTCTAATCCGTCTAGTAGTCATCGGAGGGGTCGCTGTTTGCAACACTGACCATCTCCCTTGTGGAGTCCCTAACCATGGGATTCTCCGAATAGTCACCCCGCTAGCCTTCCCGGGTTCGATGTTGAGGGACTACTGGTTTTCCAAGTTTATCCTCCATGCCTCGTGAGAAACGAGCTCAGTTATTGAATCTTTAGAAGCCTCCAGAGTTTAACGGGATGATGGACGGAGAAGAAGTCACCAAAAGGACCAGCCAGATAGCTTCCACATTACCGGCAGCAGCTGATTCTGATTTTTTTCATCTCCATTTGGTGCATACCGCTTTGAGTGGTGCCGCCCTCTTGTGGTGGGAAGACCTTCTCAGGCACCACTGCATTACTCCCTAGGATGATTGCCACATGCAGTCTTGAAGTTGTTTGTTCCTGTAAGCTAAATTGACAATGGAAGCACTTTGTCCAGAAGCATGGTATAACCGACTACCTGACACGTTTCTGGAAGCTTCTACTCGTACTTCCGAGGATTATCCCGACGGTCAGAGCAAGTTGAGCGTTGTGGATGGTTTGAAACCAACCTTGCACGCAGATATTCATGCACATCAGCCCTGTGATCTCTCAGACGTGGTTCGTCTTTATTCAAGTCAAGAGCTTCCCTTGCCTTTGCTGAAACAAGTGTCATTTTGGGAGCTTTGCCTTAGAGCTGTGAAATGCAACTCCTCGGTTGTGGATGTGCTAGCTAGCCTGTCGTCTGCGTCCTTACTCCGTTGTCACACCGAAAAGCTTCCATAGCAATGGGGTGGGGAGGAAGAGCTTCAACTGCCTTGATGGCGCCAAGAAGAGGGTTTTCTTCCCAGTTGTTCTCTTCTCACAGAAGAGCTGGATAGAAGAGAGAAAGCTCATGCAAGAGAGAAGCCTACAATCAAACCTATCCAAGCAAGCGTCCATCTAGCAAGCATGAATCCAGTAGAACACAAACAAGCAAGAGAGTAGGGAGAAGACTGAGAGCTCCAAAGTATTCTATTGCAAGGAGAATGATTGTGTATTGCTTAATGTCAAAATTACCTTATATACAAATGGCCACTTATTCACACTTGGCCGGCCATGACTTAAAAATAGTCCACGGCCACTATGTCAAGTACATAAACGAAATCTATGACTTCCCCATTTGGCGTTAGCACAGGGAACGACCAATTCATATATTCGAGCATTGTCTTCCAAGAGATAGATTCCACTATGTACAAGTAAATGGCGAAGTGCCTTGCACGCGGGTGAAATCATGTTAACTGGAGTGGTTCACATACTGCACTTCCTAATCCTCGCATCAACAAGCTCGGGTGGTGAAGATGATGCCAGCTCCGGAGAAGTGTGGACGCTCTCTAAGATGAGCAAAGAAGTTGCCTTGTAAGACTTAAGTGCACTGTAGGCAAGGGATCAATCCGCATCCTATTGCAAGGTTTGCTTTTGAGAATCTTTGGTAGGATGCTGTTGAGGCCTCATCTCGAGAGTTGGAAGTGTTATTGGTCCGTAAACAGAAGGAGTGGAGTACCAGAGACCCCCATATCCACTTCTTCCTCACCCACTCGCTGATGATTCTGGCCTTCAGCACTTTCAGAGTCTGAAGAAACCTCATCCTCAACAGTAGCCGACGCTGCTAATTCTTTCTCTAAAAACTCCATATCAAGACCAGCCTCCCCAGCCCTCTCTCTCTCTCTCTCTCTCTCTCTCTCTCTCTCTCTCTCTCAAACCCTAAAACAGCTGTACAGAACCGTAGAACAGCACTAAAGCAACAAAACAAAACCCTAAAATAGCAGATTGAAACCCTAAAACAGTAGCAAAACCGCAAAACAAAACCCTAAAACAGCAACACGAGACCCTAAAACAGCAAAAAAAAAAAACAAAACGAAACCCTAAAACAGAAAAAAACGGCAAAACCAAACCCTAATTCAACAATAGCCAACCTTCGGTTCTCTCTCTCTCTCTCTCTCTCCTCTAAGTTAATGCACCACAATAATTGCATAGTTAACTTAGTAATCAAAGTACAAGGCTTCCGCATGTGACCTGAAGTTGGATACTATTAATTTAGAAGTACTAGACCTAGGAAGCTCTTTCACATCATTTAAAATAACCAACATTTCTATGCTTTTACGAGATTATACAGTCAAGAGACAGTACCTTTTCCTTCACTGAAGCAAAAGAATCCACCACCTCAGGAGCCTCTCTTTGAAGAAGTTGCTTCACCAACTTCTGTTCAAATAAACCATCACACTCTCAATGAAAAACTGTTCATGATGACGCAGATTGTTCTCAAAAGCTATAAAATAGCTCAATCATAAAGCTTCGCCTAATCTCCCTTCTACCAACACAAAATTCGCATAATCTCTTTCCCCTCCTTTGATTACTTGATTCCCGCCCTATACATGAGGCGAGCTTGTATCTAGACCTTTGTGGCTGTTCTTTCAGTAACTAATAGAAGGATCTTTTTCCTGGGAAAAAAGAATCCCTGGACTACATTTTTAGTGCTGCAATGATGTCACACTTATATATGCTACTCTTAAGCCATTATTGAGGAAACTATGCATGGAGGGAGAAAGTTTGTGATATTTTTGCAGCCTTGGAAAAGCCTTTGATATAATCCCAGGTATAAACTCATCAATTGAGCAAGATAATCTGTATGGACTATGCATAACATGACAACTAAATGGAAAGGGGGAAACAGCCACCCACAAAGAAAAAGCAGGAAAAAAGTAGATAACAACTACTAGTATGGAACGGCATCCAAAACACAAGGATTTTTTTCAAAAAATTTTCAATTCAGAGGCAGAGTTGTAGCTTGAAACAGAATATAAAGACACTTTCAGCATGGAAGAAAGGACTTCAATCTCCAAGGGGATAACTTACATGAATGTAGGTGCGCCTTGTGAGCACAAGCCTATTCTAGGGTTAACTATTAGGACTAGCAGTACACAGCCCTAAGGGGGATGGAACCTCTCCATTACTGCTAAGTGTACAGGCAGTAAGAGAGAGAGACAGAAGAGAGAAAGAAAGAAAGAAAGAAAGAAAGATATATTAAGCGTCTACTAAAGACCCAATGGGCCTATGAGACCAAAGTGATACAATAATGTCCATGGCATATCTCATCATGGAATGGAAAATAAAACAGAAAGAAAACATAAACATAGCTATCTCACTAGGGTGATACAAAACTATCCAAAGTTGTATTAACGTCTTGAAAAGGAAGAGGTTACATCATATCAATGAGGTACATCATCCTGGGTACAAAATAGTAATAAAGAAAGATAACAAAAATCTAGAACTTTAAAATCTGATCTAGGTACATGAGCAGAGAGCTCTCATATCACCCTAATACATCCCTCATGGGCCGCTGTGACATGGTGCTCAAGGTGGTAACACTGAGCTAGTGCGAGAAGGTCCTGCGATGATGGGAGAGAGAGAGAGAGAGAGAGAGAGAGAGAGAGAGAGAGAGAGAGAAATGAAATGAAATGTTATATTAACGTCTTTAAAAGGCCATAATGACCTATGAGACCAAAAGTTACATCATGGTGGATCTGATACAATGTCTGGATAAAAAAACCCAGAAAATGAAAAATAAAGATGATACTACAGGCACCTAGAAAATGAAACTGGAAATGGAAGGTAAACAGAAACCCTTATACGGTGTGAATATAGTGAGGGGGGGGTACGCTATGGAGGTGACTGGAATATAGTGAGGGGATACAATATCATGTGGGACGGAGGGGTACACTATGGAGGTGCCTCCATCTCATAATATGTGCCGCATCGGACGCTGGCGGATCTCCTCAATATCCTCCATGGTGAGTACTCTGACTGGACGTCTCCCATGCCGTGCTAGTATGGTCCTGATCCTCTGTTGTAGTCTCCGCCGGTGTCGAGATGGGCCTCTCATCTTGGGGCGCCTGGACCGCCCCAGCTCTATAGCCCGATCAATCAGTGTACCTCTGGTGCGGCTGTACTCTGGGCTAGCTGCAATGCCTGCTGACCTGACTGCTCAATCTCTGGTCGAAAGAAGTTTGTAATCTGCCTCTGTAGGTGTCTCTCCCTCTCTGATCCCCTCCCTCTCAGGAGACCCTCTCTATGTCTACGCAGCTCCAGCAAGTACAATCCAAGGCATCTCTGATCCTGGTATCTCATGACTCTAGAAAGTGGTCCAAAGCCCTCTCTGAACAGGCAGTGGAAACGGCCTCGTATCTCATAATATACTGGACAATGACATATGTAATGTAACTCTGTCTCTGGCTCCATCTGGCACAGCTGACAAATCCTGGCCTCAGCTGGTACTCCTCTGAATCTGCCAGTCTCAATCTCTAGCTGGTGTGAGGATGTGCGCATCTGACCAATAGCACACTGTACCCCATGAGAAAGATGAGTATCCATGAATCTCTGGTCGAAAGAAGTCTGTAATCTGCCTCTGTAGGTGTCTCTCCCTCTCTGATCCCCTCCCTCTCAGGAGACCCTCTCTATGTCTACGCACCTCCAGCAAGTACAATCCAAGGCATCTCTGATCCTGGTATCTCATGACTCTAGAAAGTGGTCCAAAGCCCTCTCTGAACAGGCAGTGGAAACGGCCTCGTATCTCATAATATACTGGACAATGACATATGTAATGTAACTCTGTCTCTGGCTCCATCTGGCACAGCTGACAAATCCTGGCCTCAGCTGGTACTCCTCTGAATCTGCCAGTCTCAATCTCTAGCTGGTGTGAGGATGTGCGCATCTGACCAATAGCACACTGTACCCCATGAGAAAGATGAGTATCCATGTAGCTGGGTCTAATCACAAATCCATCCTCCGTGAGCTGGAGAAGATGATCTCTATAGAAAGCCATCTTCGTACCAAGCTCATGTGTCGGCTGTATCCATGTCCTCCTAGTGTCCAGCTGAGTCAAGTCCTGCCTGATAAGCCTGGTAATCTCTGCCCGTGTGAGAGAGAGGGAGGGTGCATCCAGGGAGTACTGAAATGGAGGTAGCCTGTCCATACTAAAGCCATGCAGTTGGAACCCATCTGTCATCTGTGCATACCAACATGATCCGTCTCCCTGTGATGCCAACTGTCGTGAAGACTCCAGGGCTAAGCGAGCATATCTGTCTCTAGAGAGAGAGCACGCGTGATAGGCCGAGAGTTGGCCGCTTCTTGGAGAGAGAGAGCACGCATGTGATATGAGCAGAGAGCTCTCATATCACCCTAATACATCCCTCATGGGCCACTGTGACATGGTGCTCAAGGTGGTAAAACTGAGCTGGCACGAGAAGGTCCTGCGATGATGGGAGAAATGAAATGAAATGAAATGTTATTAATGTCTTCAAAAGGCCAAAGTGACCTATGAGACCAAAGTTACAACCATGTGACATCTGATACACTGTCTGGAAAAGAGAGAGAGAGAGAGAGAGAGAGAGAGAGAGAGAGAGCACGCATCGTCACTGCTCGGGAAATGTATTAGTTGTCTGGACTATCTACTGTCTACTATTTCTGTCCCCCCTCCCCCCTTTTTTTGAGTTTGTTTGTGTTCTAGCCCACCTATTGGCCATGAGGCCTGTGTACATTACCTTTGCATAATATTATGGTCTTACCTTTATGGGAAAAGGAGAGAGAGAGAGAGAGAGAGAGAGAGAGAGAGAGAGAGAAACTCAATGCTCTAGAGAGAGATGATTGCACGACTCAATGTAGATTGATTAGCTCGATATGATGTGAAGTAAACCAAGTACATGCGCTTTTATAGGTTGCAAACCTTACCTTTTGACTCACATATATCACATACACTAATAAACTAGCGCCACATGGCACACACTTATCTTATCTAGATATAAGGGGTGTTCACACCCAAATAGGTGTTCACACACACATACATGAATAAGTTTACACACACACATAGGGTGGATATACATATACTTAGCCCTTTTGGAGGTTGTACACACAAACACACACAGGCACACAAAACACAAGTTTACATGCACACGATGGATGCACACGTGAAGCTCCGAAATACCCAACAAACCCCCCTTCAAAGCGAGGGTGGAGTTATGAGGAATAGCCTTCATACTTGAGGTGATTTGGGCTCACTAGCACCACGTGATGCAAAAGATCACAATGGCCATACTTGGCATGATACAACAGATCACAGCCAAAATGGGATGAGGGATATTGGCATGGCCATTAGAGATAGGTGGCACTTGCCTACCAAAGTAACCAATGGTAGCCAGGAGACACGCAAGTGTGTGTGGCAAGGATCAAGGGCGTCTGTGATGGCGTGTGTAGAAGGGGAGATTCATGGGTCCCTTGCCGTGTGGGTAGAAGAGGAGGTAAGGTTGAGGATGATTGAGATGAAATAGGGTAACTAGGCTTGCTTAGCAGTGAAGTAGACTGGACAAGGGAAGGGTGCCAGTAGGAACACTGAAGTCGGCGAGAAAGGGTGGTGGAACCTTCGGCAATTGGGAGTTGGGAAAAAGTGTGAAGGCTAGAGGAAATTTCTTCGTCCTACAGAGCGATGCTTGGCTCGATTCGAGATGGGTCCTCCCAAGTTGGGGACTTGGATGGGCTCGGGTGGCCCTCCCCCTTGGGGGCTCTCTCCAATGACTTCCACATGTAGGATGTGAGGCTTTCCATTGCCTAAAGCCAATCCAGGAGTTTGGACTCATCATTGTGGAAAATAATGCCTTCGTCACACGTTGGAGCCAAGATGTCGGAGGAGAAGGGGTTGAAGAAGATGTGGGAGCTACTGTGCACCACGGATCCCTTGGTCCAGACCTTCCTCCAATTTTAGCTCCTGTGGACCATGCTCTTGAGGAATCCACAATCGGTCGGAACCCCAATTGTGCGGAACACATGTACTTCTAAGCCATGATCGATCAATGAGTAATGAGTAGGCTCCTCTGACTTGAGGAAGCCAGATCACCACAAAGTCCAGTAGGGATGGAATCCCTTGGATAACTACAGTCACACCTTCCACTAGGCCAATGGGGGTCACCTCCCATTGGGATCGGCCATCCGAACACAGAAGTTGGTTGGTCGTGTTTCCTTGATATCTACTGCATGAAGTGTGAATTTTGGCATGAGGTTTACCCCAGAGCCACCATTGACAATTGCCCCGAAAAGTGGGGTACAATGAATCTCCACAGATAGGCGGGGGCTCTGGTAGTCAGTAAGGGAGGGACTAGTTCAGCTGATACCCATACAACCAACAACACCTGAAGGGAGTGGAAAGCCACCATACTACCCACCACTAGAATAGGGTGGCGTACCATTGAGTTGCTCCAATAGTGCACTGAGACATTGTTAGATATTGGGGCTAATATGGGGAAGATCTAAGAGGCTTACTGTCATTGTATTTTCCTTGAGTAGATCCTCCTCAGAGAAAGATGTAAGCTGTGGTTTGGAATGTGGGAGGGAGGAGGTAGGTGGTTTGTCTTATACAGTGGGTTGGTTGTGGAGGTCCTTGAAGGCTTGCAAGAAAGACTGATCTATGACTATGCAGGGGAGTGGAGGAGTGTTATCATCGGGTTCATCTCCCTGTTGCTCTTTAGGCATGGTCTTCCTTTGTGATCAGGTGACCACTATGGCGGATGGTGGATCCTCGTGAGTGGGTGTTGTGGGTGTGACGAACACACCAAGGGTGGGAGAGGAAGGGGGGCAAGTGCACGGAGGATGTCCTACGGAGACTAAGTGGGTGGTAGGAGCTGGGAATGTAAAGTTGGAGAAAGTGTATGTCCTTTGCTTGGGGCAATCTCGGGTATAATAATCCTTGGCTTCTCGACAATGCCTGTAGGGCGGGGGCGGAGCACCTTCTGGAAGGGGGCATCGGCTTTGGTAATGGGCATATTCCCCACATTTGTAGACAGAGGACGGGGCGATTTCGGGGTTGGGGAGGGCGAGTAGGATGGTTCATGGGAGTTGCTGCCATGGTGGCTGGTGCAGGAATGAGTGGTGGAAGGTAGGTTACCTGGGTAGTAGGTTAGCAAAGAGGTGAGGAGAGTTGGTGGAGCAGTGAGGGAGGCGGTGGCATAGTGGGCTAGGTTGAGGGCTGTGGCAGTGGGGTGAGGGATTTGATGCTGATGAAGTTAACGGAACCCCTTTAGATAGTAGCAGTCTTTGTCACATGTCCTCCTTTTTCGCAAAAGGAGCGGTACCTCCTCTTTGGGCACTCTTGGACGGTCCCAGGTAAGGCCCATGTCACCCACTGACACACCACCATGAAGTCACCAGGGTAAGTCAGTAAGCGGGCCACCAGCAGTGTGGTTCGTGTCATGAGTTCCCCTGGTCCCCAGTTTCGAGAGTCCCAACGGACGTGCCAAATTTTAGTGTACCTGTAGCGGGGTTGGTTGCCTAGCACACTAAGAGGTGGCTCTTCTCTGGACAGTATGTCTGGAGATCGACCTCAAAGCTCACAGCGCGACACAATGGACACTATGGAGCGGAACACGGCACAAGCGACAAGACTACAAGAGGAACAACACGAGACTGCCAGGGAAACAAGAGCACTTGAACTACTCCAAGAACACTGTTACATGTCCTTCATTGTACTGTGCACACTCAACAGAGGTCACAATGAAGAGGACAACACAGAATTCAAGTTGATGACAAGTGACTGCAGACACAAGTCTACAAAGTGGTATGAAGGATGACCTTCAGGATGATGGGTGAGGGATGAAGGATGAAGGATGTGTCGAGGGACCATACAAGCAGTCTGGCAAGACGTGTTGAAGTCAGTGGAGGCGGTGGCATCTCCTATCTTTGGTAGATGCCTTCGAAGTGGAGCCTTTTGTAGAATCTCCTATCTCTAGGAGATGCCATTGGAGTGTCAGTGCGGTGCCTTCAATGCTGGTGAGTGCACCTCTACTTCTGGATGGTTCCTCTGGGTTGACCCACTGTGGTGGTGCTACAGTGTTACGATGTTGCAATGTGACACTGAAGCTGCAAATTCAGCCATGTTGGACCTCTTGAAATGTTATGTGACGGATCAAAAGTCTTCTTGGGAGAAGCCTGTCGGGACGTAACACCCATAGCCATACACAATGTGAATCAATACTAAGCTACGGCCAGGGATTTCAAGTGTAGAGAAAGTGTGAACAATCATGGGCATTGATGGCTAAAAACCAGCACCAACACGTGTGCATGAGAGGAACCAATTCCTAGGCTTCACATACCAGTCTCCCAGTCCCAATGGCATTGATGGCCAAAAATCAAGACCAACATGTGTGCATGAGGATCCAATGCCTGGGATTCCCTCTACAGCATGCTCCATTTTCTCTATACACCAGGCATTGATGGCTCAAAACCAACACCAAGATGTGTGCATGAGAGGAGCCAATGCCTATAAAAAGCCCCACGTTGTATCATACTCTATCCTCATGTCTTTGTTATAAATCTCACTATCAAAGCTTCCATCCAGGAGAGTAGAATCAAGATACAATAAATTTGTGATTGTACCCTTTTTCTATCTAGTATGATTTGCTTGCTATTCTAAAGATCTTTTGTTTTTTGTGTTTACATAAGCACACCTCTCATGGCTTTAGAAGGGTAAGTGCGAAAGACAACCACAGCTCTCCCCAAAACATAAGCAGAATCAAGGCTTTAGAAGGGTAACTCAAGACAGCCACAGCTCCCCAAGAGATGTCCAGGGTTACTGAAAAGCATATCAAGTTGTTGAACTGATTGATAGGGGATGTATTCTCAAGAGAAACTTTAATTGTTGGCAGAATCATGGCTTTAGTAGGGCAACTGTCAAAGATAGACACAGCTCCTCAAAACATAAGCAATGATGCACAAACAGCCACAACAAAGTCTGTGGGATAGCAGGGACTTAAGTTGTTAAATAAACCTTTAATTGCAGAATAACTGCTGCACAAGGGACATGAGATATCAATGGCTCTTCATTAGCATTTACGCTTCTGCACCCTTTATGGCAACAACGACCAAAATGACCACCCTGCATAAAGGCAAACCCCTTTTATTACAAGGATCACAAGTTTAATATGAATAGAAAGAGCATGATGCATGATGATAGAGATTACTTTCCAACATTAATTTTGCTTACTTAAAAAGAGTAAAAGCAAGAAAGCATTTGCCTGCTGAAGTGAAACTTTTCCAGGAGGCCATTGAGGAGTGAACATTTTGTTCAGTTGTGTCCGGGGCAACTGTGGAGTGAAAGCTTCCAGTTGCTCTTCGGTGAATGAAGGACACTCTGAGAACCTGTCCAAAAAAGTCACCTTCTCTTTGTTGTCTTCAGGAGAACTCACACTCCACCTTTCATCTGACAAACATTCCCTTCGAAGTTTACTATTCTTGAGGCTGGCAGCTCTCGGATATTTCTTGAAACAAGCAATGTGCTCTTGCCACTTTCTTAACCCCTGCCCTATTTGAGGAGTAGCAAACTGTTCCAAAATCATAGAGGCACACTTTGGGGTGCTTTCAAGATCATGTTTGAGCAAAGGTGAAACACTTCCGTTCATTTTTAGTTCCTCAATGACTCCAGTGTCCTTCGTCTCCCCACAAAAAGGCTGTGCACGCTCTTTCCAAAATGATAAATGCTCTTGAAGCTGTCTTATTTTCTCATGTAAAATTAGAAAGTCTTTATCCTGCACAATGCAGTAAGCATATCCATACTTCAGAAAAGACCTTAGAAACCTGTTACAAACAAGCAGGAGATTGCATACAGGTGACTAGTTATTCACAAAATGTTGAAGGATTTTACGGTGACGCAATGCTACTTTCAAACAGAACGTGAACAAAAATTCTGGTCCAAAAGCACGTGCACCCACCCACACATAGTGACACACATCCTCTCTCTCTCTCTCTCACACACACACACACTGGACTTACTCGATTGTCAATTGCAAGCTGCATGCTCCTCATCTCGTTTGAGTTTCTTTGTCTTGCAGCAGAAGCTGCAGCTGCAGTGACAGCAACTAGGAGCACTCTCTGAAGTGGGGCAAAGCCATCCCAGACTGCTGCTTCTTGCTGACCTAATTTCCCACCATTTCACTGGAGGTCTCAGCATCAGCATTCACAAGAAGGCCATTCAGGGACATCCAGGCCATGCCACCATTTGCTGCCTTATCCTCAGCGCATGGTTTGTGAGGGGATTTTTTATGGTTAAAAGAGAATGCTGAAAAAACACCCCTTCCTTTGTCATGGAAATCAAGGCATCGTAAATGATGAGAGCTGGAGCGCATTATTCTAATTTCTGAAACCTTTCTGTAAGGGCTGAGTCGTCTTCCTCGCAGAGATATGTGATGGTGCACAAATTTTTATTGCACTTCTGTGGTGAAGAGTTCCCTTCTGTCAGAATCTGACAGTTTATGTCCTTCGATTCATCGTTGCAAAGTTCGGATTCGGATTCTTGAGTTTCAGACGAGGAAGCGTCTTGGAAAGAGCTTGGAGCCTGGCAACCACAGAGCATGCCGTGGAACATAGTGGCCCTTGGTGATGGGAATGCACAGTATCAAGGACAGTGATGGCATTCATTCACCTGAAAGCTATGGCAATGAATGTGATGAGAAGCCCTAGCGCATAGGAGAGGAGAGGTTGCATGCTAGAAGCCTAAGTGACAAGCAGAGAGTGAGCTTAGGGCAGACGCGTTTGGTGTACGGAAAACGTAGCTTCTACAAACACCCACACACACACAGAGAGATCATATCTGCAAAATTGGGCTAGTCACATACACATAGAGAGAGCTGCTTACTAGGTAAACATACACACACAGAGAGAGAGATTATTTCATCAGAATTAGGAGATAGTTGTTTCCTGCAGAATTAGGTTAATCCCAATCACACACGTGCGTGCGCGCGATTTGAGCGCACCTGGATGGGATAATTGATTAAAATTTGAGAAGTTCGGCACGGGAGCGATGGTTGTTCGAAAGCTGCCATAGCAGCCTGACTGAAAAGGATGAGCCACTCTCTCGCGAGCCACCAAAGCAGGCTTTGGCATGGCGGACAAAAACATCCCCAGAACCCTTACGAGAAAGCCTCTCCTCAGCCTTCAAGCTTAGCACAACATAAGCAGATTTGACACAGCAAAGCTATCGATAGCCTGCGGAAGAAGCTAGGGGCAAGCAATGGCATAAGAAGGGGCAAGCTGGCCATGCTCTTAGGGAGAGGGAAGATGATTCTGTTGAGAAAAAGTGCCTGGTATCGCTTGGGCTGAGGACAAATGGAGAACAAAAAACGGCTTAAAAGAATTGGTGCAGAGAAGCGTGGGATTCCTCTCTTCCTCCACAAGTGGCGAATGGTTGCTTGTGCCGTCTTCGAACCAGGCCTGAAATTTGATGCCTAGTATTGGGCTTCATAAAAAATCCAATGACGTCTTCCCCTTATTTTCAAGGCATCAAATGATGCCCTGATGTAATTTTCAAGGTTTCAAGCCTTATGTATCGATCTCTATCTCTAGCCCCAAACACCTACGGCCCACATGCCATTGTCCAGTAATGTAAATCACTTAGTTTACAAACTATCAAATCACTCATTAACAGTGTGATTGCACACACATACACATTTTGTATGCACATTGAAGCACAATGGAAGACAAAGAAGTTGATAGCAGTCCACAAACAAAGAGACTGACCGTTATCTTTTTTTTTGGGAGCAATCCTCGGCTGCAAACCTGGGTTGAGACCTCTGAACAAACACGAAAAAAGACATGAAATACTGCACTACCATAATGCCTAAAGAATGGAGGGCCAGTGCTTGAGAAGTAATTACCTTACGCATGTCATTATCCGCCTCGTCCTAGAGGACTGAAGGGCACAATTCCTATACCCAACTCCCTGAAAAAACCAGCATCCCTTGGAAAAAAAGTCAACATGGAGAATCATATATCACAATAATATATGAATGAAAAACCTGCAAGTGGGTATGACTTCTCGTTCAGCATCACGAGTCCACAAGGACCATTCCAATTGGACTGCTGTAATAGGATGGATTGCATGAGCTCGCCGAATAGTAGAAGCTTAAGCCTCAGAAAGGCCCAAGTACTTGACCTTCAACCAGCTTTTTCATTTCTCCAATCTGTTTAAAGCTGTAAGAGGGTTATCTTTGACTCATCAACTTGTAAATAAACAACTGAAGATGGCATTTTCAGTCATCTTAACTCGTCCTCTTCCATGCGCTTGCAAGAGGACAGCATTCTCTTGATGAGAAAACGTTTTTAAGCTCTTGTATTGTGTGTATTTTTGTTGCATACATATCCATCAATATTATCCTTCGCATGGATTGGCACTGTATGGTTTTGAAGAATGAATGATTCCTGCTAAAAAATAATTGAGCATATCGAAATCCACAAGAGAGAACTCTGCACTTACCGTGACCTCAATGGGGACTCTGGCATCTATGCGATGCACATAATAGAGATCACCATGTCCTCGCTTTCTACCACATCCACTATGAGGGATGAAGCTGCATCGGCTAGAGCCTAGCACTTCTTTTCCACCAGCTACTACTCCAAACCCTGCAGCATACTATCAACAAAAATAGAACTTGACCAGCTCTTTGATATACAAAATACTCAAAAAATGCCAATAATCATCACATACCATCTCAGCTACATCAAGAAGAATGGCACCTCCAAGTTCCAACCATCGTCCCGTACGAAGAGAGCTGAGTTGAGCATGGACTCCACTGAAGTATATTATCACTCCTACAATATCTGCTCCAAGCAAGATAAACTCACAAACATGGATGAGTAAAACACATACTTGCTAGGCTATAAGTGACGTTCTTTTCTCCCTTCTACAGCTACAACTTTCTTAGCCTTTGCTACAAACAAACTGCAATCATCCCTATGAGGCAACAATTCAAATCACCTGGCACCAGACCATAACAACATTAAATTTACCTTAATAATTTTATGTCAAACCTGCAAAAGATGGGGAAAAAATTTACTCCAGACCAAATCAAGCTTAAAGCTGCTCCGAACCAAATCAAGCTGAAAGCTGAAATTTACTTCATGATAGATACGCTATGGATGAGAAACCCAGAATTTTGCCAATAATTAAAACTTTTTCAACATAACTCCAAACCAAATCAAGCTGAAAGCTGCTCCAAACCAAATCAAGCTGAAAGCTGACAATAGCAACATGACTCATAAGCCATCACAAACCCACGATTGGCAGCATGCTATTCCATTGAAAAATGAGTCAAACGTTGCTCCAAACCAAGTACATTGAAATGCATGAATCATAAGCCATCACAGACCCTTCTCGCTTTCACATCTTTCCAAATTTCATGAACGCATGGCCAATCCACATCATTAACATCAGGACCAAGAAGGGAGACTCTCATCAAGGCATCAAGTGTGCTCACTTCCAAGCATTGACGTAGATCACTTTTGATCATATTTTGCTTTGAAAAGCCTCTTTCGCATGATACTGATGAGGCAAGAATCACCAAAATAGCTTGCCAAAGCTTCATCATGTTGGGGTATGTGTTCTGCCATTCAGTATTAGAAGCAAAAACACGCCATGCATCTATCATGTTCATGCCTTCACAACCATAATACAAAGTATCTGTGAATGATAATACCTCATTTTTGCAACCTTGTTCATCCACAAGGTATCCCCCAAACCTCTCCAACAATTGATCAAGCCACATGGAGACTTTCTTCTCTCTTTCCGTAGAGTCTCGTGGTCGTTTTTTATCACGTGGGTATGCTGTGGATTGAAAAGCTTGACAGCATTGAATAGAAACACATCTGGAAATCTATCATTAATGCAATCCACAACCTTTTGTACAAAAGCCTTAGCAAGCATAGTGCAACTCATTACATCACCTGGTAATACATCCAATGGAAGACCATCTTTATCCTTACCCGGAATACATGTGTATAAGAGTTTATGCGCATAGACCTTTCCATCATCATTTACATGCTGTAGAAACCCACTTTCTGAATCAGCCATAAACTTCTTTAGATAGAGTGTGCCTTTTCCAAACTACTCCCGCAAGAACTTTCTTTTCAACGAAGAAATAGTTACATCTATGCAAGTAGTTATTGAAGATATATCAATGATGTCTGCCTGAAACTGTTTGCTTAGCATATTCAAGTCATTCAAGACATCAGCCAACATGTGAATGCAAAACAAGACCTTATACACTCTTAGTTTATTGTACCATGCAGGTGCAGATTCTTGCCAAAAGCTCAAAACAGCAGGCATTAGCTTTGTCAACCGCACCATAACGTTACCTCTGGCGAGCCATCTGACATCATGAATACGTAGCACTTCAAAAACCTGCAAATTCATCTCTTGTAACAAATTTTGGAATTCTGTATGTCCTATGCTAGATGCAGATATCCAAGTATACACCTTGTTAGCCATTTTATCAATATACCAGAGACAACTGAAGCATTTTGCTGCATCAACTACGGCAAGAGCTTCCCTTTGAGCTATACAATGTATGTTTACAAGGTGAGGCACATCTCGTTTTAACTTTGCTACAAGACCATCATTACAACCCAGCATGGAACTATCTCCATCCGTTGCAATTCCCACCATGCGATGCTTTTCAAGACCACACTCATTAAAAACATTATAAATTGCATCATATTTTGTCTGAGCACAACCATCACTTACCAAAACCAATCTTGCAAACTCAATATTACATAAAGCTTTGCCATTCATAGGCAAAAAGCAAAGATAAATAATCAAATGCTTTTCTAATCCCCTATCAGTTGTCTCATCCACAGTCACTCCATAAAAAGGGCTTTGCAATAATTGTTTAAGTTGAGATCTTTTTATATACTCAGAAATGGAAATGACAAAATCTCTGCATGCTATTCTATTTGTGTATGAAGAATAGTCATGCTGTATAGGCATATTCTCCACACCCATTGCATAAGCAAGATCACATAATTTCTCATACTTTCTCAATGCTAAGTCTTGTTGTGCATTAAAATAGGCTAGCTTCATCACTGTTATCACCCTGGATGTGTTTCTACATGTCATTACCTCAATATGTGCTGGCATTTGTACCCCACACTCACTTCGATACCTTCCAGCAGCCCATGCATGTTCTCTAGACTTTCGATGCTTTCTAATGGCACTTAGCATGATACTTTTGCATCCATTTCCTCTACCCCATGGTCTTTCAACTTGTATTTTTCACACCAAATGCACTTCATGAATTCTTCTTTACCACAAACTACATGTTTGAGAAAAGCATATTTACGTACCCATTCTGAACGAAACTTACGTACTGGACCTTTCTTCTTCTCTTCACTATCTCCAGTGGTGGTAGAAGGAGCCCTTACTGTCTCCTCTCCGAGTACCTCCATGTCAAAGTCAAGCTCATCCTCGCATGTCTCAATTTCAGAATCAGCAAATTCGTTGTTGTTGTCATCACTTACGCTAAATATCTCCTCCATCACTACATCATGTCTTGTCTGCCTCCTTGATGGATGTTCTTCAATCCTAGTCTCATTCACTTTTCCTTTGCCAAAAAGTTGAACGAGAGTAGTTTGACTCATCTAGCAGAATATTAAGAGCAATCAAATCATCACTAATCATCGATACCAAACACTTGCAAGTAAATGCAATTTCATATATGAGCATAGTGAAAAAAATCAAGTTTTGTCTAACCTTTGTTTGTATATTCATGCCTCTTGATGATGAAGGTGCACCGGAAGTTGCCGAGACGAACATCTTTAAGTGAGTCCTTCAACACACACTGTAGCTGCACCGAAAACTGGACATTGAGCGACAACTTACAAGATGCAATGATGCATGCGCCTCAGCTTTAATCTAATTATTAAGCTATATAACTGTCTGCAACGTTGTTGCAACTTGCCATAGTGGAAGAGCGTGCTGGCCAGCGAGCTGTGGCCCATTGTGCGACAGTTTAACAGGCCACACAAATCAATGCCACAGATGCTTTCCCATGCAATCTCACAAGAACAAATTTCTGAAGCTTACAGCAAAACCTACAAAAACGGCTGGATTTTGACATACTCGCCTGAAACGTTGAATAATCACCGGATTCGACAGCAGCAAGGGCAGCGTTGGCAGCAACAACAACGGCACCGGCAGCAGCACCCACTGTCACGATGCTGCACCCACTGTCACGATGCTGCACCCACTGTCACGACGCCCGTCACAGCAGTACTGATGATGAAGAGGGCTGCGGTGGCGTGCCTAATTGCATGGCGGTGGAGAAGGCGCCCGACAAATACAACTCGTTACTCCAGTCTCCCGAGTCCCGCCTGCTGGAGAGAGAGGATGGGATAGATAGGGCCCGGCGGCTCGGTCGGCCACTCCTGCTGCCAGCTGGAGAGAGAGGATGGGATAGATAATTAGATAGGGCTAGACTTGCTGGAGCCTGGGACTCGGCCCCCGGACATTCGACGTGCGTCGTGGGCGCCGACCCCCGGGCACTGGGCAGCCTGGAAGTGTGTACATGCGTCGTGGGCGCCGGGCGGTGGCCCGTGGGGCTGAGGGCGCTTCAGCCTTCCATATATTTAGGGCCTAGGCCCATATATATATATATATATATATATATATATATATATACCCATGACTCCTTAGGGGTTTTTATAGGGTTTCTTTTGACGCCTTAGTCCCATTGGTAAGATTTCGTGTTGACACCTTAGAGCATTGTGCAAGGTGTATTTGACGCCCAAATTTGTGGATGACGCCCAAAATGGGTATCAAATTTCAGGCCTGCTTCGAACATAAGGGTAAAGGGTGGAACGCTTAAGGAGTCCTCTCTCTCTCTCTCCAGGCTGTTTGAGGTCCCGACCGTTAGAGCCTCGTGTAATTTTAAATCTTCGATCTTCCCAGGGTTTATTATTAGTTCATGCCTCGTGTAATTTTAAATCTTCGATCTTCCCAGGGTTTATTAGTTCATGCCTAGGGTTTATAAGTTCATATGTAGCCGCCTCCAAATAAGGATGGTTGCATATGAGACGACACAAGTCTATTGGGGTCAGATACTCACCTTGCCGAATCATGTGTCATGGGGATTTCGCAGAGGAGCTGCCAACTCAACTTATGGGTGCACTAGCCTGTCGTACAAATGACCACTTTGTTATCACACGGAGAGCTCTAAGTACTAACCTCGAGCACTTGGGACTTGACTAAGAGAGTTCGAGCCAAGCCGGGGAAGAGCAGAGGCGAGCAGATTTCCGAGGCGAGCCGAGCCGAGCAAAGCAGAGTAGAGCAGAGCAGATTTCGAGCTGAGCAGATTACTAAGAAGAGCAGCGGAATAGACCGAGAGGAGATGTAGAGGACAACAAAGAAGCAGGGGAGCAGACTAATGTGGTGTGGAGGAAGGGCAAGCTTGCCTTGATAGAGGCAAGGGAGATTCCTACACGTAGTTCACTCAAGCAAGAGGTGGAAAGGGATGCAATGAGGAAGCCCAATTCATACCCAACCATGTAAGCTTCCATTAAGCTTGAGCATGAATCAATCCAATGCATGCAAGATAGAAAGGGAGAGGTAGAAGAGATCTCACATGAATTGTATTGCAAGGGGAATGGCATGCTCTATTGCTTAATAAAATTGCTAGTGTCTATACTTGGCCAACATGGTTAAAAATAGTCCATGGCTCACCAATCTAGCCTATAACAAGTATGTATATGAAGTCTTGGACTTCCCCATTTCACATTAAGCACATAGTAAAGCCACTTCATATGATCCAGCGACATGCTTACAAAGAAGCTTGTGTCACAAAAAGTGATGATGTAACGCCTTATAAAACTTCAGACAAAGCGAGGCCATGTTAATTGGAGTGGCTAACATGCATCCTCCCTAAAGGTGACCAAGTCCTCGTCTCACCACCCAAAGGTGACCAAGTTAATTGGAGTGGCTAACATGCATCCTCCCTAAAGGTGACCAAGTCCTCGTCTCACCACCCAAAGGTGTTGACGATTTCTTGGTGTTAGAGGCCTATCCAAGGCTCTTCTAGAAGCCTATGTTCAACTTATTTCAAAGGTGAAAAAATGTGTTGCCCCTGTGGGATTTAATATGTTCATAATATTCCCACGTTGAGGTAAAAAACAAGGCTTTCTTGCTTAGCCCAAGCCACTTTGGGCACCATATCTCAGGTACAAGCACTATACACTTAAAAAATTTGCAAGTGGCAAGGTTTGGCACTTTGTCATACAGAGATCTATGAAATTTTTCATCCGAAGCCTCCCCTTTGTGGTAGTATTTGGGGGTGGCCCTTCAAAGTATGAGTAATTACAAAAAGGACCAACTTTCTTGAATTGTAGGAATTTCCACCATCGGTAGAGTGGCACCGAGTGGCATGTACACTAGGTCAGTTCAGACTTCTCTCTCTCTCTCTCTCTCTCTCTCTCTCTCTCTCTCTCTCTCTCTCTCTCTCTCTCGTGATTCTCCTATAACTTGGTATTCTTGAGATATTGCTTTCTCCACTTTGGTATTGTTTGAGGTATGGCTTTCTCTACTTTGATTGCAAGCCCCATTGGATATTCAACTAAGACGTCGATGCTCCGCTTTCTTTGACTCTCATAATATTTTTGTAATTTTTATATGAGCTCAATGAGAATGCAATTATTATTATCGTCGTCTTTGTACAAGCTGAGGTTGAATGCATGGGATGACCTCAGACTTCTAGAGGGTATCTTGATGAGCTCAATGAGAATACAATTATTATCGTCGTCTTTGTTAGTGCACTTGGATTCACCTTGGCTTTCTAACTAGCAAATTAGTGTCACGATGTAGCGGTTGAGGCTTTAATAGGACCTTGGTAGTCTATGTGTGTCTTGGTAGGACTTGGCCATGGCAATGGGGGTGATTGGCACACTTGGAGGGGTTACACTTGGTGGCTCAACTTTGAGGATTGGGATTCATTAGGTTTTTTGGCTTCACTCTGGGGATTGACCTAGTTGGCTTGGCCGGAATGGTAGCTTTATCTCTCCACACTTGTTTGACCTTTGGTGGTGGTGTTGGGGCCACATCACCTTGAGTCTCTGCTCCATCTTGGGTTGGACACTTTGCCTTGGGGGTAGGGGTACCTTTAACTTAGGGACCCACTTATGGGGTTGCCTTCATAGTAGCCCTAAGCTGACTTGAGCTATCAAAACTTCTTCAAGATTCACTCGGGCTCATGTTTGGGATTTGGCTTAGATTGACAAGGCCTTTGGTTGGCATGCTTAGGCTTTGATTGGAGTCGCTCCTCGGTGGAATGTGGTTGCCAGACCTTGGTTTTGGCATCATAGTTTCTTTGGCTAGCCATGGCACTTTTTGGTGCCCATTCTATATTGCTAGTGTGAAAGCTTCATGTATTGGACACAAGAACACACCTTATCCCACTTAGTCTCAATGTAAAAGCAACCTATCCCACATGGTTATCCATATGTAAAAGGGTCAAATCAATCATCCATTGAGTGTGTGAAAAGGGTACCTATCCATAGCTTACATCATAGGTGATGTCATGATATAATGTACCTTTAGACTATAAAGAGGCATTCCACTCATGAATAAAATATTATCTTTTGCCCTTGTCTTGTGTGCACTCTCTCTCTTGTTCAACTCGGCTTAATCTTAATCATGTCTCTTAAGCTTGTGATTAACTACGAGCCACCATAGCTCATTGCACTCTTACAGTGCACTCTCACACGATGTGTGTCAATTTCTCAACAAGAGTCTCCCTTGGATGGAGGTTATTAAGGTCGGTAATTGGGTGAAGAGGTCTTCATAAGGTTTTAGATTATCTAAGAGTTTGAGGGGTTGCCTATGCAATGAGCAATGAGTTTGGTTAAGTTTAGAAGTTTCCTTAGCCAAGAGTGGGGCTTGCTTTGAAGATGAGATGCCGAGGGGGTAGCCCAAAAGAGCAGGGCTTGCCTATTAGATGAGGCTTGGGATGTTGAGAGGGTATCCTCATCCAATAACACAGTAACCACTTTACTAGGGGACTCTAGTGTTGCCAATTGATTTTGATTGTGTAATCAGTGGTGGTGGGCAACAATCCATCCCCTTCCAGGAGGATGCCGAGAGCAAGGCTCGCTTTGAAGATGAGGCTCGAGATGCTGAGGGGGTATCCTCGTCCAATACCACAGTAACCACTTTAGTATGGAGCTCTAGTGTTTCCAATTGATTGTGTAATTAATAGCAACAATCCATCCCCTTCCAAGGAGGATGCTTATGACTTCACGTAGAACTTATAAAAGACTGGCATGATTCCAATGAAGCATTATATTTTAAAATAATTCATAGTCAGGGTTTGGTAGTAGAGATTCATTTTTTACAAGCTAAAATGGCAGGCAAAGTTGTATTTGGGATGCTTTTCGCTTGCTGAGGATAAGCTTGATGGGACCAACCACCCATTGTGGTCTTATATCATGCATCATGTATTGGTTGCCAAAGGGCTTTGGAATGTTGTTATTGGCATGAGGCATGCCCTGTCTTGCTAGTGTAGGATAGTGCATGTGTTGAAATCTATGGTACCTTCACTAATGTAAGTAGATTAAGCTAATCATATGCTAATGATGAATGATTACACTAAGCTAAGGTGGATGTAATTACACCCATGATGATGTGTGTGTGCAATAGACTCAAATCAATTAGATTCCAAGATAGATTAGCTTGGACTCATAAAGAGACTTAAGATGTGTGCAAGTCCTTGTACTTCCATTGCTTGAAAATGACCACTTTTATATGGGTAGAGTACATCTTTGCTTGTTCTATGCATGTGGGATAATCCTGTTTTGCCATATGGCTTCATGCTCACTTACTCACTCCTTGTCTCTACATGTGCTCTATGGCACCACACTTCCATTGCTTGAAAATGACCCCTTTTATATGGGTAGAGTACATCTTTGCTTGTTCTATGCATGTGGGATAATCCTGTTTTGTCATATGGCTTCATGCTCACCTACTCACTTCCTGCCTCTACATGTGCTCTATGGTACCACACTTCTCAACACCCCCCCTTGGTGCCATATCTTTGGCTCAAGGTGGTCGGATATGTGAGTTACAACAAACATTACCTCCCCTAGGTACTCAACTGCCTACTCTTAGGTAGTCAGGTAGATACACACAACAAACAAGATGAAATGATAAGATGGGTGTCTACTCATATGGTGACCCCTCTTTTATAATAGATGGCTAGGGTAGTGGTGGTGTTTGCCTCCTTGCTCTTTAGAAGAGCTGATCACTAGGGATCTCTTCGTACTTGTTGGTGGTCGAAGTAGTCCCCATAAAGTTACATTCGCTTTTCTACAATCTGCAATCTTCTTCTTTGTGCCCGAATTTGTTGCAGCAGTTACACTTTGGCTTGTCTTTGAACTTGCATTCATTTTGAAAGTATCCTTTCCTACCACAATTATTACACTTCACATTGCTTTTGTTGAACAATGCATGCTCAACGGTGCTGGGATTGCTTCCTTTCAATTCTCTCTCCTTCTCCAAAAGGGAGGAGACACATCCATCAAATGTTGGCTCTGCTAGATTCTTCAAGGTTGTGACAAGTGCATTGTATTCCTTTGGCATGCTTTTTAAGATTATTGCACCTACATCTTTATCACCAATCTTAGCATCTATGCCATCTAATTGGATCATGATGCTTTTCATTTTACTGACAAAATGAGCCAAAGATTCATTAAAGTTCATTTTTAGACCATAAAACTCAATCTTTAAGTGAATTTCTTGGTTCTTTGCCTTAGCTCCAAACACGAGATTCAATGTATCCCATGCATCCTTTGCATGTTCCTTAGAGTCAATGTGATGAACAAGATTAGTACCCAAGTGTAAACCAATAAGTGACAATAATTTCTCATCTTTTTCAATACACCCTTCACTTGGCTCATCCGGCACATTTTTCTTAATGATTTTCCACAATTCCTTATGCATTAGAAGGTACTTTATCTATGTAGCCCAGGTGCGGAACCTTCCCCATTGAACTTCTCTACATGCAAAGTGATGCTTGTTGATGTTGCCATAATGAGAAGGTCTTACCAAAGAACTTATGATGCTTCAATTGGCAGTGTCTATTCTCATACAACTTGGCAAATGTGGGTGCTTTAAATAAGATGAAATGCAAGTAGTAGTGCGTGTGCTTCCAATTTTCAGTTTTTGCTTATAGAGCTTCTTGAGGATATCCCCAATGCAAAGTTAGTGCTTGTGATGTGTAAACACACTAAATGCAATCTAATTGCTCAATTGTATCTCCAATTGCACCCAATTACTGCTAATTACCTGTTAATTATCTTGATTAGTCTTAATCATAGTGATTAAGTGGTCAAGAAAGTGGAGGCTCAAATGAGCTTATGGAAAGTCAATTTTATGCGGCTTTTTACATAGGCCTCTTGCCCTTGATGAGATTGAGTGGCCTAAGCCACAAAAACCAACTCAAAACATAAAAAAATTCCCAAATTTGATAGAAATCAGCTGACTGGTTTTTTGTTTGTTGTGATTGAACCAGTTGATCATTTGGCATGAAACTTGATATGTAGGGTCCTCATACCATTGCTAGACTACATGTAAGAGGGCTTGCCTTAATTGGAAACACAAGCGATAAACAATGCAGAAGAATAGTTTGTGTTAAATCGTGAAATTCGAGCTGCTGGCACCGAATTTGTTCAATTCCCTTGAGATACAGGTTAGCAATGGACTAGTCAAGAGGCCCCTAAAGTGGATTGGGAAATGGTGAAGAGAAATGAGAGAATAGAGAGCTCAAAATCTAGCCACAAAGAGGGGAGAAATGGATAAGATGGATTAGAATCACTAATGATGTAATTAGTAAAATACAATGCTAAGAAAGTGCTAATAGAGAGCTCAAGGAGAGAGGGAAGGCTCTGATACCATGTTGAAATCTATGGTACCTTCACTAATGTAAGTATATTAAGATAATCCCCCTATTAATGATAAATAATTACAATAAGCTAGGGTGGATGGTGTCTAATTACACCCATGAGATGACGTGTGTGTGCAATAGACTCAAATCAATTAGGTTCCAAGATAGATTAGCTTGGACTCATAGAGAGACTTGAGATATGTGCAAGTGCTTGTACTTCCATTGCTTGAAAATGACCCCTTTTGTAGAGTACATATTTTCTTGTTCCATGCATGTGGGATAATCCAGTTTTGCCATATGGCTTCATGCTCACCTACTCACTCCCTGCCTCTACATGTGCTCTATGGCACCACACTTCTCAACATGTATTTTGGATGATAATACTAGTGAGATACTAGTTCAAATATATTCACACCTCCCATAATGAAATAAGCCAGGGAGGATGGCTGTTGAGAAATGTGGTGCCAAAGAGTACAAGGAAGAGATAGGGAGTGAGTTGAGTAAGACAAACAAGAGCAAAGGCAAACATGCAGCCACATGAGCAAAGGGAGGATGGCTGTTGAGAAATGTGGTGCCAAAGAGTACAAGGAAGAGATAGGGAGTGAGTTGAGTAAGACAAACAAGAGCAAAGGCAAACATGCAGCCACATGAGCAAAGGGAATCATCCCACATTGATGTACAAGCTCGAGGGTGTACCTCCTCATATAAAAGGGGGCTATTTCAAGCAAAGAAGTCATATCACTAGCACACATCTCAAGCCTCTTTATGAGTACAAGTCTTAATCTTGTAGCCTAATTGTGCTTGAGTCTATTGCACATACTCATCATCATGAGTGTACTTAGGCACCATCCACCCTAGATTAGCTTAATCATGTGTCATTGTAGGTCATTAGATAAACCCTAATATCCATAGCTATGTGTAAGAGATATCATGAATATCAACATGGTATTAGAGCCTCTCCTTTCTCCATGAGTCTCTCCTAGTGTTCGATAGCCAAACCCTAACATCATCAGTGCAAAAAACTTGATTAGGGCATTAATCTTGATCTTATCCTCTTTTCCCCTTTATGGCCAGAATTTCTTGAGCTCACCATTGCTCATTGCCTTCACCATTGACCACCAAATTTTAGGGTTATCTCAAGCACATCAGGGCGTATACTTGACCCAGAGGAATGAGCATTTAGAAATGACTATTTTTGCCATTGCCCTACTGCCTGCATTTTTGCTTCATTTGACGAATGTGCTTCAAGATACTCTAATTTCTCTTAGGCATAGCTAGAGCATAACCCTAGCACGCTAGAGTTCAAATCCTAGCCCAAATAGTCCACTATACGACTCATGAGGAGAAAAAAACCAATTGACAATTTGCTGATGATTTGAGCATTTTTGTGTGGATTGAGCTAGTTATTTTTGAGTGTGCCTTATCTACTCATCAAGGGCAGCACTTTGATGAAAAAATACCCATCAATGATTATCTCTCCAAGCTCAATTGAACACTCCAGTTTCAATTGGTGTTAATCAGTCTCATCAAGAAGTAGTTAGTGTCACTAACAGTCAATTAGTTGTTGTAAGCAAACCAAATCACAAGTGGTGGTATTGTTTGGCATATGCGAACATTCACTTGCATTAAAATCTCTCTCATGTCACATTTGTCTCCAATTGCTTTGCAATAGTAAAAGGGTTCATCATAGCATAAGACATCACCTTTTTCTCAAATTTTTGTTCAATGGACTTGCATAGCCCTTCCCCATAAGGGTGATTATGTGATTACTAAGACATACAGCGCATCTTGTAGTATTGTCATGGTCTCTAGGAAGATAATAATAAAAAATTATAGTACACCTCGAGACTCACTCGGACATTTTGTGCACAATGCTTGCACACAACGTTACCAAACTTAGGACCAACCAATCCAACAGAACAACTCTGTTTCAGTCTACCTTTCCACTACATTTCATTCTGGTAGTGCAAGCTAAAATAGTAAGGGCAATCAATATTCATGCACCACAAGTGGCTAGAGCATCTACTCAAATGCACAACACCATTAAAACAATCATAACTACATGTGATAGAGCATCTACTCAAATGCACAGCACCATCAAAACAATCATAACTACATGTGACATACTCTATCCACCATGAGTGCCACCATCATGCTTTTGTTTCATCCGAGGCATAATTTACTTCGTAGTACATGCAAGAAGTCCTTAATGTTATTTGTGCTTTTTTGCTAGTTTGTGATGTGTTTTTCATTACCTTTTCTTTGAGTTGGATAAGCCCCTTGAGATGATGAGGTAGCTCTTAGTTATCTTTAAAACACACTAAAAATCTCAGAGAATGATGCTTTGTAGAGGAAGAACGAAGTAAAACATTGATAGGGGGTGCATAGATAAAGAGGAAAAAAGGTTTTTACTAATGAAAGTTGATTACAAGGAGTATCATGGATCAAGGCTCTGATATCGTGTATTAGTGTCTCCATGATTAGAGCTCATGCTGTGGTGGGCGAAAGATGTCCATGATGTAAGTGTAGGAGCAGAACTTGTGCAAAGAGAGATGGAGAGAGAGGTTCAAGCCATGGAGATAGTGCTTAGAGAGAGAGAAGGATAGAGAGAGAGAGTAAGAGGGAGAGAAGGATGTGATAGCCAACAATAGAGAGAGATTGGACAACACAACAATGATTGCATTAGAGATTTGTATTACGATAATCCTTCCAACATGTACAATGCTTTATATAGACACCAAGGCCTATGTTCTCTTATTAAAAGAGTGTTCACACACTAATGAACACTTATTAGGTCATGCACAAATTAGAAGAGGAAGGAAATCGGGTATGTCTCACCTACTATCACACCCACTCTCTCTCTGTCACAACAAACCCAAAAAAAAAGATCCATCCTATAAAAGAAAGGCAAGACAGAATTCACACCCATGTGCTCTCAACTCTGAAGCATTAGCTTGGCAACAAGCCAAGACTTTGAAGGTTTACTTGCCCTTCCAAGAGAGGATTTAATTCCTTCAAGAAGAGTATAAGAAAATATAATCTCAACTTTAAGACGTTAGCTCTATCTCAATGTGATGTTGTTATGGCTCACCCTAACCCCCCTTGAAACACATCCAACAAGAGATTACCTGGTGAGCCGCAATTGTCGTGTGAGAATCTTTTCAATGGCTGAGCTCATAACCCTTAAGGTCTCCTAGCTCTACAACTCCTTTTGAGAAGTAATTCCACCATGCCTCCTGTGTGAGCGTTGTCACACCGTCGTCGCACTACGTTTACTCATCCCTCCTCTCACCTCACATCACTCACACACACTCACTACCATGCATTAGAGAGAGAGATTAGCAAGAGAAAGACTCTATTGCACAATGGGAGAGTATGTTGTATTATGAGAGAAATTCATTTATATACATGGCCATAAGTGTTCACACTCATTTAAACTGTGGCCAGCGGGGCACTTTAGGCTTATAAGAGGCCTAATGTTATTACAATGACTACTCTCATAATATATCCATGTATCTCTCACTTTTAAGTTTTTTAAAACACTCTTTGCATTGTTTTAACTTTTTCAAAATGCTTAGAGTTAGACATTGCCCGAGATCAGGGTAAGACCTCTCCTTTGCATTTAAAAAAAAGAAGCCAATCATTGTACTTTCATCTAACATCAAACATCACCATTTCATGTAATTATTTCATCAAGCTTGTTCCAAATCATTGAACTGCAACTTGTAAGAGACTAGACCATTGCCATCATTGAACCTAGACAAAGCTGGTAAGTCTCACATAGCATCAATCATGACAAATATCATAGAAAGGTTCATTGAGGAAGGGACATACACACAAGCAAAGCACCTCATTAGCATGAATGGGTACACACATGTGCATAAGCAAAGAAAAGATACACAAAGCACAATCCTAAGCATGTCCAAAGTACAAGTGCATGAGATGACCACAACACACAACATGGCATCCACACTAAATGCATCAAAGGCACATAAGGAAATCAAGAACAAAGCATCAAAGCACGAAGCATCAAGTGACAACAAGAAGAACGATGTCTAGACTAGACCAAAGGAGCTATCAAAGAGCTAAGAGTCAAGCCAAAGAGCAAAGACCAAGAGCCAACAAGCATCCAACAATGCAAAGAAGGACACGACATCGACATGAAGAATGAAGGAAGTAACAAGGGATCTTCATCAAGAAAAAGCAAGGAGACCTCTAGCAGCACTAAGCAACATCGAGCTACCAACCACACTACCCTAGCCTAAATCATATATTGTAACCAAATGAGTAGGCAAATTGATACGCAAATGTAAAACACTTGACCACCAAAGAGTAGCCAAAGAAGCATCGTGGGGGAGTGAAAATTAACCCAACCACCTCTAAAGTAACCTTTGAGCTAGAGAGTAACTAAGCCAAAGAGCCTGTGAGTCACCTAGCCAAGTTAGAAGTGAGGAGGGTGAAAATATATTGTAAAAACTAACATCCAACCACCTTGAGTAGCCCAAAGATTTGGCACCAAGGGGGGGTGTTGATAAATGTGGTGCCAAAGAGCACAAGGGAGAGATAGGGAGTGGGTTGAGTAAGCCAAACGAGAGAAAAGGCAAACATGAAGCCACATGAGCAAAGGGAATTATTCCACATTGATATACAAGACCAAGGGTGTACCTCCTCATATAAAAGGGGATCATTTCAAGAAATGAAGTCATATCACTTGCACACATCACATGAGCAAAGGTAATTATCCCACATTAATGTACAAGCCCAAGGGTGTACCTTCTCATATAAAAGGGGGCCATTTCAAGAAATGAAATCATATCACTTGCACACATCTCAAGCCTCTTTATGAGTACAAGTCTTGATCTTGTAACCTAATTATGCGTGAGTCTATTGCACATACTCATCATCATGAGTGTACTTAGGCACCATCCACCCTAGATTAGCTTAATCATGTGTCATTAGTAGGCCATTAGATAAACCGTAATCTCCATAGCTATGTGTAGGAAATATCATGAATCTCAACAATGGCAAGGATGCACATGCACATGCATTGGTGGCACTTCCATGAAAAGGAGGATTATTCTTCATATTTACCCACGTAAAATTGCCAAGCAACTTATGCTTGGCTGTACTTAGGAGTGGCCTACTTACGCAAGAAGTTAGAGTCTGAGCATATGAATGAGGCTCGATGGTGAGTCAGTTGCAGTGCTCTTGCAAGAAGAGCAATCCTAGAAAAATTGAACTAGTATGCATGTGGAAGATCAAGCATTCACTACCACTACCCAAAAAGCCTTCTCTCAGGGTGGCTACAAGCTAGAGGCAAAATCGGCCCATTCTTTTGGCAAGGATACTGAGAAGGGGGGTGATAAGCCTAAGGCGAAAGGTAAATGTAACTATTCTTAGAACCCATGCCATTATATCAATGAATTCAGAAGAAGGCTGGAGAAAGAAAAGAAGAAAGAGTTAGGCAAGTGCTAAAAAGGAGGACTCAGTCCTTTCTAAGACCCTCCCTCAATTCCACACACAAGGAATATCTCATGGTCCCTCCCTCATGACTTATTAGGTCTACACAAGCCTCTCATGGGCATGACTCACAGACACGTACATGCCTCTCTCAGGCAACACCCATTTTAAGGCTCTCCATGGCCTTGGTAGGGCACCCTCATATAAATAATACAATCAAGTCTCCACACAGACTTACAAACATGATACTCTTGGAAACCACATGGCACATCTCGATCTTCCTTATGGTTCTTCATGACCACCAAGAGCAATATCTACCTCCACTTAGGCATCTTCACACTAATGTGACCACCACATGAATTTTCATGAATTGCATGTGAACAAGGGCTTAATTTAGGACCCTTTACACCACACATTATAAATCCTTTATCTATAGGATTTATAACCCTATCCATAATTATGTGCTTTGTGTTGACTAACTACTGCCAAGGACATGAGTGCCCCATTAGTCCTCAAGATTCTTGATGACTATTGTGGTCAATGAGCTTGCTCTATCTCTTAGCTTGAGAACACCATGCCCCAACTGACCTCTTATCTCTAAGGCTATCAACTTTTCCACCTTGCCCATGCTCAACGTGTTCTGTTAAACTTTCCTAACCATATGCCCACTGAAGCTGTCTCCTACCCCTTGTGATGCGTGCCCTATTTCTGCTAAGTACTACCACCAGTTGAGGCCCGTTATTGGGAATGAGTCGTGGTCTCTTCTCTAGAGTTTCTCTTGGCAAATTGGAAGGTCGCTCACAGTCAAAGAAGAAAGTAGGGCACTCTTTTGACTGCCTTATTTCTACTATTGTACTATTGATTCTACCAAGATCGATGTTGATTGTCGAACAAGTGAAGCTGCAATTTGTCACCTATGAGGATGCACAATAGATTTGCACTAGCTATTACTATTAGAGCTACATATGATGTTGTATTAAACTGCACCTTTGGAGGATGGTCTCTTACTTATAGAAAGAGCTTATGGTCACTACTACACAAGGAAGAGGATGTGCTTGGTGTTCTCTCAGTCTTCTCTCTGAGGTACATAAGGAAGCTACACCCAATCTTCTCTCTCTACCAATAGCTACTTAGAGGAGCTTATTTAGCAATGTGTTATGGCTACCTCTGCTTATAATGCTTGGCTACTTGAAGGAAACCAACTCACTACTAGTTGCTAAGATTTGTACTACAACCATTATTAATCTGTTCTCTTTGCCTTTGCTTGTAATGCTTGGCTACTTGAAGGAAATCAACTCACTGCACTGGTTGCTAAGATTTGCACTATAACCATTGTTCATCTGCCCAACAGAAGATGAAAACAAGTGTTGTGAATGTGCTAATGGAAAAGAATCTATCCCTAACCTAGCCATCATGGCTAGGATACCATGTGGAAAAAGCATGGATCTAGGCGAGGCTATGGAGTTTTAAAGCTAATGAAATCCTTTAATGAAATATTAAGAAATAAAACACTTAATAAAAAGATTAATCAATGATGGATTAACTGTTGACCCCATTTTGAGGTTAACTTAGCATCTCTCCGTTACATATAAGAGAGATAGCACAATAAGTGTAATGAAACGATACTATAAATGTTGTAATTATGAGAATGGTTGGCCATGCACAAGCATATGTATTTTTAAGAATTTAGTTTATCGCTTTTTAAGTTTTATGCATCTAAGTGTGAATAAGGGCCAGCTGTATATAAATAACAAATTCTCATAATGCAAAGACACAATCCCCCTTTGTGAGAGAGACAATTGAGAGGAGAGAGAGCTTCATTCTTGGTGCATGTTTCTCATATGCTTGTGTTCATGAATGTGAGTAGAGAGGAGTGAGTGTCCTTGTACGAGGAAAGAGAGAGAGCTTCTGACAGGACCATGGTACATGGAGATTAGATTATTTTATAAATTTAATAATAAAATAAATAAACCATAACATCATAGCATAAATCAAGAGCATCAAAATCAAAGAACACAAGATTGGATCGTGTGCAATCTCCCCCCGCCCCCCGCCCCCCCTCGACGTGTGTGGCTCCACTCCCACACGTGGTATTTAAATCATATTAATAAATTTAGCCCTTGGAGCCATAAATAGCATAGCTTTTCCAAAATTGGACCTTTTACAAAATTGAACCTTAGTCCCAATGCTTTTAAAGCATCTCATCAAAAATAAACCTTGCCCAATATATGTACTATGGGCAAACCATACAAAATTAAATATTTAGCACACATGTGCTTGGCTAGATAATCTCGTCCAATGTCCACCTTGGTTGTCCCAAACTCATGATCTATACTCAACATAGTCCACAATGTTAGATCGTAATTACATTAGAATCACTCACAAAAATAATTCTAACAAATGAAAATCATTCACTACCATGCTTCACACATGAACCATATGAACCATGCATCACATAATTAATTGGATTCACTCCCATGATAAACTGAAAAATCTCACTCCTGTGATAGTCCTTCGTTTGAGAAGACAACTATCCTCGGTTGTAACTATCAGCACACACACACACGAGTGATCAAACACATTAATTGTTCCCACATTCGATTCACTCACAATGTCATTATGTATTTAAGTGGATTCACTCCCACGTATCCTCACACACATCACACGTGTCTTAGAGTTGATCGGATTCACTCACGATCAAATTCACAGAAACCTTCACACGCATCACATGTGTGTTAGAGTTGATCGAACTCACTCACAATCAAACTCCTACATTGGATTCACTCACAATGTTTTCATGCATCACACGTATTCACAGAGTACACCACACGTCTCACATGTGTTACAGCCGGTTGGACTCACTCACAACCAACTAGGGTCACCCTCATCAAGAATTAATTCAAAAGAGTTGATTGGATTCACTTACAATCAAACTCAGACATTTCTTGCATGTGTCACACATGTCATAGTTGGTTGGATTCACTCACAATCAAATTAATCACACGTGGGTCACCCAAGATAATCTTTTCATTTATTGGATCACCCAATAATAAATTAATTATTGTAACATTCCCTCTTGTTGGGGTTGCAACTGACCTCAAGTGTGTATTTAATTAGCTAGTGAAGAGAGTCAGAATATAATATCCGTCCACAGATAGAATCCCTCTCAACACTAGATTGTGATAAGTTATCCATCACAGATAAATATCACTTAGATTATCCGTCTCACAGAAATCAAAAGAGTATCCTTCACATACACCGATACGAGTATCTTTCACAAACACTAACATGAGTATCTTTCACAAATACTAACACAAGTATCTCTCTCACAGACATCAACACAAGTATCTCTTACAGATATCAACACAAGTATCTTTCACAGACACTTGGTTAACCTTATTTGAAAATAGAAAGAAAATAATTTGAAGAAAGTGTTTTAAATGAGGTGTTAAAGTTTAAAGGTTGAATGTGAAATAACAATAAGTTACATACGTTCTTCGGTGATCAGTTCGAAAGAACATATGTGCATCATTTTATTAGTTCACTCAAGTCTTGATAGTGAATGATCAGTTCAAAAGAACATATGTGCATCATTTTATTAGTTCACTCAAGTCCTGATAGTGAATGATCTAATATGTATTTTCTTCTGCGTCATATAGAAAGTATATATCAATCATTGAACTATCTTGACCATTATATTTGAATTTAACTATAGTCTTTAAAATAATAATAATAATAAAATTAAAGAATGCATAAGTATGAGTTTTAGGCTTACCTCTCTAGTGGTAGAAATCATGATTGGGAGTACCCTCTTGTTTAGGTTGGTTGCCTTTGTCTTCATCTTCAATCATGTTCACGGCTATAACTTGATTCTTTTTCTTTTCTGGACACTTGTATGCATAATGTCCTTCTTTGTCTCACCTGTAACATGTAATCACACGAGGTTTTTGATCCCCATTATGGGTCTTCTTTGCAACTTCAATTTTCTTTCCATTCACTTCTGGACCATTGTGCTTCTCTGCTTTATCTTTATGCTGAAGCTTCTCAAAATGTGTAGATCGAGAAGACAGAGGAATCTGAGAATTTGTCACTATAGTGTCCCTCGAAAATCCATTTTTCTTCTTGCAGTTTGTTACTAGAGAGATGGCATTGCTAAGAGAATGAGGATGAAACATGTTCACTTCTGCTTTAATAACTGGCTTGAGACTTGCTATCAGCTTTCTCCTTTGCTCTTTTTCATGAACTTTCTCTATAGCTTGAAGTTGTGATAAGGTTTGCCAAAATATGTCAACATAGGCTAATATGTTCTTCTTTTCGAGCTATCTAAAAGTATCCCATTGCTGTCTGGCTTTACTCTTATATGGCAGAGGTAAGAAATCCTTCTTGATCAACTTCTGGAAGTCTTTCCATGACTTTGGTTTACATTTGCTCTATCTAATAACCTTCCACCAAAGAGCTGCACTACCTACCAAATGATTAGTAGTACATTTAACTTTATCCTTCTCAGAAAATTTTTCTCCAAAAAATAATCATCAAGTTGGCTCAACCATGCAAGTATGACATGTGCATCCTTTTTGCCATCATAATCCTGAAAAGTAAAAGCCTTTGTGCTAATCTTGTATCCCTTTCGAGACTCTTAAGCTTTTTGAAGTCTTTTGAAGCTTGTGAGAGACATAAGCTTTAAAAACCCAAAATAACTTTAAGCTTTTGAAAGCTTAAAAGGACAACTTTTAAGGTTCACTATTTAAAGTTTAAAGTTTATATATATATATATATATATATATATATATATGAAGGTCTTTTCTTCATGGAGTAGGTAGCCTGCGCATTAGTAAACCACCCGTGCGTAGCGCGATTTAGAGAGAAGGGAAGAAAAAAAATTAATAAAATAATAACAGTTTATAAAGCTTAAATTATATTAAGCTTAAATAAGCTTTATAAAATAGCCCTCTCGTGGCGTGCTGCGCAGGAAGAAAATGCCCCTCGGTGCATAGCGCAATCTGAAGGGAGGGAGGAGGAGCTGACGCCGCCATATTGGAGAAAGAGGGTGGGAAAAAATTTTAATTGGGATATATATATATATATATATAATTCTTGGCTCTTCAAGAAAAACTAAACCACAAATGCAGTATTATTTTTGGAGAATAGGAGGAGAAATTTTAAGAGCCCTCTAATATGGAAATTGACCATGAAGCAAGGTTAGCAATTCTGAGATGAGACCCACAATCTCCCCAGAGAGCTGAGAGCTGATTTCATCAATAAGGATAGATTATGGAGACTCGGAGAGGATTTGAATTGAGCAAGGTGGTTTTGGGAGAAGAAGGGTGGTTTTGGGAATTCTATGATGGTTTTCTTCAAAAGGGTGGCTTTCTTCCTAGCCCTTGATCCAAATCTTCATCTAATGGTCCTTAAAATTCACATAACCATACCTTCTTTTCACATAACCATACCTTCTTTTGCTGCCCAAAGGTCTTCCACACTTTCTCTTCTTTACCTCTTAGATTTTTGAACGAATTGTGTCCTTCCAAAGCCTTTGTACCCTTGTTGCGAATTCTACTCTTCCCATGCAAGTATTTTGAATTTGTTGAAAAGCCTTCAAATTTGCTCCAAGCCAATAAGCTTTGAGTAAAAATCAATTTCTTGATTTTTCTTCAACTCTCCATGACCCAAATTCAATACTTGAATTTACTGTGCTTTTAGTATCACTGTTACAAGACCATGGTACATGGAGATTAGATTATTCTACAAATTTAATAATAAAATAAATAAACCATAACATCATAGCATAAATCAAGAGCATCAAAATCAAAGAACACAAGATTGGGTGCAATCTCCCCCCCGACGTATGTGGCTCCACTCCCACACGCGGTATTTAAATCATATCAATAAATTTAGCCCTTGGAGCCATAAATAGCATAGCTTTCCCAAAATTGGGCTTTTTACAAAATTGAACCTTAGTCCAATGCTTTTAAAGCATCTCATCAAAAATAAACCTTGCCCAACATATGTACAATGGGCAAACCATACAAAATTAAATATTTAGCACACATGTGCTTGGCTAGATAATCTCGTCCAATGTCCACCTTGGTTGTCCCAAACTCATGATCTATACTCAACATTGTCCACAATGTTAGATCACAATTACATTAGAATCACTCACAAAAATAATTCTATTAAATGGAAATCATTCACTACCATGCTTCACACGAACCATGCATCACACATAATTAATTGGATTCACTCCCATGATAAAATATTCTAAAAAATCTTACTCCCGTGAGACAGCTTCATTCTTGGTGCATGTTCCTCTTATGCTTGTGTTCATGAGTGTGAGAGTAGAGAGGAGTGAGTGTCCTTATATGAGGAAAGACAGCCTCATGGTGATAGCTTGAGGGAGGAGGCAATGGAGTGAAGCTAGCCACCACTAGCATAGCTTGGAATCTCCAAAGATACATTCTTGAATGTCGGCAAGTTTTGCATGATGTGTTAAGGTAAGTATTGTATTGCACTTGGAGAGGGGTAATGTAGCCTACAACATTTTTGGCGTCGTTGTTGGGGAGCCATCGATCTTTTTATTCTCTATTTGCACTCCTTGTCAATCTTCTTACACGTCCCTTTTCCCTTAATATGGCTTCTTGAAGCTATGTGATTGGTTGAGAAGAGGATAAGTTATGGATAAAGTTGTGAGAAGAAAGAAAAAAGAGAAAAAGAAGGGCTATTTTTTATTGTTTTAGCATTTCAAATAGTTCTTTGGATTATTTAAGAGTTAGAAAAGCAAAAAAACAAAGCATTTACACTTGCACTTGCATCATAGGAACTCAATAATCATGTCGTAGTTATGCAGTGAACATCCATTTTCTATATTTTTAAAAAATCTTAAAAATTTTAAAAAATAAAGAGCCATTGATCCTTTTGCTTGCTATCACTTAAATATTTATGTGCAAAGTAATAATCTTAAAATTTTAAACTAGAGAAATTAAGATTTTCATCCCCAAACCATTGAATTTTTGTTGAAACCTCCAAATCACGACCATGATTCTCTAATAGTTCCAACTGTCTAACCAATCCCAAGATTGCGCATTACTTCTGATTCTTGATCCTGATTGGACTTGAATTCTACTTTTCCTGTTCTGGCATCTGTCCCATGATAAGGATTCAGTCTATATCTATTCACGATTTTCTTTATCCCTTCACCATCTAGACTTGCTAGTTCAAAGGTTCCCATTTCCATTTTCTTGGTAATTCTGAATGGGCATGTCCATCTCATCTTTAGCTTTCCTAGGTGAGGTCCCATTCTTAACGAGAATAGCAAGATTGCATCTCCTTCTTCAAAGATCTTGAATTTGTGTTTCTGTCCACCTAGAGCTTTCTTCTCTTCTGTACAATCTCGGCCGTCCACACACTTTGCAGTCTCCTTTCATCCAGATGAAGGAGTTGCTTAATTCTGTGCACTTATGACTCTTCTAGAGAGAGTCTTTCTGCCACCACGGCTATCCTAAGGCTTTGTGTGAGGAACTCTATGGGCACTACTGCTTCCAGTCCATACACCATGTTGAATGCCCATTACATTCTTGTAAGCTATTCTGAATGTCCATAATGCTGAATGTAGCTTCGTGTCGTCCCGGTCGGTCTTGTTTTTATTTACCGTCTTGACCAGGATTCTTTTCAGGATTCTATTGGTGGGATTCTGCATGACCATTTTGTTGCGGTTAGTAGACTATTGATTTCTTATGTATGATAATATGTTGCTCTATCAGCTTCTTAATCACTTCATTGAGGAAGTGGCTTCCTTGATCGCTCACTATCTCTATTGGACATACGAATCTTGGACATATGTATTATCAAATGTTGCTCTATCAGCTTCTTAATCACTTCATTGTGGAAGTGACTTCCTTGATCGCTCACCATCTCTATTAGATTTCCAAATCTTGTCATGATAGTTTTGTACATAAACTTTACTATTGACGATGCCTTACAATCCTTCATAGCCTTAGCTGCTACCCATTTCATGAAGTAATCTATAGTCACTCTAGTATGTATCTGTTCCATGTTCTTGGAGCTGCTAGCTTGAATGGGCCTACAAAGTCTAGACCCCATGTCGGCTCAAGTGGCAGTATCGAGGTGTGAGATATATGACTACATCACTTGGTTAGCTTATCCTCTAGCACATCACACTCCTTTGTGAACTTGTGTGCATATTTTAATGTCGTCGGCCACCATAATCCTACCTAAAACACTTTTCACCTCATGACTTCTCTAAAAATGTGCCCTCCACTTATCCCTTGATGTGTTTCTGCTAGCACAGCCTATTGTTAATGCTCAGGGATGCATCTTCTTGGGATCTGGTGAATGCCCATCTTGTAAAGTTGACCTGCCCACCACCATAAACAACTTGCTCCGAAGAGTCAGCTTTTTCCTCTGATATTTGGACATGTAATTTAGAAAGGACAAGTCATAGAGGAATTGCATCATCTCATCACCGAGCTGGTTCTCTCTCCATCTATGATAAAGAGCTGAGCATCTAGGAAGTCATCTTCCACCCCTTCTAGATTTTCTCTTGATTCCAGTCTAGATAAGAAATCTACCCACTGCATGCTTGTTTCCTTGGGTGTGCTTTATAGTAGTGAACTCATACCCTTGTAACAAAAGTATCCATCTGGCTGATTTTCCTGCCAAGTCTGGTTTGTTTACCAAGTACAAGAGTGCTCTGTGTTCCACATGAAATTCAAACACATTACCTAGCATATAATGCCTGAATTTCTTGATCGAGTAGATCATCCCCAATGATTCCTTTTCTGTGGTGGAGTAGTTTCTTTCTCACTTTGACATCCTTCTTCTACTTGCATAGTAGATTGGTCAGAACCAGCCCTCTTGTAGATTGCATAGTAGATTGGTCAGAACCAGCCCTCTTGTGACTCTTGCATTAAAGCATTTCTAATGGTAAAATCAGAAACATACATGAATATAAGGAACACCAGATCAAAATTTGGTTGTTGAAGAATTGGTGCCGATGATAGTATTTGCTTCAGATTCCTGAATGCCTCATGACAAGATCCTAACCAGACATATTCTACATCTTTCATGGTTAGACTATACAGAGGTATTGCCATGTTTGCTAGGAACCTCATGAATCTGCTATGCCATTTGATTAGTCCCAAGAATTTGACAAGTTCCTTAGCATTCTTGGGTAGTTGCAGTTTTACAATAATCTCGACCTTAGCTGGATCTACTGCCAGTCCTGCAAACACTATGTGCCCCAATAGAGATCCGCTTGTGACAATAATAGTGCACTTGACTAGATTGAGGCTCAATCTAGTCAATTCTGCACTTCTCCAAAAACATCATAAGGTGCTTTATGTGGTCTTCTTTCTTTCTAAAGACACTGAAATCAACTACAAAGACCCTCATGAAGGTGGTTAAATATTCATAGAATACTTCTTGAACCATCCTTTGGAACATGGCTAGAGCATTCTTCAACCCAAAAGTCATCACATTGGAGGCGACGAAAGCCCCCCATTTTTTTACAAAGGTTGTTTTCTCTTTATCCTTTGGAGCCATCCACACCTGTTTGTACCCACTAAACCCATCCACAAATGAGTATATCTCATATCCTACTACCACATCCAGTAGAGAATCTATGAATGGTAACGAGAAAGGATCCAATATAGTGGAGCTCATTCAGTTTGCGGTAGTCTATGCTGCAGACTCTCTGAGCTTCCTGTCTCTTCTTTGGGACAATGACTATGGGTGATAGCCATTCTACTCTATCCACTAAAAATCATCCACAAAGACCCTCATGAAGGTGGTTAAATATTCGTAGAATATTTCTTGAACCATCCTTTGGAACGTGTCTAGAACATTCTTCAACCCAAAAGTCATCACATTGGAAAGCCCCCAATTTTGTTACTATGGATGAACCCCACTCTTAACAACTTATCAATCTCCTCTTTGACCTACTTGGCATAGTTAGCATTCATTCTATACCTACTCTGCCTGATAGGAATTACATCCTCCTTTAGGTTGACCTTGTGCTGGTAAAAGCTAGGCTCAATTCCTTTCATTTCAGAGTAGTTCCATGCGAACACATCCTTGTAGTTCCAGAGTAGTTCCATGCGAACACATCCTTGGAGGATTTCAACAGCTCCAGAAGTCTTCCTTTGAATTCCCGATTCAAATTTTCACTGACTATTATGGGCTCTTGATCATCTCCCAGGTATACTTTCTCAAGCTCATCTTCTTGGACCTTGATGTTTTGCCTCCTCAGTTGGTCTTCTTCCTGCTTGAGAGCAACCATGGTCTTCTCCTACTCCGCATGTATTTTTACTATACTGTCATGAGTGTCTTCCTCATCTTCCTTTGTACTTTCTTCATTTATGAGCACCTCAGGTTGAGTGACCAGGACTCCTAGATTGTATCTTTGTACAATCCGCTCAATGTCCACCTTAAAGAGTGACAACAGATCTGGATTTTCTTTCAGGATATGCTCTTCCTCGTCATCTTCTATCCCTTCCAAGTAATTTAGGCCTTCTACATGCAATGGTAGGCTGGTTAGATTTAACTTGTCTTTCCCTAAGGGAGATGCATACATTCTTTTTCCCCCTCTAGATTGTAATCTTGTCTGTATCCCAGTTGTGCTTGATTCTTCCACTTCTCAGCCATGGTCTTCCTCCCAACAGCATGGGATATGCACCCACTATCTCAGACATCTTTAGGTCTATGAACATGGCAATGAACATGCATCCTACCACCTCGATTCGTTCTCCCTTAATGGTTCCAACTGCTCAGACTCTTCTCTGATCAGCCATCCAGATCTGGAACGGAGCAAGCTACATATCTATGATTCCTAGATTTTTGGCCAGGCTGTCTAATATTATATTTACTCTTGATTCTCCATCTAAAATGACCCTTGACATTGTCTTGCCTCTGATCTTTATGGTCACCTCTAGAACGAATGTGTCACAGTCCTAGACTATTTTTGTTGAAATTTGAGCATAATGATGAGCTATGGTGGATCATACACTAGAATCAACATCATTAAAAAAGTGATTAGCAAATGATTAAGATGTAATTAGTGAATAATTAGCAAATAGATTAATGTAGGCATGGATACTCAAAAACCAGCAAATTCTCATTAGGGCTATGCCTCAATTTATAGAGTTTACATCAAGCATCAAATCCCATTGATTTCTCCATGATTCACTCCCAGAATATCTCCACCTCTTGCCTGATTCGCTCCACCTCTTCTCTTTTCCCTGAATATCCCCCAGAATAACTCCACACTCCTAAATTCTCTCATGCTACCCTTTATTCTCTCCCAATAGATTCTTCTCACCTTTTCACAGGTTCTTTCACAATTACATCTCCTCTTTTACAGCCTCTATCCAAGAGCTTGTTCCCGCACACACCCTATTCACTTGTATATTTCAACACCTCCCCTCAAGTGAATAATCCTAGCACACCTAGACCCTATACCAAGTTTGCCTCCCCTTACTTGGTAGTCCGCGACTAGTGTCTACTCCTCCCCTTAAGTTATCTTAGCACACCTGGACCCTGTATCAAGTTTCTTTCTTACTTGACAGTCCGCGACCAGTGCCTCAAGTCCCTAAACTCCATAGTCCTTGACACTCTCTCTCTATGTGTCCAAGGCTACTATAAGTGCCCGCGACCTTGACTAAAGTGCTCACACATACATCTACCACGTGGCCTACATTATCGGTGGCTCAGAGGTGGTTTTACTTTGTTGGGGCAGGTTACATTGGGTTGTGGAGTCTCTCTCTCTTTCTCTCTCTCAGAGATTTTCACATGGCTCCTCACTCTTTGGAGCCTCACATCTTCTCTTTTCTTCAGTCTTCTTCTCGTGGGCAGCTTCTCTCCACGCGTCCATCTCTTCTTTCAATCTTCTTGGGGCAGCTTCTCTTCTCGTGGCAGCTTCTCTTCTCATGTCCATGTCTTCCTTTAGATCTTCTTGGTGTGGATCCTCTTCTTGGAAAGAGATATTCTTCTTCTTTCATGGCTGGGGCCATGAGCTCGTCCGTCAGGTCATTTTGCTCCATGTGAGCAACATGTTTCAATGTTTTGCTGACAGTTCCTTTGGGCTTTTTATGTTTATCTTGTGTCATTATGCAATGCAAACCCAAATTTATGCGGGAGGTCTTACCTCTTGCCTTATTCTGGACAAGGGCAGTGTCTGTTCCCATTTTTACATTGATGAAATGTGCCCAATACATAATGCATATAGCATTCATTCTCATGCACATTCCCAAATGCAACTCTGGCTGTGAATAATCTTGATTTTGAGTGAGATTTACAGGCATTAACCAAGGGTTAAATGTAAAATGATGATTTTCACAAATTTATCAGCATAATTTTACCAGAAATTACATTAAATCAAGGGTAACCAATTTGTACGGGATGGTTGGAGTATCAAACCAACTCCGATTTGAAATATGAAGCTATAGGGATCTATATCAGATACCTAATGGTTAATTTGAACCCTCAATTGCACCAAAATATAGTGATTAGCACTGATTAATCACTGATTAGCAAATTAATGCTCTGTTTTGTGTGCAGAAAACAGAGTATGCGGGGAGTCCAGATCTGGTGTCTTCCACTTCAAATGAGCTCAAATGCTTTCACATGCATCAATAGCAATGAGTCTAGTAGAGGATTAAGCCAAGAAACACAAGATTTGACCAAATATTGAAAGCTTAATCTCTGTTTTACCAAACTCACCTGTAGATTTGATGAAGAGCTTGGATCTCACTGTAGACTTGATGAAATTGAATTCTGTCTTCACCAGCTTGTAGAGCATGCTTGATTACACCTTGGGCTAAGAGGAATTAGAAGGATTTGACTTGATGAAGGAGAAATCTCCAATCTGCTTCAAAAAATGGTGCCTAGTAATTAGCAAAAATCTGCGCATATTCGTGGCGGTTTGCAGCGCCGTCTTGATGGGCTTGAAGCTAGATGTGTTGGCTAGCTTGTGTTAGAAGGGCAAGACCTAATGTCATGTGTGCAAGGAGAATGGAGTCCTCCACTGGCTGGGGGTGAAGGGGGAAGTGAAAAACTAACTAAAAATTTGATTTTTTGCTAATTATCTACCAATCTGGATTAATTAACTAATGGGCTCATAAACCTAATTGATTCTAAGCATGGCTCTGATACCATGTTGAAATTTGAGCATAATGATGAGCTATAGTGGATCATACACTAGAATTAACATCATTAACAAAGTGATTAGCAAATGATTAAGACGTAATTAGTGAATAATTAGCAAATAGATTAATGTAGGCATGGATACTCAAAAACCAGCAAATTCTCATTAGGGCTATGCCTCAATTTATAGAGTTTACATCAAGCATCAAATCCCATTGATTTCTCCATGATTCACTCCCAGAATATCTCCACCTCTTGCCTGATTCTCTCCACCTCTTCTCTTTTCCCTGAATATCTCCCAGAATAACTCCACACTCCTAAATTCTCTCATGCTACCCTTTATTCTCTCCCAGTAGATTCTTCTCACCTTTTCACAGGTTCTTTCACAATTACATCTCCTCTTTTACAGCCTCTATCCAAGAGCTTGTTCCCGCACACACCCTATTCACTTGTATATTTCAACAGTTTCCACATTCCTGCACTCTACGGTCGGATTTTCCATTTCCTATGCAAGCATCTACACCAATCTTTCACTTGGCACTATGGCATGGAGAAGCTTTTGCTTGTAATTGGAAACTAGATTCACAATTTGATCTGATGTGATGTTTAGCTTCATCTTGCTGAGATTCTCCCACAGGTCATATTCCTTCACGGGGTTGCTGCTTTTCTTCTTGTAAGTGGGCATAGTCTAACCTCTGTACACTCTTCCTTCTCCCTCATTTGCTTCTCTTTCTTTTTCTTAACCTCCCATTGTTAGTTTTCCTGTCCAGACTTGCTCGAGATTTCCTTCCATTTCCTTTTTCGAGACACTTCCATTGCTCTGGGCTATAATGGGCTCCGGTTGACACTTCAGTATCCTTTCCTTAGTCTTTTTATCATTGCATAGCAACTTCTTGCCTCCTTCAATTTCTTCCCTCTTCTTAACTAGGATTGTCTTGTCCAAATCCATGTCAGCATGCTCACTCAGGAGTGGGCTTTCCTGCATTGTCCGTACCATCCCTTGTGTACTCTGCAACAACCAACTTGGTGATCTGCTCTCAGACCCTTTACTGCCTTGCCCATTGTTTTAGCTTTTGCTACTATTCTGGCTCAGAATTCTTGCATGTCACTGTCTTGACAAGTCCTTGTGATCTTGTCATAGCCATCACCACTGGTGGCTTTTCTCGTTGTTTTCCTACCCATTGGTCCACTTTTCCCATATTCATTGCTGCATTAGTTCGTGCTGGGTTTGCCTCTCTTTGCGGCCTTAACTCTTATAGTTCCTACTAATGGCATTGTAATATGGAGCAATCATTTTGTCTATGCCATGCGGCACTGCAGTAGTAGCATATAAGCCCGACTCCCCTCTATCCAAATCTGCCGCCTCCTCTTCCATATGGTCTGTTGTTTTGAGGCCTGACTTGGTTGACGACTGGGACCTATTAGTGAGACTGAAGCTACTGCCTTTCCACCACTCTTAGATTCCTATTCCAAGTGTTGTAGGGTTGCAACAATGCACACACACAAGATAGAGAAGCTTGATAGCACACAAAATCACTGGATTAGAACGAACAAATGTGTGCTAGATACAAAAGATAAGTACACACCCCAAAATGAGTAGATAAGAGGGTGTACATACAAACAAGGAAAAAAACCTCCTAGTGAGGGAAAAAGTACCCCGACGGTTCTAAGTGTGTTCACACACATCACTACCATATTATGCTACACAGACAAACTGAATGCATTTGAGAAAATAAAGGCGAGTGTGAGACGAACGAAAGGTTGATGCCATTTTAATCACTTTAGTTAGCGTTAATATCTTTGTATCCATTTTAATCAAGTTATTTAGCACTAATCTCTTTGTACCGTAAATGATACTGGGTTCATGTCCACACCTTGAAGGCTGAGAGAGCACCTACCTGCATACTTCTGGTTTCTTATAGAACATAATCGCTTTTAAAATAGGTTTGTTAGTCTGTGTGTGTGTGTGTGTGTGTGCGCGCGCGCGCGTGGGTGTGCGTGTTGCATTAGGACATTTTGGAGGTCATTTGTAGGGCAGAGAGAAGGAGCGCATCCAATCAGGAAGAAGGAAGAAGGAGCGCATCCAATCAGGAAGAAGGAAGAAGGAGCGCATCCAATCAAGAAGAAGACAACGTTATGTTGAAAAATAGGTTATTTATTTTTTCTAAATCCAAAAACTCTTCTTTCTCACCTTAAAATTTACTCTACTTACACTTGATAGAGTCACTTTTCACACCCGAATGCATTAAACACACCTACACTTTTGTAGGGAGGGAAACTTCTATGCAAATCCATGTATTAAATACACCTTTTTGCAAAGGAGGGAAAATTCCCGTGTTGTTGTGAATAATGCCTTTCTCTTTCTTGCATGTAAGAAATTGACTTGCAATATCCTAGTAAGCCTGTGGCGCCATCACTTGCAAAACATAAGAGAGTTGTGGGATTTGAAAAGGGAGAATGTGAAGCAGTACAGGTGTCAAGAGGATAGATGGAGCCATCACACCAACAAAGGTCTATGTGTTGTTTCCCTGACAACCTCATATGATCTTTAACATCTGATGAGAGATATAGTTGTCCACTTCTGTGTTTTTGAATGGGCGCATACGCACTATCTAGATCAATGTGCAGATGGTACTTTCTCTTAATGCTTTCATGATTGGACTCTTCCATAGAATGAGTGTGTACATGGTTGTTCTCCATTGGAGTGTTCTAGGAATGAGTAAGTATACTATATGATGCAGAGTGAAAGAATATGACTGGCTATGGTGAGAGAAGGCTTGTATTTGTCTTTTGAAATTGGAGATGAAGGTTCTAATTCTGTCCAAACTGTCTTCCATGCAATAATATCCTCCTCTCCTGAACTAACTTTATTCTTGTAGTTTCGAATATACCATTTCAAAGAAGGTTCTAACAAACTTTAAGACGGCCGCCTGGGAGAAAATTCACCTCTCTAGCTCAGAGACTACACTTTTATGACTTTTTTATTCTCTTTATTTAAATATTTCAAGATTTTTTCTAGAGAGAAAAAATAAGAATCGACCATTTTCTTACAAGGCCCTACGAATGACCTCCAAAATGTCCTAATGATAGATAACAAATTTTCAAGCCATATTTAGAACAAACCCAACAATCACGCCGATAGATAACAGGTTTTCAAGCCATATTTGTTCCGAGATTTTAAAAATTTTAAACCATCAAAGACTTCAGAGAGAGATCGGGCTTGCTTTTCTGTAATACTCATTCAATCTTTGTGAAGTATAAATTTGGCGAAAAAAACAAGAAATACAAAAGCAACAAAAATCGAGACCCATCAAAAAATTGAGTACAAAGAAAACACCCCACTATCACGAAATGGTACTAGATTGGAAAAAAAAAACCATCAATAGATCGAGCATAAATACAGCAACAAAGTGTGGATTCATGGAGAACCCATCAAGGAACCTAGAATCAAAACAAGAACGGAATCTAGACCTGAAACACTATTTAGCGCTAATCTCATAGTGTGAATTCATCGTGGGTTCGAATCGTTTTATAGACTCTCTCTCTCTTGTGAGTATAATTTTCATATGGTTTTAGCTTATGGTTTTATTTGTTTTCTTGAGCTTTGCTACATCAAGGATATGCTTAACTTGCAGCTTTGATTGATTCAAATGAATTTTATTTTTATAGAGAAATCATGGATTTATGGAATTATTAGGCCACTCGTAAAATTCCTTGATTTGTTTTTGGCTTCAATTCTCTCAGAGTGCACCTATGGAGGATGTGATTCCGTATGAAGATGTCAAGCTTGCCGAGATGGTAGAGTAACTAGGCGATGTTTAGCCAGTGATGATTATCAGACAAAAAACATTTGCTATATGAGAAGAGGATAGACATGATGGACCACCTTAATGAGGTCCATCACATTGTGCACAACATTCCATTTCGAAAAGTGGGTTGACCCTCGGGTTTGCTTGTGCATAGTGCTTCAAGATCATTGAGGTACGAGAAGCAAACTCGAGCTCGCGTCATAAATGTGGAATATAAGTTTGAGAGAAACAAGAAGAAATTTGAAAGAGAGAAAAAGAAAGCGAAATGCAAGGAGTGGGATACTATGACGGATGATAAAAAGCAAGCAAAGGGGCCTCATGATGTCTTTCTTGAAAGGGAGCTAATGAGAGCTTTGGATGCATATATGGACACAAAAGAGGAGCATATTCGAGACATTCAACAAAGGATTGATGAAGGTTACGATGCATATGTAAGTGAAACTTCACAAACTTCATTTTATCTTATTTCTATCATGTCCGAGTTACTTTTTTTCCCCATAATGCGCTCTTTGTTTAGAAGTGTCGTACCATAGAGAGAGAGAAATCACAAGGAGTCCAAGTGATGGAAGATAGTAAAGATAATGTTGATAATCAATCTCACACTCCGGTATGTAAATGTTATAGCCTTCTTCTCAAACATAATCTTTCTTGGTCATGACATTCTTCAAATAGTTGACCTCTCTAATGTTGTAGAAAAACCGTTGTACAAGAGATGAACATGGTCCTTTACCAACACCCACAAAGAAAGAAAAATGAAGAAGGTGTGCTGAGGAAACCGCCATCAAAACCGCTCTAGAATCAGAAAAGGAAGAGGCAACTCTCTTAACTCAAATGCACAAAACAACTAAGGTTTGGTGTTATAAGATTTGGTATTCATTTGTTTTTTAAACCTTTGATGAGACTTATACCTTTTTTGATATTGGGTGTATCTTGCTGGCATCTTTGTTCTTTTCATCTTTAGATACAATGGGCTATTGGCTATCTGCCTTATATGACTATTACTGACTCTCCTTCCTTGAGTGTTACCATACCACTCACATTGATAATCTCTAAAGGTGGGATTCACTTCGAATCTTCTAAAAACATTGAAAATGATGTTGGGGTCATACGAGAAATGTAAGTGTTAGTAACTTAGTTTCTATCTCATCTAATTTAAGCTATTGCTACTTGTGATTGTTTACATTGTAATGATGTCTTCAACTTCTCTCTTGTTGTAGATTTGAAAGTGGATTATCTATACACTTTAGATATCAAAGATCTAATTTGGTTTCTGAGGTTGATATGACCATTCTTGATGCAATCATGAATGAAAAGGCCTCAACTGCCAATACTATACACACTGTGAGTACTATAAGAATTAGTACACCAAAGATAGTAATACTACTAAAACAATCTGAGTACTGTATAATACACTATTGTCAAATGTACATAGGACTAAACAAGTGCTACATTAATATGAGTATTGTATAACTACAATTAGATTTTTACAATTGTATAACTACAATTAGATTTTTACACATTAATATTGAAAATTGTACTTAGTACTATATGAGTAATATAGATTTGTGAGCACTATATGAGTTCTAGGAATGAGTACTAATCACAATGATAGTACTCATAGAAGGACTCTATGAGTACTATACAATAATTACTTTCAATTCAGTACTATATAATATATGTTTAAGGAAAGAATAGAAGCACAAAGAATTAGTAATAACAGTAACATTACTTAAACAATCTAAGAACTAAGGACAATAATAGTACTTAAGCAATCTGAGCACTAATAAGGAAGTTACCCAGTAAGGAATAAGACTAATTCATTTTAACTTTGACATATTAGTATAGTATATCAATGTTGATTCTATAACTATACATTAGTACTTTCAATTTAGTCCACATTGTATATGCACTTGGATAGAGGCACTTGAAAGCAATACTAAGGACATTCACAATACTTGAACAATGTCAATATTGTATAGTACACTTCCTCGATTATTCTTATAACTGTGTGAGTACTATGGTAATATGAGAATTGTATATGGTAACTGCGTGAGTACTATGGTAATATGAGAATTATATAGTACACTCTAATTTGTACACATGATTACTCTCAATTGTACTTAGGGATAATTAGAGAAGTGTATAGTACTCTATGTGAATGTAGTAGTGTAGGCATGTTCAAGGATATTGTACTAGTACACTTGGACAATTCTTTTGGTTAGTATACTATGATATTAAGTAGGATGTATTGAAGAGAATAATTATTATTTATAAAGTATACACATTTTTCCATTGTACTTAGAGAAGTACTGTATTAAGTAGGATGTATTAAAGAGAATAATTATTATTTATAAAGTATACACATTTTTCCATTGTACTTGGAGAAGTACTGTATTTTTTATTTATCTGTTGTTGGTGCATAGCAGTTTGCAAGATTTTTAGCTAGGAGATATAGTACTAGTACTTGAACAGTTCTTTTGTTAGACCTAAGATGACTAAGTTATAATAAAGTATTAAAAGTATTGTTGAAAGGTGTAGACATCAACTGCAAATACTCTATTTTGTACTATTATGTTGGTGCATAGAAATTAACAAGTTTATGATGTGTTATATCAAGTACTACCTATTTGTTCCTTAACACTATAAGATAATACTATGTTGTTTGATAACCCTAAGGGATATATATAATAGTACTTCTATAGAAATTTGTAAGTTGGTTTTCGAGGTTGATGTGATCATTCTCGATGCAATCATGAATGAAAAGGCATCAACAAGGACCTTACAGAACTGCCAATACTATACACACTGTGAGTACTATAAGAATTAGTACACTAAAGATAGTAATACTACTAAAACAATCTGAGTACTGTAAAATACACTATAATTTCTAACAATACTATTGTCAAATGTACATAGGACTAAACAAGTGCTACATTAATATGAGTATTGTATAACTACAATTAGATTTTTACACATATTGAAAAATATACTTAGTACTATATGAGAAATATAAATTTGTGAGCACTATATGAGTTCTAGGAATGAGTACTAATCACAATGATAGTACTCATACAAGGACTCTATGAGTGTAAGATTCCTCCCCCAGCCCCTCAAGATGTCCAGTTTCTCCTCCTGTAATCAATCCCCTTTTCAGAATAATAACAGATCTTTTTTCTATCTGTTTTGTCCTAGAGAAAGAAAATATTCTAGAGAGAGATAATTCAGTTTCTAGATATATTTGGATGGAAAAATATCCCTTCTTATTAAAATGATTTTCCCTGAAAAAGAAATTCAAAAAGAACTTTCCAGTGTGCAATTGGAATAAATTGAAAATAGGTAAAAAGGACCTTAGCCCGAGGGTCCAGATTTTTTGAAAATTTTAGATTAAGATTCCTATGGACCAATAGGATTAATCCAAATGTAGGGAGGAGATAAATTGAAGAATAAAAGAAAAATCCCAAAAAATGAGTAAATACTCACATAAGATGAAGAGTTGACTAAGGACAAGGTTTATTAGTTAAAAAAGAAGAGATATTTAGAGGAAATGATGCATTTTTGACACCTCAGTGTGGGGAATTTCCCTCATGAAGGAGGTGCCTATTTCACATGTGTGGATGAGTTTTAAACTCACAAATAATGAGATATTTTCATCTCTCCTCTCTCCTATTTCAACTAGATCCAAAAAGTAAGCTAAACTGACCTAAAAATGGTCAAAAAGTGAACAAACTGATCTGGAAAATTCTAGAATCAGTTTGCTTGGTTAGAGGCTCACTTTTTCCTATAAATAGAAGCCTCCCCCTTTGTAAAAGGTTAATAGTTTTTATGCACTATTACTCTACTCCTCCCTAGAGTCAAATACATTGAATTCAATTGATAATTCAATTATTTTTGACTAAATCCTCTCCAAAAGAACTGGTGGCCACTCTTGTTGTTGCAAACAAGAGTAGAACCCTCAATCCCTCAAGTCAAAGGAAAGCTTACAAGTTCCATGTAAGCTTAATTCTTACTTATTGTGAATTTTAAATCTATAATTTTCTTAAATTTTATGCTTTGAAAATGTTTGAATTAAAATCTGATGCTATGCCTTGATGGAAAGGCCACCCCCTTCTCTTCTTTACAATTCTGTTGGAATTAGGGTTGCAGAAAAGCACACAAAGCTTGGAGAAGAAGAAGCAAGAATGCACACAACACACTGTGTATTAGATTGCGTCAATGTACAAAGATAAGTTAGCCCTAGAATAATGGGCGTATATACAAGCCGGGGGAAAAAACCTCCTAAAAAGGGAAAAAGTGCCCCGGCGGTCCTAAGTGTGTTCACACACATCACTGCCTATATATAGGGCAACAAATCCCCCTTGGGAGTGATGGTGTGAACGAGAGCTGGCACTCATGTATAGGGAAGTGCCATGCCCGAAGTAGATTAGTCCACAAAGGGGAGCAAGCCCAAAGCTTTGCGGAAAGCTTCAAACTTCTCACGAGGAAGCACCTTTGTGAAAAGATCGGTGAGGTTGTCCTGTGTTGGCACATATGCCAAGCTGATCTCTCATGCTGAGAGTCTCTCCCTGACATAGTGATAATGCACCTCAATGTGCTTTGTGCGAGTATGAAAATTTGGGTTTCTGCCAATGCGCTCTGACTGTCAGTGTAGATAGAGGTGGCAGACTCCTGTCCAACACCCAAGTCAGCCATAAGCCATCTGAGCTACACACACTTAACCATAGCTGTGAAAGCTGCTCTGTACTTAGCTTTACAACTAGAAGTGGCCACAGTAGGTTGCTTCTTGCTCAACCAAGATATGCATGAGCTACCGATCATGAAACAAAAACCACTTGTGGACACTCTTGTGTCATAGCAACCAGCCCAATCTGAGTCCGAAACAAATCTGGCGGCAACGATCCCCCCTTGGGATAAAACAACCCAAGATGTATGGTGCCACTCAAGTAGCGAAAGATACATTTAACTGCCTTCCAATGCTGAGACCCTGGGCTATGCATAAACCGACTCACCTGTGAGACTGCAAACTGAATGTTCGGCCTTGTAATGCATACAATAAATGAGGCAACCAACAGCTGTCTGATAGAGTGTGACATCACAGTGATCTCTAGCATCATGAAGACTCAACTTCAAACCTGTCTCCATTGGAGTAGCAATAGGCTTGCAGTCTTCAAGGCCAAATCTCTGCAACAATGTCTCAATATACTTTGTCTGACACAAAGCAATACCTCCATCACACTGCTTAAATTGCATCCCCAAATAATGATGCAAATGCCCCAAATCTGACATCTCAAAAGAGGCATTCAAATCAGCCTTAAAATCAACAATATGGCTCTTATTTGGTCCTGTGAGCAGCATGTCATCGACATAGAGAGCAATGATTAGATGTACATCATCCACACGTTTAACATACAAAGTGCTTTCTGTTGAACTATTCTAAAAACCATGTGCAGTCAAATATGCATGTATCTTTTCATACCAAGCTTGTGGAGCTTGCTTTAAACCATACAAAGCCTTTTTCAACCTGCACACTTTGTTTTCCTGCCCTCTTTGAACAAAACCACGAGGCTGGGATACATACACCTCCTCATGCAAATCTCCATTCAAGAACGCAGTCTTTATGTCCAACTGATGTACATTCCAACCATTATGAGCTACCAATGCACAAATGCTACTACTACGAATGGTAGTCATACAACAAGTGGGAGCAAAGGTCTCATCAAAATCAATGCCCTTTTCTTGAGCATAACCCTTTGCAACAAGTCTAGCCTTATAGCGATCAACACTGCCATCTGGCTTTCGTTTCAACTTAAAAACCCACTTACACCCCCAATGACCTTTTTACCAATAGGCAAATCACACAAATACCATGTACCATTCTTCATTGTAGCATCATATTCACTTTGCATTGTAGCCAACCAATTTTCTGATTTTTATGCGTCATCAAATGAAAGAGGTTCGAAGATAGTAGAAACAGCTAGAGTGGCATGGAGAAACCACTACGAGACAAACCGTCTGGATCGGAATACCCAGACATAGAATGATCTCAAAACTCACCTAAGGACGAGGTTCTGTCCTCCCGGCTTTTTGGAAAAACAAATATGAACGAATTCTTAAAGCTAACCCAGGGGAGCAGAACTATTGAAGTATATCGCCAAGCGTTCGCTCTCCTCCTCAAATACTCACCATCACTGAATGAAGAATAGCTGATGGCCAAATTCATTCGGGGACTGAATGAACCTTTGAATATTTTGGTGAAGAACGCCAAGCCAGTTTCCAAGGCCGAAGCAGTGTGGATAGCAAAGGATTTCTCCAAGGCCTTTGATGTCAAAGTCCCACCAGCACCATCACCTTTCAAAAGGTTTTTAGTTCCAGAAGGTGATTCCAACCTTCCACCGCGCCGAAGAGATATCAGGGTCAAGCCCAGGATATGGGAAGTTTTAGATTGGAAGAAATGTCCTTTTTTCCAAACTCAATCCCCTAGAATTCAACTTCAGAAGTTCCACCCTTGAATAAGGGAGTGAAATGCTATAACTATCAAGGATTTGGACATCGCAGTATGAATTGTCCAACTCCTTTTGGATCAAGGTTTTTAGGGCACGGAAATCAAGGATCAAGATTCCAAACTCCAGCTCCTTCCTTCCAGAGTAATCAGGTTTCTATCCACCAAAATCAGGGAAATACCAGAGGTAGACCCTCTATCCAACCCGTAGTTTCAAACCAAAGTAATGCAAGACCTCTGCCTTAGAATAGGGGAAGTCAAAGAGAGTTGTTTCCAAATCGACCGTCCACTTCCAAGGCAGTAACGCTGGAAGTGATTGAAGAAGAAGAAGAAGATGAAAGAGATCATACTCCACCTGCAAGATGAGGACATCTCTCATTTTTTAAGTGGGGTAGGATGTAAGATTCCTCCCCCAGTTCCTCAAGATGTCCAGTTTCTCCCCCTGTAATCAATCCCCTTTTCAGAATAATAGCAGATCTTGTTTCTATCTATTTTGGCCTAGAGAGAGAAAATGTTCTAGAGAGAGAGAGGTTATTCAGAATAATAACAGATCTTGTTTCTATCTGTTTTGGCCTAGAGAGAGGTTATTCAGTTTCTAGATATCTTTGGATGGAAAAATATCCCTTCTTATTAAAATGATTTCCCTTGAAATAGAAATTCAAAAAGAACTTTCCAGTGTTAATACTGTTACTCTACTCCTCCCCAGAGTCAAATACATTGAATTGGTAATTTAATTGTTTTTGACTAAATCCTCTCCAAAAGAACTGGTGGCCACTCTTGTTGCAAACAAGAGTAGAACCCTCAATCCTTAATGCTTTCAACTTCAAAAAACTATTTGAGCCAGCCGGGGAGCATGTCTTATGGAGACGATGATGTCATCCACTATCTGGCCAATATATTGTTTGAACTCTTTCTTGCATTCTGGATCTGTTGGCCTGCCTTGATGAGAATTCATCAATGTACAAGAGACATATTGCATACCAAAAGTGAAAAATTATATCAGTACAAGTGCATGCATATGCCAGAATATTGTTTGCACTGCCAACCAAGTCCAAAAAAAGAAATCTTGTTTCACTCCAAACTTCACCTGCATGCTCCTTGGGGCCTGTAGAGGCCTCGAATGAAATCCTAGGATTAGAGCCCTGTAAGTGCCCCAGCCAAAGATTGTTGTCTGAGGCCCTGAATATGCAGGCCCCAGGGAGCATGTATGTGAAATTTGGAGTGAAACAAGTAAAAACAAATCTTATATTTTTTCTAGAATTTACCTACTCAGCTTCATCTTGCTCCTTCTCCAATGGTGCCTCGAGGTCGCTGCTTGGAATAGGTCTCCCTTCTTCACTTCCCACTGCTGGTATCTTGTGCTATTGTTGAGGCCCGGACATCTCCTCTTGCAGCCTTTCAAAATCTACATCCAAAATATCATATTCAGGAGAAGCTACTTCAATTGATTCTTGGACTTGGATGATGGTTGATACATCATCCAAGTTGTTACCATCGTATAGTGACTGACTTCATTGACAATATGTGGAGCATCCTGTATGCTGAAATCAATGAAGTCATCTCCAACATCTCAAACAAGTGTACAATACAACTCATCTTCCCTCATGTGTCTAGGAGCTCCAAGACATCATGTATTAGCACAAGTACTCCTCACCCTCTATGATGATGGGTGTCAAGGATTCAAGGGGTGGGCCTTTAAATTCTATATGTTTAGGCTCTTGGATGCCTATGCATGATATTTCTAGACTTCTCTCAGCCTCTACTTGATCAAGAGTTGTCTCTGCTGGCTCTTGATCAAGGAATGTCAAGCATGGGAGGTCAACGATAGGGTCAACATCTTCACGCTCTGCTTGAATATCTGTTGATAAAATGTAAATTGCAAGAGCAATACCCCGCAGCTCTTGATTGGAATATTCTCTTTGAAGGAGGTAGGAATAGATGTTGTGATGAGGTCTAGGGAGACATGTGCTAAGGATCTCTTGATTACTTTCTTGTGGCTATCTCCGCTCTTCATGGAGAAGAGGAATTCCACAAGGATCCACCTAGAAACAGAGTTAGAAATGGAGAAGGTAATTTCATCACATCCCAAGCAAAACTCTACCAAGATAGAGTTGTTAGGTTCTAGGCTAGACAACAAGCTCTCAAGCTCTATGTTCTTACAAAATCTAGCATAAATTAGCTTTGTAAGGTGAGCATAGTGAGTGTGACTAATCCACTCATCAAAGGCTACTCGAGGAGGAACGTCCATTATGATATTAGAATATGCGAGAAAAAGTGAGAAATTGCACGTGAGGAAGGCCAGAGAGTGAAAGAAAGTTAAAGTATAATGAAAGAAATGAACTTACTTTCACTTATGCATATGAAAAACTTAATTAATATTTAGATTTATACTTTAAACTTACATTTATACTAATACATCTGTACAAAACCTCTGTACAAAGTGCTTTACATCAATTGTAGATTTTCTTTTTACGTCAAGCGCAGATTTAATTTAAATTTCTACTTATTTTTCAAGAACTTAAAAATTGCTTGAATGAACACAAATTTTGAAAAAGCCAAAAATTATGCCATTAATTTGAGATCGGGAATGCTACAACTACTCCACAATTTCAAGGATATGAGGGGCAATACATTGCTTACATGTAATAGACTTTTCATGTCTACTCCTAACCTTTCTTCCATCTAGTTTGAAATAGAAGTTTGTAGGAGGATCATTTAACATCAATGATATCTCTTGTCTAAGAAAGACTAAAGGCCAATTACTCCACGTTGGATGAAATTGTATCATGACTCTCCCAAAGAACGACCACACAATGCAATAGAGTGTGTGGGATCCCATAAATCTTGATCTAAGCTTAGCTAATCACCTCTTAAGAGTCTCCATCTTCTATACCTGAAACACATACATAACGTCTGTCGAGCAATGAAGTACCTACTCATCAAAACAAAAAACATTAGTAAAACTATATTTTTAGCAGTCACGTTAATTGTTATATTCATTGCAACTCACCTGAAGGTGACATCTGCCTTTGTGACTTTGCACTCAATTGTATCACCATCACAAGTTCTCTTTGTATTCCATTAATCACCTAAGAAATGTGTCATCCAGCCCCATCAATTGGACTTTTGAAAGCATAGGTGATTTTAGTTTTCTTTAGTTCTTCACAAGATGCAAAAAAATAGGCAAATCAATCGAAAGGAAAAAACCAGCTCAAGTGGGCATCTTTTGAGCATGTGGATGGTTTCATTATAAGCATGCACATCATTTGAGAGCTTTAGCTTGCAAGCTTGAATTTGGTCTAAGATGGGATGTGGCCATTCAAGATTAGACAAGGAAGGAAGTGGTGTATTCTGCAAAGAGCCAAAATTATGTCCTTTCGTAGGCGAAACGTTCAACGAGTCATAAAAATAGATTTGTTTGGTAGCCAAATAACTTGCTTTCTTGTTTTCGTACATCAATGTACCATTCTCAGCATGGAGGACAATGATTTTTCCACTTGAACACTCCACAGACTACCACTCTTCCAAAGTGGAAGGATACAAAGCTGGAAAACATCATGTGCTTCAGAATCAGAAAATAAAAACAACTATATTGATTTAAAAAATACCTTATACTCACTGTTTAGCTTGTGCCTTGGAATTTGGTTATCTGGATGCAAGTGGATTTGATTGTGGAAATATACGTGCTGAATAAGAATTTATATTCTCATAGTTTCACCATCCATTCATCTTCTAAACTCTAATATTCTACCTTTCCAATGTTTTGATAAATTACTTATTTCTCTTAGCTTCTCTTTGAAAGAGCCTCAAGTGCTTGGTCGCATTAAGACCCAAGTGAATTTACTGTATTGTTCATGAATCCATTTTTCCTCCTGATCTTTGTGATTAAAATCCTCCACAATGTGTATATTACTTATACTCTTCCTTCTATGAGACATCTATGTAAGGAAACAAATTTATAAAATAGATAAATATTAATAAAATGATACCTCAATGTAAGCCATTGGATTAACCAACATGTTAGAATTAATAATTTTGCACTCATAAGCTAAACTAGCAAGAGACTGAACTTGATTATTACCTTTTTGCTAGAGTCTCAAGCAATCTCCAAACCAACAAAACTCAGAGGTTCAAAACCTACAAATAGCAAAGAGACAAATTCTAGATATCAATATATATTTCATTATCAAGATTACTAATAAAATAGAAAATAAAAAACTCACCATTTAAAGATTAGCAAACTTTGAATAAAAAGAGAAAGAAAATGTCTTATTACTTTTTCCTTTCCCAAACTTAAAAAACTGTAGACCAAAGATTTTAAATTAGTCTTTATGGTAGAAGAACAACATATGAGAGAGGATGCAACCCGTAAATTTTTGACCAAAAAACAAGAGAAGAAGGACTAACTTTATGAATACCATGAGAAATTAGCATTATCTCATTGAGCTTCTATTCAAAGGAGAAAAAAGTTTACCAGAACATGAACATGCTAAAGAGAAACCTATCTCTAATTTTTTTCCTAAAAGAACAGAGAAGAAAGGCTACCTTTAAGAATGCAATGAGAAATCAACAATATCTCAAAGAGATTATGTCCAAATGAGATAAAAATTTACCATAAGATTAATATATTAGAGAGGATGCTTACAAATTTTTTTTAATGAGAAACAAAGCAAGGAAGCGTGAAATATGATAAAATCGAATTCCACAGAGAAGAAAAGGGAGGAAAGTGAAAAAGGGGGAAAATCAAAGCATGAAAAGTGGAAGAGGGAAAAAAATTCGTGATTGAGACGAGACATTCACTATTCTGATGCTTAATATTTTATTGTGTGAGGACCACAAGGCACATCTAACATTTCTTTAGTTTTTTAATATTTGGTCCCGATATTATATTCCACTAGCTTGATCTTGTAAGATTTAGTGCCAGAAGATTCAAAAAGATCCATGCTACATGGATCTGGAATCCCAGCTCTCTCATTCACTAGCCCATTCTTTTTTTAAGTGGTGTGAGAACGCTCACGGCGGGAGGCACAGTGGAGTTGCTTCTCAAGGAGTTGTAAAGCTTGGAGACCTCAAGGGTTACGAGCTCGGCCATTGGAAAGATCCTCACGACAGTTGTGGTTCACCAGGTAAGCTGTTTTTGGATGTGTTTCAAGGAGGGTTAGGGTGAGCCTTAACAGATGATAGCCAAGAACTACTATCAACAAAATGGCAACAAAAAAAATGGTAACCAATCAAGAAAATGATTGGCAATAAACTAGCTATACAACTACTATGCTCTTCCCTCCTTCAGAGTTATATGGGGAATAATCCAACATCTCAATTCTCAAGCCACATGAATTGCACACCATGAGGAAGCATCTATGTTGTGGCATCTCAACCACTCAGCCTTTGAAGATAGGCAACCTTACCTACGCATAAGTTAAGATATTAGCTAAAGGCTTGAGAGGTTAAGGAGAAACCATGTTAGGATGAGTTGGGGATAATGGGGGGGAAGAAGATGACCTTTCCCTATGACTAGACTTCAACGGGATATACATAAGGGTTGAGGAGCTACTAGAATGAGGGCTCTTTTGTGAGTCCAAATTTTGCCTAATGTTTCATTTACCCAACAAGCATGCCAATTTGTGAAATGACTTTGGACACACCACAGATATCCACAAACCCTTGATTGAATGATAAATGGTTTCCTTGCAACACAGCTTGTTTCTACATGGGGTTGACAAATTTGACAAAGATAGTCACACTGGGGTCCATGCAATAACCCCATATCGTACCCCATTTGTTTTACACACTGCATAAGCTCCTGCATGTGGAAATGATAAACACAATAGCAAGTGGCCCTCTCCTTCAACCTCCTCTCCTTCAACCTCCTCACATAGTATGGCTTCAATTTTGAAATGCCTAAAGCTCAATATTATAGCTTGGATGTTCCTCTCTAAACCTGTAAAAGAATTCCATTTGCAAAGTTGCCACACAAATGGGCAATAAATAGTGCAACAACTTAATATTAGTAGTGAATAAAAGACAAAACATGATGTTATACAGGTAGCTTAAGTATTACTTGACCTTATAGAAATGTCAGTACTATACACACAATGAGTACTATAAGAATTTGTACAATAAAGACAGTAACACTACTAAAACAATCTTTGTACTGTATAATACACTATCATTTCTACATACTATTGTCAATTATTAGTATGGTATATTAATGCTGACTCTATGACTATACATTAGTACTTTTAGTTTAGTCCACAATGTATGTACTTGGATAGAATAGAGGCACTTGAAAGGAGTACAAGGACACTCAAGATACTTGAACAATGTCAATATTGTATAGTACACTCTCTCAATTATTCTTGTAAGTGAGTGAGTACTATGATAATATATAGTACACTTTGATTTATACACATTATTACTCTCAATTGTACTTAAGAGTAATCAGAGAAGGGTATACTACTACTCTATGTTAATGTAGTAGTGTAGGCCTATTCAAGGATATTGTACTAGCACTTCGACAGTTCTTTTTGTTGGTAATATGATAGCAAGGAGGATTTATTAAGAAAAATAAGTATTGTTGACAAAGTATACACATTTTGCCATTGTACTTGGATAAGTAATGTATTTTTTACTAATCTATTGGTGCATAGTAGTTTGCAAGTTTTTTAGGTAGGAGATGCAATACTAGAACTTGAACATTACTTTTGTTAGACCTCAAGGGGTCCACTAAGGGGTATGTAAGATAGCACGTGCGAACAAAATATGGGGTTTATAATTAGGTGGACTTACAGAAAAGTTTACATACATAAGGGGTTTTTTAATTTGTAATGGGAAAAAATCCATACATAGGGGTTTGATTTAATGCTTTTATGCTTACATAAGGGGTTCTTATGATGACTAAGTTATAATAAAGTATTAAAAGTAATATTATTGAACAGGTACAGACATCAAGTGGAGATACTCTATTTTGTACTATTATGCTGGTGCATAGAACTCGCAAGTTCACGCTGTGTTATATCAAGTATTACCTATTTGTTCTTTAACACTATAAGATAATACTTTGTTCTTTGATAACCCTAAGGGATATATATAGTAGTACTTCTAGTTGAGTACTACAAGTATACTTAGATACTGAACAAGAGATGTCAATGTAGTGAGAAAGTAATACTTATTGTCCTAGAGGATAACATTCACACTTAATACTACTAGAGCATACTAGTATTAGATTTGAATTGTGCTTTAAGCTCTGACATAGTAGTAATATGTGCAAATCCAGACATCTTAGTCAAAGATACAACATTCAACAATGAAGCGCATGAACTAATATGATGAAATGAAGGTAGAAATCACCTCATAAACATTCAAGAAGTGTAGTGGGGATGGACTTTGTACTACCGCACACTAATGCGCTTTCGAACGACATATGTCCTTCTTGTTTGGGGAGACATGTGTGTTTTTCTCCCAATAAATTGACTACTCAGTCCACAATAAATTGACTACTCAGTCCACAAGCTCTGGGCTTAAACAATCACTCTTGCATATGTGTCCACCAAAGACCCATTGGAAACCTGAGATATGTGTATCTACCCTATGCTTTTTATGGTTATGGGGATGAATTCCTAGAGCCTTTCCAATGCTTTTGTTACTATACTTTGAATGGCTCATGTTGTTGGTGCTAGCAATCAAATGATGTGCCGCTCGCTTGGCTGCCAATATATCTCTTTTGTAAGCTCCTTTAACATGGGTCAAGGACCGATTCAATTTTTGAACCATGGTTGTCGATACATCATCCATGCTAAGTGATGTAGAATCCATGACGTCTTTCATCTCTTGACCTCCACCTTTGTATCCAAGTCAAGAGAACGCATGTTGCATCTAAACTACTTAACCATACAATAAGAAGCATCATATGTTGCATTCAGATTTCCCATCCTATGTAGCCATGCTTGGAACCAGACATTATTGTTGATATTATTTGCTACATCACTCTCACATCCATGGTTGAAAGTGTTGGAGCTTCCCATAGTTGGAACATCTTGAAATCTGTATCAACACTAGGTTGGAAGTCATTGTTGGGTTGGAAGTCATTTCTAATCACTAAATTTGTCGTGTCCATGCTGTTGTTTGTGCTCGTTATTGAATTTTTGGGTCCATACTAAACAATCGTGTTGCATGGAAGTCTCCATATCCATATCAGTAGTAGCAATAGTTGTAGAAATAAACTCGTGGAGATAGACAAAAGCATTTCTCTGCTCGGGTCTCAGAGACGAGCATGGCCCTGGCTCGAAAAACAAACACAAGAAGATGATGGCAAACTTAGGCAAATATAGTAAAGTACCATTCACTCTACAAGAACAATCGTGCACTCCCTGAGCCCCCCCCTTCGGTTTTGCCTGCGCCCCCTCTCTCTACCTTCATTGCGCCTCCTCCCCTCTCTACCATCGTTGCCCCTCTCTCTCTACCTTCGTTGAGCCTCCTCCCCCCGCCCCCCCGGCTTCGCTAGGCCTTTTTCGCTCTCCGCCCCCTGCCCGCCTAGCGTTTTCACAGAGCCCATCGCCCCTCCTCCCTAGCCTCTGCTCTGCAGCTTGCCCTCTTCTTTGCCTTTCCTCCCCCCCTCCCCCCTTTCTTTCCCCCTTTTTTTTCATGTTCCTCGTTTCCCCTTCCTCACAGGTTAATTTCAGACTCTTCGGGATTCTCTCATTTCAGCAAGCCTTGGCATTTTCTGGTCTTCACCCTCAAGAGGACTCCATGGTAGCCGCTACATCATCCCCAACCGAGGCCGCCCTGTTGCTTACATATCCGTCTCCGAACCGGATTTTCAGGTTCCCGTCCCCCCACTCTAACAACTTTACAGGCCTCCAATTGTTGTTGGTAGTCGCCCCGAGCGCGGGCAACTCAGGGATCTTTTATAGGCATATTCATTGGTGAGCTTGCAAAGATCACCGACATTCACCCATTGGGGCGAGGCTACTACCAGGTGGAGTTCAACTTGCCACCAGTAGCGTAAAACTAAGTCATGCATCTGAGCCTCCTTGCATTGCGTATGGCACATGCCTTCTTTACGCGGTGGCAGCACGACTTTGATCCTGCATTTGACCCTTTGGCTAGCATGTCGGGCTTCCCAGTGACAGTTTGTTTCCCAGGCCTCAGGAAAGAATACCTTCCTGATTGGTGATGCCATCAGGAGAGTGATGAAATCCCCCCACCACTGCCTCGGTTCTCGCACACACAGGCAGCCGAGATTCCATCCCTTCGCATCTGTGTGGCCTCACCGGATTCAATGCCTCACTACATATCTATTCCTAGCCTGCGAGGCGACGCTATCCACTAGCACGTGAAGTATTTAGGCCTTCCAGGCCAATGCTTCATTTGCAAACAGATGGGTCATTTAGCCAAAGCTTGCCCTTGGCAGCAATCCACCAGGAGACTGCCTCCGGTGGTTCTTCCCTCCGTTTCTCATGTTGATCCCCACCAGGGGACAGGGAAAGAGGCAGGCCCTTAGGCAGCAGAGTACTAGGCCCCGACTTGGCAGACTAGAGAGATCTAAGCAACCCTTGGAGGATTTTAGTGGGCTACACCTTGCAGAGGGTGAGGGTGATTGGTTTTCATGCACGGGGATGGCATATTGATCCAGCACCTTACAGAGGGTGAGGGTGATTGATTTTTGGGCACATGAATGGCATATTGATCTAGCACTGGGCAAGGTGGCCAAGGAAAGATTATGGCGACTATGGATATGGGAGTGCCGACCTCTCACACGCTTTCACTCTCTCAGTGGGATCTGAGAGAGTGGACTTGGCATGATCCGGTGGATCGGGAGGAGACTTTGGATGCCCCAAAGATGGGAGATTTGCAGCATAGTAGCCTGGCACATTTTGGTGCACTAGATGCATAGAGAGAGAGAGAGGGAGAGGGAGAGGGAGCCAGAGAGAGTGTGTTTGTCTACCTATGAATGTGAGAATGAGATAAGGAGAGAGAGGACATAGAGGGAGGAAAGGAGAGGGAAACATAAATTCTACTCTCTAGAAATTCTTGTAGTGCTACTACCATTTCTCTTGAAGTGCTCCTAGCATTGCTTGTTGTGCTAGAAGCATTGCTTGTTGTAAGCTTAACAAAGGGTGCTTAAACAACTACTAGCATAGCAAGAAGTGATGTAAGCATTGCTTGTAGTGCCAGTAGCATTACATGTCATGTTAGAAACACTGCTTGAAGTGCTTTTAGAACTCCTTGTAATGCTACTACCTGTTGTGCTAGTGGCATAAAAAAAGGTGCTAGAAGAGCTACAAGCACAACAATAAATTCTTATATGTAAGTAGCTTGTAGCCTAACAAACAATGCTAGCAGGGATGTAAGAATTACTTCTTGTGCTACTAGCAGCAAAACAAGCAAACCTAGCAGGGATAACATCACAACAACTAGTGCTTGTATGCAAGTAGCTAGAGATTCTATTATAAAACTAGTAATGTTGGTGTCATTGTGTTGAAAATGCTATCATCATTGGTAGGAGTGCTAGGATCACTTTATAAGTGCTAGTTGTGCTAGTAGCACTGTTAGAAGTAAGTAGTAGAGATGCTAGAGGCACTATTAGGTGCTACTAGATATGCCACTAGCACTACTTATACAAGGCTTTTAGTGTAAGTGTAAGTGTTGTGTTACTAGCATTGCTAGCAATTATGGTACTAGTAGTAACAATGCGAGTATCGTAGACACTACTATGAGTATTGTTATAAAAGAACCTAGGAGGGCTACTAGATTTCCAATGGCAGTGCTAACAGTGCTAATTTAGCTCTAGCATTGATATGTACAACTAGCACTACTAGCATTTCTCTATTAGCAATTGTGCTAGAAAGACCTAAAAAAGGTAGACAGGTGTAAGCACATTACGATCTCCCAAAAAGTAGTCTTTTGGCACAGAAAAAGAGAGAGTACTTCAAGGGTGTGAAAGTAAAAAATGTTTTCTTTGTATCTTTAATTTTTGAATCTTTAAACTTTGATAAAGGTGCCTTTATTTAAAAGTTTTTTATTATCTCTTCAAATGTTAGCAAGTCATCGGCGTGTCCCAGTAGCTAAGACTCTCTATCTCTCCCTCTCTCTCACTCTCGCACCCGTAGGTAAAAACACATATATACATACACATACACTCTCTCTCTCTCGTTAGGGAAAACACAAACACACGCACACTCTAGCACACTGATAAGAGCAGTGCCAACAATGGTAATAGTTCTATGTGTTTGCAGTTAATGTAGCACTACAATTAGTGTTATCATTTAAATCTGTTGATTACCTAGCTACAAGATATTTCATTAATAATCATTATGGTTTGTCTTTTTTGTGTGAAACAAAGACTCCAGGGTCTGTTTCAGTGCACATAGAGTGTTCACATTTGTAGATGGGGCTACATGCAACCAAGCCCATGAAGTCACCATGCACCCTCACAAAGTCTATCCTTTCTAAGTCCCCTAGGAAGCTATGAATACCATGTGCCATGAGAGATGCGTAGGTTTCAACTTGTCATTAATAAGGACTAGCTTACACTGCCATTGGTGGGAGCACTAAATGCTCAACTAAAAAACTAATCTACCATAGCATAGATCGATATAAAGTGGGCAAAGTGTGTCACTCACCTTGTGTGTGTTCAATGTTGTGGATTCCTTGTAGGTAGAGTGGTCAATGGAGCATGCAAGAGCTCAATGATGCCATCGTCGCTTATTGCACACATGAACAAGCTTAACCCTCCTCTTGAATTTTCTAAAAAGAGGGGTAAGGTTAGCTTTCACACACTCACATATATAAAACACATTAGAGATCAATACACACATGAGAGAGTAAGAGCATGGAGAAGAAGAGCACTTTCTTGATTAGCATAAGAGAGGATGATTGATTTAGGTTACATTTTTGCTCTTATACTTTGGCTATTACACTTCACAGTGCTTGGGCGGCCAAGGCTAAAAAGTATATTGTGGGATCTTCTAACTCACCTAGGCTTGTGTAAACACCTAATGTAACATTGTAACCTTAGTCCAGAATCTCGTGGTGTACCATTCATATACAATTGGCGATCACACATACAACATATACAATACAACCATCTGAGTGAAATCTAGCCTTTTTGGCACCCACGAGACCAAAAGAGGTGAACACCTAATATAACATTGTAACCTTAGTCCAGAATCTCGTGGTGTACCATTCATATACAATTGGCGATCACACACACAACATATACAATACAACCATTTGAGTGAAATCTAGCATCGACGTCTAAGACCTCTCTTACAGGTGTTAATATCTCCCCTTATTGATGCAGATTGCATCCTTGGAATATGGAGTGATGATGTGTCTAGCATCGACGCCTAAGATCTCTCTTACAGGTGTTAATATCTCCCCTTATTGATGTAGATTGCATCCTTGGAATATGGAGTGACGATGTGTCAATGTTGCAAGTACAAAAGAGGTGTTGAAATTCCAAAGCATCATAATTTGGTTTTGTGTCCCTATTGCATCATGACAACATGAAAACAAGTAAAGTGTTTCTATGGAAAGAATATAAATTGAACAATGAGTGACAAAAGCATACAATCATGGACATTCAGGTGCGAGACTGGTTTATGTTCACATAGGTGCTACAAAGATGAAAGTTAAAGCTATTCTTATTTAGAAGGTAGTACTAGTCATGGTGGCTACACCTAAATGCATAATAAGAATATGCCTATGGTTATGACCGTAGTCTCTACGCATTAAAATTTTAGGGCCATCTCAAAGTTATATTTTAATTTCTAAGTAAATCATCTTGAAACCTAGATAACATAGTGCCTTTACCTAAATATCATAAATCATCTTGAAACCTAGATAACATAGTGCCTTTACATATTCTTAATCGCATAACAGTTGGCATACATCTAATCCAACTTAATCAATACTCAAACCGAATGCAATGAAACACCCATCAACCACAATACATGGATTACCGACAGCATCAATCTGATCCAGTAACAGCATAGGCCCACTAATGATGGCTTACCTTGAACATAATCAATTTGTCGAGTGATCTGGGGGGAAGAGAGAGAGAGAGAGAAAAAAATCCCGGCGTGTTAATGGCATTCAATGAGGTGTGTTTGAACAGGATATGAGTGCATGAGAAAATGAGAAAATGAGAGCTATGGTGGATAAAAGATGGAAGAAGACATAGTTAGAGTAAAGTGTTGACACTAACGACGATAAACAAGATGTGGATTAGGGCTAATCACATACTCACATTTTTTTATTAAGAAAATGAGTTTGATACATCGATTTATAGCTCTCACCCATATGCTCCATGCACCCTTGTGCCATCCATGTGTTCATAAATGCCCACATGCCTTGTACATCCTTGCACTTTCCATGTGCCTACTTTTTGACCATTTAATACCTTTTATAGTCATCCATTCACATCCTCTAATAACCTTAGCCTTCATCCATTCTAATTTCATGACATCCTAAGCTGCATCTCCCTTGCTCAAACATACATGTGCCCCATACATGACATGACGACACCATATTTCAACACCCCCCCCTTGGTGCCCAAATGGGTCTCATCCCAAGAAGATAATGTGACATACATAGACATGAGATCCCCCCCCCTCCTTAATGGAGACAAATACATACATCACTTAGCGTACATCATCGGTGGCTAGAGGTGATTACATCAACATGACATGACATTATGGACATAAACATAGAAACCATCACATCCATATACATATGGGAACATCTTCACCAAGGGTTGCCCAATCCCAAGGTTAACATCAACATAATACATGACATAAAACATCATCACACCTAGAAAAGGTGTTCTTATGGAGCATCCTCATCTCATGAGTTTCTTCCACCATCAATTTACTTTGTTGTTTCTCCTTTGACTAGCAGTTCTTCTCAAGGTGGCTTACCTTGCCACATGCATCACATATAAGCTTGGGCTTGTTTCCATTATGACATTAGGCCATCACATGCCCCATCCTCCCACAATGGTTACATTTGATATTGGATTTGTTAAAGAATACAATCTCCCTGTTGTTTGTTAAGCTTTGTTGTGGACCTTTTAGTTTCTTATCTTCAAACAAAGAGGATTCAACACTTTCAAGAGTAAGTTTTGGAAGATTAGTAAGAGTTGACAATGATTTTAATAAATTTAGCTCATATTTGGGTGCTAAATTAGATTAAGATCATTAATCACTTACTAATCTCAAGTAGAAAAAATTAGGTAATTTTGAGTGATCAATTGGGATAGTTATATTCCCATTTATCCCAAACGCTTGAGAGTGGAAAAGCAATGAGTGAACATGATCTTGAGCTAATGATACTTAGATTAATTAACTTTTAATTAAGGATTAAAGAGCTTATCAAAGCCTTAATGCAAAAATGAAGGCGCATGCCTAGATCTCGACGTCAAAGCTACTCCATTGCAAATCCGTCTTCACCAACATGTTTGTGGCTACCAAAAACCCTTGGAGCCAAGTGGAATTAGACAATGGTTGTGTGAACTCCTCTCAATAGGTAAATTTCTCCCAAAATATGAAACATTGGCTGTAGGTGTTAATTCCCATCGATCTGCACCGAATCTGCCCAGGTCCTCTGAGCTATGGTTGTTGTGATGTGCCCTCCTTGCCTCTAGGAAGGCTTTCCCAATGGTGGAGAGAGTAGAAAATGGGGAGCCCTCCACCATAGAGTAGTTTTCTACCACATATTCTTAGGATAAGAATAGAGTAGTTTTCTACCATAGAGTAGTTTTCTACCACAGATTCTTATGGATAAGATGAGCTAATTACTCGCCCTGCTAGTTAGGATTTAATCTTGTTAATTATATTATTATGGGATGATAATGAGATGAAGGGATGGCATTGGCTATGAAACCATGTTAAATGAGGTGGATTTAAATAGGATATGAATGTATGAACATGAGAAGATGAGAGCTATGGTGGATGAAAGATGGAAGAAGACATAGTTAAAGTATAGTGTTGACACTAATGAAGATAAACAAGATGTGCATTAGGGCTAATCACATACTCACATTTTTACATTAAGAAATGAGTTTGATACATCCATTTGTAGCTCTCATAGAGCTCTCACCCACGTGCTCCATGCACCCTTGTGTCATCCATGTGTTCATAAATGCCCACATGCCTTGTGCACCCTTCCACTTTCTATATGCCTACTTTTTGACCATTGACTCCCTTTTACATTCATCCATTAGGGGAAATTTGCATTGCTACACATTATCTCTCTACAAAAATGGGTTCATGGTGAAATTTTTACAAATCAACTTAGAAGTGAGTGGATTTTGGACATTTGGAATCTACTCTTGAGACCTTTCCAATGATACATAGTATGATGGGCAATTTTTAATAGTCAAGAATTTCCCAAATTTGGTGATGATGTGGCATGTAACATGCCATGTCATCACCAAATTTGGGGACTTCTTGAGTATGAGAAATTTCCCAGCATGTATATATCATTGGAAAGTTCTCAAAGAGTAGATTCCAAATGTCCAAACTCTGCTCACTTCTGAGTTGATTTGCAAAAATTTCATTGTGCGCCCATTTTTTTTAGAGAGAATGTGTAGAAATCCTTAAAGGCCGAATTTGAGTCCAAATTTCCTCTAATGTATTCACATCCTCTAATAACCTTAGCCCTCATCCATTCTAATTTCATGACATCCTAAGCTCCATCTCCCTTGCTCCCACATACATATGCCCCATACATGACATGATGTCCACCATATTTCAACAAATGTGACAAGGAAGATGGTTTGGGCCTTAAGCCTTAACAAGGTGCATTTATTTTTCACGTAAATACCCCTTCCTCTACTCTCAAATGGGATGAGGAAGATGGTTTGAGCCTTAATCCTTAACAAGGCGCACTTAAATACCCCTTTCTCTACTCTCAGAATAAAGCCCAATACTCCTGGCATTGTTTTAAACCCTTTCCTAGTTAACACTACGATTTAGTATAGAGAATAAAATTAAATAGTGATCAATGTAATAGGTGACATATAATTAGCAATCCTTTATGTTGGTAACCTCTCACCCTATATCACAAATTAATTTCCCACAATCCTCACCATACACATGTGCATAATCCCTCAATTGTGTGAGATGCTAGGGTGCTACAACTCTTCCAAGTAAAGTGAATGTGTTCACATCTTTCTCTATTCATCTTCCACACACAATCAAATACACACACACACACACACACACACACACACACACACACATGTCAACAATAGTCCAAGTGCAGACTAATAGGATCTCACCCTCTAATAGTCTTCTCCCTTGGATCATGGAAGTTTAAATAGAGTTTGATGGCACTTCTCCTTCTCTCCTTACTCCTCCATATTTTCTTAAGTACCCCTCTTTTCATGGAATGCAAGGGGAGGAGATGCACAAAAGGGAAGAGAGCATGAAAAACAAATCTTATCTTGGGAGCATATTTCATTTATACCCATCTCGGCCCTTGCTTTTAGCCCTTTGGTATTTTTAGATTGGCACTTTTCTATACTTAGGGGGTCAATTTTTCTAGTCTTTAAAAAGTTTTTGGTTGCATGGAAACATCTGCCAACAACAGGGTCGTCGGGGCTAGACACACAAGGGGAGAGCGCAAGGGGCCACCACCCCGGCATTGCCTTCACATGTCCATGTAGTGTGAAGGCACAAAAGTGAGGACTTGATAGTTACACAAGTGGAGAGAGAGAGAGAGAGAGAGAGAGAGAGAGAGAGAGAGAGAGAGACTTCATAATTTGAGGGGGGGAAAGGCTCTCCCCTTCCCTCCTAATCCTTGCAACTTGCAAGGCTTATAAGATAAAGAAGGGGAGTAAGGGTGCCACGTGACAACCTCCCCCTTTCCTTTATCTCCAATCCTACCATATGCTAAGGGAAGGGGGAAGTTTAGGCTAGGGACAAAGAGAGAATAGATGGAATAGAGAGGGGGAGAGAATGTGAGGTGAATAAATAAAACATTTTCTTAAAAAATCTTTGGGTGCCATGTGGCAACCTCCCCCTCTCCTTATCCGTAATCCTACCATAGGCTAAGGAAAGGGGGAAGTTTAGGCTAGGGACATAGGGAGAATAGATGGAAGAGAGAGAGAGGGAGAGTATGTGAGGTGAATAAATAAAAACATTTTCTTAAAAAAATCTTTGTATTTTTCATAAAATAAAGTTTTTTGGGAATATTATAGGCTCCCCCACTTCAGGAATAGATGGGTACTCACCTCAATAAGAAGTGGGGATAATCATGAGCAATAACATCTTCGTGTTCCCAAGTAGCATCTTTAATGGGATAGGCCTTCTACATAAGGAGGAGTTCATTTATGTCCCTATTTTGAGGGGTCCTTGTTTGGGTCTACAGAAATGATTCTGTTCAATTGTGAAGGTCCCTTATATAATTAGTAATTAAGTGATCAATTTTTAAGATATGGGCAGAGTCAGGTACATAATGCTTAAGAAGGCTACATATACTTTCATAAGGTTGAAAATCCCTAGATAGAAATTTCTAAACTTACGAACTAAGATGAAGGAATGGATGAAAAAGATAACAAACAAGCAATGAAAACAAGTTTAAAGGAGGGAGGGGGGGACACAAACTATGAAGACACTCTGAAGACATCATATTCCATCGAGCAACATGGAATTGAAAACTTCATGGGGGGGTGTCACAAGTCATTTTTCTTTTTGCAGCTTTTCACGTTTCCCTACACACAAAGAACCGCTCCCAACCACAATCGAACCGACAATTAGTCTGTCTTGCAAAGGCACAAGGAATCATGCCATTTACTTGTACAATCCAATATGATAGTCTCATGTTTATGAAATTGTGGCACACAAGTATGCTCACCCACACGAGATGTCTTTACTCACTCACACCGTTCCTTTTAGCATAAGAGACAAAGCATCACACACTCAAGATTTATACACTAAATATGTGTTGTGGGGTTGTGTTCCTTTGACTTAGCATACATGAGATGAATCAATGCAATGAGTATTCAAACTATGGAAGGAAGAGACTCATACACATTGGATGTACTCATATAGTGAAACCCCTTTTATTAATTCTGCTACCAAGATTTACAATATGTATAGTAGACAAAAGCTTACTCATCAAAGTCTTCAGTCTTCAATGGTATGTGTGTGTCAAGCTATCTGTGGTGGGACGCCAGCAACCTATTTGCTTGCGGGACTCCAAGACAGCTCCTTCTCCAAGAGAGAGTGCACCAAACAATGGCTCCACCGTTCGGACCACAAGATGGTCCGGTGGTGTTACCTTGGTCTCACTCTATTTCTATTCTCAACATTAGAATTACGCAATTCTAGAAAGGCAGCTTCTCTTCTCGCCCTTTCAATACTCTCCCTATTAGCCTCCCTATTTCAGCTTCGTTATTGATCTTTTATACGTTGAGTCGTGTGTCATGCGAATGATTGACATGCATCTCTTCAGTGTGACAGTAACTCTTTTCCTCAGGGAAGGGATCTCCGGGATACCTTTCATCTTTGTGTCAATGAGGTTGACTGGCTCTATAGTCTTGTCATACCTAAACCTAAGAATCCGTAGTAGAGAGAGTACATGTCACTCTGTGTGCATGGGCAACTAGAATGTAGCTGTCCTTTGTCCTGAAAATGCTTAATGAGCCAATCATTGTCACTCTGTGTGCATGGGCAACTAGAATGTAGCTATCCTTTGTCCTGAAAATGCTTAATGAGCCAATCCTCAACAGCCTCCTGCAAGCAACCTAGCACCAAGCCCTGCCAACGCATACCAATGAGGTTCCTTTCATAAATGGATTTGACAAGGTGTTGGAATGGGAGCTTCAAAATTACGCTCTACATGTGCCTATGCACCTTTCGCAGGTCACGTAAAAAGAACCTATGCTGCTCATTACCTCCGAGTCCTCATTGACCGGAGGCTGGATATATTTTTTCCCAAAGTAGCTTTTTGACCTATTTTAGGATCTTTCGATGAGAGGAGGCCCTTGCAATTCACTTCATCCAAACCATCTCTAAAAGAATCGGATGGATGGCTCAAATGACTAACCAAGAAAATTTTTGGATAAAATCACTACAACGTGATATGCAGACAACCAACACATTCAAACCCATACATCATGTTGTACTCCATTCACAACCAAAGAAACTCCAACACACAAAATAGGCTTAAACAACAAATAAGGAAAACATTTTAGATTAAACTCACTATAACACAATAGGAAGACTTCCAACACATTGAACCCCCATATCACATTGTATTAAATTCACAATTAAGGAAACTCCAACACACAAAATCGACTTAAATGACCAATAAGGATAAATTTTGAATAAAAATCACTACAACACAATATGCAAACAACCAACACATTCGAACCCATACATCATGTCATACTGCATTCATAATCAAAGGAACTTCAACACGCAAAATAGGCTTAAATTACAAACAAGGAAAACATTTTGGATAAAATTCACTACAACGTGATAGGAAGACATCTGACACATTGGATCCCCCATATTGTGTTGCATTGAATTCACAATGAAAGGAAACTCCAACATACAAAATCGGCTCAAATGACCAATAAGGATAAATTTTGGATAAAAATCACTACAACGCGATATGCAAACAACCAACACATTCAAATCCATACATCACATTGTACTATATTTTCAATCAGAGAAACTCCAACTTGCAATAGGCTTAAACGACAAAAAGGAAAACATTTTGGATTAAATTCACTACAATGCGATAGAAAGACTTCCAACACATTAAACCCCTCCATATCATGTTGTATTGAACTCTACACATGTTAAACACCTATTTTATAAGTACAATGCGAGAAGAGAGCCTGTAAGTGTGATGTCCTTGCATTTTAGTGATCGTACTACAAGAAGAGCGGTGTTGGAGTGCTGTATTTTTTGTTAGGAATCTCTCGAGAGTCTATGCAGAAGAGGCATGCCAAGGAAGAAGAAGACATGGTGTAAGTTGATAAACATTGGATTGAGAAATAAAAACTTACTCGTCAACAGAATATCATCCAAGAAGAGGTAATATGGCATAGACGACAAAGAGTAGATCATGCCGACGAGATAGATGAAAATAAGAGGTGTTGAAAAACTCGCCGCTTAATTTCACAATTTAGGGTTTAACAGAAGAGGTCCCACCTTAAGTAGTGTGATGTTGCATGATGACGTCAGAAGTAATGGTGTTAGGTACACGTGGCATACAATGATGATGATCCAAGGCATGAGTGACACATGTCTATCACTCATGTGAAAGAACGTGGGCGACCGCTAATGTATGCCTGCCACATGCAAAGACCGCGAAATAATGCACATTCCCACGTATGCACTATTTATAGCGTGAGTTTCAAAAACTATTGGCTTTTTTTTCTCTACAACTATTTTCTTATACTCTTGCTTGCTCCTCTGCGAGACGATGATGGTGTGAGCGGTGTTGGCACTTCTCCTAGGTGATAATCTTCCCGATACTAATCCGTTGATAGTCTCCAACCCTTTGGCAATTTTAAGGTGAGTTCTCAAGTCTTATCGTTCTTAAAATGTTCTTTCTTATAATTGAAAAACGATTGTGAGCATCATTCCTTTACCTATGCAGATTATGTATAGTCAAAAAGTGATTGTAAGCGTTAGTCAACGCAACGTAGGGCTTCACTTGAGAACATCCACCCTAAATCATAATGTACTAACTTGCATTATACAAGGTCAATATAGCATGAATTCGAAACCGTATGGGTGATCGCTAGCCCATAATCACGTTTTTAATGAAAATAGTCTAGATTCGTGAGCCCAAAAGCAGCTTTTTAACGTTTTTTATATATTTATGCAGTATAGACCTTGTATATTGTAATTTAGTACAACGCAATATAAGGCTTCACTGGCCCACACCCACCCTATATCACATTGTATTGACTTGTAATATAGAAGTTTAGTATAGCGCGAATATGGAACCCTACATCTGATCACCAGTCCATAATAAAAAACGTGGTTGTTGCATATTTGTGCAACATGGAACAATACGGTCGAACCCTACGTTAGAATGAAAAAATGTAGTATCTTGAGCTTTTGAGGCCGGTTTGTTGCATATTGAGCTAAAAAGACCTTGTATATTGCAAGTCAGTACAACGCGATATAAGGCTTCCCTCGCTAACATCCAACCTAAATCGCGTTGTACTGACTTGCAATATAGAAGGTCTTTTTAGCTCAAATATGGAACCGTATTCCGAATCGCTCGCTTATAGTTTCATTTGCTTAAATTTTAACAAAACGCAAATCAGTATAGCTTGAACATGAAACCTTACGGGAGAATCACGGCTCGACCATAGTTGTGTTATAATGAAAAGTTGTAGTAAGTATCACTAGCTTCTGATGCATATTTGTGCAACGTAGACCGTGTATATTTCAATTCAGCATAACGTGATATCAAGCTTCACTTGGCAACATCTACCGTAAAACACATTGTATATTGACATTTGCACTGAACTGCAAATCTCAAATATTCTTTCATTGCTATGTAGTTAGCAATCATTGTAACATCTTTTTTCTGCTTGTAGATGCATCCTTTTGAGATTGAGGTCGAGCCCAATACTAGGTTTGAAGAAACTACTAAGGAGAAATTATTCGACTTCCTTCACAAAGTCAGCCAACACCATCTCCAACCTGAGAATAGCACGTATGTTTTCTTGCAATCTCTCCATCAAGGATACGACCTTGTTTGGATGCTCGTATCTCCCAAAGAAAGAGCAGCAATACCAAGAGACAACGTTGAATGATGGAGTTATCTTGGACAATGTTCAGTACGTGCATGTGGACGATCTTGTTTCTTCCATATCCTCAAGAGATAAGTTAAACATGGATATTTCAAAGTTTCCGGAGGATAAGAAGAAGACACACAGTACGTGCCCAGTACACAAGCGTAAATGTCATCTTGTTGACTACCACTACGAGTTTATTTGCTATTTGCATCTACTACTTGAGGATAGGAAAGTTTTAATAGAAGGAGGTGAGGAGAGGTGAGGATAGAAAAGTTTTAATAGAAGGAGGTGAGGAGAGGTCAAAGGAACCTTCAAGAGTAGAAGATGATCAAGTTCATGAGGTTAAGGAGGAGATAAACTTGGCTGCGGAGAGGGACCTCAGTGTGAGTAGCTTAATATTGATGCCCTCAGAAGAGAAGACACCCAAGTTGTTATAGCTGATGAGGAGTCCAACTACGACAGAGAAAATAGAGCACATTCTGACCTCAATCCTCCCCGCATATCATAGGTGACAACCAGTATGTCCTATTAACAGATATTCAAGAATTGTTTAATATCAGGGAGGACTACCGTCTCGCCATCATCACACAAAATCTTGAAGAAGATGATAATTTGTCAATCCAGGTGTGGATAAGTATCTTCTACTAGATTCAAATGTCAAGGATAGTGAGTTCCATACTCCTGCTCAGACATTATCAATGATATACAAGGATGCTCTTCAACCAACCTTCCCACTGAAGAGGAATTTCAAGATATTCAGTAAAGACTCGATATTTAGTAGTTGAGAAGAAGGGAAGAGGCGTCTTCATCCGTCTAGGATGCCGAGTCATCAATCAACATATGGACAAATGATTTACTTGTTAATGATGACAATAAGAAGGTCTGATTAAAATAATTTTGAATATCATGATGAAGCTTCATATTACATTTGTTTTCTTGGCTTATGGAAAAATTTGTTTTTTGTAGGTAGCTATAGTGGTGTATGAGGATGATTTTCTTATGCACATGAGAGGACTCGGAAAGGACTTAGCACTCAGAGAGTACATTAACCGGCTAAAATTTCCAGAGTACATTAACCGGCTAAAATTTCCATAGTTCATTATATTCCACAAAAAAATTTCAGAGGATAAAGCTAAATTCCCATTTTTTGCAATCAAGACATTATCTAGATATCTTGGGGGATACACCATCAGGTGGAATGTAGACAAAGTCATGATTCTAGAGAAGTAGTTAGCGGTGCGAATCTTCGAGCAGGGCCCCGGAGTGTATGCTCTAAGGAGTAAATATTACTTAGCATATCCTACATATGGATTAACATGTGGGATCAGGGGTCCCAAGATGCTAAGTGAATATGGCAAAAGAGAGCTCCTCATATTTAAAAGACCGAGAATTCCACCAGTTTTACAGTTGCAGGATGATGCCAAGCCATCTTCAAAGAGGGCAAAGCTTCACACACTAGAGGATGCTAGTCGATAGGATCGGGAGTAGTAGTAGACTATCTCTTGTAAAAAAATTAGTTTTTAAATGTAATACAATGACACTTCTGAAGTAAAATAATGGATCATGGAGTATGAGCAAGGGCTTTTTGATTTAGCTCTAATATCCATGTTATTAATGTCTAAAAGTTTGAAAGTATCCATGGGAGGTGGTGAATATAGTGAAGCATAAATTGAAACCAATCAAAATTTTATTCAAGTCACTGATTTATAATTGTGAAGTTTATTAAAGAATCAAATTTTCAATATCCAAAGCATTAAGCCCCGTGAATTCAATCTGTCCTATCGGCTTTGGCTTCTTTCTCCTCGATCCTAGCTGCAATCCTCCTATACCACCACATGAGTAATTGCCTCAATGCACTGACTTCATGGATTTCACCTCCATGCAAGCTAGCCTTCTAAAACCCACAATGCACTTGCCAATGTGGTTTCTCCATGCCTTGGGTAGACTAGATAGCTAAGCTTCCCTGATTTACAAAGTAGGGACATGAGCCTCCAAAATGTGCTAGAATAAAAATGACAACAACATATACACATTGGTTATTTTCAATAAGAATCACTAAACACCATAGGAACATAAAAAATTGGGGATCTTACCGTATAATGTGTTATGCTACTTAATGTCCATGCTTCCACCATGTACTTGTAAAACGTGGTCATAGCTTCTTTAAAGTCCTTAGCATCTTCTTCATTGAATGTCGTTTTCTGTAGAAGTGTAGCAACCTTATCAAAGGCAATCCATACATTAGCCTTTGCAATTCTACTCTCACCATTATTACTACGATCTAGGACAACCATGTGTAACTTCTGTTGCCATATATATAGACAGTGATGTGTGTGAACACACTTAGGACCGCCGGGGCACTTTTTCCCTCTTTAGGAGGTTTTTTCCCCCGTCTTGTATATACGCCCATCCTTCTAGGGCTAACTCATCTTTGTACATTGACACAATCTAATACACTTTGTGTTGTGTGCATTCTTGCTTCTTCTTCTCCAAGCTTTGTGTGCTTTCCTGCAACCCTAATTCCAACAATTGGTATCAGAGCAGGCATCGGCTCCCAGGGCAACACCGCCAGCACCCTCCGACTCACGTTCTCCGATTGAGGTGAGTTTTCAGGAGCGCTTGCAGGTCTCTATACTCTGTAAATATGCCCGTAGGGCTTTGCGTTCTCAGAATTTGCATCTGAGGTCGTTTCGGGCTCCGTTTTTGCATTTCAAGTTCTGCACAGGTGTTTTCGTCATTTTCTGCAGAAATTTCGACAGTGTAGTTTTCTGCAAAACAGGCATACGTACTCTATTGTGGACCGTGCTACATAGCACGAGTTGTTTTCTGTTAAATCTTTGCTTCATTACAGGCAGCTTTTGCATCAGTTTCAGTCAGTGGCCATGGCTGATAACAGCAATGATGTATTTCGCATGTTGTCTGCTGAAGACAAACTGGATGGAGATAGCAACTACCCACTTTGGGCATACATGATGCAGCATGTTTTGGTTGCAAAAGGAGTGTGGAACATTGTGCAGGGTATAGATGTACGTCCAGGTTCTGTGGATGTAGGATCTGTTGAGGATGTTGCAGGTTCTAGCAGCTCTACTGTTGCTGCTGTTTTACCCACTGCTGAACAAGCTCGTTGGGATGGTAAAGATGCGCAGACTCATGCCTTGATTGCACTTTCTGTCAAACGTAACATCACCCCACATATTCGTTCAGCTAAAACAGCAAAACAGGCTTGGGATATTCTAGCTAGTTTGTATGCAGGTCGTAACGAGGCAAAAATCGCTTACCTGCGTAAAGAGCTAGAATTGAAGATTATGCAAGAAGATGATGACATGAATGTTTTTCTTGCTAAGATTAAAGATCTCAAAGAACAGTTGATTTCTGCAGGTGAGATTATTCCTGATCATTCTTTTGTGCAGACTGTTCTTGATGCTTTACCTGAGACATATCAGACTTTTGCTTCCACGTGGAGACTTCTTAATGAGGACAGACCTGATGCTGTCAAGTATGATACTTTAGTCAACAAGCTCTTGCAAGAAGCGCAGTCCAGGCAAAATAGGGCCAGGCAGCGTGTAGTTGATCAAGCATTTATTGCTGCCCAGCAACAGAGAAGAAGTGGTAAGGCAGCCCCTTCCACTGTTTCTTCTCCTATTAGTAGATCTGCAACTTCTTCTCCTTCCACAGGTAGCAACAATAAGTCTGAGAAGGCTCTTGATAAAGGCAAGAAAAAGACCAGGTGCAACTATTGTAAGGCAAATGATCATGTCATTAAGAATTGCCCTAAGCTAAAGGCTAAAGAGGCAAAGAAGAAAGAGTAAAATGCAGCCACAATAGCGGATGCTTCTACAAATGCAGATTCTGCAAATGTTGTGCAGGATACAGAATGGGCGTTTAGCATGTATTGCCAGTATGACCCATCTGTACATGATGCATGTTTGGCAGTTTCTGTTGACTCTCATGTTTGGTATTTTGACAGTGGTGCTACAAAGCACATTACCTCGCATCGTGATATGTTCACTTCTCTTGAGGTTGTCCCTAATGGGAATACTGTCACATGTGCCAATAATGCTTCTTACCCAGTGAAGGGCATTGGTAAAATTATGCTTACTGCTGCAAATGGCAGCGCTTTCACACTTTCAGATGCTTTGTATGTGCCAGGGATAAAGAAGAATCTATTGTCTATCTCTGCGCTTGCTAGACTTGGATTTGTAATCAAATTTGTGGATGACAGATGTACTGTTCATGATTTGACTTCTGGTGATACGATTATTGTATCTGGCACCTTGTTTTGTGGGCTGTATAGGCTCAATTCTTATGACAAGTGTGTGGAAGATTCAGCAAATGCAGTTTCTGATGAAAAGGCAGTTTCAGATGCAAAACTATGGCATGCTCGTTTTGGTCATCTGAACTTTGCTAGTTTGCTGCGTTTGCAGAAATTTGATATGGTTGCTTCATTGCCCCCTCTTGAGGCACCATTGAAACATGTTTGTGAAGGCTGTATTTTGGGCAAAATGCAGCGTTCTGCGTTTCCAAAGGATGGTTCTGTGCGGGCCACTCGCAAATTGCAGCTTGTACATAGTGATGTATGTGGGCCTATGCAAACTCCGTCATTTGGTAAACACTTGTACTTCGTGACTTTCATTGATGATTACTCAAGGCATGCATGGGTATATCCACTGAAGGCAAAGTCCGAAGTGTTTTTGTGCTTCAAACAGTTTTTTCTTATGGCTGAAAATATATCCAATTGTACTGTGGGCACCCTCCGCACTGATCGAGGGGGGGAGTACATGTCTAAAGAGTTTGATGCATTTCTGGCTAGTCGTGGGATAAAACACCAATGTACCGTGCCGTATACCCCTCAACAGAATGGTGTTGCTGAGAGGAAGAACAGGTCACTTATGGAGATGGCACGATGTATGGTCAAGAGCCAAGCTTTGCCACATGCGTTTTGGCTTGAGGCTGTCATGTGTGCTGCATATGTACTCAACAGGTGTCCCACTAAGGCCTTGCAGTTTATTACTCCATACGAAGCTTGGCATGGCAGGAAGCCTTCTATTGGTCACTTGCGTGTCTTTGGTTGCTTGGCCTATGCTTTAGTGCCTGTGCAACAACGCAGAAAATTGGATGATAAGGCTGTCAAATGCATTTTTGTTGGTTATAGTGCTGAGAGCAAGGGTTACAAATTGTATCATCCGCAGTCAAAGCGTATCTTGATTAGTTGAGATGTTGTTTTTGTGGAAGATGCTGTGCAGCCCTTGTTATCATGTACCAAAGAGACAGGTGTAAGCTCACGGGATGTATTTGATACGTTGTTGCCTCTCTTTACAGGTGGGAATTCAAATGTAAGTCCTAATGAGGTAAATATTCAGCCTATGCAGATTTCAAACGACATCATAGATCAGCCTATTTCTGATGCAGATTTACAGGATGTAATTCATGAGGATAGGGCTGAAAATGAGCAGGCTAGAGGTATGCCTAAATGGCTGGTGCAAACCTTGTGTGATAGTAAGATTGATGCACCTATTACTAGTCGTACTCGTTTAGGTTTTCAGCATGCCTCTTATGCATCAGATTGTTATGCTTTGGCTGTGTCTAGTATGTGTGAAGAGGAAGAACCTCTTTCATTTGATGAGACACAAAATTCAGAAAATTGGTTGGCTGCAATGCAAAGTGAATATGATGCTATAATGAAGAATGGTACATGGTCATTTGCCTATTGGTAAAAAGGCCATTGGATGTAAGTGGGTTTTTAAATTGAAACGAAAGCCAGATGGTAGTGTTGATCGCTATAAGGCTAGACTTGTTGCAAAGGGTTATGCTCAAGAAAAGGGCATTGATTTTGATGAGACCTTTGCTCCCACTTGTCGTATGACTGTCATTCGTAGCATTTGTGCATTGGCAGCTCATAATGGTTGGAATGTACATCAGTTGGACATAAAGACTGCGTTCTTGAATGGAGATTTGCATGAGGAGGTGTATGTATCGCAGCCTCGTGGTTTTGTTCAAAGAGGGCAGGAAAACAAAGTGTGCAGGTTGAAAAAGGCTTTATATGGTTTAAAGCAAGCTCCACGAGCTTGGTATGAAAAGATACATGCATATTTGACTGCACATGGGTTTCAGAATAGTCCAACAGAAAGCACTTTGTATGTTAAACGTGTGGATGGTGTACATCTAATCATTGCTCTCTATGTCGATGACATGCTGCTCACAGGACCAAATGAGAGTCATATTGCTGATTTTAAGGCTGATTTGAATGCCTCTTTTGAGATGTCAGATTTGGGGCATTTGCATCATTATTTGGGGATACAATTTAAGCAGTGTGATGGAGGTATTGCTTTGTGTTAGACAAAGTATATGGAGACATTGTTGCGGAGATTTGGCCTTGAAGACTGCAAGCCTATTGCTACTCCAATGGAGACAGGTTTGAAGTTGAGTCTTCATGATGCTGGAGATCACTTTGATGTCACACTCTATCAGACAGCTGTTGGTTGCCTCATTTATGTATGCATTACGAGGTCGGACATTCAGTTTGCAGTCTCACAGGTGAGCAGGTTTATGCATAGCCCAAGGTCTCAGCATTGGAAGGCAGTTAAACGCATCTTTCGCTACTTGAGTGGCACCATACATCTTGGGTTGTTTTATCCCAAGGGGGGATCGTTGTCGCCAGATTTACATGCTTTTTCGGACTCAGATTGGGCTGGTTGCTATGACACAATAGTGTCCACAAGTGGTTTTTGTTTCATGCTCGGTAGCTCATGCATATCTTGGTTGAGCAAGAAGCAACCTACTGTGGCCACTTCTAGTTGTGAAGCTGAGTACAGGGCAGCTTTCACAGCTACGGCGGTTGAGTGTGTGTGGCTCAGACGGCTTATGGCTGACTTGGGTGTTGGACAGGAGTCTGCCACCTCTATCTTCACTAACAGTCAGAGCGCATTGGCAGTTGCGAAAAACCCAGTTTTTCATGCTCGCACAAAGCACATTGAGGTGCATTATCACTATGTCAGGGAGAGACTCTCAGCAAGAGAGATCAGCTTGGCCTATGTGCCAACACAGGACAACCTCGCCGATCTTTTCACAAAGGCACTTCCTCGTGAGAAGTTCGAAGCTTTTCGCAAAGCTTTGGGCTTGCTCCCCTTTGTGGATTGATCTACTTCGGGCATGGCACTCCCCTATACATGAGTGCCAGCTCTCGTTCACACCATCACTCCCAGGGGGGATTTGTTGCCATATATATAGGCAGTGATGTGTGTGAACACACTTAGGACCGTCGGGGCACTTTTTCCCTCTTTAGGAGGTTTTTTCCCCCGGCTTGTATATACGCCTATCCTTCTAGGGCTAACTCATCTTTGTACATTGACACAATCTAATACACTTTGTGTTGTGTGCATTCTTGCTTCTTCTTCTCCAAGCTTTGTGTGCTTTCCTGCAACCCTAATTCCAACAACTTCTTCCATGCCTCATACTTCCATGGTTGAAGAACTAATAAATGGCCTTCATGGTTTTTTGGTGGTGACAAAACTTTTCTAGCCTTAGCTCCACCAATACTTGGTTTGCACGGCACATTTCCACTTGCACCTGACCTCTTTTCATCTTTCTTGATTTACACTTTCATTTTGTGTAGACCTACTCATGAAAGAACCTCCTCCACTCTCTTACACACTACTTGGGTCTCTGACATTGGTTGCATCTTATATACAAAACATGTGTATTCATAAACCATTTTTTCCACAATTCTGCAGACGATATGTAGTGTACAAAGATGAACTCACGTTAAAGGAATGTCAAGTATAGGATCCCACTTTGGATCCACCTTAACCATTTTTCTGCCATCCCATATGAATTGATCCAACGAGTCAGTGCACCATCCTTCCTAGTATGCATATTCCATGCCTTTTTTCCATTCTTACCCTTTTTCCTTGATCGCATATGCAATGCAAACAACCGAACTCTGCATTTGCAAGCATTCGAGACACCAAACATGCACTTTAGTGTCTTCAGATCACTTGCAAGATGCCATTCCACTGAGTAGTCTCGAAAACCATCCACATGTATAATTTCAGCTCCTTTTTGACATTGAATGACAATAGGAATCTCTCTTAGATTGAAAAACATCTTTAGGATCTCATGATCTTCTTTTGGAACCTCAAATGTTGCAAGCCACCAAATTTCATTTTCAGATTGAACACTGAAGTACTGAAGATCATTTGGCTTTATGGAAGGATCCAATGCCTTATTCATCAATGTCAAACTTAGTCTTTTGATTCTTCACAATTTCACACTCATCAAGTTTTAGCATAAATTTCAGTGTGCCACCACATTCTTTAACAGACATATCATAGACTCACCATTGCAGCTTGCAATTTGCACACATCCAAGATATAATTGTTGTTTGGATTCAGATCAAAGGTCACTTCTGTAGTGATTCACATTTCCACTTGCACCTGACCTCTTCTCATCTTTCTTGATTTCCACTTTCCCTTTGTGTAGACCCACGCATGAAAGAACCTCCTTCACTCTCTTACACACTCCTTGGACCTTTAATGTCGTTTGCATCTTACATGCAAAAACATATATATTCATAAACCAAATTTTTCATAATTCTACAGACGACATATAGTGTACAAGGATGAACTCGTGTTAAAGGAATGTCAAGTATAGGGTCCCACTTTGGATCTACCTTAACCATTGTTCCGCCATTCCATATGAATTGATCGAACGAGTCAGTGCACCATCCTCTCCAGTATGCATATTTCATGCCTTTTTTTTTAATCTGACCCTTTTTCTTTCAGTGCACGCAAGCAATGCAAACAAGTGAACTCTGCATTTGCAGAATTCAAAACACCAAGCATGCACTTTAGTGTCTTCAAATCACCTGTGCAAGATGCCTTTCCACTGTGTAGTCTCCAAAACCATCCACATGTAGAATTTCACCTGCTTTTTGACATTGAACCATAGTAGGAATCTCTCTTATATTGAAAAACATCTTTAGGATCTCATGATCCTCTTTTGGAACCTCAAATGCTGCAAGCCACCAAATTTTGTTTTTAGATTGAACACTGAAGTATGGAATATCATCTGGCTTTATGGAAGGATTCAATGCCCTGTTCATCAATGTCAAACTTAGTCTTTTTATCTTTTGATTCTTCACAATTTCACTCTCATCAAGTTTTAGTACAAATTTTAGTGTGTCATCACATTCTTTAACAAACATATCATTTTGAATGAGAAAGTGTAGACTTCACCATCTGTCTTGAGAAGACTTGTGAGAGTGCTCCATTGTCTTGTTTAAGATTCTTTAACTTATCAGTCTCATATATACGGCATTTGTAGTTTCCACTATTTTTTGACAATGCAGTAAGTGGTCTTTGTTCTGTTACTCATTTTCACGTGCATCCAAATTAGAGGTGGGTCCATGTTTGACTATCTTCTCTAATACCACTTATAATTTGTTGTTCTTGGCCTCTAGATCCTTTGCTTTTTGTTCCAATTCATGGTTTTGTAAATGTTGAGCATGAATAACTTCTGTCAACTCATTGTATTCATTATCCTTGTTAGACAATTTAATATCTTGATCTTAGCTTCCTTCATCATCATCATCCTTTATGACGATATTCAAATGCTTTGCACCTGACTAGTAAGCCTTGTTGTGTAACCTAGCAAGCTAGCATTGCTCTCATAAACATATTTGATCAAAGAAGTTAGGCCAAAGCTAGGAAAACTAGCCCAGAGTTTTCATACACATACAAACACACATTGTATGACTTGAATTAAGGACTAAACTTTGCCCAAAGCTAGGACAAATAGAACATAATTCAAATCATGGTTTAATATATTTAAAATCTAAATAAATATTCTGTCAATCTCATCTTTAACGATTACTTTTGTTAAGGACTAGTATTTCCCAACATAGGACATGTACCCCATTGAACAAAAATGCACATACAATCTATGCCTAGCACCAAGGACCAATAACGCCCACTATAGGAATGATGGCCCACAATGTAAGGCATGCCTACAAGTACCTATCTACCCTTTCAAAATCTAGTTACATATGGCTTCAAATGTGATATGCAGGAGGTCAAGGATTACCTTTACTCAAAAAGATCTAGTAACCCAATCGTTGCATCCACAATCTGCAACCATGATACGAAAAGATACTCATATCAAGGACCAACACATTCTAGTAGCCAAATGGTATTTAACTTTTCTATGAATAGACAAATTTGTTTGTAGGGCTTGCCTGTGCAGTGTGAGACATGAAGTATAGATAATAGAGGTATGCATTAACTTGCATTAAGTAGAGGCCTAGTGCGTGGGTCCAATTTCACATCAATTTCACAATGTACCTCTATCGAAAAAAAGCAAGGGATAAAAAAAGGATGACGATCGTGTGTGGAGGAGCTGTGAGACAAAGCTGCCCCGACTGAGCTGGTTCCTCCATTGAGTGTGTGCCCTGGGGGCTCTCCCTATGACGAAACAAGGGGGTTCCGGTTCGGGTACCCCCAAACCCCTTCCTAAACCCTCAGCACAAAAACCCAGGTAGGATCCTCAAAATCAATCTCAGCTTGAAGCGGGCTCATCTTCCCAGGAGCTTCCATCATCACAGGGTATGCAGGGAGCCTGGCGCATTCCACTCAACAAGAACAGGGATTTTCCTAATAACCGACATGCAGGTTTCCCTTTGCATGAATAACACGTGGCGTGCGCCCATTTTCTTTTTGGGAGGGGATAACCCATCCTTCGATCGCCTCCACCCGTTCTCAGGGCCCTCGCATGTTTTCAGAACTTCCTTCAACCCACGATATGGCGCACTTGATGGCTTCGACCAAGGAGGAGTCGAAGTAGGGGGGACCATCGGGTCCTTAGAAGCGTAGCCGAAAAACCCTCTTACTAGAGGAGGAAGGAATTACACAAGTGAACGAGGTGCTGGCTCGAGTGGGCAAGGGCAAGATCCTAAAGCTCCAATCGAAGGCAACGTGGATGGAGGCGATCGCTCTACTAGAGTGCAAAATTAGCAATTTGGAACCAGCAAGAAAATCTATGTCTCATTACCTGAGGGATTGGTTAATAAGTGGAATTTTTTTAGGCTAGGGCTTTGGTAGGGCTATGCTTTGGGCCAACACCCCTTTTTGAAATCTTGCGAACTTGGATTTGCAATAGCTGGACCCTCAGAGGATGGGTGGTAGAACAGACAGTTTCTACCAAACAACTACTACTATTTTTAGTTCAAAAAGGAACAAATGGCCCTGAATGTTCTGGGAGTTGGGCAATGGATGCTCAGAAACTCCCCGCTTTCTCTCTTTAGGTGGTCCCCTAACTTTTCCCCTCTCAGCCCAAAGCCCTCCTTAACTCTGCTGTGGGTGGAGCTACCAAATCTGCCCTTGCACCTCTGTCCTCTTTTGAAATTAATAGTGAACCCACTGGGAAGATTACTAGGTACAAGACCTATGGATGATCTCAACCCACATTGGCACCCTTAGGCTCCTATAGAACGCGATATTAATCAGGATTTACCAACTAGCCTGTCTATTTTGGCAGGGTCTGGATATACCATTGAGCAGCCCTTAGTCTACAAGAACCTCCCCAATACCTGCTTTCACTATGGAGCTAAGGACCATTTTATCAAAAATTGTCCCATTAAGTTCCCTCCCCAACCACCTCCTAAACCAGAGGACTAGAAACACAACCCAGACGTTAACAACCAGGGATTCCAAACTTTAGGCAAAAAAAATAAGACACCCAATAAAAGTTGGATTCTGAAGGCCAACTCCAAGATGAAGCAGAATAATAGATTCACTCCTCTCCTGATGGAACTAGTAGAACCTTCTCAACTTGGCTATGAGAGCTCCAAAGAGGATGAGGACTTTGTCCCAAGCTGTCAGTTTGAAGCTAAATAGGGAGGATTTGATCGTGAGGTGGACGATATGGATTTCCAAGAAGATCTCCAAGAAGCACAAAATTTCCCTTTATAGCGGCAAAAGAGGAGATTCTCCAAGGGGAAATCTTGAAGAGTGCTTCCCTGGCTGCCATAAAACAAGGAATCAAAAGTGACAACTTGCAAGATATAGGTACTTCCAAAATGACACAGTCTCAGGTTGGGGGTATGCATTCCCTAGCCCCCAATGAGAAAACTCCTCAGTCCAGTGGTAAACCCCCCTCCAAAACCCCTAGAACCTAATGATGGAAAACTTTATAGCGCTATCTTTCAATACAAAAGGTTTAATTGATGATCTAAGACCTAGGATTATTAAAGATTGGCTTTGGCAAATAATTCTTAGGCCGTCATTTATTTGTCTTCAAGAGATTAAAGTTACAAGTGAAGCTCTTCAGAGGAATCTTTGCTCAATCTCAAGCAACCACAAATGGTTTGCCACCAACCATCCTCAAGGCAATGGTGGAACTACCTTGGGAATTGATGTGAATCTGGTGGCGTGCATATAGAGTGTTCAAATTGATCCTCTTCATAGATGGATTGATGTGCATGTGGACACGAGAGAGGATGCATTCATAGTGGTTTCTTTGTATGCTTCTGGACTAGTAGGATCCAAGCCAGGATTATGGTCTTCACTAATGTGCATTGACTCCCCAGTCATCCTTCTAGGGGACTTTAATATGGTTGAGTCACATCTAGACATATATTTGCAGGTGGGGCAGATAATCAGAGGCCATGAAAAAAAAAGGTGGGAGGAATGTAAGATTTTCTATGCTTTGCAAGATGTAGCCACTTCCAATGAAATTACATGGAGTAACGGGAGGTCTAACGTGCTGGCAAGAAAGGCCAGACTTGATAGATGCTACATTTCAGATACTCTTAGTCAAAAATTTATAAACTCTAATGTTCAAGTTCTGAAGACTATTGCTCTTTCACATCACTATCCAATCCTTCTTACTCTAAAATCTACCTAATCAAAAAATTAAGCCAAGTTGGTTCCACACAAACCCTAAGCTTTTCAAGATGTCATCAATCCGGGAAGGAATAACCAAAATTTGGGAGGAATCCTTCTCTTCTTTTAGAGCTCCTACTAGAGCCTGGACTAGAGCTGTTAGAGATACCCAAAATTTTCTTGTGGCAGTCAAGAAAGAAGTCATTAACGTTCATCCTGCCCAAAGAGGAAGTGTGAAATACAGCCGGCTTAAAGAGCTTAAAGAAGGAATGTTAACGTCTCAAGTTGATCTGAGCAAAGAGATCAACCTTCTAAAATCTGGCCTCAAAAGGGAGGAGTAAATTCAATGTCAACACCTCACACTCTTCATGAGAGACTGGTGGGCTGGCAAGGTTGACAGGCCCTCAAAAGAAATGTTTACAATAATAAAAAAGAAAGTTGATAGGGATTTTATCCCCTTTTTTAAGAATCCTCAAGGAATACCAGCCGCTTCAATTGAGGAGAACATCAACATGGTTAAAGACTACTTTTCTAATATCTTTAGTACCCCTTCCAATGTGCATATGGAGAAGGAGAGAGCATGTAAACTTATCTCGACATGCGGGCAGAAAACGGTTCCCAACTCCTTGGCTGCTACGCTTGTGAACATAATGTAACAGAGGGTGAAATCTTAGATGCCATTGACCACTTGCAAAATGGAAAAGCCCACTCATAGATGGTCTACCAGCAGAGTGTTTCAAACAGTATAAAGAACTTTTGATCACTCCTCTCCTACAGGTTTGGAAAGAAAGCCTAGAGTTTGGTGCCTTACCTATATCACTGAATGAAGGGATCATTAAGCTTATTCACAAACATGACTCCAAAGATGTTTTATCTAACTAGAGACCAATTTCAATGCTTCCTACAACTTACAATTTTTTTTCCAAGGTACTGGCACACGAAGACTAGCTCATAATCTTAAATGGTGGGGATAAGGGAAGAACACAAAGGATTTATCAAGGGTTGATTCATCCTTGATGCTATCATTGCCTTGTGGGAAGGAGTTGGACATGCAGAAGAAACAAACTAGGACTTTGTTTTCTTCAAAATTGACTTTGACAAAGCCTAAGTCTTGAATGGGATTTCATAATACAATCTCTAAAGGATATGGGAATGGGACCTGTATTCATCAGACAGGTAGCAACCCTATTCAGAAATGCTAGGGCAAGAGTGGCCATCAATGGGAAACTCACATATTACTTTGAACTTAAGAGGACCATTAGATGGGGATGCCCACTGGCCCCTCTTATGTTTACTATCACAGTTGATGCACTTGGATGGTTGGTACAGGATGCAATGCATAAGGGGAAACTCAAGGGTATTGACTTACCTCCTAATGATAAAGGACAAATGTGTCTTCAGTTATTTACAGATAATACCAATGGCCTTATTTACAATGATGAACAATCTATCATGACTTTTTGGTGGAAATGCATTCACATTTTCTACCTTGCTTCAAGCTCCCAAATCAATCATCAAAAAACTGGAATCAAAACGTTAGTTAAAGAGCCTCCAGAATGGTTAACTGATCAGGGATGTAAAGTACTCAAAGATGGACAAGTCTTTAGATTGCTTGGAATCCCTATGGGATTTGGGGTTACCATGAAATAGAGATGGCAGTGGGTTATGGGGAAAGTGAAAGATAAGTTTGATAGATGGAAAGGGTTTCAACAAAATTTAGAGATGCATGGTTCTCAAACATCTACTCATCCCAACAATTGTCTACTTCCTTTCTTGCTAGAAGCCATCCTAGAGTAACATCAAAGGGCTTCAAACTCTCTGTAGAAATTTCATGTGGTCGAGAGACGCTGACAACTATAAAATATCAAAAGTGGCTTGGACATACTGCACTATCCCAAAAACAAAGGGGGGCTGGGTATACCTAACATGGAGGATTTGGCTAACAAATGGCAGCAAAATGGATTATAAGGAGCCTGAAACAGATTGGGCAAAATGGATTATAAGGAGCCTGAAACAGATTGGGCAATTCTTATGCACATGAAACTGGGCATACATAAATTGTCCAAAATGCCTCAATGGAAGAATATTCCAGTCCTCCCCTTGTTCTTCAATCCCATCCAAATTAAACCTATAGGATCTAATCTTGTCAAAAGCATCTAGAATGCATCGAATAGGGTTAGAGAGATGATTTACGGTACCAAGAATGAAAGAAAATATGTTGATCTCTTTCACTTAGACGCTATATGGTTTTCATTATATCTGGAGGATTGTGTGGAAGAACACAACCTGAGGAGAGCACACAAACTGTCAAAAAAAGGAATTCAGTGATGGGCAGATGTATGGGACTTTTCTAATCAGAAGTGGATAGACCTTGATTTGTTGGCTCAGATGTTTAAACTTAATAGGGAGGATCTTTTATTTCTCCAATCTAGACTCTACTCATTTAATGCAGGAGAGATTTTAAAGTAGATGCTTTTCACTGGTCCAATTCCTGTACCATGTTGCCTATACCTCCTATGCCGTGCAAAGGTATACCCGTACACGTCAAGCTGAATGGGAAATGGAATATGCTGTGGGATAGGAAGCAATGGGACTTCAGGTTCTCAAAAATCTAGTCTTTAATAATTCCCCCCAAAAAGCCAAATTGGTTGTGGTTAATTATGCAGAAGGGGTTGTGGACAAATGAGAGAGCCAAGAAACCTCTGATTGGAGATTGGCTCTATCCCAAATGTCGACAAGAAGAGGAAACGCTTCCCCACCACTTCATTTCCTTGCAGATTTAACAACAGGCTACTTGAATTGGTTCAGCTATGTATTTCCTCAATTAGGAAATCTCAAATTATGTGGAAACAAATGTTGTTGGGGGATTTTATCTAATCTGTGGAATACAATTTGTGCAGAATATATGTGGTGTATTTGGATAATGCACAATCATTTTGTGTTTCATAATGTAGATCCTATTAAATTCCCCAACTTGAGTAATATTGTGTGTGTGCAAATGAGGTTGATTCTCAAGGCAGATAACATGGTGTGCCAGGCTCAACAATCTAGGATTGATGTAGAGGAATCTTTGGCAATCAATGAAGCCAGAGATGAATGTGAAGAAAAAATCTGAAGCATCAAAGCTGACGGGAAAGACAGGAGCAGAAGTGGGCAGAAGTTGCGAGCAAGTTAGAAGAAGAAGATGCTTAAGTTGGCTAGGTTCAATCTAGAACTGTCTGCTGTGAAGAATTCTATAGAATATTAGACTTTGTGTTAAAAAGCTTGAAATGATGTATTGAAGACCCTTTTTTGAATAATACTAATCATCTTGTTTTGATTTTTTTTTAAGAAAAAAAGCATGGGCTCATTTTGAAGGGTGACCCCAAAATTTCAGTTGAAGGGTAAATTCTAGTGTACCCTTTTTTTAGCTTTATCTACTAAGGGCTACTCAAGGATTTTTGCAAATTTTACCCTTCTCTTGAAGGGTAAATTTTTTGATACCCTTATTTGAAGGGTAAAATGCCTCAAGAAGGGCTATGAAGACAAAGTGCCTCAACAAGGGCTACGAAGACCTTAAAAATTAGCCTTGACATTTTGGGCCACATGTGAACACCACAAATATAGGAATGGCATTCAATGCCCCAAGTCATGACAAAAGTCCAACCCCTCCACACTAATCACTATAGTAGATTATTTTTGTTGTTTTTTCATGTAATGTATATTATTTTTTGTTATTTCATAAATGCATGGTTTGTTTGTTGGTTTTGTTCACAAAACATTATTTTTGCTCTCTTTTTGTTAATTTTTTGGTTTTTGCTTATTTTCTTAATTACATTATCAAAAAACAATCATTTGGGGCTTTATATGATGGATTTTGGTGTAATGGACCATACCAATCAACTTCAGACCCCCATTATCCCTAATTTTGACTCGTCATGTGCATAATTTGGAGTAGAAACAACACTTTGCACAATAGTGGTGATTAATTTAGGATTACGGTGTACTTAAGGCCGCTTCTGCAAATCTGTATGATTATTGGTTTTTTGCAAATCTAAGTTGATATTACCATTGTGTTTGGAAGGTGGGATTTACCCTAATCCACCCATCACTTGTGCAAAAGGTGCTTATTTTTGTTAATTTTTACTAATTATGGTTTAATCTTGTCATTAGCAAAAACGTGTGCCATTAAAATGCGTGTTGATTTCTTGCAATTGGGCGATAACATACACGCATATTTTACTAATAGCATATGCACATACTTCCAAAAAAAGTCCTCTTAATATGTGTCCTCTTAAATATGCACCCTTAATATTTTAGTCTCAAAATAAAATCCTCTTAAATATGCAAGGATATTTAGCCCCTTGATTTAAAAAAAACCTCTTAGTATGCACGCATATTAGCCCCTTAATATGTGTGCATATTAACCTCTTAATGTGCACGCATATTAGCCCCTTAATATGTGTGCATATTAACCTCTTAATGTGCATGCATATTAGCCTTCAAAATATTAGCCTCTTAATATGAGTGCATATTAGCCTCCAAAAAAATGCCCAAAAATACCCCAAAAAAGTCAAAATTCAAAAAAACCAAAGCAAATCCAAATAAATACCAAAAAATATAAAATGTTCAAAAATATACCCAAAAATTTAAAATTTTAAAAAATTCTTTTTAATCCAAAAATTATAAAAATGAGCCCAAAAATATTTAAAAAACAAAATTAGAAAAAGAAATCCAAAACATACAAAAATTTAAAAAATACCTAAAAAAATTTATTTTTTTTCATAAAATATAATTAAAAATACCAAAAAAGTTAAGAAAAATTTGGAACTCACTTGAGATCATTTCAAGACTTAAAAGGTCTGCAAAATCTTGTAAAACCCATTGAAAGGACTCTTTAAAGGCTTCTTATAGCTCATATTGACCCTAAAGAGGTATTGGAACTAAGTCAAATGAAGTTCTATTCTACATTTGTAGATGGAATGGTATCATATCTTGTGGAGACATCCAATTCAACCCAAAGTGATCCCATATCCCCATCTAGTTTGATAACCCATTGAAAGAACTCTTTAAAGGCTTTTTATGGCTCATATTAACCCTAAAGAGGTAGTGGAACTAAGTCAAATAAAGTTATATTCCACAGACGGAATGGTGTCATATCTTGTGGAGAAATCGAAACCCAAAGTCATGCCAAATCCCCATCTATTTTGATAGTTGATGTTCGAGAGGGTTGGCAAGATCTTCCTAGCCCAACTAGCACCACAAGTGCTGAAGATAGGCAAACATTGGATGGATCTAAAGTAGTCATGTTTGATTACAAGACTCTAACTGAAACTCCATAGGTACAAGCTGCTTGGAAGGAAATTCAAGAAAAAATGGTTGAATGGAGAGTTCTCATTCATCAAAGCATAGAGGTTTCTATCATCGCTCAACCAAGCCATGAACAATCCTCTGAAGCCAACGCAAGCTTTTATTAAACACATGAGCACATGGAATCATGGAATCATGGGAATATAGATACACCCGAGTGGATCTTACTATAATCACCCAAACACTCATGGATTACATTACTTCTAAGGCATATCTCATCTATTGGGTAGACATTGTACATGCTATATCAAGAGCTACCAAAGATGTTCTTAATTGCATTAAGTCTACTATACAAAACCAATAACAGTTACAATTTGTCTCACGAAATATAGAGATCCGTGATGAGGAGAATATACCCTAGAATATTCCCTTCACATGCTATCCAAAAACCTTTGATCTAGAAACCTACGATCCAGCACGTCTGCGACGATCGAGATCGCATAAAAAAATCAAAATGATCATTTTACAATTTTGGCTACAAGATCCCATAAAGCAAATTCAGGTAAGCCTCTACACCAATTTTCATTAAGTTTAAAACATGCGATCCACATTACAAACGATCTAGGGTTGATGCAATCTAGATTACAAGTGCACACAAAATTTTCCAAAGATAATGCGACCCAGACTATTGCGATCTGCATCGCATTTGAAAAGTAAAAAACAAAAAAAATCCATTTTCTTTACTCTTTGGTATCATCGTTACATGCGATCGAGAATACAGAGAGGAGACATGTGATCTAGGATTGTGGATCTCATGACCCAAGTTGGCTAGTTGGAATCATTAAATGCACATGTTCGAGATGAGTTGTCTTATCCTCTACATCTTGTAAGAAATTAAAAAGAACATCTAGAACATTTGTAAAATTAAAAAAGGAATAAAAGTTCGAAACGGATATAAAACTCAAATTTGTCAACAGAGAATATTGAGGTCCCCAAGGAGAATATTCCCCAAAATATTCTCTTCACATGCAATTAAGAAACCTATGATCTAGCACATTTGCGATCCATAATCTACAATTTAGATCGCATGAAAAAAATCAAAATGATCATTTTGTAATTTTGACTTCAAGATCGCATGAAACACATTGAGCTAAGTCTGCACACCAATTTTCATTGAGTTTAAAACATGTGATTCACATTACATAGGATTTAGGGTTGATGTAATCTAGATCGTAGGTGCAACTAAAATTTTATAGTCATGATGCGACCCTAGACTATTATGACTTGGATAATAGTGAGATCAAGGATTATGGATTGCATCAGCCAAATTGGCCAGCTTACATTATTAAATGCACATGTCCAAGATGAGCTATTTAATCTTTGAAATCTAATAAAAACTTAAAAACAAAAGTTGGAATATTCTAAAAATTAAAAAAGAAATAAAATTTTGGAAAAGACAAAAGATTCCTTATAAACTAAATCTGCCAGGGAATATTGAGATCCTTAAGGAGAATATTCTTCAAAATATCCACTTCACATGAGATCCAAAAACTTACAATCTAGCACATATGTGATCCAAACTGCATGAAGCAATCAAAATGATCATTTTGCAATTCTGACTTCAAACCACCAAGTGAACCTACTTTTGATTGCTTTGTCACTGCTTGGGGGCCATGACAACTTCCCCAAGCATAAAAACAACCAAGAGGAGGTGGTTTTTGACTGCTTTTGTGGTTGCTTGGGAAGCCACCAATTCTAAATGCGTTTTGACTACTTTGATACTGCTTGGGGGGATGATAAGTCCCCCAAGGAATTAAATCGCCAAGTGAACCTAATTTTTGATTGCTTTGTCATTACTTTGTGACTACTTAGTGATTGCTTTGTGGCTGCTTGGGGCCATGATGAGTCCCCCAAGCATTAAAGCTACCAATTCTATGTGTTTTTTGACTTCTTTGAGATTGCTTTCTAGCTACTTGGGACCATGATGAGTCCTCCAAGCATTAAAGCCACCAATTGAAGGTGGTTTTTGATTGATTTCATACTTCTTGGGGGGATGATTTGTCCCCCAAGCAATTAAACCACCAAGTGAACCTACTTTTTGATTGCTTTGTTAATGTTTTGTCACTGCTTTGTGTGACTGCTTGGAACCTCCTTTTTGATTGCTTTGTGTGACTGCTTGGAACCTCCTTTTTGATTGCTTTGTGTGACTGCTTGGAACCTCCTTTTTGATTGCTTTGTGTGACTGCTTGGAACCTCCTTTTTGATTGCTTTGTGATTGTTTTTTGATTACTTGGAACCTGCTAGATGTGCTCAAGAATGTGGTTTTGTCTATATTTCCATAGTTCTTGGGTCAAAAGGAAAGCTCATGTACAAGGGATAGCTCATAAGCCCACCCTCGTGACCATAACATGGAACCTACATCGAGGGTATCCGCCAAATGGAAGCAAAACTCCTAACTAGAATGTCAAATGGTCCATATAGATCAAGGCCAAGAGATGTCCCAAGTGCATTTGAATGGTATGCCAAATAATCATCTATCATACATTCCAAGTGGCATATGATGCACTCAAAGATGAATGGCCTGGCTCCAAAGAAACTAGGATCATGCAGGCAATCATTGGAACCGAAGAAACACATCTCAGAGTCAGCATCATGTAAGAACTCATGTGAATCAATGCAATCATCCACTATAGCATAGCTCAAATCATCTAAGGCATGATCCACTGCATCAATGTGTATAAGCACGCTAAAAAATATACAACATGCCCTCATGTGTGAAATCCTCCGCATATGTGTGGTCCTCCAAAGCAAAAACATGATCAATAGGATCACCATAAGCATCATCATCACTGAATATACTGATAGTGTATCCACACATGAGATGAAAGTGGCATCATCCATCAAATCACTAACCATGTCATCCTCATAATCTCTAAAGTTATCATCAAGACCATGTTCTATGTCCATCAATGGAATTTGTGTATAATCTATATCCCAAGATAGGTCAACCTCTCTAATCACTCGATCGAAGAAAATGTCTAAATCAAATACAAAGCTCTCTAAGATCCATATGCACAATCCTACCTGTCCTACAAGGTCTAATCTCAGAAAATCCATCACTACTCTCATGCGCTATCCCTTACTGAACTCTATCCACACGAATGCTACCAAGAATGCTATGAATACTAGGAGTAATGATCATATAAGTGATATCTCCATAAATAGAAATCCTAGAAGAATAGCCTAGTGCATCTAGCACTAAGAACTTAGGTCTATGCTCATAGGTGTCTCTCTCACTCGTATGCGGAGTATCACTAACCTCAAGTGTGCTAATAAATACATCACTAATCAAATGCACACTATCCTTTAGAATGTCACCATGGTCAACTAAAGTGTCCACATGATTTGTAGGAAAGATGATAGGCATAGAAGTGTCGATGCTCGGTATGCTTGTTTCCATCTCTACCCTCAAGATCATGCTCACATGATCAGAATCACACACATCATTATCACACACATACATCATCATCATGTGCATGTGTGTCAGTGGATTATGTGCATGTATATATATATCACTATGATCATGTGCATGTGTGTGCGTAATACATCAATGTCATCATGTGTGTATACAATACATCATCATCTCCATCATAATACAATGAATGAGTCAGTCTCGGTAAATGAGAATCAATGAGATGATGGCTAGTCGATGTCGTGGGTGAGTCGTAAAAGCTATCAAGGCCTATACAAACACCATTGTGATAGCGGCAAAAGTGTAAGTATACTCGATACGTGTCCTACAAGGATCCAAACCTGTCATGCCATAACTCACCAAATATATCCCATGAATGACTACCATGATCATCATCACCCATATAATCATCTATAGCCGCATTACGAACATCATCATCATCATAAATATTTGTGTCTGTGTAGTCCATGTCCTCATCAAGAACATAATCATGATGACTCGAGAGTGTGGGAAACTCAATCAAATCACCAAAATAAGAATCATCCCCCCACGCGAACAATACCGAACCATCCGGGAAGATGTAGCCAAGCAATGAAGTGATGAAATCGTCGTGTGTGGACCACCTAGACCATCTGGCACATATCTCCTCCCCATCAAACAAAAGCCTCAAATGAAACTGTGAAGCTCGAACATTTAATATTGGTATGAATATGCTGCCTCATGATAGCAAGAAGTTAACAAGTGAAGACGTAGAGGTCTAAACCTCAAAATTCCAAAGGCATGTGCAAATATGGCAAAAGATATGCAATACATGACACGAGAAGACAAATCATAATAGCAATTGTAGAGCCATGATGATACTGCATGAGCGGCTCCCCTATGATCACAATTAGAAATGCTATCAAAATGATGATGATGACGATGTGAATTCGCACCATGGTAATCACATGAAGGATAAAAGTAATAGGAACAACATGGCTGCATGTGAACAATAACCAATAAAGCCTAAGATGAGTAAACAAACAAAATCCTCCAAATGTGTGACACAAGCCCACAATGTGTTAACGTGTGTAATCAAGGCTATAAAAGCACAAATAGTGTGAAAGAACACTAGCAATGCAAAGTATGTGTGAATGAATGCTAACAATGCACAAAAATGCACATCAATTGTGAACAAACCCATCAAAACATAAATCATGTGGAAAAAGGCCCACGATGTGCAAGGGCATGTGAATAAACAATTCCGAAAAGTAAACACAGGTTAGCACTGTGCACAATATGCTAATGTGTGAACAACACTCAACCATGCTCAAATCGAATGAAAATGTAGGACACATGTGAACAATCCCATGATCACCAATCTATACCCATACCACAATGTGTATGACCCAATCTCAATGTGTGATAGGTGCAGAAACAACCCTCACCTAGTACCCACGTGTGATCAAGCCATAAAATGTTTTAGGTGTAAGGGAGAGTATGAAATGTGGGTAAGGGTGAATGGTTCAAAAGAAATCAAGGGAGGGTAAATGGCTCAAAAGAAATCAAGGGAGTAGGAGGTGTGGATGGGCTAAAAATATAATGGCCTAGTTAAGGTGTGAATGGTGTGTAACCCTAAAACTAAAGGTGAAAAATAACTTCAACTCATTTTTTCCCTCTCAAGCTGGTGCCTCTTAAAAAAGGTCATGTGTGCTACTGTTAGCCTACACTGGGTTGCATGCAGTAGATCTGGCACCTTGGTGAAGAGCAAGAGCAGGTTAGAAGCCTCTCATCAACAGACAGCGCTAGATGTTGTGATTGGAAGCCTCCTCCTCATCAGAGCTGCGCTGCACTAAAACATGAGAGATGACTGCTGATGTTGCTGCTCATGGAAGACGTTGAACCACTCATCGAAAACTCCATAATCACCTACATCTTTCTCTCACTCACTGGCGTTGAGGTTTGCTTGTAGTTGAGCGAAGCAGTAAGAAGATCTTTCCTCACTTGCAAATGGTTTGTGCCTGCTTGTAGCAGTTGAGCGAAGAATTAAGAAGATCTTTTGTGTTTGTAAGGGTGAGGTCGCTGCTTTCGCCTGCACACATTGCATTTGCATAAACTAAGGCTGTTAATCACTGCCCGTAGAATCAGAGTACGATGAAGTTTGACCAGTGATCTACTGAATGTATCTCTCTATAGCTATGGAGGTTACAGAAAAGTTTGCTTAATGTATCTCTCTATAGCTTGTACTGCACATCAAATCAAAAGAAAATTGAGAGTAGAGCGCTGCTCCTGAGGGAGTGAGATATGTGTTTCTCTCTATGATGACGGGTTGAACCTTCCTCAAGGCGATGATGGAGCCTTGAACAACTTCGATCAATGCTGAGCTCGCTTATAAGAGTTGTTGTTGTTGTTTATAGGATCAAAAAGGCTAATGAATCACATTCGTAGGGATCAGATTAGTTGATCTCAAGTCACTCACTTTATCTTCACTTTGTCCAATGGTAAAATAGTACTTTGAAACTCTGAAATGACTTGCACTCGGTAAATCACAACACTTGTACCATATGAACTACATTTGCATCATGTGTTAGGGAACCTTGTGGCGTATGGTGCACACTTGTTCACACTAGTGGATTGGATTCAATTCCTAGTAGGGCCCATACTTACAACACAGTTGTTAGCAAGTTAACTTTTTGAATTTCTGCACTTGAAATTGTTAAGCTTGCACACTTTTGCATCAATTATTCATCAACATCTCTGCATAACACAATGATGCCTAGATTTGTAAAATAGGATATCATGCTATACATTTTCTTGATGAAACATGTACTAAATACTGTAATCCACAATATGTGCTTGCAAACAGTGTTTTCTCAACACTTTTCTTTCTCTCTTTACTTGTAGTACATTAAGATTTACATGAACCTATGTAGATTTATACTAATCCAATAGATTTGTCCAACTTCTTTGCAAGAAAGTGACACGATTAGAAAGATTTTGATCAAAAATCACTTACTGTTGTTGATCTGCATCAAGATTTGATTTTAACACTAAACTTTACATAATTTGTAAACTGCTATATTCTATACTGTAGATCTGCAAAACAAAATAGTATTCTGCACTATAATCTTCAATTATACACTAATCTTGAAACAAATCTTCACTGTTCTTCAACTCTGTACTTGAATCTTTAACTCTACAGTTGAAACTGCACAATAACATTTGTATTTTGCAATTGTATTCTATAAACTTTCTTGAAACTACAAGATTTCACAATATTTGCAATTGTTCTCCAATATCTTTGAAAGTTAGCACCTTTCTTGAAACTGCACAATAACATTTGTATTTTGCAATTGTATTCTATAAACTTTCTTGAAACTACAAGATTTCACAATATTTGCAATTGTTCTCCAATATCTTTGAAAGTTAGCACCTTTCTTAATGAATCTTTCAACAAAACTGCACATCAACCAAGAATCTCCCCACCAAGAATGCAAGAAACTCAAAGGATCTTGTAAATGATAGCAATAAACTAGGCTTTTGTGTGAAGGTTTGATGAAAATAGACTTCATTTCATGTAGAATTTCTCCAAAATTCAAGAAAATCAAGAATATTTTCAAGAACATCAAGAAATGCAAGAAAATGCATTTGAAAATTGTGGAAATCCCTAATTTGAGAACGATTAACACTATGATCAAGAAAATGCATTCTAAAAAATTGGATTAACAGTAATTTGAAAATGATTATCACTAGTCATGATCAAGAAAATGCATTTTGAAAATTAGATTAAGAATAATCTAAAAATCATTAATCTTTTAATCACTCCCTAAACAAGGATCTAAGCCAAGAGCTCTGATACCAATTGAAATGGAGTAATCATAAAGGTGAGATATGGGACAATCACCATGGATTAATACAAGATTGAGGAGATAATCTCATACAATAGCCATGATGCCTAAGTGAGTTAACCTTCTACCACCCCCCCAAGAGCATGGAAATAGCCTTCCACAAGCCAAGGTATGAAAGCCATGAGGCTCCAAGAGTCAAGATGACCAAATATCATAATATGTCCAAAAGATACAATAGTGGTCCATGAGCCCCCTTTTATACTTAAGCCCATGACCAAATATCATAATATGTCCAAAAGATGCAATGGTGGGCTATGAGCCCCCTTTTATACTTAAGCCCATGACCATGGTCCTAGACCTAATTTAAAGTTGTTGCTTCATTTACAAACGATTGTTGTTGAATGGGAACCAAATGTCTAGTATTTCTTATTGACGTCTTGGTGAGTGTCACATCTAGTCTAGATATATCAAAGCCAACATCTCTTACGAAGGCCACCTTCAAGCGCATGCATCTCAACACTATCACTCTATTGCTTTGGCCAAGAAAGAAGAGGCTCTAGACAAGGAGCATGCTATAAGATGCAGGTTGGCTACACTTCAAAGCGAAGCATCCTAAGTTCCCTTGAATCGAAGATCTCTTGTCCATTTTCAGAGCTAGGTTACAGGTGGCCATGGATAGGTGGGTTGAGTTTGCATTTCATGCTAATTAGGCATTTTTGGACATAGATGGGTGTGACAGATGCAGCAAACCTTTTACTACTACTCTGTAGGAGATTTTGTATGATGCCTCCATTTCTCACGGAAGGTCTTATCCACCTTGTCCCGAAAGGTGAGGATAAGGCCAATATTAGGTCGTGGACACTCATAACTCTGCTTACAAAATCTTAGCAAAGGTAGTGAGTATAAGGCTTCACTAAATCTAGCCAACAACCCCTTCCTCCAAGTAAGGTGTGTTTTTGATAATATCTTTTCACTCAGAAGCTATGGAGTATGGGCTAAATCTAGTCAACAAACCCTTGCTAGACTTTAAAAAAAAGCTTATGATAGAGTGGATTGGGACTTCTTTTAAAAGGCACAATGGCACATATGGGTTTCTCCTAGAGGGGTCTCTTACATGTATAGGGATGCCCATAGCACAGTTTGGCCCGGGGGGTGGTGAGCACTTTCAAATCTCCCATTTTGTGAGGTAGAGATGCCCCTTAGCTCCCTTTACCTTCTAGTAACAAAGGCTATGAGTAGGTTTCTTAGGGTTACCCCAGGGGTTTCGAGCCTCAAGCTGCCTCTTGGCACAAAGGAAGAGTTATTGGACTTAGAGTTAGTAGATGATACTACTATGTTTTTGGAGGCCTCATAGGCATGCCTATGTGCTTTTTGCACTGCCTTGGAGATGTTTTGTTTTGTAGTAGGCCCCACCATTAATTGGCACAAATCAGTGGGATTTGGAGATGTTTTGTTTGGCAGTAGAGGCATCACCATCAGTTAGCACAAATTAATGGGATTTGGTGATGTTTTATTTGGCAGCAGTAGGTGCCACCATCAATTAACACAAATAAGTGGGATTTTGGATTAGTGACTCTCCGTAGGCAGATTAGGGTTTAGATATGGGGTTTACTTGGATTGTGAGAGGATGCAATGCTAGATACCTTGGCTATTAGGTTGGTTGGCATTGACATCTCACCTATACAACACTTTGCTCCTGTGCTCATGAGCATTAAAAGCAAACTTCAACATTGGAGTAGCATGAAGCTTGATATGGCCTTTGGAGCCTTGATAGAGCTAACCAAGTGTTGCTGGTGAGATGATTACTTGGTTTGTCATGTCGTGTTGGTTTTTTCATAAGCGATACATTGGCTAGCTTTGCCAGCTTATTCGAAACTTCCTTTAGTCTGGATTAGATGGCACTATATACACCACGGCAAGAGTATCTTGGAACATCATTATTATGCCTAAGCAAGAGGGAGGATTGAACATTGACCCTGCATTAGGAAGGCTTCTTGGGCCCTTTTATTTGGCAGTTTAAGGAGTCAAACCTTTTCTCTTAAGAAGAAACGTTTTCTAATTAGAAGCTTCAAAACGGCTACTTTATTCGAATTTAAATTTTGGGGGAAAAATGGAATTTAAAATCTAGCGGACAAAACCATATCATGTAACATATCTATGGAAAGCTCTTGATGCGTAGATCACGGATCTATAATCTCCGCTCAAATCGGAGCTTGTATGTAGAAGTTATGGAGGTTCGAAAATTGTAAAATTACCTCCCCCCCCTTTTTGGGGGAAAAAGTGCACCCTTTGACCACTCTTACACCTCTCTTACAAACCCAACATTTCAGTCCACATGGCAACCCCCCATTTGGCTATTCCTTAATCACCTTGATTAGGCTTGGGCAAATTAAAGGGCCCAAGAAGACCCCATTCACTTCCTAATGAGGTGCAGTGTAAGGCTTTACTTTGTAAGCTGGCTTGTCAGAGGATTTCTTCTTGGCACTAAGCCTTGGAAGGAATTTCTTTTGTAGTAGATTACAGGTGCGGTGATTGGGTTTACAGTCCACGTTTAATTTTTTTAGATGCAGAGCACTGACCACTTCTTTGCCTTTGGTGAGATCTCTTTTCCGGAGCCTTGGATTGCATGATGAGCTTCTTGGTTTATATTCCTCTACATTCAATTGAGGAGGCTAACAGGTAGCGCATTGTGTGGAATGACCTGATTTTGGTAGACCTCTTAGGGTAGCCAAACATATCCAGTGGACTAGGTGACTCTTTTCCCATAGTATTGGATTGGAAGAGGCTCAAGAGCCTCACGGAGGAATGCTTTGCACACAACACTTGAGGGGTACTAGTAAGAGGATTATGCAGATGTATGTAGCCATACCCAACCACTGGATCGCAGGGAACTTCGTGGAAGGGCCTCATCACTCATGGTTTGGGGTGTTTTCGGGACATGGGTACTCCCTTAGGTCATGTGCCTTCCCACTTTGGGTGAGGACAATGTACTGATTTTTCACTCCATTTAGGATAGATGGCTCTTGGAGAGATGTCTTGGGCATGATATCATTGAGGGTCCGATTGGCCGGTGAGGGTGGTGGGGGTAGGGCAGGGAAGCACTTATGTATTGGAGCCTTTGGTTATATGATGGGTATCCTATCAGCAAATACCTGCATTGGGACCTTGGTGAGTGGGAGTGGAGGGATGCTTTTAACCCCATGAAAAGCTGCCCTACCATGAAGAATTCTACACACCTGGTTATGGGACAAATCTAGAGGACAGATCCAGAAGTCCGTACTTTGAGATCTCATTGGAGGCCTATGGGATCACCCTTGACATTCAGAGAGCTTTTTGGTAGAGGTTGTGGCACTCGTGCAGTAGGGGAAATGAAGATTTCCTCTTTTATTTGGCTTTCTCTACATGGTGGTCTTGCCACCAAACTAGTGTGGAGATCGGTCTTGCCACCAACCAGTGGAGATCGCTGGTGCTAGCCTAGCTTGTTTGAGATGTGCAGGAGCTTCAGAGACAATCTACCATCGCTCATTGGAGTGCAGGGAGGCAGAGGACTTGGATTGCAATAGCATACCTTTTTGGAAGGATGAGGAGTGATGCTTACATTTGTTTTGGTGCTATTGCTTGGTTGACATAGTAACTCAGGTTTGAAGGGAATGACACAGATATAGTCATGAGGATTACCCATGGAGTGGGTTGGCAGTGCTTTCTTCAAGACATGCCAGAGTTAGGCTACGTATCATTAGCACATAGGTTGGACATTGCATGGGAGATCATTGCTAGCATCACAACCTGGCACATTTGGAAGGCTAGATGCATTGAGGCCATGGAGGGGACTTTGTTTATGATACATAATGCATTTGTAGGATCTGCTGTGATATAATTCACATGCTCATGGCCACTTGGGCTAGGATTCAGGGATCTTTGAGGGTTGTAGAGAGAAAACATGGCTAGTTCATGAGAGAGTGGGATCATGGTATCTTTTTCATTACCTCTCATATGGGACCTTGTTGGCAGCGTCTTTTTCACTACCTCTCATATGAAACCTTGTTGGCATTATCTTTTTCACTACCTCTCATATAGGACCTTGTTGGTAGCATAAGGCACCAGATTGGTTGAGATTTCCCCCCTACTTGATCTGAAATCTCCTTTCTTGTAAAATTTTTCATACTTAATAGAAATCTCTTTACTAGGGGAAAAAAAGTGCAGGCATCTCCCTCAGTGTGTTGCACATTTGAAATGCATGCACCTCCCTCATAGTGTTGCACATTTGAAACCATCAAGTTGAGATGGTTTGATCAAAGGTTAGTGAAAACTAATGAGTGCCAAATGATCTTCTTTCTTCTTTTTCTTCTTCTTCTCAAAAATTAAGGAATGGTGAGGATTGGAGACACGTGTAGAAATGGCACGCCTTTTAGCTGTAGTGAGCTTTACCAGTAAGAGTCCTGCTGAGATGATGATGGTGAAGTAAGGGCACTACTGTCCATTACCTAGAAATGACACATGAGGCAACAAGAGCTTATGTCTTCAGATGAAGCACACGCCATGGCTGCCACCTCCTCCTCTTCTTCTCCTTCTGCTTCTCGCAGGCTGCGGATCGTGTGTTTGTGCCAAGGGGCCACCGACGCCTTATGCGCCCTCGGCTTGCGCACATGTATCGTTGGCCGCTCGCACGAATGCACGGGGCCCACCCCTCTCCTCGCCCTCCCCTGCGTCTCCTCCTGTGAGCACAGCACCTCGCCGGTTCTCTCTTCTCATGATCATGATAAGGATAAGGTAAAGCCCCTATTCAAGTGCTCAATCCCCGATTAAACTGCAAATGTTTCCAGTTTTATGCTGAGGCCCTGATTCCGTGAGTAACTCATTCACAAATTTACTGTTTATTCGATCCTTTGAGCTAGATTCAATGAAGCATCAGCTAGGTCCCATTTTGTGTGTGTATGTGTGTGAGAGAGAGTGTGTTTTGGATGGGGGGTTTTTTGTGGGAATTCAAGCACTTAGCTGCTGTCAGCTAGTATGAACATATTCCATGGATTGGAACAAAATTCCAAGCACTGAAAATCTCAAATTCTGAATAGGAATGCAGAACTTTCAAACATCCCCGACTTGTTAAAATCTGAAGGTCCTGACAATATCCAATGCACCTCAAATTATTGTTAGCCTTCAAGGCTGGGTCCCATTTTGAAGCAATCTGCGAAATTGTGAAGGAACAGATCATTATCTTGGAGGCATTTGCTATTAAATTTGGGAGGCCTTTCCTTCAATGCCAAGGCCTGCTGTTTTTCTTTCATTTGGATGCTTTGGGATGAGTGTCTCCTGTCCAAGTAACCAGACATCATCAAATTCACCAATTATGAGCATGTCAAGCGATGGGTTTACCTGTTTGAATCAGAACGTACATTATCGAAGTCATTCCAACCGGTGTTTTTTATGAGGAAAAGGTGTACATCTGAGAAAACAGATAAACATAAATAATTAGGTAAGAGTTTAGAAGGGAGGAGGTGGGAAACCTAGAAAGGGTCAAAGGCTCTAGATGTGTAGAAAAACTGTGCTCACCCTGTAGCTTCCCTGAAGGTGCCTGCACCACCCACGAAGGGGGTGGATGAGATCAGTGCTTGAGGAGTAGATGATCCCTCAGCAAAGAACCTGCCCATCTGCTAGGTTGATGATCATGTCCTTATGGGAGTCTTGTGGTGGAGAGATGACCCACAGTTTTGTGGGAACCTGGCTGGCTGCTGCGACTTTCATTTGCTGGTATATTAGGTGGAGTCCTGAGTCCGTATTGTCCTCTTTGTAATTGGGGACAGGGCAAGTGTTCATTGCCCAGGTGACTGTACCTGCATTAAGGAAGTGCTTGCTCTGGAGGTTCCAGGTGAAGCCAGGTGAAGAGACACAAGATCTTCCACGAGACCTGTTCTGCTGCTGGACAATCCCAAAGACAATGTGACTAGGACTCTCATGCTATTTTGCATTCTTGACAGTGAAGTGGTCGGTCGTATAAAGTAGGAGGCCTTGTGGGGGCAGAAATTCATCATCAGAATTCAGAGAGGAGGAAAGTTGAGTGGTGCGGATGACCAGCAGCTTTTTTTTTTTTTTGGGGGGGGGGAACTCCCTACAAATAGGCCCCCAGTATCTCCCATTTTTCATAATTCTTCATCTAGTCCCAGAGACTACTGGCAGACATAATTCCAGCCATCATCTGAAGTGCAATAGTCTGCAGCAAAGTAAAGGGTGCCTGGGCAACTTGCAAAGTTGACATGTTGGAGTTGAAGGGAAGAACCTGCTATGGTTGTGGCTTGAATTGCACAGATAGCACGGTGAGGTAATAATTTTCAGCTTTAAGCCAGCATTGTGCTTCACTCTCATAGCAGCTAAACAAATAGTCCACGTGGAGGGGTGCTTGTCCTGGCCAGTGGGATGGAGTCCAGGTGTTCTGTGCAGCTCATTTTTGAATGTTTCAACTTTAATGCTGTCTAAAACGGTGCAAAGCACACAAAATTACTAGAAAAGCTCTTCTGTCAAGCTATCTGAAATTGGTATTAGAGCATGGTTTATGCAGGAATTTAGGGGAAGATGCTTTAGTATTAGTTTTTTGGACAGGTGATGGCACTTCTAAGATTAGACAAGACAATAGACATGGAGAGGCACAATATTGATGAGCAATTTGAGGAGCAGCAGTCTCCCAAGGTGGCAATTGCTGCCCCAATTCTACTCATTAGTTCCTCACACTTAGCAATTACAATGATGCAGACGATGGATCAGTGGGTGGAAGAAGGAAGCAAGGACTGGGAAGTAGAACGATGGGCCCACGTTGCAGAACTGGCACTTAAGACAGTGGGGTATGAAGAAGGACGGATGGCAGAAACAAAGGTGTGAGCTGACAAAGTGGCTTCCTAGAAAGCCTTGTTTGGCTGAAAAGGTAGGCATGATAGCAGATAGGTGTGCAGCTACAGCAGTCAGAGGAGAATTGGCCGACACATTTCTTTCTAGACTTGTGCAGGACATCTGGAACTATGTGGTAGGTTTGGAACAAGCTACGTTTGATAATAATGCATGGGTGCTTGCAATGGAGTTGCAGTTGCAAGGGATGCCATTGCACCATAGTGGGAGTGGATGATTGAGACATCAAGATTTTTCTTAGGTATGCACCATTCATATAGTGGCAATTTCACATACTAATTTTGCAACAGAATGTGCCAGAGGAGGTGGTAATTTGCTCTGATCATGGGATAGCCACTATGCCTCTGCTTTCAGCTAAACCCGAGAAAATATTTCTCAATCAGTAGAAAAAATGTGTTTGCTCTCAGGTGGACAACCACCTTCTTAGAGGGAGAATCTAGACCATCCTCCACGGCTGGCCACTCTTAGAGGAACATTACATGGGAAGGGGAGGGGGCAATAGCCACACTAGGAGCCTGTAGTGTGATATGGTCCCGGTGTCTCACAGGTGAGGAACAGGCCTGGGCTTCAAATGTGGAAAATGGCTGCTTGATGCTGCTGCGTACTCTCTGTGCCGCATGAGATTGTGCTAGCAGAGTTTGGAGCAGCCTCTTTGGTCATAGATGCCCTCTTTCAGACCATTACCCATATTCATCATGTATACACACGTGTCAGTGAGCGGACCGCCTTCCTCCCTTTCAGTACAGCCTGGATTCTCTGATTTTCCGTTTTTTGGATCCCTCACGGCAATAGATCAACGGTCTTTGGTTGAATATACTAGGGCTCCACAAGAGCTAGACATGGGTGTCCCCACCAGCACTCACCACAAAACCTGAGATTTACAGATAGCACTTTTTGAGACTTTCTTGAGGATGGATTCATGGAGGGCCCAGGGTACTTACAGGTGCACATGTTGCATGCTATGCAGATAGTGCGGGCTAGCTGAGGGTATCTTCTCACCACCTTAGGGTTGAGTCTGGCAGAGCTGAGGGCCTCCCACGAGATGCAGGTATATGCAGAGTATGCACCATTAGTGAGGAAGGACGAGGAGCACTCTTTGTTCATATGCCCATGCTACTACGAGATCCGAGGGAGATTTCATTCTCTGCTGGGATTCGGCACCTTCTCACGGGTCATGTAGTATGAGGACCAGAGATGTTTAGGCATATGTTTACTGGAGCTTTGCCATCATAGAATGCTCATTAGTGACACCCTGTGTACCTGTAGGCTGTCATGGACCTGGCTAGTCCTGCTGTTACTCCTGTACTATTGTGAGAGGCTGTGACCCAAAGAAATCTGTGATGGACGTAGGAAAGGCACCCCACTGGCTCTCTCTCTCGGGGTCCCCAGATCTTAGAGGCCTCATCCCTCCACCCGGCAGCTGAGATCCAGGATATCTTTCGAGGACATGGCGGGCTTCTATCACAGAGGGGAGATGCTATGGCTGCATTGCGTTCTATTCTGGCGGAGGATGGTATCACTGTATTACCACATAATGTCGTCATGTAGCATCACATGGATACTTTAGCTTATGTAGCTAGTTTCACATACAGTTTTTTCTTATTTCCATGTTCCATGTAGCTCGAAGCTCAGCAGGAGGGGACTCCAATCAAGGAAAGAACAGCAGCTCCCGAGGTGTCATGGCACTTTAGCAAGACACCTCGTCATAGTCTTGTTTGACTATGGCAGTACCAAGGTTGTTATCATTGAGCGGCTTGCTCACCAAGCCAGGTTGGACTTAATTCCAGTAGACAGGACAGTTGTTGGATTTAGTGATGGAATGCATATGGAGGTCAAGTGCATTGCCGAAAAGGCACCACTGGTAGTACAAACCCCTAGTGGATTGGGATGATAACTTTTTCTGGATTACAAAGGCTTACTGGTTATATTTCCAGGGTGAGATTTATCACCACCTTGATGTGCTGTGCATGGTTAGGTGGTAACATGGGAGAAACGTTTGCTGTTGGTTGGGACCACTTTGAATGAAGCGTAGTTATAAGTCAACGAAATAAAATGACGAAGATTTTGATCAGATATCGGAGTTAGTTAAGCAGATGATCAGTGAGGCACATGCCAGTTACAAGCATAATAGAAAATAAATGTGATGTATACAGTTGGTGATTGAGTGTACCTCAAGATCATAAAGCAAAGATCGAGGCAAGTGGGGAGAAAAAGTCTGAAGCTTTCCTTTTGAAGTTCCAATCCTTTTCCTATTACAAAAGTGATCAACAATTTAGATTTGTTATAATTGATAGGACAACAAAAAGTAGTAATGTCGAACTACGTGAGAACTGCACGAACCCTTTGAACCCAAGCCTATCCTGCCTCCACCCTTCCCTTGTCTGCTTCCTTCACCTGCCCCCTCCTGCCTGCCCGCTGCTTGCAGAGCCTGCCCCTACCCCACCCTAGTGCTGCGCGCACCCCCCCCCCCCCCGGGGCCGCACTTCTTCTGCCCCCTTGCTGCCTCTGCCTGTGCCCCCACCTGCGCTTGCACCTGGCCGTCACGCATTCTCGCCCTTCTCCCTACCTCCACCCTTGCATTGCTTTCCCTGCGTGAGCCGCCCTTCCCGCCACCCTCCGCTTTTTTTGCCGCCTCATCCTTCTTTCTCCCTCCCTCTGTATGCTCAGATTCCAGCTCAACCGGTTTACAGGTCTTGCTCTATTCCCAGTTGGGTCTGCTCCTGGTCTTTTCCCTTTCGGAGGACTCTTTTGGCAGACACTCCCTCTTCTCCATCTGAGGCCATCCCAATGTCAAATTCTCTGATGCGACCTCTAGCTCTTCAGTTCAATCATTGGAATCTACCACACTTGTCTGCAAACTAACTGGTTGGCAGCTGGCTAGCACGCAGGCAACTGTGAGACCTCCCACAGGCAGCCCTCATTGGGGACCAAGGATGGATCATTAACATCCATTTCTTGGGCAATGGCTACATCAGGATTGAGTTTCTCCAAATGATGCTTTGGTGGCCAGAGTCACCAGATTCCCGATCACGGTTTGGCTCCCCATGGAGTGTGCTTGACGCTTTTTCTCATGATTGGAAGTACCGGGGGTTAGGTACTTGAGCCCCCCACCCCCTCCCCCCTCCCCGTCAGCGGTAGACAGAGTCGTTCAGGCGGCAGGACTCCCCTCGCTCCGGATACTAGTAGTTTCTCCAGAGAATCTACCCTACCAATTGGCGATCCCCCACCTCAATGGCTCACATTTTCTCCAGCGGATGGAGTTCTCCAGGTTCCTGGGCCAATGCTTCATCCGTCACCAGATGGGTCACCTTGCTCACGCTTGCTCACGCTTGCTCACGCTGCCACACTGCGGTGCCCTGAACATCCGGCACTCCGACGGCTGTTGCTCCAGGTGCGGAGCCCCCAGCTCACCCTTATGATCCATTAGCCTCGGAATCTCTTTGGAACTGCCCTTGGATTGGATTCCCCAGGATCCTGGGCCCACCCCCGCACCAAGCAGTGAGTCGGTCCATGTTCCCGCCCCCCAGCACCCCCCTCGAGAGCTGGTCAAGCCTCACCCCACTCCGGAGCCGACCCAGCCTCCCCCCCTCAGGATGTACTCGACACTATTAGAGAGGTTCCTCCCCCTCAGCTTCACCTCCTACCACGGCACAACTGGGAGATAGACCTTCTTCCTTGATGGCCCAGCAGTCAGCCTCATACTGCAGATTTCTCCAACTCGATGGAGACTCAGATCTTCTCCGCCCTTGTCACTAGGTTCGTGCCAGCTTCCCCAGGAGGGTCTTCCTTATTCATGGGATTCCTGGTGGACTACGCCTTCTTCCGCCGTCTTCTAGTATATGAGTTATTAGCTGATTTGGAGGGCCTCCACGGGAGGACCTGGGACATTAGGGCCTAGAGCAATTAGGGGAGCTGGCAACTCACCACCCAGCCATAGATCCAAATCCAGTGGCTCAGACTGGCCATGGACAGCATATCCCATGTTTGGGGCTGTTCAGACTAGCCATGGGCATCATAGACCAGGGGAAAGGGGGCACTGTTTGCTTGTCAATCCATTCAGTGCAATGTACTTTGGAGATATACATTGTCAAAAATAAATAAATTCAAGGCATACATAATAGTAATGAAGTGCATGCTATTTTTTGCTGTGTTGTAATTGTCAAAATCATATAATGATTTTCTTGCAATTGTTCTAGAAGAGTCTTGCTGGATACAATGTAAATTGGAAGCTTTTGCAAGAGTTGAAGCCCGATCTGATCTTCACCCAGAACCAGATCAGTGCAGACACACATCTTCCGCTACAGGCTGCCCAACAGGTGGTTTGGGCGACAGACAGGACATGCAGGGTTGTATCCCTCCAGTCTCACACTGTAGGTGCATTTTCTTCTGTATTTGCAAACCCTCTTGAGCATCTATACTGCATATTATTAATATGAGATATTGTAGCCGTGGTGTCAGGTCGAAGATGTTTTTCAGAATTTAGAGACAATTGCAAACTGTTGTGGTGTTGGAGAGGAGGGTGCAAAACTTGTTAGCGTACTGCGCACCCAATGGAAAATGATAAAGCAGAAGACTCCTCAGTGGGCAGATGGGATGCCTCGGGTCAATGTGGCTTGCCTCTCTTGTGTGAATCCTTTAATTGGGGCAGGATATTGGATTCCTGAAATAATAATCTGTGCTGGTGGCTTGAGTTTGTGCGGCAGAGTAGGTTGCCCAAGCGATTCTCTAACTTTGGAAGACCTTATGCAAAGAAATCCGGATGTTGTAATCTATCTCTGTCATGGGCTCCACATCGGAAGCTTAGCCAGAGAATTGTCTTGGCTTGTAGTCACCAAAGAGTGGAGAAAGCTTAAAGCAATCAGGGCAAACAGGTTCTTCTTGATTGATGCAAGCAGGTGTGTCGATAGAGTGTCAGATTCTCAAGTTTTTTGTGCTGTTGTATTTTGTCTAACGATTTCTATGCTTGTTTTCCATTGGTGTTGTGTAGGTTCTTTATCGACTCGGGTCCAAATGTGGTTCTCTCTGCAGAACTTATGGCAGAAATCTTGCATGGTTTTGGGTATGGTCATGAAGGCAAAGGGTTTCTGAGGTGGCAGGATTGTGCAGTTACAAAAGATATGCATGCTGGTGAAAACCCAGTTCAACAAAGCAAGGTTGCACCCTACAAGCACATGATAGTGGGGCATTCAAAGCACATCAATATAGATAAGCATGAAGTTCTCAAAGATAGTCTGACTGTATACCCAACTGCACATGATCACCATGAGTATGTGACCAATGTATATGAGTCCAAAAAGCCTGTCTTAGCAGAAAAGCATGAACAAGATCGACATGGTGCTAAAGCTAAGCCTGATGTATGGGATGGAGATTTAGGGGTTGTGGAGATCAAAAAGAAAGATACCCGGGAGGACGTATTTGTTGAAATGTTAGATACAGCTGAAGTAGAGACTCAGAGGTGTTTACAGGCAAAGATTATCAGGCAGGTAACTCCTGATGCCACCCTTATTGGTGGAAAGACAATGCCAAACTTGAATGATGGGGATGCTGTGAGTCCTAGTGATTCTTGTAGAAAATGGCCAAAGCCAGTGAAAGAAACGCTTCCATGTAAACCCACCAGGTCACGATCCACTCAGAAGACAATGAACTCCATCAATTCATTTATTCTATATAATAATAAAGAAAGGATGGAAGAGAAAAGACCCGTTCAAGTCCTTAGTTTATCAAAAGCCAGTGTAGCTAGCTCCCACAATCTCTCAAAGCAGGCCTCATTTGATAAAAATGTGAGCTCTGTAGCCTTCATGCAGGAAAAGCTAGGTGGAAAAGGAATCCATGAACAAGAGTTGATATCTAAAGTATGGGCGTCCGCACAATCTGCAGCTCAAGCAAAGAACTGCTCCATGCCGTCTTTGAGTAAAGCAAAAGTGTTGAAGAAGTCCAGTAGTTTACCTGTTTCGCATGGATCACTTGAAAGCAAAATACCAAGTGCCAATGTTGCATCAACCAATGCAGGAATTTTTTTTTCTAAATGGAAGAACTTACCCCAGCAAACTGCCTCACCCTCTCTTAGTAACCACAATGTTAAGCCTCTCTTAGAGGGCTCATTGACTTCACAGCCTGCCAAAGTCTATTCCAGAAGCTTCTTAAGCGTGCCAGAAGAAGACACTAATCAGTCCAAGAGAACACAACTTTCTGCTGTTGAGAGACGCAGAGGCCGCTGCAGCTCTGAAATGGTCACAAAAAAGCAATTCTCTCATGCCACTCCATCCAGTCTAACACTGGAGGTAATGCCCAGAAAAGCAAGAATTCTCAGAGATTCAGTGCTCAAGTCACTCGTGGATTTACAGTCTGTTGACTGTCTGCTACTTAGTGGGGGTCTAGCCTCTAGTATTCTTGCTGAGGCAGTCCCTTTGGTTCACTCTAAGGGTTTCAAGTTGGGTTTCACAGTTTTGGCTGGCCCAGCTGCAACAGACAGGGCTTCTGCAGAACTGGTAGCCAAGTGCAAAGGGATAGAGCATGTTATCATTGGTGAAAGAGAGAAAGGAAGTGCTGTATTTTTACTAGCCAAGGAGCTAGGCTTTGTTGTGGAGACTTTGAAGACTTTTGATCCAGTTCAGGTATTGATTTACATTTCTCTAAACCTCAGCCCTTAAAAAGGGTTTGAAGCATGTATTAGATTATCCAACTTGAGATTATCAAGTGCTTGTATGTTTTGAGAACACGAAAATCTAAATGATTGGGGCAGATACGGAGTACTGTACCAATAGCTGCAGCCTTGAGAGAAGCTAAAAGCCAGGGATTTGAGTATGTAGTTACTGGTGATGGACTAGACGAGCTCCTTTCCAGGTATGGCATCAGTTCTTGCTTTAAACTTCTGAAACATACTTGACAGAAGGTTTCTATCAGGCCTCAACTGAAGGAGAGTGCCCTTGCTTTTCTACTATCTTGCTGTTTAGGGATGGAACTGAGTTGAATAATGTGCAGACTTTACACCTTAGAATGTCAAAGGTTCTCTCCAGGTCTGCAGTGCTCTTAGGAGAAGCCCTGGGCATTAAGGTTAGTTGTATGTGCCTAAGTTTAACTCATACTCACACTTCTGTAATTTCGAAGAGGCATTTTGCTTTATTATGTCACTATATAAGGTGGTATGGGATTTCTTTCTTTGTGATTAACTACTCAAAATGTGAGCACAGGTGCTTCAACCTTTCTTACACCCGAAGCTTGTTGAAGAATGCAAGGCATTGAGTCACATTCTTGCTATTGGAAGTGAAACACCAAAAGATGGAAGGTCAACCTTGAGGCAGGCATTTCCTGAAGTGCCTGCTGCTTGCAGGGAGAAGGGTTCCATTGAGGTAGTGTTGTTTAAGCTTTACGTTAATTTAGAGCATGTACACATCATCATGAATAGGTGCTTTTTTTTTCTCAAGAACATGCTTCATAGTTAGATTACCTTGTGCCTGTTAGTGATCGAGATCACTCATATCAAGTTTGGCATAAATTAATGGCTTCTTGTCATCAATCATGATTATGGTGCACTGTATAACTACCAATTGTTTGATACATAATGTTTGCATTGAAAAATGCTAAATGGAACAGAGCTTTCTCACTCAGATTTGTCAAGCTGAGTTACATAATTGCCCACTGCTGACATATAAAGTGAGATGAAGCAAGTGAGGTCAAGCGTGTCTTGCAGAGTAGGATGGGAAAGACTGCATAGTTAGTAATGCTGCTGGAAGCCAGGGCTGGGGCCAAATCTGTAATGAAAATTACGTCGGATAGAATAGATTACTCTAGCATCCTATCTGAGCAGACAAAAACAAGCAACAGAGCCTGGGAGCCTGGGAAATTAGAAAAAAGAGACAGCTTAAGCCAGTTTTGGGCAGCTGACAGGCCCAAAATAGGGCCCTTAAAGGTGCACAGGGCTGGGCAGCCAGGCCACCCCCAACATATGGGAATAATAATAAAGAATGGATTTTTTTGTTGTCTTACTGCAGGCTGACAACAAGCTAACGACATGATTAACTGGTCAAATTCTGCCTCTAAATGGCAGCCAGGCCTGTCGTTTGAGCATCCACCAGTTGAAGACTAGTGCAGAGATTCAGCCTCCTAAAGCAACCTGACTGTGGATACAAGAGTAGGTGCATGATTAGTTCTGATAAAAGCTTGATTTTGCATTGTGTGGTTCTCTTAGGTGAGAGAGGTCAGAGGTGAACTAAATACATACAAAGTAGAGGTGTAGTGGATGAGGTGGATGTGGTGACTGGGAGGGAGAAGGGAGTGGGTTGGTTGAGGAGAACAGAGATAAGGCTTGATAGTAGTATCTAGTCCATACTATGCATAATGGAGTTGATAGTTATATAGTCTTGTGGGTTGACTACCATGAGTATATAACATGCACGTTCCTAAAAGGTGAATTTGGGCATGTTCCTGGATTCATCTAGGTATATATATAAGGCTTGGGCTGGTATAGGTTGTGCAATCTGCTTAATGTGTGGATAGGGTGGAGAAGGTACGGGTAAAGAAGTTAGGCATGTTGGTAAGACTTTTGAGTGTGAAACATGAGCAGACTCCATAGCAGGAGTTTGGGAGTTGGAGAGGGTGTTTTTCTATAGGTTGCAATATGAAAACATGACATGCATGTGTGAAACAATGTAGTCCATCAAGTTCTAAGGATCTTAGGCACACTTTTAATTTCACACTAAGGTCTCCCTTGGTAATCTACCACACACTGGGGGCACACTACTAAGGTTGCTTCTTATAGGCTGCTACTACTCTCAGATTTTTGTACAGGTGACAGTGCAACACTGAGTTTGCACTGTCAGAGCTTTGTTTTTAGGGTTCATGTTTACACTGGGATGTAGACGTGTCACCTCTTTGATTTTGCTTTTGTTTTGTAGGTTGGTAGTGGTATGTTCTATGTTTCGGAGTATTTCTGTTCTACAATATCCGCCTCTGTTCTCTGCAACAAGGCCAAGCGCATCCATCAAAAAGAGAGGATCTGCATCCGTGATGCTGAACATTTGGTGTATTACAGAGCATTTATGAGGGTCTTCAAGGGAAAGGTACCCAAAGGTATGGCACGCTGGGAATCTGAGCCTTGCTCTGGATGTGGATACCAGTTGTCTTCAGATATGAGCTGCTATTGTTTAGTTTGTGGACATACTCTGCTCTCATTAAACAACCAAGTTAGGCAGAGCAAGCCAGAACAGTCAAAAGAAGCCCTTCAAAGGAAGCTCTCAAGTCTGCATTTGAGCAGTGATAGTGTGCAGAAGAACTTGTCACGAAGCTTGAAAGGCGAACAAAAAAAAGAGAATGGTGCTAAGTGGAACAGTGTCAACAGTGAAGGGTCAAAAGAGATGGCTTCTGTACTTTTTACAGACAGGCAAGCTTCCACTGGAAATGCAAGGCATGATGGCACACATGACAGTAAAAGGTTTGGAACACAGAAAACCCACACAACTAAGGGTACCCAACATGTGCCTGGAATTGGCAAGGCAGTTCCAAAAGCACCTTCTGGTACAAAAGGTTTCCCAAGGCCAGACAAAGAGAAAAAGCCAAACTATTTTGCTCTGCTAGGAGCAGGGTCAGCTTCTTTGCTCCTGCTACTACAACTCTTTAAGAGGTGAGCTTGCTCAGCAGATGTAGATCATATTCAAATCGTTGTCTTCTATTGGTTATCAATACAGGTGGGGATTATCACTCTGTTGTCAAGCCGGAAAAGTGCATGTTGTAGAGTTATAACTTTGATTTCAAGCCCACAGCTTGCAATTTATGAGCTGGGGGCTGTCAATCTGTTGGAGTAATGTAGAAATGTCACATCCTAGGAATGCCACATGTTGAGCTCAGAACATTTTGTATTTTTGATCTCAAGTTTGCCCTCTTTACATTCTTTACCATCTTCTCTCTATAGAAAATCTCTTGGATTTTGTAGTTTTCCACTCACAGTACCTCATGATACAATTTCCTCTAGACAAATATCAGGGACAAAGCAAAAAAAGGATGCCAACCTACCATGACCTGTGGGATACCTCATTAATTATTAAGCATTTGTGGCAGAGGCACTATGGAATTTGCTGCAGCTCTTAACGACCACGCAAACCTCCCACAAAAGATGTGACAGTGGTAGGCACAAGCCTTGCCCGCGACACCTGTTCTGTGCAGCAGTTTGTTTGAGTTCTATATGATGAGCACTTAACAAATGACTTTGTGTTATGGCTCATATGCTTTCAAGACCCATAAGCAAGTAGTTCTACCAAGCTCCTACATTGTCCCAAAAATGCTGATGAGGCGAACCATCACCATGATAAGTTTATCTAAAAAACATTGTGCTCCACAATGCCTAGCATAGCTTGTAATGCTATTGTTCACCAAATGTTATACTGTACCTTACATGCAATTTTGGTGACTCCAATCGTAACACTGAATAAAAGTCCACCTTTGTTGATGTGATCTTATCTACTTGTTGGGTAATAATCTGTAGACTTCAGGTTGGCACACGCTATGAGGAAGTTAAGGTTCTAATCCATGGAGTTCAGGCATGCAGCAATAGCCGAAAGGCTTAAGTTGGTATACAAAGTCCTTAGAATTCCCCTATTTGACATTAAGCACAAGGTAAGGTCGTTTTATATGTTCCAATACCATTTTACAAAATATAAGTGCATGTTTAAGTGGGTAAGACGAAGCATTTTACAGTAGGTTGGGTGAGTGAGATATCAAAGCGCCTTATGATAGGTCAAAAAGCAGCAGGATGAAACGATATTAGAAGTTACGAAGTGGTTAACACGCTTCCTATGACTCTAGAGGATCTCACAAATTTGAGTTTTCCTTATGAATAGCCGCTTGGGGCTTGTTATACAAGGATGTTTAGTGCATTATACACTTGTTGATGCACTCTTTCTAGTAGTCCATCCAGCAATCTTCCTATAGCCACAAGAACATCTCTATGTTTGTGGAGCTCCATCAACAAGATCCCTCAGCACATTTAATCTGAGTAGCAATAATGGTGGATGATGGGCCAACGCCCTCTTAAAAGAGAGAGTAAAATCTATCCTAGATTTCAAAGTATGCCCAATACATGTAGATGTGGTGCTCTTCCTTCTCAACCTCTAGACTATAGAGACTACATATCATGTCATCCGTAGCAATGCCCTCTACCCTCTGTATCTCCACCAAAAGGTAGTAAGGAAGACTCATATCTACCCAATTGCAATTTGCATGGCATGAGGCATATCTCTATGCAAATAATTAGGACTTTGAATAAATCCATCCTTCATTTCATAGTTTGCAAGACAAAGTTCTAATAGAATTGCATCTTTGGTGGTGACTTCAGATGTGCAATCCATGTCATATAGGTATGTAGGTGGATCACGTCATAGAAAATGAGACGGTACCTCTTGAGGATGAGTGTGATGAAGGGTGGTTGCATCAAAGCTATAGTGGAAGGGGTTCCATGTGAGAGAGAGCACTAAGAAACCTTGGCATACCCTACCCTACTAGTTACCAAGTGTAAACCTTGAGAGCTTGTGTCTACCTGTGGTGTAGATGCAATGAATGAAAGTCACTATCTGGAAGAGTATATCTAGTACCAAGGATGCTGCTCTAAACTATGCTAGTATGATGAGATGTAGTACATCACTGGGGTTACTGGCGTGTTAAGAGAAAGAGGGAGAGAAAATTGAAACCAAATTTGGAGGAGCAAAATTGTCTCTTACCACCCCCTCCCCCCCTTTTCATTTGAATTATTCACCATATGAAAGATAAAGCTACCATGCTTGATTTAAAAACACCATGCTTTCCACTAATCTGTCTTAAATAACTAGTACTTTGGAATCCACTAATCTGTCTTGCATGCTTCTACTAAGGTTGTTTAAAGCATGATTGAGACCTTCATTGTATTTTTTACTAGATTTTCTTGCATGCTTCTACTAAGGATGTACTTCTCTCTAGCTTTCTCTTTGAAATTTCTTGGTTAGTCTTGTTCTTGCAGAAAGTAAGATATATTGCTAGAGTACCCATGTTCAAGTCAACAACCTACCTTAGCCTTGTGCCAAAGCATGTGTCATTGGGTCTTACCTTAGAGCCGCAAATACAGCTCCCCAATGTGGGTGTGCTAGCTCTTCTATCACGTTCTCACACATGAAGGCTCCTTGCTCATGGGATGAAGGGAGAGCTCTCTATGCCTAGATGGAGGTAAAAGGAGATGGATCTTTGCGATGGTTCTCTCTCATAACACATGGGGAATGAAGTGGATGCTAATGCAAGAAGAAGATAACCTACAAACAAACTTATTTAAGTATGCATCAATCTAGCATGCATGAATCCAATAGCATATAAGAAAGCAAGAAGAGGAAAGAGGAGATCTCACAAGTATTCTATTACAAGGGAATAATTCCCTATTGCTTATTTTCAAAAATGACTTATATACAAGTACTAGTTTTCACACTAGGCCGGCCAAAATTAAAAATGGTCCAAACTCTATTACGAGTCTTAAGTAAGTATGTACACAAAGTCCTTAGACTTTCCTTATTTAACATTAAGCACAAGGTAAGATGGCTTTATATGTTCCAACATTGTCTTACAAAAGATAATAAGTGCTTGTTCAAGTGGGTAAAATGGCAAAGTTCCTCTTTTGATAGGTCGGGCGGGTGAAACCATGTTAACCTACGAAGTGGTTAACATACCACCCTTCCTAATGGTGAGGGTGTCACTCGTGTAGTTGTTTCAAGGTGGATAGTCTAGGATATGCCATAAAGTTGGCTGTCTAGGTTAAGTGGTATGATTTGGAACCGATCCATAGCAAGAGGTAGGGCAAAGTGGTGAGAAGTTATTGATCTCCATGGTAGTAGGTAGCTTGGTGAGGCTACATAAAAGGTAATAAGTGCTATAGAGATTTTTCATGTGAGGCCTCCGATTGTTGTGCAAGTGGCATGGACCCTTCAAAATTAGATAGTCAGTAGAAGTAATTTAGACCCTGTGTGATTTATGGAATGAGGGCTAGGAGATGGTTTCCATGGGTAGATGGCATTCTGAGACATCTTGGCATGACATGCTAACATGGTATTATGCCCAAATCTCACAAAACATGATACTTAGAGAGTAGGCTTCTTTGAATATGTCAGCTATAAGGTAAGGTTGGGTTGGTGTAGAAGTGGATTCGAAGCAGAGATTTTATGAATTAAAGATCTTTGGAGGAGCCTGCAATGTCAAGTGTTCTCCATGCAATGGGTTGGCTCGCACCAACCATGGTCCCCCCATCCATAGATGGATCTGGAGGATTGGTGTTGGCAAGACTAGGCATAGTTACATGTGTGTGTACAAACACCATAAGATGTGACATGTGAAAAAATTGTGATGCCCATAGTGAAATATATAGGTAACATGCATGGGCAAAGGACTAAAGATGTGCTCGTGTGTGTGTGTGTGCACTTCTCCAATGTGAAGACTTGTCCAACTCAACTTCTTTCTTTGACTCTCTTTACTGCTTTCTTAGACCTTTTCTTAACATCCTTTTTCTTGGTGAGTCAAGATCATTAGCTTCTTGTGGATACATAGTAACACGCTTTGCCCATAGCTGCAATGGAGTTAGGCGGCCTTTGCAGCTCAAGGGATTCGACATTAGCGCGAGCACTAGGGATAGAGGCAATGTGGATCATTGGGTGATGGGGCTGAAGAAGAGGCCATGGAAGGTTGTTGTTGGCTTTAGTTTTGCATTTTCGGCTCTTCTTCTTGCCTAGCTTCTATTCCTAGTTCTCTTCTCAGGCAAGGTTTTCATGCTCGCTCTCTCTTGCCCTCTTTCTCTCTTTATATTTTTATTTTGACATATGGTACATGTGAGCCTACATTGCCACGTTGCATTTTTTAACTTTTTTTGTAAGATTGTTTTTGGTGATAATGTGGCATGCGTGAGTCTTTGTTGTCGTGTGGAACACGTGGGCCTAAGTCGCCATGTGGTACATGTGAGCCTACGTCACCACATGGTAATTTCTTTAATATACATTTTTTTAAATGATGGTGTGGCATTGTGAACCTACATTGCCATGTGACACACACGTGAATCTACATCATCACACAAGCTATTTTTTGTACTCATTTTAAAGTTTTTTTCTAGGTTATGATGTGGCACTGTTAGCCTTCATTGTCATGTGGCACACCTGAGCCTATATCACCACATGGCACCTTTTTTTATTAAAAAAATTAAAAGTTTTTGTGTGCGTGTGTGTGTGTGTGTGTGTGTGTGCGTGTGGAAATTTTCCCTGAAGAAAGAAGTTTTTCAAAAATTAAGGGGGAGGAAATTTAAAGGGTCTCAAGGGGTAGTTTTTCTAAGAGAGGAATTGGCTTTTAGAGGGGGATATATGTGCATCCCTGTCCATACGTGTGTATACATGTTGTGTGTTCATGTCTGCTTTCAATTTTTGGTCGTTTTTAGTTTTATTTTGGCTTTGAAGTTTTTTTATCATTCCCGTGCATATAAGAGAATGTACAATTAATAGGAAGTGTTACATTGCATATTTATAATGAGGTTTTAAGGTTTTGTTTTATGGTGTGGCCTCACTAAGTGAAGGTAGGGAATTGCTTTTCCATCTGAGACACAAAAGCCTTGACATCACTGGCCACCATGGATTTCGCTGCTGCCACACTTAATTGAGCTTTATCTTTCCAACTCCAATTAGCGAGTTTGTGTTGCAACGTGGCACACATGGGTGTTATTGGGTTTTCGTGATATTTTTGAGATTTGGGGTTGTTCATTGGCGATGCCACATGTCTGTGTACGGCACTCTTTGGGGTTTGGCAACGTTGGTCTTCTTTGATGGGAACATGGATGGGTAACACCAATGCATATGGATAACATACTACCTCTTGTTGCTTGTCATCCATGGACTCCTTCGACTTCTTTGAAGGTCGTGTTGGCACATGAGTCAAGGTGGAACCCCCTACTCTCCATTCTTGCTTAGGCTTTTGGGGTTCACATCGGGAGGTGTGAATTTTGGTCTCCACTCTATCTTTGATCTTGCATTTGATGAGGCTTGTGGTGCGGGTTTTCATGACTCCGAAACCCAAATGTCTAGATTCCCTTCATAGAATCCTTGCACTTCTAGCATCTTGGTTTGGACCTAATCGAATATGTTGATTGTTGAACTATTGTGTTTGAAGCTGTCACCTCTTTGGATTTGGAGATTGGGGTGCAGTTTGCAAGGTTTTTGGGGCCCTAACTGAAAGGTTTCTATTGTAGAAGAAGCCTTGACCTTCTAACATCTTGCCAGGGGATCCAACGAGGCTTGGAGGTTGGGTAAAACTCTATTTCATGGGGATCTTGCTTTGGTAGATCTCTGCTCAAGGGTAGGATTCTAGCTAAATGGTGGTTGTTAGGCCTTTATTTGGACACCATACTTTCCTTGGCTAGCCAAAGTACTCTTTGGTTCCCACTCCTTCGTGACTCCCATGAGGTTAAGGTTTAGGGGGGGGTAGTCTTCGTCTTTGCTAGGAATCTCCATATTGGTTTGAGGGCGTGGTCGGTGACACGGCAATGCGAGAGGAGCATTGAGTGTTAGGAGCTACCTAAGTTGATGGCTTGTAAGTGGAGGATGAGGCTTGGAATTTTAATAGGTAAAAGGTACCCCCTCCTAGGGATGATGCTCTCTTTCAGTGCACCGATAGGGGTCATATAAAACTTGCAAGATGCACATAGCTGCAATATAAAATCCATCTTCAAAAAAATTGATGCTCATAGATTAGGAATTTTTTACCATGGTAGTGGTTTCTATGGATGGTGTGAGAGATGGATGGCCGAATGAGGTCCATGTCTCCCAAGAAAACACGTTATGGCTAGCCCCGGTGTCAAATAAGGTGGGCATGGTGCTAGGTGGCCTTTCTGGGGGATCTTGAACTCAAGGTGAGCAGATTCCATCGTTGATTCTATTTCAAATGTGTCAAGCACAAACAAGGATGTGATTTTGGCACAATCTAATCATGCAAGCCTTATTCCCAAGCTTATGTGGAAGAGTGTTCATGGTCACCAAAATGTGAATCTAATCCTCGAAGTCCGTAGGATTCAAGAGGGGCTTATATTCTTGGTGCTCAACGTCACCATCCAACATCTTGTTACAAAATCTATAAATATCAATTCACATGTTTGAGAAGTTGTTCCAAACTCATTGGCAAGAATGCCTCGACCCATGGAATGATTCTTCTATGTTTTCAAGTTTATGTTCAAGGACTCATTACCCTTGCATATGAATTTCCAATCTTGAATCAGGATTGCATCTCTCATGTAAGGCCTTCCAAGGATCATTGTATATAGCTCTTCTCTAAAAGTCCATCACCACAAATGTGTGTTGGAAGCTTAGCCCAAAGGTCTTAATCTTTGCATCATGATGATTGCCCAATGGTAGCTCAAAGGTTTAGCTATGTTCTCATCGGCTCATGCCTATGAGTGGTAGGCTTCCCAAAGCCTCCCACTAATCCTTGTTGATTATGTTGATACCAACACCACCATCCAAGATTTCGGAGGCCATTGTTCCTTTACAAACAATAGGTAACATGACATTCATTTCATCGCTTTCGAAATAGTATCCCAACTTGTTCATGGGGGCACTTTCTTGTCCTTTTTTCTTGGGTATAGAAGAAGGGCTCTCAGTGTGTGGCATGGCTTATCATCCTCCTCTTCATGTTCAGTTGTGGGCCCTTACGTTCCCAATCATCGAGTCGGATAAGTCTCTCTAAAGTTGATAATTTCCTTATATTGGGACAAATTTTCGAGGATAAGAAGGTTGTGAGGCCTACTATTTCCCTCATGTGATATTCACGTTCACTTGGCTCGTAAATCACTCGAAGGTGATCTTACCTACCAATGTGTAGGAGATGTGTATTGATCCTTTCCTATGAGACAGTGCTTTTGATGGGGTCAAAATAAAGTCGTCACCTATCACATTGGAGAAAATATTATGGTGACTATGATGGACCATGAAAGGCTTACTTTCACCTCCAACTGGGTTCTCCTTCATTAGGTCTAGCAATGTTGAATGTGGTTGGATTGGCTCCATAGATAGAGGCTCCAAAACTAGCTCCTTTTATGGCCTCTTAAAAATGGTTTTACGGGTTTGGCTATGGCCTTTGGCATTCTCTAAGGTTCCCTTACTAGTTCTATGACTCTTAAATTGGATTAGGGATACTCTTAGGCAAGGTCAATGGTTTGTACTTGACCATCTACTCAAATAGTCGCTCTAGCTCTACCTGCACCTTCCTTACAATCATTTGGGCTTATTTCATTCGCTCCTTCTCCAACGCGTGTGGTTGGAGTACTCTCTTTGATTTTCTTTGGAATTTTTTTGTAGGTAATGGGTTTCTTCTCTATGAGAAGAGTTGGTTTGAGTAGGAGATCGCCTGTTGTCACTTCACAAGTGAGGTAGCTTCGAAGCTATCGCCTTAACCACTTTTATTGCTCACAATCTCATTGCCCTTGACAATTGATCGTGCTACATGCTCATCAATTTTATCTTCTTTTGAACCTCTGGTTTTGTTCCTTTACCCTTTTTAAAGAGGCTACTATAGCCTTTGGGGATTGTGCCTCAGGCTCTTTAGTTATTGGCTTCAAGGTTGAAGCTTGAGCTTTCTGCTTCTTTGCTGCCTTGGAAGCTTCCTTGGTAGCTTCCCTAGACTTGGTTTGGAGCCTTGTGATAACATTAAGGAGGGTTGTATGAATAATTCCACCTTGTATACTTAACAAGTTAAGGTTCATCAAAGTGATCCATGCTTCGGTCATTAGGGCCATTGTCACTCTATTGAAACAATCCTTGAAAGCATGTTCAAATCCACACTTGTAACATGTGCCTCCCTATGGAATGACATTGGGGTTTGTTGTTGGCATTGAATGGTGCAATGGATCTATTGAGGATACTCAACAATATGGTGTGGACTCTTGCAATGGAACTAGCTAGGGCTGGCCTTGGGGTTTCCCTTGGGGCTGGCCCTGCCACCACTGGCCTAAATAGTTGAACAGATTTTCTACCAACTTGCTCATTTCCTTGACTAGGACTCTAGCTTGTGATGGTTGGAACTAACCTCCCTTCTTTGATCCTTTGCATTTGGCTCTATACATCGTTCAGTGATGGTTTTCTATTGCCATTCTTGAGAGCATGAGATAGTAAGATATGGTAGTTTGTAGAAAATTGAAGAAGCTAGAGGAAGACGTTGTTCAAGTAGGAAAACCGGTTTAGGAGGAAACCTTTTTTGTGTCTTTGATGATATAACTGCATTCACAATAGAATAATCCTGTCAAAATCGAAAAGGATCTCTTCATTGAATGCAAATGGTTGTATATTCAATAAAATATGATTCTTTTTATTTTTTGGTGAACTTTACTTTGTTTTTGCAATTTTCCCGGCCTTTCTTTGATTGGTGTGGAGAGGGATTTTTCCTTTTTAGGTAAAACGCCCCAAAATGAGCTCCGTTTTCCCCTAATGCCACATTATTGTTGAAATATACAAGTGAATAGGGTGTGTGTAGGAACAAGCTCTTGGATAGAGGCTGTAAAAGAGGAGATGTAATTGTGAAAGAACCTGTGAAAAGGTGAGAAGAATCTACTGGGAGAGAATAAAGGGTAGCATGAGAGAATTTAGGAGTGTGGAGATATTCTGGGAGATAAGAGGTGGACAGAATCAGGCAAGAGGTGGAGATATTCTGGGAGTGAATCATGGAGAAATCAATGGGATTAGATGCTTGATGTAAACTCTATAAATTGAGGCATAGCCCTAATGAGAATTTGCTGGTTTTTGAGTATCCATGCCTACATTAATCTATTTGTTAATTATTCACTAATTACATCTTAATCATTTTCTAATCACTTTGTTAATGATGTTGATTCTAGTGTTTGATCCACCATAGCTCATCATTATGCTCAAATTTCAACATGTTATCAGAGCCATGCCTAGAATCCATCAGATTTATGAACCCATTAGTTAATTAATTAGGATTAGTAGATGATTAGCAAAAAATCAAATTTTTAGTGAGTTTTCACTTCTCCCCTTCACCCCCAGCCAGTGGAGGGTCTCTAGCACCTTGCACACATCAAATTAGGGCAAGCCCTTCTAGCATATGGTAGCCACCTCAAAGCTCTTCAATCCTATCCAAACAAAAGCGCAAACCGTGAAGCGATGAGGGAGAAATCGCAGATTTGCTGGGCGCCATTTTTCTGAGCTATTTTTGACATTGCTACTTCATCAAAACATTGCTTCAATTCCTCTTAGCCCCGGGGGTTTTCAAGCATGCTCTACAAGCTGGTGAAGACAGAATTGAGTTTCATCAAGTCTACATTGAGATCCAAGCTCTTCATCAAATCTGCAGGTGACTTTGGTAAAACAGAGATTAAGCTTTCATTATTTGGTCAAATCTTGTGTTTCTTGGCTTAATCCTCTACTAGACTCATTGCTATTGATGCCTTTGAAAGAATTTGAGCTCATTTGAAGTGGAAGGCACCAGATCTGGGCTCCCCGCATACTCTGTTTTCTGTACACAAAACAGAGCATTAATTTGCTAATCAATGATTAATCAGTGCTAAACACTGTATTTTGGTGCAATTGAGGGTTCAAATTAACCATATCTGATACAGATCCCTATAACTTCAAATTGCAAATCAGAGTTGGTTTGATACTCCAACCATCCCGTACAAATTGGTTACCCTTGATTTAATGTAATTTCTGGTAAAATTATGCTGATAAAATTGTGAAAATGATCATTTTGCATTTAACCTTTGGTTAATGCCTATAAATCTCACTCAAATTCAAGATTATTCACAGCCAGAGTTGCATTTGGAATGTGCATGAGAATGAATGCTATACGCATTATGTATTGGGCACATTACATCAGTGTAAAAATGGGAACAGACACTGCCCTTGTCCAGATTAAGGCAAGAGGTAAGACCTCCCGCATAAATTTGGGTTTGCATTGCATAATGACACAAGATAAACATCAAAAACCCAAAGAAACTATCAGCAAAACATTGAAACATGTTGCTCACATGGAGCAAAAAGACCTAACGGACAAGCTCATGGCCCCAGCCATGAAAGAAGAAGAATATCTCTTCCCAAGAAGAGGATCCACACCAAGAAGATCTAAAGGAAGACATGGACACGAGAAGAGAAGCTGCCACAAGAAGAGAAGCTGCCCCAAGAAGACTGAAAGAAGAGACGGACGCGTGGAGAGATGCTGCCACAAGAAGAAGACTGAAGACAAGAGAAGATGTGAGGCTCCAAAGAGTGAGGAGCCATGTGAAAATCTCAGAGAGAGAGAGAGAGAGAGAGAGAGAGAGAGAGAGAGAGAGAGAGAGAGAGAGAGAGAGAGAGAGAGAGACCCCACAACCCAATGTAACTTGCCCCGAGCCACTGATGATGTAGGCCACGTGGTAGATGTATGTGTGAGCACTTTAGTCAAGGTCGCGGGCACTTATAGTAGCCTTGGACACATAGAGAGAGAGAGTGTCAAGGACTATGGAGTTTAGGGACTTGAGGCACTGGTTGCGGACTGTCAAGTAAGAAAGAAAATTGATACAGAGTCCAGGTGTGCTGAGATAACGTGAGGGGAGGAGTAGACACTAGTCACGGACTACCAAGTAAGGGGAGGCAAACTTGGTATAGGGTCTAGGTGTGCTAGGATTATTCACTTGAGGGGAGGTGTTGAAATATACAAGTGAATAGGGTGTGTGTAGGAACAAGCTCTTGGATAGAGGCTGTAAAAGAGGAGATGTAATTATGAAAGAACCTGTGAAAAGGTGAGAAGAATCTACTGGGAGAGAATAAAGGGTAGCATGAGAGAATTTAGGAGTGTGGAGATATTCTGGGAGATAAGAGGTGGAGAGAATCAGGCAAGAACTGGAGATATTCTGGGAGTGAATCATGGAGAAATCAATGGGATTAGATGCTTGATGTAAACTCTATAAATTGAGGCATAGCCCTAATGAGAATTTGCTGGTTTTTGAGTATCCATGCCTACATTAATCTATTTGTTAATTATTCACTAATTACATCTTAATCATTTGCTAATCACTTTGTTAATGATGTTGATTCTAGTGTTTGATCCAGCATAGCTCATCATTATGCTCAAATTTCAACAATTATCACCTAAAAAAATCTTACAAAAAGAGTTAAAAATGCCATGTGGTAGTGTACGTGTACCATATGTCAAAAGAAAATATTTTATTATTATTTATTATTTATTTTAAAAATAGAGAAAGAGAGAGAGAGCGAAAGAGATAGATAGAGAGAGAGAGAGAGAGAGAGAGAGAGAGAGAGAGAATGAGAAAAGAAAAGAAGGAGAGAGAAAGAGGGCAAGTGAGAGCAAGCATGAAAACCTTGCCTGAGAAGAGAACTAGGAATATAACATAGGTAGGAAGAATAGCCAACAATGCAAAACTGAAGCCAACAAGAACCTTCCATAGCCTCTTCTTCAGCTCCACCACCCAATGATCCACATTACCTCTATCCCTAGTGCTAGCTAATGCCGAATCCCTTGAGTCGCAAAGGCCGCCTAACTCCATTTTACAGCTATGGGCAAAGCGTGCTAGTATGTATCCACAAGCTAATGATCTTTACTCATAAAGAAAAAGGATGTTAAGAAAATGTCTAAGAAAGAAATAAAGAGAGTCAAAGAAAGAAGTTGAGTTGGACAAGTCTTCACATTGGCGAAGTGCACGCGCACGCACGCACACACACACACACACACACACACACACACACACACACACACACACACACATACACACACACCTTCAGCCCTTTGCCCATGCATGTCACCTATATATTTCACTATGGGCATCAAATTTTTTTCACTTGTCACATCTCATGGTACACACACATGTACCTATGCCTAACATCGCCGACACCAAACCTCCAGGTACATCTATGGATGGGGGGACCATGGCTAGTGCAAGTCGACCCATTGCCTGGAGAACCCTCAACATTGCAAGTAGGAACAAAGAGATTTAATGCATAAAACCTCTCCTTAGAATCAACTTCTACACTAACACAACCTTGCCTTGGCTGTGACGTATTGAAAGAACCCTACTCTCTACGTATCATGTTGCAAGGTTTAGGCATAATACGATGGCTGGTGCAAGCCGACCCATTTCTTGGAGAAGCCTCAACATTGCAAGTTCCTACAAAGAGCTTTAATGCATAAAAACTTTGCTTTGAATCCACTTCTACACCAACACAACCTTTCCTTGGCTCTAACGTATTCAAAGAAGCCTACTCTCTCTAACTATCACGTTGCAAGGTTTGGGCATAATACCATGTCAGCACAAGTCGTGCAAAGATGTCAGAATGCCATCTACCGATGGGAACCAATGCAAGGTAGTCCTAGCTCTCATTCTATCAATCACACAGGGTGTAAATTGCTTCTACTAATTATCTAATTTTGAAGGGTCTATGTCACTTGCACAACCATTGGAGGAGGCCTCACATGAAGAATCTCTACATCACATATTACCTTTATGCAACCTCACCAAGCTGCCTACCACCATGGCAACCAATAACTTCTCACCACTTTGCCCTACCTCTTGCTATGGATCGGTCCCAAATCATACCACTTAACCTTGCCTGCCAACTTTATGGCATATCCTGGACCATCCACCCAGAAACAACTACACCAGTGACACTCTCACCATTAGGAAGGGTGGTATGTTAACCTCTCCATTGGTTAACATGGTTTCAGCTGCCCGACCTATCATAAGAGGCACTTTTCCATTTTACCCGCTTGAACAGGCACTTATTATCTTTCTTAAGATAACATTGGAGCATATAAAGCCATCTTACCTTGTGCTTAATGCTAAATAAGGAAAGTCTAAGGACTTTGTGTGCATACTTACTTAAGACTAAGGACTAAGGAAAGTCTAAGGACTTTGTGTACATACTTACTTAAGACTCGTAATAGAGGTTGGAGAATTTTTAATTTTGGCTGGCCTAGTGTGAAAACTAGTCAATTGTATATAAGTCATTTTTGACAATAAGCAATAGAGAATTATTCCCTTGTTGTAACAGAATATTTGTGAGATCTCATCTTTCCTCTTCTTGCTTTCTTATATGCTATTGGATTCATGCATGCTAGATGGATGCGTACTTAAATAAGTTTGTTTGTAGGTTGTCTTCTTCTTGCATTAGCTTCCCCTTCATTCCCCACCTATCATGAGAGAGAACCATGTCGCGAAGAAGCATATCCTTTTACCTCCATATAGGAACAGAGATCTCTCCCTTCGGCAAGGAACATTCATGTGTGAGAATGTGACAGACGAGCTAGCACATGCACATAGGGGAGTTGTATTTGCGGCTCTAAGGTAAGACACAACGCATGCTTCGGCACAAGGCTAAGGTAGGCTCTTGACTTGAACAAGGGTTCTCTCAGTGGCAATATATCTTACTTTATAAAAGAACAAGAGGGACCAAGTAACTTCAAAGAGAAGGCTAGAGAGAGATATAACCTTAGTAAAAGCATGCAATAAAATCTAGTCAAAAATACAGTGAAAGGTCATAATCATGCTTTAAATGAGGGTCAAGGCAAGGATGAGGAACACCAAGATAGCAGATACATTTTCAATAAAAATGGGTGATTTGTTACTTGTGGTACTACCTTCTTGAGAAGGCTGACGAGATATCCATCTGTTTAAGGAGGCTAAGAGAATCTCCATTGATTGAAGCTCAAGTTAACAAACATGTGTGATGGCATTTTGAAATTTCTATTAAAATTATGTGGGCATTGTGCTAACATTCAAGAAAAAGAAACATAGAAAGGAGGGTGAGTCAATCGAAATGTTTAATGGCTATATTCATGGCAGATGGATTACAAAGTACTAGTGTTTAAAGACAGATTAGTGGAAAGTATGGCGTTTTTAAATCAAACATGGAAGCTTTATCTTTCATATGGTGAATAATTCAAATGAGAGGGGGAGGGGTAAAGAGACAATTTTGACCATCCAAATTTGGTTTCAATTCTCCTTCCTACTATCTCTTAACACTTCAGTAACCCCAGTGATGTACTTAATCTCATCATACTAACATAGTTTGGAGTGGCACTCTTGGTAGTGGATATACTATTCTAGATATTGACTTTCATTCATTGCATCTACACCATGGGTAGACACAAGCTCTCAAGGTTTACACTTGGTATATAGTAGGGCCTAATGCCAAGGTTTCTTAGTGCTTTCTCTCACACGGGACCCCTTCCACTATAGCTTGGATGCAGCCACCCTTCATCGCACTCATGAGAAGGTACCACCTCATTTTCTATGATGTGCTCCACCTACACACCTATATGACATGGATTGCACATCCGAAGTCACCACCAAAGATGCAATTCTATTAGGACTTTGTCTTGCAAACTATGAAGGATGGATTCATTCAAAGGCCTAATTATTTGCATAGAGATATGTCTAATGCCATGCAAATCGCAATTGGGTAGATATGAGTCTTTGTTTTACTACCTTTTAGTGGAGATAAAGAGGGTAGAGGGCATTGCTAGGGATGACATAATATGGAGTCTCTATAGTCTATAGGTTAAGAAGGAAGAGCACCACATCTACATGTGTCGGGCATAGGATAGATTTTACTCTCTTTGAAGAGGGCTTTGGCCCATTATCCACCATTATTTCTAATCAAATTAAATGTGCCTAAGGATCTTCTTGATGTAGCTACACAAACATAGAGATCTTCTTGTGGCTAGAGGAAGGTTGCTAGATGGACTACTAGATTTTACTCTCTTTGAAGAGGGCTTTGGCCCATTATCCACCATTATTTCTAATCAAATTAAATGTGCCTAAGGATCTTCTTGACGTAGCTACACAAACATAGAGATCTTCTTGTGGCTAGAGGAAGATTGTTAGATGGACTACTAGAAAGGGTGCACCAAACATCCTTGTACCACAAGCCCCAAGCGGCTATTCATATGGAAAACTCAAATTTGTGAGATCCTCTGGAGACATAGGGAGCTTGTTAACCACTTTGTAAGATAATATCATTTCACCCACTGCTTGTCGACCTACCATAAGGCGCTTTGATATCTCACTCACCCAACCTACTGTAAGGTTCTTTGTTGTCTTACCCACTTAACGGGAACTTATATTTTGTAAAATGGTATTGGACCATATAAGGCGACCTTACCTTGTGCTAAATTTCAAATAGGGTAAGTCTAAGGACTTTGTATACGTACTTAAGACTAGTAGAACACTTGGCCATCTTACCAGCTTGAACGAGCAAATATCTGATGGTGCTTTGCCATCTTATAAAAGAGGGTGGTTTGCCATGTTAATCTCATTTCTGCACTTTTCTAATTTCAATTTAAATATGCAATTCTTATATAAACCACTCTTGGAAGTACAATTTGTTTAACAAAAAAAGGAGACAAAAAACTTTATTTAAAAAAATCATAATTATTCCATTACAAGAATTGTCTATCACTCGACTTCCTAAGCCTCAACTCTTCTTTGACCCAACCTCTGGCTAATAGACTTGTTATTAGCCCTAGTTGTCATACCATGGTAAGAGTGACCAGTACTATCCTATGAGCAAGGAAAGAAGAATCTCATAACCGTATATATTTTCTAAAGGTTTGAATATTTTGGCATACTGTCCGTATAAACAGAGTTCTAGTACTATACTCATCCTAAAATTAATCAAAACTAAACTTATGTTTTCTCAAAGCATCTCATTATAACTATAATTAGCATAAATCCATCTATGTGACATGTAGTAACGGTGGCTCCCTCAGCTCAACATGAGGTCTTATTCCTTCATTATAAAGGAAATGGGTCTACTTTCATTCCTTTAAAGATTCTACAATCTAAAGTTGATTCCTAGATTTTTCCTAGTTTTCTTGTTTAAAAATCACTTTTAGTCTTGACGTTTGGAAGTACACATACTTAAGGGCCCACCTTGCTACCCACTTTCAAGTGTCTAATCCATTCTACACCTACCAAATGTGTTGATCAGGCCTAATTCCATTTGACCCAATAGGTTAGCCTTCACCCAACTACTTAGTCCTTGGATTTGGTCATTGATGTACACACCCATGATTGAATTTTCCATTTAGCTTTCACTCACACATGATTTGCATAATTCAAATTTACACTCAAAAAACCATAATCACCCGTACAAAAAGACTTTTACAAAAGACATAATCATCACCCATTAAGTACTCATAGGTGTCAATCTCCATGACACATACAAGAGTATGAGCCCTTAGATTGGATCAATTATTGACACCTAAGAGATCTAATCATTCCCAACATCACCACTATATAGAGGATCTACTATGTCAGAATACGCAGAATACGCAGCGAAGATGATGACTAGATCTGGGAACACTAGAGCAAAACGCAATGCAGAAAATAATAGCACAAGAGAGAGAGAGATAGAGGTGTGTAACTCTGCTCTATATACACAAAAGAATCCCGGAATGATATAAATGTGACAAGGGGGCTGGGGGGCCATTTTATATGGCCCACCAACAGTAGTTGGCTTGCTGTAGGGCAGCCGACAGGACCACAATCCCCACGACTTGCTGAAATGCACAGTCGGCCCCAGTAGCATGGTGTCGGCCAGCTCATTGTTGAAATATACAAGTGAATAGGGTGTGTGTGGGAACAAGCTCTTGGATAGAGGCTGTAAAAGAGGAGATGTAATTGTGAAAGAACCTGTGAAAAGGTGAGAAGAATCTACTGGGAGAGAATAATGGGTAGCATGAGGGAATTTATGAGTGTGGAGATATTCTGGGAGATATTCAGGGAAAAGAGAAGAGCTGGAGAGAATCAGGCAAAAGGTGGAGATATTCTGGGAGTGAATCATGGAGAAATCAATGGGATTTGATGCTTTATGTAAACTCTATAAATTGAGGCATAGCCCTAATGAGAATTTGCTGGTTTTTGAGTATCCATGCCTACATTAATCTATTTGCTAATTATTCACTAATTACATCTTAATCATTTCTTAATCACTTTGTTAATCATGTTGATTCTAGTGTATGATCCACCATAGCTCATCATTATGCTCAAATTTCAACATGGTATCAGAGCCATGCCTAGAATCAACCAGATTTATGAGCCCATTAGTGAATTAATCAGGATTAGTAGGTAATTAGCCAAAAAAATCAAGTTTTTTAGTGAGTTTTCACTCTTCCCCTTCACCCCCAGCCAGTGGAGGGTCTCTAGCACTTAGCACACATCAAATTAGGTCACAAGCTTCTAGCTTAAGCTAGCCAACACCCCTGGCTACTAGCTCATCGAAACGGCGCAGCAAACCGCCGAAGGAATCAGGAGAAATCGTCATTTTCGCCGGTGCCTTTTTTCTCTGCAGATTTTGCCATTGCTACTTCATCAAGTCAAATTGCTTCAATTCCTCCTAGCCCAAGGGGTAATCAAGCATGCTCTACAAGCTGGTGAAGACAGAAATCAATTTCATCAAGTCTACAGAGAGATCCAAGCTCTTCATCAAATCTACAGGTGACTTTGGTAAAACAGAGATTAAACTTTCATTATTTGGTCAAATCTTGTGTTTCTTGGCTTAATCCTCTACTAGACTCATTGCTTTTGATTCCTTTGAAAGCATTTGAGCTCATTTGAAGTGGAAGGCACCAGATCTGGGCTCCCCGCATACTCTGTTTTCTGCACACAAACCAGAGCATTAATTTGCTAATCAGTGATTAATCAGTGCTAATCATTGTATTTTGGTGCAATTGAGGGTTCAAATTAACCATTAGGTATCTGATACAGATCCCTATAACTTCAGATTGCAAATCGGAGTTGGTTTGATACTCCAACCATCCCGTACAAATTGGTTACCCTTGATTTAGTGTAATTTCTGGTAAAATTGTGCTGATAAAATTGTGAAAATCATCATTTTGCATTTAACCCTTGGTTAATGCCTGTAAATCTCACTCAAATTCAAGATTATTCACAGCCAGAATTGCATTTGGAATGTGCATGAGAATGAATGCTATACGCATTATGTATTGGGCACATTGCATCAGTGTAAAAATGGGAACAGACACTGCCCTTGTCCAGAATAAGGCAAGAGGTAAGACCTCCCGCATAGATTTGGGTTTGCATTGCATAATGACAAAAGATAAACATCAAAAGCCCAAAGGAACTGTCAGCAAAACATTGAAACGTGTTGCTCACATGGAGCAAAATGACCTGACGGACGAGCTCATGGCCCCAGCCATGAAAGAAGAAGAATATCTCTTCCCAAGAAGAGGATCCACACCAAGAAGAAAAGCTGAAGGAAGACATGGACACGAGAAGAGAAGCTGCCACAAGAAGAGAAGCTGCTCCGAGAAGACTGAAAGAAGAGATGGCCGCGTGGAGAGAAGCTGCCACGACAAGAAGACTGAAGACAAGAGAAGATGTGAGGCTCCAAAGAGTGAGGAGCCATGTGAAAATCTCTGAGAGAGAGAGAGAGAGAGACCCCACAACCCAATGTAACCTGCCCCAACAAAGTAAAACCACCTCTGAGCCACCGATGATGTAGGCCACGTGGTAGATAGATGTATGTGTGAGCACTTTAGTCAAGGTCGCGGGCAACTATAGTAAGCCTTGGACACATAGAGAGAGAGAGTGTCAAGGACTATGGGTTTAGGGATCTGAGGCACTGGTCGCAGGCTATCAAGTAAGAGAGAAACTTGATATAGGGTCCAGGTGTGCTAAGATAACTTGAGGGGAGGAGTAGACACTGGTCGCGGACTGCCAAGTAAGGGGAGGCAAACTTGGTATAGGGCCTAGGTGTACTAGGAGTATTCACTTGAGGGGAGGTGTTGAAATATACAAGTGAATAGGGTGTGTGTGGGAACAAGCTCTTGGATAGAGGCTGTAAAAGAGGAGATGTAATTGTGAAAGAACCTGTGAAAAGGTGAGAAGAATCTACTGGGAGAGAATAATGGGTAGCATGAGGGAATTTAGGAGTGTGGAGATATTCTGGGAGATATTCAGGGAAAAGAGAAGAGGTGGAGAGAATCAGGCAAAAGGTGGAGATATTCTGGGAGTGAATCATGGAGAAATCAATGGGATTTGATGCTTGATGTAAACTCTATAAATTGAGGCATATCCCTAATGAGAATTTGCTGGTTTTTGAGTATCCATGCCTACATTAATCTATTTGCTAATTATTCACTAATTACGTCTTAATCATTTCTTAATCACTTTGTTAATCATGTTGATTCTAGTGTATGATCCACCCTAGCTCATCATTATGCTCAAATTTCAACACTCATCTGGGGGGGTCGTGGACCTGAAGCAATGTAAATAGCCACCAAGAGCATATCAGATGCAGTCGGCCAGCTTCAGAGGTCCATCTTCCACCACAGGGGCTGTCACACCCAAGCCACATAAAAATAGGGAAAAATGGGGAAAAAATATGGGGAGTGAGGAAAAATGAGAAAACACCTACTAGGGTGGGCACACCCACAACAAAGGCCTTGGTGTCTACAAAAAGACAGGAGATGACTTCTAACACCCCCTCTCAGCTCCTGGGGGCTGTGAAACCAACCACAGGGAGCTGGGGTGCCGCCTGAGCAAATCATGAGATAGCGACTTCGTGAGGTGAAGAGGTCCACCTTATTGTCCTATGTCGAACAGAACTCTAGCAAGATGTCATCAGCGACAATCTATTCACGAACAAAGTGCCTCTGGATGACCATGGATTCCTCCCAGTGGAAGCCCAATCTTGCAATGCAACCTCTGCATCCTCACCACCTCACAAGCGAGTCCATGATCCTTTGCATGCCGCAGAAACCACAGGAAACGCAATCCTGCCTCCCAAAGAGTCATCTACAACCATGAGCTCAACTGCCTCATCAGGAAGCTCTCGTCCAATCTGGTGTCCATCAACCAGATCAATGAACCATTCTGCTTCTGAATCAAAGAGGCATCACACTGCTCACAAGGATCAACACCTGTTATGGTGCAAAGCCTAGTCCTGGAAACCTGCTGAAGACCATGCAAGGCCTTCTTAAACCTGTCAACCACCCCCTCTGAATCCAAAACCACAAAGCCTGGAGAATGCACCTCCTTCTGCAAGTAATCAACTGCCACCTACCTGGCTTTTTGAAAGGTCCCCGTGGAAAGAACATCCTCATCTACAGGAGTTTCTTTGTCCCGAATACTACGAGATATCAGAGCATAAGTTACCTATTCAGCTTCCTCTGACTAACGAACACAAGAACTACTACCATCAGTACTGGAAAGTTCCTGCCAACTGTTGCCATCAATTGGCAAGCTATCCACCATCTGGTCCCGGAAAGCCTGCACCTGCAGCATATCCACACTTAAGTGGCCATTACCAGACTGGCACTCATCACAAACCTGAGGACTTGGGAGAGAGAGTGCTGAAAGCTTGTAAACTCCATTCTCCACTCCGCCTTCCCAAACCACCTGGCCTGTTGCTTTGTCAAGGAGAGCAACAAAATGCTCATCAAACTCCACCCGTACGCCAGTCTTGCAAACCTGATGCATTGACAATAGATGAAAACCAAGTGATGGAACATACAACACCTGGGAGGAATGCTTCCCCCCTCTGCCACCATCAGGAACTATCTCCATCCTGCCCTCACTACTATGAACTGGGATAGTGGATGTATCCCCAGTAAGAATGTGACCAGAATACCTGTAGAGATCTTGTAAATCTAAATGGGAAGGAGTCGTGCCTGGAAGCACCACTGTCTAGAATCCACTTCCGAGTATCTGTTGCGGAGAATCCTCCAACCTCTTCCCTGCCTGAAGAAAATGAAACATCGTTGTCCATCACTTCCAAGTGCACAAAAGCTGGAGTCTTCATGATTGCTGCTGAGGAATCTTCACCCTTCTCGATATTCCGCTTGGGACACTGCCTCCAATAGTGGCATTTCTCGCCACAAGGTCCTCTCTGCTTTTAGTTTATCGTGGTCAATTAACGGGCTTCTTCTCAAAAGACTTCTCTGATGAAGCCTTCCCTTTGCCCATGTTACAGCCTTTCGACCGTTGGCCAGTTAAGGCCTTCGAGAACCTCCACCATGAGGAGGGTTCATGAATCGTTCCTCCTGGTCCAAGACCATGGGCACAAGCTCCTCCCACGTGATGGTGCTGAGCCTGCCACACTAGTAATCAAAGACGAGTAAAATGCTGAGTACTGAGAGGGCAAGTGAGACAGCAATGTTATGGCCATGTCTTCTGATGATATCTCCTTCTCAGCCATCATTATAGACAACCTTAAATCTAGATTTTGAACCTTTGAGGTCTTTGCTTTTGATGTGAAGAGGTTCACAGAGCCCATAGGTAGAGGTCCTAATGCAACAAGAAGGCAACATCCAAGTGGGGTTAAGCAGATGACTCTACAAGGCTTTGGTGATCCAATCAAGACACTCTAGTCTTGCCCCTGCATTATGAATAGGTAAACTTTCAAATATATCTATATATGAGTTTGAATGTTTAATTTAACTTCATTTTCTTGGGCCTTAAGAAAACTCTTTTGATCTTGGAAGGTTGTGTTCCATCCAGATATCAATAAACTGAGATGGTGCTCTTGTGGAGGGCAAGTTACTTGTGGAAAGGCCATTTTCTAAGATCTCGACATCGAAGTCATGGAGGAGGTGGAGGTAACGGATGCAAATCATGGAGCTAATGCAAATGAGGAGGTGGGCCATGGAGGATGCAAATGAGGCCAATAATGCAAATGAGGACGAGAATGATGAGAAAGACCAGAAGGAGGATGATCTTTACATCGATGATGATTATGGTGATGAGATTCACATAGTGGAATCAACTTCTTATTGATCTTCGTTCCATAGGTCTTGAGGTGGACGGAAAAATTTGTCAAGACCTAGTAGAGGATGGGATTAGCATGTAGTTCTTTGTTTGTAAAATTAGGTGTCTATTATAAGAGAAATGTGATATTTTTATCTTTCCCATGCACTACAAATGACAAATATCCAATGACCCACATATTTTAGATATTATCATGTAAATTACTAGCCATTGTAATTCAGAGGGCCAATTCTAGCACGTAGCCCCAAACATTGCTAGATGTGTAGCCAGCATGGCCACACACGCAGCTAGTGGCTGTGTGTGCGTACATGCAAATAGCCATGCATTTGGTCGCATGTGTGGTTGCACATGTATGGCTATGCATCTCATTGCGCACCTAGCTGCACATGTTTTTTTGTTGTCTCCTCTCTCCCTTGATGAGCGGCCTGTTGGATGTTAAGACCAATAAGATCTTAACACCTGGCAAGAGCCCAACCGTCACACCACTTGCATGCATACTTTGTTATAGTTGTAACCATTCATTCTATTCAATACACAATTCTGTATGGTTCTTACCTCTGCGTGCTCCCTATGTGAGAGAGATCGCACTCTGAGAGAGAAGGTGTGTGACAGGGACTTTCTGTTTTCCACATGGTATCCATGGGTTGGGCTTTCCTCCCTGTGGTGGGTGGGCCTTCCCAAGCACACTTCCCGGTGGGTGGGCCTTCCCAAGCACACTTCCCGTTGGGGCTATTATGCCTGCTCGAGGATGGTGCACAGAAGAAGCCTGCAGCAAATTTCCCATATGATGGGGCTGATCTTCCAGACAAAGAAGGAGATTTTCGAGGCAACCTGTTGCCAAAAATAGTAGATTCAGCAGATGAAAACCTGATGTCAACACAAAACATAGGCATAGACCTACATAAAAACAAAGCACAAGAGCCGCACAAACATGCCAATGATGTTGACGCAGACAAAGATATGCAACCCTCACTGGAAGGGCAACACATATGTGACTTGCAGCCCCAAGGCATTGATGATGTAGATGTATGTCCCTTTGCTGGCCTAGATCTTCCATGCCTCAACGGCGGGGATTCAATATCAAGTAGTCACCCTAGTCCAACCTTCATGCACTGCCGAGATCAGCCACCAATCTTTCCTCCGACGATGGCCTAGTTGGGTTCTTGTTCGATGGCCATGGTCAACAAACCAAGGAGATTCGTTGCTTGCCGACAGCCCAAATCAATTCTTCACCCATGGCCATGATTCAGTACTTATTAGCAAGGACCATGTTGCAGCCATCATCAATGCTCTACATGCAGAATCTCCTTACAGCGCTAGAATTTAAAGGTTGTAGTACCCTTACAAGGGGGTCAAAACCTTCACAACAAGGGTGAAAACACAATTTACCTTTAAAAAAACAGAAGGGTTTTGGGAAAGTTAGTTATATGACTTTCCAATCTCTTCATAAAGAAAAGCTAGTTTAAAAAAAGCCCTAAGGGTGCCCTTCAAATTCTAGGCCTATCTCCTTATGCCGCTCCAGTGCAACCGTTTAAGGCTTTACTTGACCTGCATGTGTGCGTCCCCAAGCTCTCCTTAATGAATTCTATTGCAAAGAGAAAACTTATCCACCTAGCCATTGATCCTAGAGAAAACGTATCCAACCAGCAATTGATCACGTAATCTCAATATAAGCATAGATACCTAGGATCCAATGAACATAAAGTGTTCCATATTCACTTAAAAGATGGGATGGTAGTATCACACACACCTTCACTTAGATACAAATAAACACCACCCTACTCAGCTTAGGAGAAGGGAAATGTAAGTGTATTCACATATATGTGTGATAACAAAGGACACATGTTCTAACCCTATGTAACCACACCCTTTTGTATCTACCTCTTCATCCCCTATATAAATATAATTGGGCAAAGCCCTTACTGCAACTCAATACAATAACCTCCTATTATTTGTCTACGTCTTGTCTCTCTATGTATGTGATGACGATGGACCTGTTAAGACCTCATGGTCATCCCTATTATCACAAATCAATGATCAATAAGTTCTCTCTCTCTCTCTCTCTCTCTCTTTCTATGTATTCGCACTCTGTGTTAAGAGCGTAGTCTAGATTTCACAATGATGCCCAAAGTCATCTTTTATAAGAGGACCAGCAGCAAGGAACTAAAAATAATAAATAGTTGCAAGCTCATTTTTTTCATCGAAATTTGCCTACGCTGCTATGGATGAGGTTTGGGTGGCGTTTAGTGCAGCATGCATATGAGTGTTGATGCCAGAGAGTTGAGATTGGAGAATGTCCTAATCAAGTGGAGTGAAATCAAGAACAAGGCTTGAGATGTTTGTAGAGGTGACCTCTTAGGTTGGAGTAATATGAGAGCAACGTTGTCTATTTTAGTTGAATGTTCTAGCACAATACAAAAAAATTGGTGCATAGAGAGATGGGCCGCCCACCACCACCACAAGAGCCCAAGGCTTGAGCCTTGGATGTCTTGTTGAAATTGTTGAGAAATCAAACATGATTGAGCTTAAGGTGGATCAAAGTATATGAGAGACATGATTTAGTATGTTGATTAAGATAATACACATAATAGAATTAAGCTAATATCAAGAGAATAATGATAATTAAGAAATACATCACCATAATCTCATTGCATTAGTATTGTACATCCTTTTATAGCTCTCACGGAGCTCCCAACTCACAAGATGTGTGCACCCTAGTGCCAACCATGTGTCCATAAATTCTCACACTACATGTGCTCCCTTGCACTTTCCATGTGCTACCTTTTTGACCTTTGACTTCACCTTTTACAAATGACCATATAAATCAACCTTTGTCAATGTACCCTTAGTCTATTCCTCTTTTTAATGTGCATACTCCTCCCCTTGCTCTATTCATGTTGCACCCTCACACATTGCATTTTTCAACACTCCTCTCAATGTGATGAGTGTTCACTTAGACCTACACTCCAGACTCAGATGGTTGGAGAGGTCCATCTAGGTTGCTCTATGAGCTACACTGTTGGCTTTGTCTTGACACTTTAAACACCTAGAGAGTGGGGTTACAACCAAGGGTTAGGAGCCATGCTCATCATATCATCTAGAAGAGATAATCGATGTTGTCTCCATCCTGCGAGGCCATATCATTGTATTCCTTCTTTGGCATTACATTGGCTTCTCCGGCTCTCTTTTTATGCCAACAATCCTTTGCTATGAGACCAATTTTGCCACAATAATGACATGTTATCTTTTTCCTTGGCCCTTCTCTGGTCCTTGGTCCTGTTCCTCTTGAGAAGAGTGCTTTCTCCTCACTCGATGTAGCTTGAACTGTCTTCCCTCGAATCCGCTTCTCTTCTTCTATGAGTGCTACTTCCACTCATGGCGCAATGGTTAGATTCGGGAGGTTCTTCAATGTAGCCAATAAGTGCCCATACTCTTCAAGTGTCATGCTTTTTAACTATATGGCTATGGCATCCTCTTCTTCTATTGGTGCCCCAAGGTTAGCTAATTGTTGAGTTATACTCTTCATTTTGTTAAGGTGTGCTGAAAGTGATTTACTATCCTTAATGTCTAAGCTAAAGAATTATATTTTTAAGCTTATTTTTGAATTCTTTTACTTTGCCCCAAACATACATAGAGACTGAGGCGGAATAGATGAGATTAATTATTCATGGGCTGAAGTATAAATATATATGGCACGGTTACAACCACCAAGTCTGTAGTAATCTCAAGTGCATGATGATGCATGCGTGGAATGAGTTACATGTGAATAGCTACATTCCAACGGTTATGGTTACATATACAGAGGAAAGTTGCACTTTTATACACAGAGGTCTGAGGGAAATGGAGTGCCAATGGGTGTGGATCAGTGCCGATTCGAAATGTCATAGCTTTGCAAGTTGAGTAAGAGGTCATCGAGGCTGTCCGGACTGGAAAGGGAGCTGTCGCCCTTGAGTCTGGCGCGGAGACCGGGGCTGGGGGTCCAGAGAGCGGATGTGCAGGCCTCCTGCAATCTCATGTCCGGACAAGCTGATTTGGACAGCTGCTGTAGCTGGAGCCGTGAAGGTCTGTTTGATGAGCGAGCTGATTGTGGAAGGGTAGAGAATTCTTGACTCGGGGACGTAGCAATATCGACATCAATATCCATGAGTCTCTCATCGTGGGGGGAAAGTGTTTGCACGTGCGGGACGTGCGAAGCTGCAGAGCTATACGACAGGACGTCCTGCTTTGATGGATCATCAGCTGACGGCGTTGGATTCGGAGAAGGGCTTGCAAAATGCAGTGAGACCGCCGACGGCCGGTACAGTCCTGCTTGCTCCATGAATGCATTGTGCCGCTTAGGAATGGAGCGGGCTCCTTCAAAAATCATGCTAGCCGGCGTCGAAGCTGGCTGCATGAAACACCTAAGTCGAAGGCGACAGATCGTAGAGCCCATATTCTGTTTCACCAATATGTTCAAACCAATCGCCATATATTTGATGCAAGAAGAAAGAAGAAATAAAAACGATCAATATGTTATATCCTATGCTAATTACGTGAGAAATTAAACATTAGCATGTGCAGATGGATTGCGCAGCTGCTTAGATAGGAGGTTACGTTCATGAGGTGGGTGGACGGACGGACGGACCTCAGGATGGATACTGTATTGGAAGTGTTCATGTGAGGACGGGTCCACTCTGTACTCGTTCATGACCCAGCAAGTTTTGGTGCCCCTGGGTGCTTTGCCCTCGTAGAAGACCAGAGTCTTTCTCAAGGCTGAGAAGTATTGATGATGACTCTGATGATGCCGTGCCCTCCTGCTGAATATGGCGCTATTATGCGCATGGCTGCCGGCATGCAGTGGCTTGTCCGTGCCACTGGCCTTCCAATAGCCGGACTTGGTGAGGCGATTGGGCCTCTCCCCGTTGTTGCGGAACCTGCTAGAGCGAGGCACCAAGAAATACCGGTACTCCTCCGGCTCACACTGTCTTGGAGCCGCCATGGCTGCTTGCAGAAGGAGTAGGAGTAATTAGTGCGTGTTAAACCCACGGGTCACTAGCGACGATCTACAAGAGAAACACGAGCTCTTTTTCTTTAAAAATGTTAATTTATAAAACGATGTTTGTTGTTTGAATGCTTCACCTGAATTTCCCTCAAAACTTGACAATCAAACGTTTCATTAATTTTAACCCAATGGCTTAGTATTATAAAACAGGCCAACAATGCTGAAAACACATGATGTACTTCACACCCAGTGAATGCATGTGATATATAGGTGTTATTTTATAGAGTAAACCCACAGAGGTTAAGAGAAGGAAGAGAGAGATGCGATTGTAAGCTGGTCGAACCTTCTTGTTGTAAAACAATTGTAAGGTCGAACCTTCTGATTTATTCAAGCTGGTTGTAAACCAAGAGAATGTTCTCGTGCGTTTCTTTTCATTAGAAAAGAAAGCAAAATAGTACTGTGACTAGTGAGAATTTGAAGGGCTTCTCTATTATTTTAAGGACAACTAAATTTCTCAGAACCCTTCCATTCTTCCCCATGGAAGGGTACTGTAACTTTCAAATTCTAGCCGTGGTGCATGATGCCCATATCAAATTAAGCCGTTAATGAAGTAGTATAACCTGGGAGCTCCCAAGGGTCGTAGCTATAAAGATCGACGGTGGGAATGAGCTGAGCCGGAAGCTTGTGGCCTTGCAGCATCCTCCTAAGATAGTAGCCTACCAGCTCCTCTTCGGTTGGGTGGAATCGGAAGCCTGGCAGGAATGCATTCTCGTGCTCACCAGTATCATTACCTCTACTATCAGTTCTCTCCGCATATTGAACTAGATCAATATGCTGCGCCGCTATCGCGTTTTCGACAGCCGGTTGATGCGTTACTGATTCCATTAAAACAAGGATTCAGAATGGAGATGCTAATTGCTGCATCGAGGGCACACTCAGTCTATATTAATCGATAAGCTTATTGTAGTGCTGATAAGAGGCAGACTTGAGACTATATATAGCTAGGGTCGACAGCGCCGATATGAATATTCTAAGTGGTGTGGGCGTGCCGCCAATGGCATTTGACTAAATTCTTCGTTTCTGGTAAACCGAGCGACTGTGCGCAGACGCGTAGAATGCATGCATGCGTTGCTTGCGATCGCACTGGCGTTCCTATAAGAGACCGGCTTGCTTGACGGTCGTGCGGGTACCCATCGTTCATACAAAAAAAAGCTTGACCTACAGACTTATCGTAGTCAAGATGTCGCGTTGCGTGTTGGAAGTCCTGAGTCCTGACTCCTCACTCGATTGTCTGCTGTGGCCAAGACAAAAACTAACCTTCGATGGGTTTCCTCCTTGGTAAAAGTCTTTTGCACGACTCATGAAAAGTCATAGGGCCCATACATACATGGATGTTGCACTCCCTTTGAACATGAAAAGTTAGCGTTGAGAGAAATATGCCAGAATTATAACTTTTATTACTTAATTTAGTGACCTTAGAGTGACAATGTGAAAAGTCATTTTTTTTTATGTTGCACTCCTTTTGAACATGAAAAGTTGGTGTTTGTTGCCATATATATAGGCAGTGATGTGTGTGAATACACTTAGGACCGCCGGGGTACTTTTTCCCTCTTTAGGAGGTTTTTTCCCCCGGCTTGTATGTACGCCCATCATTCTAGGGCTAACTAATTTTTTGTACATTGACACAATCTAATACATTGTGTGTTGTGTGCATTCTTGCTTCTTCTTCTCCAAGCTTTGTGTGCTTTCCTGCAATCCTAATTTCAACAATTGTATCAGAGCAGGCATCGGTTCCCAGGGCTACGTTGCCAGCACCCTCCGACTCACGTTCTCCGATTGAGGTGAGCTTTCACGAGCGCTTGCATGTCCTTATACTCTGCAAATTAGCCCGTAGGACTGAGCATCCTCATAAATCGCATCTGAGGTCATTTCGGGCTCCGTTTTTGCATTGTAAGTTCTGCACAGGTGTTTTCGTAATTTTCTGTAGAAATTTCGACAGTGCAGTTTTCTGCAAAACAGGCATACGTATTCTATTGTGGACCGTGCTACATAGCACGAGTTGTTCTCTGTTCAGTCTTTACTTCATCACAGGTAGCTTTTGCATCAGTTTTAGGCTATGACTGATAACATCAATGATGTATTTCGTATGTTGTCTGCTGATGACAAATTGGATGGAGACAGCAACTACCCACTTTGGGCATACATGATGCAGCATGTTTTGGTTGCAAAAGGAGTGTGGAACATTGTGCAGGGTATGGATGTACGTCCAGGTTCTGTGGATATAGGATCTGTTGAGGATGTTGCAGGTTCTAGCAGCTCTACTATTGCTGTTGTTTTACCCACTGCTGTGAACAAGCTCGTTGGGATGGCAAAGATGCGCAGGCTCATGCCTTGATTGCACTTTCTGTCAAACGTAACATCACCCTACATATTCGTTCAGCTAAAACAGCAAAACAGGCTTGGGATATTCTAGCTGGTTTGTATGCAGGTCGTAACGAGGTAAAAATCTCTTACTTGCGTAAAGAGCTAGAATCGAAGATTATGCAGGAAGATGATGACATGAATGTTTTTCTTGCTGAGATTAAAGATCTCAAGGAACAGTGGATTTACCTGAGTCATATCAGACTTTTGCTTCCACGTGGAGACTTGTTAGTGAGAGGACAGACCTGATGTTGTCAAGTATGATACTTTAGTCAACAAGCTCTTGCAAGAAGCGTAGTCCAGGTATAACAGGGCAGCGTGCAGTTGATCAGGCATTTGTTACTGCCCAGCAGAGAAGAAGTGGTAAGGCAGTCCCTTCCATTGTTTCTTCTCCTATTAGTAGGTCTGCAACTTCTTCTCCTTCCACAGGTAGCAACAATAGGTCTGAAAAGGCTCTTGATAAAGGTAAGAAAAAAATGAGGTGCAACTATTGTAAGGCAACTGATCATGTCATGAAGAATTGTCCTAAGCTAAAGGCTAAAGAGGCAAAGAAGAAAGAGTCAAATGCAGCCACAATAGTGGATGCTTCTACAAATGCAGATTCTGCAAATGTTGTGTAGGATACAGAATGGGCGTTTAGCGTGTATTGCCAGTATGACCCATCTCTACATGATGCATGTTTGGCAGCTTCTATTGACTCTGATGTTTGGTATTTTAACAGTGGTGCTACAAAGCACATTACCTCACATTGTGATATGTTCACTTGTCTTGAGGCTGTCCCTAATGGGAATACTATCACATGTGCCAATAATGCTTCTTACCCAGTGAAGGGTATTGGTAAAATTATACTTACTGCTGTAAATGGCAGCGCTTTCACACCTTCAGATGCTTTGTATGTGCCAGGGATAAAGAAGAATCTATTGTCTGTCTCTGCGCTTGCTAGACTTGGACTTGTAGTCAAATTTGTGGATGACAGATGTACTGTTCATGATTTGACTTCTGGTGATTCGATTATTATATCTGGCACCTTGTTTCGTGGGCTGTATAGGCTCAATTCTTATGCAAGGGTGTGGAAGATTCAGCAAATGCAGTTTCTGATAAAAAGACAGTTTCAAATGCAAAACTATGGCATGCTCGTTTTGGTCATCTGAACTTTGCTAGTTTGGTGCGTTTGCAGAAATTTGATATGGTTGCTTCATTGTCCTCTCTTGAGGCACCATTGAAACATGTTTGTGAAGGCTGTATTTTGGGCAAAATGCAGAGTTCTATGTTTTCAAAGGATGGTTTTATGCGGGTCACTCACAAATTATAACTTGTACATAGTGATGTATGTGGGTCTATGCAAACTCTTGTACTTCGTGACTTTCATTGATGATTTTATCAAGGCATGCATGGATATATCCGCTGAAGGCAAAGTCCGAAGTGTTTTTGTGCTTCAAACAGTTTATGCTTATGGTTGAAAATGTATCCAATTATACTGTGGGCACCCTCCGTTCTGATCGAGGGAGGGAGTACATGTCTAAAGAGTTTGATACATTTTTGGCTAGTCGTGAGATAAAACACCAATGTACAGTGCCGTATACCCCTCAGCAAAATGGTGTTGCTGAGAGAAAAAATAGGTCACTTATGGAGATGGCACGATGTATGGTCAAGAGCCAAGCTTTGCCACATGCGTTTTGGCTTGAGGCTGTCATGTGTGCTGCATATGTACTCAACAGGTGTCCCACTAAGACCTTGCAGTCTATTACTCCATACGAAGCTTGGCATGGCAGGAAGCCTTCTATTGGTCACTTGCGTGTCTTTGGTTGCTTGGCCTATGCTTTAGTGCCTGTGCAACAATGCAAAAAATTGGATGATAAGGCTTTCAAATGCATTTTTGTTGGTTACAGTGATGAGAGCAAGGGTTACAGATTGTATCATCCGCAGTCAAAGCGTATCTTGATTAGTCGAGATGTTGTTTTTGTGGAAGATGCTGTGCAGCCTTTGTTATCATGTACCAAAGAGACAGGTTGAGCTCACAGGATGTATTTGATACGTTGTTGCCTCTATTTACAAGTGGAAATTCAAATGTAAATCCTAATGAGGCAAATACTCAGCCTATGCAGATTTCAAACGACATCATAGATCAGCCTATTTCTGATGCAGATTTACAGGATGTAATTCATGAGGATAGGACTGAAAATGAGCAGGCTAGAGGTATGCCTAAATGGCTGGTGCAAACCTTGCGTGATAGTAAAATTGATACACCTATATCTAGTCGTACTCGTTTAGGTTTTCAGCATGCCTCTTATGCATCAGATTATTATGCTTTGGCTGTGTCTAGTATGTATGAAGAGGAAGAACCTCTTCAGAAAATTGGTTGGCTGCAATGCAAAGTGAATATGATGCTATAATGAAGAATGGTACATGGTCTTTGTGTGATTTACCTATTGGTTAAAAGGCCATTGGATGTAAGTGGGTTTTTAAGTTGAAACGAAAGCCAGATAGCAGTGTTGATCGCTATAAGGCTAGACTTGTTGCAAAGGGTTATGCTCAAGAAAGGGGCATTGATTTTGATGAGACCTTTGCTCCCACTTGTCGTATGACTACCATTCGTAGCATTTGTACATTGGCAGCTCATAATGGTTGGAATGTACATCAGTTGGACATAAAGACTGCATTCTTGAATGGAGATTTGCATGAGGAGGTGTATGTATCGCAGCCTCGTGGTTTTGTTCAAAGAGGGCAGAAAAACAAAGTGTGCAGGTTGAAAAAGACTTTATATGGTTTAAAGCAAGCTCCACAAGCTTGGTATGAAAAGATACATGCATATTTGACTGCACATGGTTTTCAGAATAGTCCAACATGCTAAACGTGTGGATGATGTACATCTAATCATTGCTCTCTATGACAATGACATGCTGCTCACAGGACCAAATGAGAGTCATATTGCTGATTTTAAGGCTGATTTGAATGCCTCTTTTGAGATGTCAGATTTGGGGCATTTGCATCATTATTTGGGGATACAGTTTAAGCAGTGTGATGGAGGTATTGCTTTGTGTCAAACAAAGTATATTGAGACATTGTTACGGAGATTTGGCCTTGAAGATTGCAAGCCTATTGCTACTCCAATGGAGACAGGTTTGAAGTTGAGTCTTCATGATGCTGGAGATCACTTTGATGTCACACTCTATCAGACAGCTGTTGGTTGCCTCATTTATGTATGCATTACGAGGCCGGACATTCAGTTTGCATAGCCCAGGGTCTCACAAGTGAGCAGGTTTATGTGCATTGGAAGGCAGTTAAATGCATCTTTCGCTATTGAGTGGCACCATACATCTTGGGTTGTTTTATCCCAAGAGGGGATCGTTGCCGCTAGATTTACATGGTTTTTCGGACTCAAATTGGGCTGGTTGCTATGACACAAGAGTGTCCATAAGTAGTTTTTGCTTCATGCTCGGTAGCTCATGCATATCTTGGTTGAGCAAGAAGCAACCTACTGTGGCCACTTCTAGTTGTGAAGCTGAGTACAGGGCAGCTTTCATAGAGCTACGGTCGAGTGTGTGTGGCTGAGACGGCTTGTGGCTGACTTGGGTGTTGGACTGGAGTCTGGGACCTCTATCTACACTGACAGTCAGAGCGCATTGGCAGTTGCAAGAAACCCAGTTTTTCCTGCTTGCACAAAGCACATTGAGGTGCATTATCACTATGTCAGGGAGAGACTCTCAGCAGGAGAGATCAACTTGGTCTATGTGCCAACACAGGACAACCTCGCCGATCTTTTCACAAAGGTGCTTCCTGGTGAGAAGTTCAAAGCTTTCCGCAAAGCTTTGGGCTTGCTCCCCTTTGTGGACTGATCTACTTCGGGCATGGCACTTCCCTATAGATGAGTGCCAGCTCTCATTCACACCATCACTCCCAGGGAGGATTTGTTGCCATAAATATAGGCAGTGATGTGTGTGAACACACTTAGGACCGCCGGGGCACTTTTTCTCTCTTTAGGAGGTTTTTTTCCCCGGCTTGTATATACGCCCATCATTCTAGGGCTAACTAATTTTTTGTACGTTGACACAATCTAATACATTGTGTGTTGTGTGCATTCTTGCTTCTTCTTCTCAAAGCTTTGTGTGCTTTCCTGCAACCCTAATTCCAACAGTGTTGCCCCTTTGATCTTGTCATTTTTATACTGACAATGTGAAAAGTCATTGGTGTGTTTCTTTCATTAATGAGTGCAAAAAATAAAGAACAAAAGTCCCATAGAATCCCCAAAGGCCATTGAATCCTTGACTTTCATCCCTTTTAATTTCCTATTTGCTAGAGAATAGGCTAGGAAAGCTTGAAAGTGAGAAATAAAGCCTAGGATACATGCACTTGCTTTTTGTAACTTAGCACTGAGCCATGTTATGGAATTGCTAATGGGAGTAGGTTTTCCCTTCAAATTTTTCATTTCTTGGAATTGCCTCCTTAAAGAGTTTACTATTTGCACAAAAATGGATCATTCATATCCTCAAAATAGCTAGGAACACAAATTATTCATGGCTAGGGAAAGTTACTTTTGAAATGTCATTCTTGGGTTTAGGTGGATGCATGGTAAGGTGGACTTGAAACCTATGTCCTGGACATGGCTTTTAAACTGGTTTTTAGACATTTGGAAGTCATTTTCCCTCATTTTCTCCCACATTTTGTACATTTGAAAAGCTTGAAAACAAAAAGCAGTAACAAGCAGCTCGTGGTGCACTCATTTTGCCACCTCTCTCGCATCTCTCTCTCTCTCTCTCTCTCTCTCTCTCTCTCTCACACACACACACACACACACACACACACACACACACACACACACACACACACACACAAGCTCTCTCTCTTTCACAAACTCACTCTGTCTCTTTCCATCTCCTTTGTACCCTAAACTTGTTGCCGCCTTATTGTTTACCCCCCCCCCTCTCTCTCTCTGTGTATTGCAGGCCCCTTACTGTTGTTTCATTGACACACACACAAACGCATGGACCTTTCACCCATCATAGACTCCCAAGCATTTAGAGGTAGATGTAGAAGATCAGCCTGTGTAGAGGATTGTAAAGTTTTCTGCCAATGCAATCAAGGATTATTATGTGTAGATGAAGCAAGAACAACATGCAAGAATGAAGTCTAAGATACAAGAAGAACAGGAGCACAATGCAAGTCATGGTGCAAACCAATAGGATTGTGAAAAATAGAATTAGAATTAGAAAATAGAATACATCACAATCATGCCAACATACCATAGTGATAGATTCATGATTGTGTCTGTGACTTCCAGTATCTTGCCACATCGCAAAACACGTCAATTAGCTGCATCTAAGCTGGTAACGAGCCTACTTCCCTGAATTATAAATGCCATATTTATGGGCGCAATATTCTCCAATTGCCTTAATTCTCTAATATTTTCTGCTTCAATGACGTTAATTTCTCTCTATGGATCCTATTTGATTCTTGCCATGCATCATCATCTGCTAGATCATCATAAAAATTATCACAATCATTGGTAGAACCAGACGGTTGTGTGAGACTGTGTGTGGCAGTAGCCTTCGGTTGTGCCTCCTGTTCTGGTTGTGCATGAGGTTTTGGTTGTGCGGCATCTTGTGCTTCTGCTCTTCTCTGAGTCCAAGAGCGGGTGTCCTTGTTGTGACCAGCATAGGTGTTCTCAACTAGCCTTGCATGAGGATGGAGGGGCAAGACCGTCAAGATCTCTAGCATGCGACGAACAAAAAAAGGTGCCGCTAAACGGTCATATCTATACCTTGATCTACGGAGTGTATCAAAATCCCTAGGCATTATTGTAAGCCTATGGGCATGGGCAACGAGGAAATATGCATCTTCAAAAAACTCTATGAGCCAGTCTTCAATAATTTCTTGGAGGCAAAAAACTGCAGATGCTTGCCATTGCATGCCAATACTCAAGTGTTCACGAATTTCACGCACAAGCCTTTGAAATGGTAGCCTGGCTATTGGAGGTTGCATATGTTGCTCAATCTATCAAAGATCTTGCAGAACAGCCATGTGTGCTTGATATCTTCTCCTCCTACCTTGCACCTGAAGAAGGCGACTCTGTAAGCCTTTCACTTATATCTACCCTTTGAGTAGTTCGCTTGGTATGCATCATCTAATAAATAAACTCAGTAAGATGACAATCAAAAAATTATTCGGAGTCAGTATCGAGGGACAAATGGACAAGCAGGATGCCTGCTCGCAACTAATCGCTTGGTATGGATCCCTGCTAATAAGATCTTATTCTATAGTCCATGAGCAACATGACCTAAAGGGGAGTCAATACCAAGCGATATGGGGCCAGCAGGATGCCAACGAGCCTCTTATTGCTTTGTACTGACCTCGTGAGAAAAATGACACAAGGGGTCAATACGAGGTCAATACCAAGCGAAATGGGGCCTGCAGGATGTCACAAGCCTTATATCGCTTGGTACTGACCCCGTTAGCAAAAAGACTACAAAAGGTCATCAGTACCAGCCAGCACGATTCCAACAAACCTCTTATCGATTGGTACTGACCCCGTGAGTGAAACGACTGCAAGGGGTCAGTACCAAGCAAAATGTGGCCTGAAGGATGCCAATGAGACTCACATTGCTTGGTAATGACCCCACGAGAAAAATGACCATGAAAGATGGTCAGTACCAAGTGATATGGGGCTTGCAGGATGCCAACGAGACGATTGTCACTTGGTACTGACCTCGTGAGAGCAACGTGTCCCAAGGGAAGTCAGCACCAAGCGATATGGGACCAGCATATGGGACTAGCATGATGCCCACAAGGATGCAATGGATGTAGAGGCGATGGTGTTGTTTGAGTTTGGGGGGGTTAATGGGGAGGCAGATGCAGTCATGAGGCAAAGGAAATAGGGCACGACGATAATGTTTCCTAAAATAAATCAAACACATACAGGAGAGGAGAGGAGTGAGAGTACCTAGCATATTGCTGTGTCATTCATGTGTCAGACCTTATAAATGCCACTTATGATCAATCAGTACTACACACCGGGAGGAGTGGTGCTAAGACCACGTGGCACACGAGACCACGTTGGTCTTTAACAGCCCCTATCTCCCTTGGGAGTTTCATTCATTTGTGTCGAGTTCCCTACAACAATTGCCCTTTGCGTCGCCCCTCTACATCACCATCACCCCTTCTTCTTCTTCTATTTCCACAAGCAAACTGAGGCTTTTAATCAAATCTACAGGCATGCTTTTCTCTCTATCTCTCTCTCTAATTAAATGCTCACAATATTCATTTTGAACACACACACACGTGCACACGCACACACACACAACTTTCCAGAAAGAAAAATTTTTTGCTTTGTCTCCAATAACCTTACTGAAAGAAAAAATTATATGATGTTTTAATGAACCATAGCATGCTAAACTGTGATGCATGCTCATTTTTGAAGGCATGGGATGAAACTGTTATTTGAAGGGTTAATTCTATTATGCCATTTTTTCCCTAGGCATTACAAGGGGATTTTGAAAAATTCACCCTTCAATTTTTTGGTGGCCTTATATGAAGGGTAAAATGGCTTATAAATGCATGAGACCTTATAATGCCACTCATGAATAGGAGACCACCACATGAGTCTAAAATGGCCCAAATCTCCTTTGGGGACATCGAGCTTTTTGCCCACCCTAAACCCTTGGTGTCAAGCTCTCTGTCCTTCTTGTCGTCCCTTTGCATCGCCATCGCCATCATATAACCTGTGCCTTGCCATTGCCATGGTGTCGATCTCCCCTGTTGCCATTGCCAAAGCAGGTATCCTTGTAGTGCCTTATAGCTTATTCTTATTGACCCCCTTTTCTTTAATTTTGTTATCTAGGTTAGTACAAAGTGGTAAGGGGCTTGCGAATATCACGTAGGCCCCCTACAACTTGGTATTGACCCCATGATCCATATGGCCTCGTATTTACCCTCATGTCTCTCCTTTTATACACAAAGGGTCAGTACCAAGCAGTATGGAACTCGTAGGCATCGCGTAAGCCCCTAATCGTTTGATACTAACTCCCTTTTGTTTTCTTTTGTTTTGGGGTCTTTCATTTTGTTATGTGGGTCAGTACGAAGCGATAAATAAGGGGCTCCTGCACATCGCGTAAGCCCTCTACCGCATAGTATTGACCCCATGATCCATATGGCCTCGTATTTACCCTCATGTCTCTCCTTTTATACACAAGGGGTTAGTACCAAGCGGTAGGGAACTTGTAGGCATTGCATAAGCCCCTAATTGTTTGACAGTGGACCCCTTTTGTTTTCTTTTGTTTTGGGGCCTTTCGTTTTGTTATCTAGGTTAGTATGAAGCAGTAAGGGGCTCGTGGACATCGTGTAAGCCCCCTACCGCTTGGTACTAACCCCATGATCCATATGGCCTCGTATTTACCCCCATGTCTCTCCTTTTATACACAAGGGGTCAATACCAAGCGGTAGGGAACTCGCAGGCATCCCGTAAACCCCTAATCACTTGATACTAACCCCCTTTTGTTTCCTTTTATTTTGGGGTCTTTCATTTTGTTATACTTTGTGGTAAGGGGCTTGTGGACATCGTGTAAGTCCCCTACCGCTTGGTACTGACCCCCTTTTGTATTCTTTTGTTTTGTGGTTAGTACTACCAAGTGAATAGGTGCTCGCATGCATCACCTAAGCCCCTTATCTCTTGGTCTGACCCCTTGTATATTTAGCATGCTTGTCCTAATCGACGAAAATGTTTCTTTAGGCATGTCAGCTCCTGAGTTGGTGGACACTCTTGGAATCAGGTGACGAGGCGAAAGAGTCTTGCACATAAAAGTTATATATATTTCTATACAATGCACACCACTGTGCTCCTGAATTGTCTTTAATGTTCAATGAAGAATTTCCTTTTTTTGAGAACATTATCAAGATTTCTAGGATTGTTCTCGGTGATCAGGAGCAAGATTATGAACAGATACTTTTTGGCAACACCGTGATGTGGCTGATGGTGAACATATGTTCATCCATCTGATTTTGTAACAAACATGTTGAGATATCGAGCTCATCTAGTGAGGCGGTGGACACTGATGACGCGCCTGAGGGATAGGCCCCACACTTACACCACTAGCATGGTTGGTGAGATCATGGGTGATATGCGGCCAGTGGGATGACAAGCTGTGTGACAGCCATTCTAGAGACTAGCATAGTTATAGCGCCAGCTCATTTAGTTGGGTTCACACTATGGAGAACCCTAGTATATATTTGGTTGAGTACCTTTCATATTGTGTGTGTACTCTTATCTTTGGTGGGTTGTGTTGAGTGAAGAAGAAGAAGATTTGTTGAGTGAAGAAGAAGAAGATTTTCAGCCTCTCACCTTGTGTGCTCTCTTTTAGGGTTTTGTGAGTGTGTGTGTGAGCTTGCAAGAGCTCAAGCTCTCTTCTCCCCTTCATCTTTTCATGGTATCAGATCCTGATTCATGCTAAGGACTGAGCTGCAAGCAAGAGAAGCACAGGAAGCGGTACGAGGGTAAGAGCTTCAACTACTCTTCCCTATTTGTGTTGGTGACTACACCCTTGTCGGGAGCTCTACGGGAGGCATTGGTAAATGATCTCTGATTGAGGAGCTTTCTTCGCGGGAGTAAAGCTAAAGGACAACTATAGCGTCTTATCGGACAAAAATTTTCGGGCCAAAAACGCGTTTCGGGCACGTTACGACCTCCGTTTTTCAGAAAGCAGGCGATTTCGCACAGCAGAACTCTATTTTAAGAACTACAGGAAGACAGATTGGTTGATTGTTGCAGACACAGACATTTGGCATAAAAGAATTGGACATGTGAATGTGCAGAGAATGAAGTCTATGCAGACTAAAGGAATTGTGTGACAGGGCTGCCAAAGTTTAAAGTTGAAGGTATGTAGAGAATATGTGAAGCATGCCAATTTGGAAAGCAAACAAAGCATGTATTTTCACGTAATAGAAATGTGAGTAGAAATGCCCTAGATGTTGTGTATTCAGATGTATGGGGTCCTATGAAGACCACGTCTATGGGAGGCTGTAGGTATTATGTGACATTTATTGATGACCACACAAGGAAAGTGTGGGTATACTTCATGAAGGAGAAGAGTGAGGTGTTCACTCATTTTTAAAATTTCAGAGTTATGGGGTTGAAAAGCAATCAGGGAAATATGTAAAGTGCCTAAGGTTAGATGGAGGGGGAGAGTACTTCTCCAATGAGTTCTTTGAATTTTTGAAGAAGAATGGTATTCGGAGACAGTTTACATGCAGGTACAGTACGCAGCAAAATGGAGTTGCTGAGCGAAAAAATAGGCACATTGCTGAGATTGCGCAAGCATTGATGGAAGAGAAGAATATCCCGCATAGCCATTGGGATGAGGCTATTTCTACAACAGTATACATCATGAACAGGACTCCAACTGCAGCCATACATGATGTAACTCCAGAGGAGAGGTTTACTGGGGTAAAAAACCTACTTTGTCTCATTTGAAAGTCTTTGGATGCATTGCATATGTGCATGTGCCACATGAGCTGAGAACTAAGCTGGATCCAAAAGCAAAAAAATGTGTGTTTATTGGATACTCCCTTGAGCAAAAGGGATACAGGTGTTATAACCCTGCTACACGTGAGTTGAGGGTAAGTAGGGATGTTGTCTTTGATGAGATTAGTAGCTAGTATGCTGCTGAAAAAGAAGCTGTTGGGGCTGATGTGAGTGGAAATGTGGTTGCACAGAATACAAGTCAGCAATCATAGTCTTTGAGTGGACCAGGAGAGTCCTCATCTAGTGGTTCAGCTGATAGACCATGGAGTGGCAGGCTGCGTCATAATACCAGTCCTGCAAATGTGATTAGTACATCATGTAAAGGAAAAGAGAAAGTGGTTGAGCCCCTTAGTATGCTTGACATTTCTGTAGGGCATTCTCATGTTGATGGAGAGTCTAGTGGCTCAGAGATGAGCCTTGATGAGGAGCTTGGGATACCAGAAGGCTATGGAAGCCATGAATACAAAGCTGTGAAGATTTGGGAGAGTGAAGAATCCTGTGCAGAGGCTTACCTATGATGGTTATGTGGCACATCACTATGCATACATGGAAAAGGTTGTGCAGGTTGTAGAGCCCACATGGATTGATGAGGCTGTTGGAAATGTGTGTTGGGAGAAAGCTATGGATGAGGAGATGGATGCACTATATGGAAATGAGACTTGGGATTTAGTGCAATTGCATGAAGGCAAGAAAGCCATTGGATGCAAGTAAAACATAACAGTGATGGAAGCATAAGCAGGTACAAGCCTAGATTGGTAGCCAAAGGATATGCGCAGACATATGGCATTGATTATGAGGAAACTTTCAGCCCAGTTGCCAAGATGGCAATAGTGAGAGTTGTGATAGTAGTGGCTACGTCAAAGAAATGGTCTTTACATCAGATGGATGTAAAGAATGCATTCTTGCATGGGGATTTGCAGGAAGAGGTGTATATGTTGCAGCCATCTGGTTATGAGGATGTGAGTCACCCGGTGCATGTTTGCAGGTTGAAGAAAGCCTTGTATGGCTTAAAATAAGCACCAAGAGCATGGTCTGACAAGATTTCTGAATATCTTGTCACTACTATTGGCTTTCATGTAGCCAATGCAGATTTCTCGCTGTATGTGAGACACAGTCATAGAGGGATTGTGCTTGTTGTCACCTATGTAGATGACTTGATCATTACCGGGGACCATGATGCAGAGATCTTTGATGTAAAGATCTTACTTCGACAGAAGTTTGAGATGAAGGATCTGGGGGAGCTCAGATATTTCTTGGGCATTGAGGTGATTAGGTCACCACATGGTATTGGATTACTACAGAGACAGTATGGCTTGGACATGTTGTCCAAGTATGGTATGACAGGCTGTAAGCCTATCTCAGTGCCATTGGATCAGAATGGTAAGTTGAGTGCAGATTCAGGAGAGATTTTGGAGGATCCTACTATGTATAGGTGCATAGTAGGAAGCTTGATCTACATGATGATCACCAAGCCAGATTTGAGTTATGCTGTTGGGTTGGTGAGTCAGTTTATGCAGGTTCCTCGGAAGCCACATTTGGATGCATTGATACGCATACTGAGGTATGTGAGGTCTACTTTGCATTGTGGACTATTTTATGAAACTGGACAGAGATATGTGTACATGGGTACATAGATGCTGATTGGGCTGGTAGTATCTCAGATAGAAGATCTACTAGTGGCTTCATGTTTTCTTTGGGGAGTGCTGCTGTGACTTGGAGTAGCAAGAAGCAGCCTACGGTTGCTCTATCTAGTACAGAGGCCGAGTATAGAGGTGTTGCTATGGCAGCATGTGAGGTAGCTTAGTTGAGAAAGCTACTGCAGATTTGGGTCTATCAATTGGATAGACAAGTTGTCATTTTGTGTGACAACATTAGCAGTATACAGTTGGCCAGGAACCCAATTTTTCATGCTCGTACGAAGCATATAGAGGTCCACTACCATTTTGTCAGAGAGAAGGTCTTGGCAGGAGACGACCTTGTTTATGTCAGCACACAGGATCAGGTCGCTGACATCTTCACCAAAGCATTGGGTACAGAGAAGCTCCGTAGATTTAGGGCTTCGCTTGGTGTACATGAGATGGAGTTGAGCTCGAGGGGGAGTGTTGAGTATCGAGCTCATCCACTGAGGCGGTGGACACTGATGACCCGCCTGGGGGATAGGCCCCACACTTACACCACTGGCATGGTTGGTGAGATCATGGGTGATATGCGGCCAGTGGGATGACAGGCTGTGTGACAGCCATTCTAGAGACTGGCATAGTTATAGCGCCAGCTCATTTAGTTTGGTTCACACTATAGAGAACCCTAGTATGTATTTGGTTGAGTACCTTTTATATTGTGTGTACTCTTATCTTTGTATATGGTGTGTTGAGTGTTGAGTGAAGAAGAAGAAGATTTTCAGCCTCTCACCTTGTGTGCTCTCTTTTAGGGTTTTGTGAGTGTGTGTGTGTGTGCTTGCAAGAGCTCAAGCTCTCTTCTCCCCTGCATCTTTTCAAAACAAAGTCATGAAAAGAAGGCTAAGCATTTTCTTGAAAAGATCCCCACCTGCAGCAATAAAATAGAGGCCCATTACACTCAAAGAAGTGTTGCCTTCTCCAATACAGTTATGGATTTCTTTGTTTTCTGCATCTCCTTATTACTGAAGACTATGAGCCCTAGACAATGGATTTACCAAGTAGTCAAGTGCTAATCAAGGATGATGGAGTTGAAGAAGAGGTGGCTATCGATCCAGCAAAGGAGAGGGAAGAGGCCGAAAAGGAAATGTTTTCCACTAGTACGTGGTGTTGATGCATCAGCACCCATGAGTATAATCCCATTGGAAGCCAGTCCACCTAATGAGAATGAACATGGGGACTTGTCACTTCCTTCTTTGCCTAGCTTTATTATGGCAGGCCAATGTTATTATGTATTATTAACAGACATTATGCATCATTTTAATATTCGTAAGACTATTGCTTGGTTGCTTTAGCAAATTTTACTGAAGCAGACACATGGGGTGGGTAGAGCAAGGAGTTCATAAACATCTCCTAGTTGATTCTGTAGTCCAAGACTCTGAGTATTTGCTTGGCAAGGATATTTTAAAGGACATGTTCAATGAAGCTAGGACATATGAAACCCAGTAATTGTAGACCGTCTTGGTGTGGCAGATATGGGCAAATATATAATAGTTACCGTACATGAAGACTGTAAGTCTATGATCCTTTTGTGGATAAGCAAAACGCTTGAGGGTGATGAAAATCAACAGGTAATAGTACCAAATATTTCTTAAGCTATTAGTATTTGTTTTACGTGTATTTTGTCAATTAAACATATTACATTGCTTGTTTGCAGGTTTTTGTATATGATGATGATTTCCTGAAGAGAGCAGGAGGCTCAAGATCATCCGATGTTAGTAGTTCAAAATCAACAGGTCATTGAAAGATACTGGTCTCGTGGAATATATAAGATATTTGAATCATCAAAATGTACATGTACTTTATGGCACTTGCTTAGTAAGTTGACTTGAATCATGATGATTACAATTTTGATGCGCATATCATTATATTTCATAAAGAGTTCTCAAAAGAAAATGCAAAATTTCCTTTATTCGCATTGAAAGTACTCTCCAGGTCACTGTGGTGGATATGATGTGCCTTTGAATGTTGAGAAAATGGTGTTGGTGGAGAAACAGTTTGCATTGCGGGTGTTTAGTCAGGGGCATGGATGTCAAGTGCTAAGATGCCCCTACTACCTATCATACACAGCCTAGGCTCTTGGCGGCATGAATTAATGAACCAAACACATTTCCTCCTTATGGCAAAAGATATCTAATGAGGACAAGAAAGAGTCGGTGTGTTCCTCTAGAATTGTTGCCTCTAGAGGTGCAACTGCCAAGAACAGATCTCCCAGCACATGAAGTTGAAGAAGAAGATGAAGAAGAAGGAAGCCCACCGAAGAAGATGAAGAAGAAGGAAGCCCACCGAAGAAGAAGGAAGCCCACCGAAGAAGATGAAGCCCACCTCTTCATCAAGCCCACTTCCTACCAATCCTAATCAATTGTAAAGTACGGTGTATGATTATATAGTATATGTTGCAACCATAAATAGAACAAAACCAGATGTATGTATAAATTAGACTCGCGATTCTTTTAAGTCTTCTTCTTCTTCTTTGTGCATCATTTCTACTACTGTTACTGAGTACTTGAGCATCTCCATGTGTCAATGTTGTATTAATTGGAATCCCCAATTTAGGATTAATGTTCTCATTTGCAAAGAAACTGTTCTCTGTTGCCATTTTTAAGAATAGCGAGTTGAGAAGGGAATTAGCACGATCAGTAAGGATATATTTTTTTGGAACAAACCACCATGGGCACGAAATTATTTTTGACAGATGAATCATTAAAGCTTCCATACATACCTCAAATCATCAAAATCTTCATGCTGACAAGGTTTACGTGCATCCAATCAAATATTCATGAGAAATGAATCATCCAAGCTACATAATACATAATACATAGTACATAGTCCCCGAGCACTAAATATTCATGAGAAATGAATTATCCAAGCTACATAATACATAGTCCCCGAGCACTAAATTTCATCAGCAACATAACAAACATAGACATGGATATAAGAAGGAAACAACACACAGATAGAATTATAGAAGAGTAGAGACGACAACCAGGGATTTCATTAACGTCTTCACAATTTTGTGATCACGTTAACAAAACCTATTATTAACATATTAAAACTTGTGATCACATTGTATATTCACATGACGTGAGCAATGACCTACCAAAACCTACTAGTCCCGTAACCCCACCGGATTTTTTTGTTTCCCGGCGGGCCCGCTGGGAAATAAAAGAAACCCAGCGGGGTTCTGTCATGTTTATAAACATTGCTCGACACCCATCATGCAACTTTTGGGGAGATAGTCCTTGTTTTGGGGGCGTGATATCTCTCCTCAAAGTACTTGTAGAGCTCTCGAGTTGCTAGAAGTGTCCTCTTGGGAAGAACGTCCTTATCTTAGGGGCTGTCGTCTTTCCTTGTAGGCACTCCTAAGGCTATTGAGCCACTCGTCCTTAGTTCTTTGAATTGGGGGCAGGGTGTGGTTCGTAGCTAATACTTGCGGAGATTTAGGGACAAAGTTGGAGTCATTCAGCTTTGCATTTGAGCTACGTAGGTAATCTACCTCATTCTGCTTTATGAATGGTTTTATGGAGCCAAGAGTCTTGCTTAAGGACTTGTATTGGTTCTTGATACTTGATATAGTTTAGAGTAGACAAGGGTCTATTGTCCTATACTAGAGTATTGGGCAAGCATAGATCTTTGATTTTCTTTGTGAATGTTAGAGAAGGTCTATTGTCCTATACTAGAGTATTGGGCAAGCATAGATCTTTGATTGTGTAAAGTATTCTTAATTGGGTACAAAAGGCATCCTTCATGGGGGGTGCAATGTGCATTGTATGTATGCTATCAATTATATGTATCTTAATCTTAGAACACACATTTATGCATTCGTCTTGTCGTGATGCTAAAGGTTTAGCAAGGATTAATATTTATGGTTATGTAAGTATCCAAATAAAATAATTCATGGTCTAAAAACTTTCAGTTATCCTTTGCATTTAGCATGAATCATCATGGATATCTTTATTTTCTAAAGTTAAAACAATAAACTACGTATATGATGATCATCCTTAATTGGGGGTGCAATGTGCATTGTATGCATGCTATCAATTATATGTATCTTAATCTTAGAACACACATTCATGCATTCGTCTTGTCGTGATGCTAAAGGTTTAGCAAGGATTAATATTTATGGTTATGTAAGTATCCAAATAAAATAATTCATAGTTTAAAAACTTTCAGTCATCCTTTGCATTTAGCATGAATCGTCATGGATATCTTTATTTTCTAAAGTTAAAACGATAAAACACGTATATGATGATCATCCTTTATTAGGGGTGCAATGTGCATTATATGCATGCTATCAAATATATGTATCTTAATCTTAGAACACACATGCATTCGTCTTGTCGTGATGCTAAAGGTTTAGCAAGGATTAATATTTATGGTTATGTAAGTATCCAAATAAAATAATTCATGGTTTAAAAACTTTCAGTCATCCTTTGCATTTAGCATGAATCGTCATGGATATCTTTATTTTCTAAAGTTAAAACAATAAACTACGTATATGATGATCTTTTGAGTTTGTGAACACGTTAATGAAATCCTTTCTTATTGTAAAAATTGATTGTACAAATTACCCTACATATTAGAACTGTTGATGAAATTCTCCATATACGAATGCTGACATTAGAAACAATTGCTATGGTAATGTCCGAAATTAGAGTGTATGAAAGATCATGCCCGATGAAGCTGTAGAGACGTCAAATTGGTCTAGATAGTAGAACTATGGGTGCAATCTCTGAGAAGGTAGACAGAATGAGCATGTCAAATCTTGGTCCTACGGAGCTTAATGGTGTTGGCACATTTTCTCCTTTCACCTCCACTGGTATGTTCTCATAAGCATCAAAGTGGATGACGTGCATATCTACTGCATCTGCTTTGACTACAATATCTGGCTCACTAGGATTTAGAATTGACATGCTAATTCTGCCCATTGCCCAACTTCGCCCATGACCTTCATACAAACTCTAATTGCAGGCATTACCATAGTTGTTATTTCCAATGTTAGCATTCATATATGGAGAGTTTCATCCATAGTTATGATTGCAAGCCTCATTGTTTTACTATTTGTTTTATTTTAGAAAGTTCTAGATTACTTAAAGGAATATTATTGAGCGGGGGTTTTCTCTATCCTTGATCCAAATGGAAAATTACTCCGGTGAACTCACTGAATCTGAAGGGGACCTTCAGAAGAGTATCACCAAGCGAGCCGCCATTATAGTATGGGAAAATACTGATCCAAGGAGATTCTTTTGTGAAGGCAATACACCTGACAATTGATGGGTGTAGAACCTGCATGCCCTGCTCTGCCTGGAAGCTCTCAAACTTGGCGCTGCCTTCTCCTTTGTAGTGCTTTTCGCAAAAAGTAATGTGCTCTGGCAAAAATGATATACCTCTAACTGTATACTCTTTTACTGTGCCAAAAACACCAGAGTCTATTGTTCGCCCTTCGACCAGAGCCTCGTGCTGCGGGATGCCAATGAGGTGTGTGCACGTAGAATTGTAGATTGTGCGATTAATGGCACTCGTCCCATTCATGTCTGGCTGGCTGAACGTTGCAGCAACGTCCTAGGCAATGCGCACTCTTTTGGGGAGTGACTCTGCATCCAGCGCCTTCATGCGCTTGCTCTTGGCTTTTTGCTCACTACATACAGCGTCCCATAACTATAGACGATGCATATTAGCTTCAAGCGGGGCAACATCTCTAAGATCATTGCATGCTACATGCATGCTCCCCAAAATAGAGCGTGTTATATGTTGATGGTTGAAATCTGCTATCTTTTGTCTATCAAGCAACTCAGCGTTGCCTCCGCTTCAAAGTCGACGCTGTGCATTTTTCTATATCTGCTCTAATAGATCTCGCATGAGTATCTTAGACTCATTGATCTTTTTGACGATGTCTTCTGAACATTGTGACACTGCGATGACTGCTTCAATGCGAATTGCTCGTAGAACGATTTTACACTCTTCAGGGGGGAAAGCATGGTGGTCGTCTTTGCAAATCTAGCAATTATCACTAAACACAACAAAAACGGAATATCAAATCTAGCAAATATCACTAAACACAACAAAAACGAAATATCAAACAACATTACTGAAATCAACATCAAGCAATACATCATCGAATGTGAGAGAACCACAACAAGTGTATCATTACTTATCAATGATCAAACAAAAACGAAATATCAAATAATATTACTAAAATCAACATCATGCAATACATCATCAAACGTGAGACAACCGCAACAAGTGTATCATTACTTATCAGTGATCAAACAAAAACGGAATATCAAACAATATTGCTGAACTCAACATCATGCAATACATTATCGAACGTGAGACAACCACAACAACAAGTGCATCATTACTTATCAATGTTCATCGAACGTGAGACAATCACAACAAGTGTATCATTACTTATCAATGATTAAACAAGTGTATCAGACATAAGCTTCTATACATATAATCACTAGAGAGCATCATACATGAGCTTCATTAATAGAATCGAGAGAGAGAGAGAGAGAGAGAGAGTTGTGGAGTCGTGTGTATCAATAGGTGTGCAGATGAGAGAGTCAACATTGAGTGACTAGAGATAGAGAGATGATAAAGCCAAAGTTAATGCAACTAAGAGTATACATTAGGACAAGTTGTAAAAGTGTTTAAAAGAGGATCTTGCTAGAGTGAGTGGCACACACTTTACCCAACTCTCTCTCTCTCTATCTTCTTTTCGTGTGCCTGCTCCTCTCTCTTTCTACTACAGTCATTTTACTTTGTAAACATCTTCTATGTATCTCAGTTGACAAGAAAGTGCCATACCTAAAAACCTACACTTAAGTAATAAAAGCTATCGTTAGATTTTGGAGTGTCTTATACATGTTGCACTCCTCATCTACACACCTACTGTGAGAGAGAGAGAGAGAGAGAGAGAGAGAGAGAGAGAGAGAGAGAGAGAGAGAGTTGTGAAGTGTATCATGAGAGAGAGAGTTGTGAAGTGTATCATGAGAGAGAGAGAGGGGGGAGGAAGAGAGAGAGAGTCGTGACAGAGGGAACATTAGATGACATTTTTAATAGTTTTGTGAGTTCCTAAAGAGAGGAAAATAATGTTTAGTACTGTTTTATATTTTAAAAAAATAGAGGGAGAAAAGGTAATTTATTAGGGATTATGTATATTTTAAGAGAAAAAAAAGCACTCCTCATCTACACACCTATCGTGAGAGAGAGAGAGAGAGAGAGAGAGAGAGAGAGAGAGTTGTGAAGTATATCGAGAGAGAGAGAGAGAGAGAGAGAGAGAGTTGTGAAGTGTATCATGAGAGAGAGAGAGAGAGGGGGGGGAGGAAGAGAGAGAGAGTCGTGTGACAGATAGAGAGAGAGGGAACATTAGATGACATTTTCAATAGTTTTGTGAGTTCCTAAAGAGAGGAAAATAATGTTTAGTATTGTTTTATATTTTAAGAAAATAGAGGGAGAAAAGGTAATTTATTAGGGATTATGTATATTTTAAGAGAAAAAAAAGAACTCCTCATCTACACACCTATCGTGAGACAGAGAGAGAGAAAGAGAGAGAGAGAGAGAGAGAGAGAGAGAGAGAGAGAGAGAGAGTTGTTGTGAAGTGTATCATGAGAGAGAGAGAGAGAGAGAGAGAGAGAGAGAGTTGTGAAGTGTATCATGAGAGAGAGAGAGAGAGAGGGGGGGAGGAAGAGAGAGAGAGAGAGAGAGAGAGAGAGAGAGAGGGGGGGGGAGGAAGAGAGAGAGAGAGAGATATTCATTTTTACGAGTCACGACATCATGAAATTAAACTTAAAGACAATATGATGTAAACTTTGATCCATGAAATACTCATGCCGCGTTACCAACCAAGTATCACATGGATCACACACAATAAAAACAATACAAGCCGTATCAAGCAAATTTACGACATTTTTCCGATCGCGTTAATGATCAAATGCCGCAATATGCAAAAAACAATATATGCACTAGCAGACGACACCAACTTGCCGCGTTAATGACAAAATGTTGCCCGAATCTATGGGAATACAAATAGGATACGGACATACACCGGCCACGTTACCGACCATATGCCCGCATTTGACAAAGGGAAGGGAAGGAAAGGTGACATCGCCATAACGATACTATGCTTGCCGCGTTACCGTCGACTAGTACCGCTACGGCATGCCATACTTACCATAGGACACAAACCAGCTGCATTACCGACTATGTGTCCCACGATAAGCACCATTCGGAAGAATGGCCTTACACACACACCCCTCGTGTGGCGGACCACCCACATCCTGCCGTGTATTGCGACCATGGGCGGCTGCCCGCATGAACACACACACACCCACACACACACACACACCCACAACTGTCATTACGTATGTATACTGTCAGTAATGAACTCCCAAAGTGCCCCCCGGGTCCGTATATATAGCTGGGTTAAATGACGACCCCCGCAGGCTCGTCGGGGTTTTAAAATTCCCAGCGGGATCGCCGGGTATTGCAAAAATGCCGGCGAGATTTTAGCAGGTTACTAGGGAACCGCCCACCGGCTTTTTTGGGAACATGTTAACATGTTAATAACATGTTAACACATGTTATTAACAAAAAAAAAATTGTGATCACGTGAATATAAAATCATTGACAACAACAAAAGAGGACTGTAGAGTGAAACTAGCGAAATGAAACTTGAAATATATTAATCGTGAGAGATCATCAGAGTAAAAAAGAGGAGTGTTCTATTACAGATGGCTACAAGAATAGCTTGCACAAACCGACCAACTAAATCGTTGGCTTTTTTTAGCCTAGTAGTAACTTCGTTCTCATTCTCGTGATGCTTACTCATCTCTAACTCTGAATTCTTTGTTCTCACCCTCTATAAACCCAGATGTTACAGTTGTTGCTTATTTCTCGGGTAGTAGAACATATTATTTTAAGTGCACACCCCTTGAGGGTAGCAAAACATCAGTCTTTCTCTTCTTCTTCTTTCTCTTCTCACTAGTTGTTGGTGCAAGGTCACATCTGGCGAAGCTTCTTCAACTACAAGAACTAGAAAATATAAGACTCATAAATAATGCTCACCTTGAACATCAGAACTCTTCCTTTTTGGTGTCCTAGAACATGTCACATGGTTAGTATAAGCTTTGCCGTTTGGAGAGCTTCCTTCTTGCCTTACGGGTGACAGTTGAACATTTAGGTCACCCTGATCATCAAAACCTTTCTTCTTTGGCATCCTAGAATGAGTCACACGATTAGTACATGCTTGCCCCGGTTCTGTGCTTGCAGTGTGATTGTGCCCACTTGGAGAGCTTCTTCCATCATGCCTCATGGGTGACAACTCTCCTGCACTCAAATTAGTTCTTGGAGTGGTGCTCTTTGGTTCCTTGTTGACATCGCCCTCCCCTTCTTCCAAGCCAACAATGATAACACTTATTGAATCAATAGTGTGGTCTCATCATGTGAAAGCATGATGATGGAGATCAAAAAACACTCACTAGGTGTTCTTCCCACACGAGACATTTGCTTTGGGGTTTTCTCTGTTGCTGTAGGAAGGAGAAGCCTATGCTCCACAACCTCACTCAGATCAACATGTTCATGTCTTACTTCTACCCCTCCTTGCGTACTAAAAGACGGTGCTGAAGTTTAGCTTGCACATTTTGAAATTCATTGGTAACAGCACATATTTCAAATGATTAGAAGAAGACACAAAAATCGCTTCAACAAATGGTAATTCATCTATGAATTTCAAGGTTGGGAGCAAAGCATGTGATTTGTAATAGCGAGCTTTGTAATAAGGGGTTGATGGTTTGTCTAACTGGTGGATTCCGAGTTTTTAAGTTGGGGCACCCCTAAGGGTTTTTTATCATAGGTTTCCAACCGGTTGATAACCATATAATAGGTTGTGAGGGTTTACAACCCAATGGTTAAAGGGTAGTTGCAAGATGAGGTTATCTAGTTTCATGTAGTGGGCGCCCTTGGCTTTAGCCGAAAAACAGGCATTTTTTCAAGAAGAATAGCCAATCTCTCCTAGTTAGCCAAGGAGTTTCACTTCAAGGTCTTCTAATGAAACATCATATGAAAAGTTGGGTATCTAAAACTATAATCTGATCGAATCCAATAATTGCAAGTCCCCTTTTCTTTGGGAACCAAAATTGTATACAGGCCCTGTCGAAGGTTTAGACAGGTACAGTGAATGTGAGTAAATTGCCTATAACTTTTACATTATTACTCATATGATGTTCCCACTTTGCATATCACAAATACAAATAACATAGAGCTTAACTTGATTTATCGAGTAATTTTTGATGTGTTCTACTATTTTCGATTGTTAAAAAACATACTATTTTATCCTTCCACCACATCTACCATTTAAAATGCTCAAATTGTATGGATCTAGTGATTATTAGATTAGGAAAGATTAGTATAATGTGGGTATAAGGTAAAATTACAAATCTAACGGTTGGATTTTTATAGATTTATCCCAAGTGAAAATTCCCATGTTGTGTCCACTCTCCCCTTTTCTAGTCTAAAACCAATCCTAGTTAGGTTTGGAGATCTAGGCTTGGTAAACTTCAAATCTTAGATATCATTCCATGTGCGAGGCTTGGGTAGGCACAAATCTTATATATGCATGCCACTTTATGTCCACATGAGCTTCGAGAGGATCCACATAAGCAGCTTGCCACCTCACCTTGCCACCTCCACCCTTTATGTCAACATGGTCAACCTAGTTGACTCCCCACCTCATCATCCTAGTCATCATTAATGCCACATCTTCTTGCCACCTTTGCATGCCACTTGGTGATGTGGCATGCCACATCATGGAATTGCCACATCAACCATAATAGTGCCACATGTCAAGAGAATGCCACGTGTCATGCACGCATGTGACATGTGGTACCTCCTTCCCACCTCCCCTTTTTTTTCAAAAATATATTTTTGAAAAAGTTAATTTAGTAATTTAGAGAAATAGAATATAGAATTTTAAATAATAAAATATATATAACTTATTAAATAAAAGAATTTAAAATCACTAATTTTAAAGGATTATATTTTGGAATTACATCAATAATATTATTATTAAAGTTCATATTATTCAATTTAAAAAAATAAATTTTTAAGTTTAATATTTCTTGAAAATATTTTGTGTAGAATAAACCTTTGAATAAAACTTGAAAAAAATACATTATAAAAAAAGGTAGTTATATAATTATAAAATAAAAGATAAGTTTAAAGATATATTTATATATCTAGTAATGATAAATATTTAGACTTGTTAATAAATATTATTAATAATATTATTTTTAAGTGGATAATAGTTTATCTTTAATTATCTTTATGTTTATCTTAATTATCCAATCAATCTTAGATAGGAAATCCAATGAGATTTGAAGTGGATAACCTATTTTTCCTATATAATCACACATCTCTAGTACTATCCCACACTTATCTCTAGTACTATCCCATCATTGAGCCTTTATAATTTTTTCTCTCTTAGCTTCCTTGAGAATGGGTTCTCAAAGTCGTAGGAGTCGGAAACGTGATAGGACTAGACTTCCCACCGTCCACCAAGTTCAAGAGGAGGAGAGGAGAAGGGTAGCTCGTGAGAGAAAGAGAGAGTGGAGAGCACGTCAACGAGCAACACCTTCCGTTGGCGATGATCCAAGCCTTGCTCCTCCTCTTCCACTTCCTCTCCCTCCGCCCTCTTCCCCCCCACTACCCCTTAGTTTAGATAATCCATATGAACCCGCCCTTCCTGAGTCCCCTTCTCTTCTACAAGAACCCACCCCCCTCCTTTGGTGGGCGCCCATGGTGTGGATAGAAAAGAACTATCAAAGTCAGGGGCACATTGTCATGCCCATGCAATCTTCCATTCCTATTTCAAAGACCTCACGCCTTCATCACAGGCATGTGTGCTTGATGCTTTGATTGATCTGCCCAACATGGCCAGCTTTGCAGGGCGCTTTCCGACATTGGAGGTCGAAGAGAGAGGAGAGCTGGCATGGCGATGCTACAAAGTGTTCGCGTCATTCCTATATAGTTAACAAGAAGAGGAACTCTGCGGACGCTTTGACTGCTCGACGGGCTATTGTGGTAGCCATAAGTAGCTCCCAAATGAAGGGTAAGGTTAGTGCCACATCTCTCATCCTTTCCATAGCACCACACACACTTAGAGTTGGGTCTATTAGACGACAAAGTTTAGATGCCAATGAGGTTGGTGCTTTGTGGGCGAGTAGTGGTCGTGTAGCTAGGCATGATTGCCTACTAGATGAAACCACTAGAACCTTGATAGAAAGTTTTTGGGAGGAGAATTGTCGTGCCTCGCCAGTTTTCAAGAAAGCTTTGCGTAAGAGAGTGACAAGAGGAGTGTTCATTGAGCACGGTGCTTGCTTTCTTGAAATGACCCAAACTGAGTTGTATTCTCAATTTGTGGCTTCGTATCCAGAGCTTAAAATTGGGCAAAGGTCATTTGAGGGGTGTAAGCCTTGGTTTGTGAGGTACTCACCTCAACGTGACACATGTTGTTGTCGCTACCATGTTGAGTTCAAACTTTTTTATGATGTGTTCCGTTCTCTTCGTGGGCATAGAGAGTTGCCTCGTAGTCCTCGTGATTTCATCCACTCTCTTTTGTGTGCATGCACGGAGGATGCCCAGTTCCATAGGATGCCTTGTGTGGAGAGCAATTGCACATCATGTGGTTCACTTGCACATCTACAGATGGTAGATCTTGATGCAAGTGACCAAGAGATAGTGCCATGGCAACGTTATGAGTATGTGACACACCAGCTCTAGAGTGGTGGTCAGTCTAGGAAGTTGCAGCTCGTGGACAAACATACACCACGTTGTCACTTCACAGCCACATTTAGGGAGCATATCTACCCCTATTTACGGCACAGTCATTGTGCCAAGTGGCAGGATCGTCAGTTCTGAGCATGCCTGGCTATTGGTGTGGTCGTCTCTGTGATTGATTTTGCAGAGAACTACACCTTCATACCTTTTTAGGAGATACAATCTGAGTATTACTTCTCAAAGCAGGTAATGGTTATATTTCATAATATTTGTTTCGTGTTTGAGCTATATTACTTATTTAATTTTTTGTGTCCTAAACGTCTGTATTGCTTACCTCACCAGGTTGCTATTATGGTCCACATTAGCTATCGACATGCAGAGGCTCATGTAGATGGGATAGCGAGTACCCCCGAGACCCGTGTCATTATTCGAGAGTATCCTTTCGATATCAGTGATGATCGTTCATCACATGATGCACATTTTGTGCAACACTGTTTTCGTCTCCATGACGATTTTTTAGGAGATTATGGGATCATACGTGGCCAACGATGGGTTTGGTCAAATGGTTAAGGCACACAGTTCAAGTCGTAACAACAATTCTATTGGCTCTACAGGTAGTACTTATGGTTCTCTTATATTTGCAATTAAACTAAATTCACTAGAACATCTTTAAGAAAACAATAACTAAGACTATCTTTTATGGATTTATAGGTGGCATGTGCAGTCTAGTATCCCAGTGATTTGGTTATTCTTTGAGATTGGTCATGGGAAGAAAGAGCATGATGGTGCGGGCGCGTGTGTGAAACGTACCCTGAGGCATCATCAGCTGCAGTAGGATGCTCAGTGGTTCAGAGATGCGGGCCACGTAGTCGAGTGGTGCTCCCAACATTTGTGTGGGAGTGCAGCATCATCGCATCCCAAACATGATGCTCGGATTGTCAGGAGATTTTTTTGGCATGTGGATGGTGGCATGATTGACCGTAGAGCCTCCCATGATTGTGACACAGTACCTGGCACCTTGGGCTTACATTCTTGGGCTTACATTCCATCAGGAGCACGTGCATGGTGGCCCCCACGATTTACACATGATGGTTTGCATGCTTCTGTGGAGCATGTATGGATGGCGATTGGTCACATTGTGCCTCGAGAGGATGGACAGATGCATGGATACAAACATTCCTCTCCCCTGAGCATCCTTCACATCCGTCTGATGAGCACACAGGTCCTGCGTTCATGGTGGTCAGTTATTATGACCTGACAGATTTGCTCTACAGGAGGGTGATGTATTTGTTTGCTGTTATTACCAGTGAGGGAAATAGCAAGGGAGTAGACTACTATCTGATGAGTTGCACTAGGCCAAAGTGCATCCTTGACCAGGATACAGTGGATGATCATGTTTCTTTTGACGCCCATAGCATGATTGTGGCAGGCCGGTTCTACCAGCAGCAGATTCGACTTCATCAGGGGAGTCTTGAGTTCCAGCAGTGGAAGTGGGAGTTAAAGCATTTCAGTTCTCTCATCTAGTGGTTGCTACCAGGCTCACTTGATCGAGTACAGAGCTGAAAACACAGTTCTCACCCTCGTTTTCGGCTTCGAGTGGATGACCATGAGAGCATTCTAGAGCAGTGTTTTGAGAGCTAGAGAGGGTGCTGCTGATGACTAGATCTCTATCTTGATAGTGACTAAACTCAGACTAGCTGGGTTAGCACACTTACATTGTACTTAGATTTTTTGGGAGTGACTAATCTCAGAATAGCTGAGGTAGCTCATTTTCAAAATACCTTGATCTTTTGAGTTAGTGGCTAAACCCAGAGTGGCTCTGTTAGCTCACATTCTGAAGTACTTAGTTGATGTTTATATCATTATGAGTTTTCTCATTATTGAGGATCATTGCATTTTAGTTGTTCATGGTTTTCTGATTTTTTAACACTTTGGTTTTGTATTGTTTGTTGAAAATCACCAAACTTTGCAAGCACTGGGCGCTAATTACCAATCCAAACATGCTCCGATTATGACTAAACTTTGCATGAATGTGGGGGTGGGCTCCCTCCACATGCTTGCAAAGTTTGGTCCCCATCGGAGCAGGTTTGGGTACGATGGTATGGGGAAGGCCCGGATTTTCCATGGCCTCTTAAGCACCAAGAGACTTGAAAAATCCACACTGGCGCTAATTACCAATCCAAACATACTCCGATTGTGACCAAACTTTGTAAACATGTGGGAGTGGGCTCCTCCCACATGTTTGCAAAGTTTGGTTCCCATCAGATCAGGTTTGGGTACGATGATATGGGGAAGGCCCCGATTTTCCATGGCCTCTTAAGCACCAAGAGACTTGAAAAATCCGCACTGGCTGCTAATTACCAATCCAAACATGCTTCGATTGTGACCGAACTTTGCAAGCATGTGAGGGTGGGTCCCCCCACATGCTTGCAAAGTTTGGTTCCCATCGGAGCATGTTTGGGTACGATGGTATGGGGAAGGCCCGGATTTTCTATGGCCTCTTAAGCACCAAGAGACTTGAAAAATTCACACTGGCTGCTAATTACCAATCCCAACATGCCCCGATTGTGACCAAACTTTGCAAACATGTGGGGGTGGGCCCCTCCCACATGCTTGCAAGCACCAAGAGACTTGAAAAATCCACACTGGCTGCTAATTACCAATCCAAACATGCTCCGATTGTGACCAAACTTTGCAAGCATGTGGGGGTGGGTCCCCCCCCACGTGCTTGCGAAGTTTGGTTCCCCTCAGAGCATGTTTGGGTACGATGGTATGGGGAAGGCCCGGATTTTCCATGGCCTCTTAAGCACCAAGAGACTTGAAAAATCCGCACTGACTGCTAATTACCAATCCCAACATGCTCTGATTGTGACCAACCTTTGCAAACATGTGGGGGTGGGCCCCTCCCACATGCTTGCAAAGTTTGGTTCCCATTGGAGCATGTTTGGGTACGATGGTATGGGGAAGGCCCCGATTTTCCATGGCCTCTTAAGCACCAAGAGACTTGAAAAATCTGCACTGGCCGCTAATTACCAATCCAAACATGCTTTGATTGTAACCAAACTTTGCAAACATGTGGGGGTGGGACCCTCCCACATGCTTGCAAAGTTTGGTTCCCATCGGGCCATGTTTGGGTAGGATGGTATGGGGAAGGCCCCGATTTTCCATGGCCTCTTAAGCACCAAGTTAGGCCTGGATTTTCCATGGCCTCTTAAACACCAAGAGACTTGAAAAAACTGCACTAGCTACTAATTACCAATCCAAACATGCTCTGATTGTGACCAAACTTTGTAAACATGTGGGGGTGGACCCCTCCCACATGCTTGCAAAGTTTGGTTCCCATGGGGGCATGTTTGGGTACGATGGTATGGGGAAGGCCCCGATTTTCCATGGCCTCTTAAGCACCAAGAGACTTGAAAAATCTGCACTGGCTCTGCTAATTACCAATCCAAACATGCTCCGATTGTGACCAAACTTTGCAAGCATGGGGAGGTAGGTCCACCATGTGGGTCCCCCCCCACATGCTTGCAAAGTTTGGTCCCCATCGGAGCATGTTTGGGTACGATGGTATGGGGAAGGCCCGGATTTTCCATGTCCTCTTAAGTACCAAGAGACTTGAAAAATCCGCACTGGCCGCTAATTAACAATTCAAACATGCTTCGATTATGACTAAACTTTGCATGCATGTGGGGGTGGACTCCCCCCACATGCTTACAAAGTTTGGTTCCCATCGGGGCATGTTTGGGTACGATGGTATGGGGAAGGCCCAGATTTTCCATGGCCTCTTAAGCACCAAGAGACTTGAAAAATCCATGGTGGGCACTAATTACTAACCCAAACATGCTCCGATCATGACCAAACTTTGCAAGCATGTGGGGGTGGGTCCCCCCACATGCTTGCAAAGTGTGGTTCCCCCTATCGGAGCATGTTTGGGTACGATGGCATGGAGATTTTCAACAAACAATATGATAGCCAAAGTGTTAAAAAATTTAAAAAAATCAAGAACATCAACTAAAATGTAATGATACTCAATAATGAAAAAACTCATAATGATATAAACATCAAATAAGTACATCAGAATAAAAATGAGCTACCCCAGCTAGTTTGAGGTTTGTCACTGCCCATAAATCTAAGTACAATGTAAGTGAGCTAACCCAGCTAGTCTGAGTTTAGTCACTATCAACGGCAACCCAATCAAAATCGTCATCTTGAGACCATAAACTCTGGAAAAATCCTCTGAAGTCCTACAAAATTCTTTCAATGACTCTATCTCTAACTTCGAGTGGCAAAACTTGGTGGGTGCCCGCTTCTGCATGCAGAAAACATTGGTTAGACAAGCAAACACACTCTCCCTGTCTCTCATATATTGAGCTCAAGACCACTAACATCTGTGAAGCTCGATTAGTAGGTTGATCAAAGATTTGAGAGAGAGAGAGAGAGAGAGAGAGAGAGAGAGAGAGAGAGAGGCCACCTTTGTATCTTTGCCGCTACCCTTCAAGTTAGCCATCGCCAAAGATACATACATTTTCTCAAGCAGCTATCAGTGGGGGAGAGGAAGAGAGAAGAGATATGTTAACTCCGAGTTTTTTGAATGAGACAGTGCATGTAGAGAATGCAAACAAAAAAATAATAATACCCCACCACTTTTAGTTATCTCCCACTATCTTTTCAGTTATGTATATTTTATTTTCTTAGTTCTTTTCATTTTTTTCCAATTCAAAGTTCATTTCCAAGTTGCAAACCACAACCCAAAAACCACTATTTCTACTGGTCCAAAGTATACCACATTACAATGTATCCCCACCCATTTACTTTCCATTACAAAAAGTACAACAACAAAAGAAGTTACATTTTACACTTATTTTCTAGCAATCTTGGTTTTAACACAATATTAGAGAATTTGGAAAAATCCCAATTCCCGTTTTGCAAGATTGTAAAAAAGGGGACCATGGTGAACCTTTTTAAGCTTTTGTCAAAACCCCCTCATGTGACATATCATTGGAAAGAGCTTAAAGAGTAGGTTGTAGATCTACATTTTTCGACAACTTTCAAGTTTGTGTGCTTAAGACACACCAAAAAGAAGATTGAAAAGAAAATTCCCAAAGTCATGGGATTTTCCCGAATTCTCCAATATGGTAATTTTTCCTTGATCGAATAAACACCAAAAGTTAAGAGATTGATTGACAAGGTGGCTGATAGTTGTAAGGCTCTAAGTTACAAGAGATGGATATCGTAAGACTTACAACAATGGGATATAAAGCCACTCAAATAAACAAAGTAAAAAGTAAATATGTAAAGCAGATAATTAAAGTTTTCACATAAATATAAATAGGACCATTCACATTGTAGAGCCTGAGACACCATATTAAACCAACTTACAATATCAAAGATAAGACATATCATGTAATGTAAACTTTTTTTTACTTCATATTAGCAAGGGAACATAGACTCCCATAGGAGCTTGATCTACTGAACCACACCCAACATCAAGCAAGCTTTACAAAGAACTACATAGATATCCCATTGTAGTGGTATAACCTATCTCACTCTCGCTCTCATCTATAAAAGGATTTCACATAAATCAATGTCCATAAAAACTCACTTGCTCTATCATGCTAGATCGAACATTATAATGTGATCCATCTCACTATCACTCTCATTTTGTATTAAAATATTAATATTATCTACATAAGGTCTTATATACTTATGCACTATATTTGGATCAAAAGCTCTAGACTTTTAATAAAAGATATACTCAAGGGAATATTCCTCCTCGACTATCTAAAATGGCTTGTGAGGTCTATTATTTTGAGGAGTTCTCTCTCCTACCTTGTATTCTTTAATACCTAGAGCACAAAAACATTGAATGATATTTCCTTTAAGATTCCATTTTTCAAGAAACTTCTCTCTCCTACCTTGTATTCTTTAATACCTAAAGCACAAGAGCATTGAATGACATTTCCTATAAGATAAATTTTCGAGAAACTTCTCTGTGTAAGCTAGCTTTGAAAATGGTTTTGGTGGCTTTAGGATTAAGGAGAGACTTAGTCTTATGTAATGGTATGCATTCACTCGTGAGAACCCCATGCACATTCCATTGGGTCTCACACTTATGATTTTCGATTTAATGTCCTATGTGCATAAACTTCATTACATTCTACCAAATTTTATCACCTTTAAACAATATTAAATCAAAGTTCTTACTTTTAAGCATACATTTGATACTGTTGGAGTTTATTTCAAATCCTGAAGAAAAGCTTCAATCAAAAAATAAATGTTTACTATGCTACCTTTAAAAAATCATATTAAGTAATCTTATTAGGTTTTCCAAGGAAAAAGCAAAGAAGTTATATCAATCATGGTATGAGAGCTATGAGAAACTATCTACATCCTATGAGAGTATCAATAAATCCTTTGGTGTGGGTGAGGATAGTGAGTACCCTACTTTAGGCCACCAGTTTTGGAACAATGACTTGAACTTTGCCCCATTTGAGTTGAGGCCCTCTCTAGTCACAAGATATAAAACTTCATCCATGGCTCCTGTCCTACCCTAGAATTCATTTGAGATGAATGGGAGGTGTAGGACTCTTTTGACTAGATTCTCATTGAGGGTGATCCATCTGACATCTCTACCTCCCCAAAGTCATCTCAATCACGTTTGTGCGAGTGAGTGGTTTGTGTACATTAGAATCTAAGATTATGTGAATGGTCTTTTAATGTGTGTATTTGGACTCCCCAAGTACATATGGTTAGACTTTCTAAGTGTGTAGCTACTACAAGACAATCCTAACTGTACCTGTTATTAATAAGTGTGCAGCTACTACAAGACAATCTGAGTTGTACTTGTCTTATATAGCTACTACAAGACAATCCGTGTTGTACCTATTAGGAAGCCAAATAAGCAGTAAAAAGAAGGGGTAAGAAAATTACCTCACAAACATGTTTGTCGAATGAGGGGTAAAGCTAGTGTTGCTTTAAGGTGTGCTTGGCGAGTATTTCGCATGGTTTCTCAATAGGTTGGTTTAATGTAAGAATACACAATAGCAAAAGCTAGATCACCACAATATAAAGCATTGAACTATAGAAAGAAGTGGAGAGTAAAATAATATTTTCGACGCTGTGTCGCCATCCAGCATTCTAGGGTATAAGGTAATTTACCAATCCATTATAGGCATTACACTAATACCAGCTTATGTGATTTGTGCGCAGCCAGGGATTCCACTTGCACCAAGTGCCCACCCTTATATCCCATCTTATGGAGTACCCTCGCCAGGTCCTTCACCTGTATTAGTGGTTATTCTTTGGAGTGACACCTAACCCTTTACACTCTGGATATGGGTACTAGCCATCTTGGACCCACCATCTCCTTCTCTCCATGTTTCTATGTCCGGAAGAAAAGACCCATTTCAATGGGTCTAATTACACCACCTGGGCTAACCTTATGAAACAAGTCTTCACTTCCCAAGGTGCTTGGAACCTTGTGAAGGGACTTGTACCAAAACCCCACCCTCACTAGCACCTCTTGAAGTCATCAACCTATTGGGAGGCTAAGAATGCCATTGCCATAGTGGAGCTCATGCAAGGCCTACTGCCGGAGTTTCATTTGTAGCTCCAGTAGTTCCCTTATGTCTCTGACAGATGGGCACACCTTGCACAGAGAGATGCAGCATGTGATCACATGCGTCACATTGATCTTGAGCATCAAATCCAAAAATTCACTATTAAAGAGGGGGATGACTTGAAATTCAAGGTCACTAAGTAATGACACCTTAACGCGGAGTACGCCTAGTCTCAAGAAGACTATGTCATCACATTATTGAACAACTTACTGTATAATTTCTTTACTTTTATCACAAAACTTCCTATTTTCCTAATGGTGCTATCCCTGTGGCCACCACACTGGATCCACCCAACCATCAAACTTACAAAGGAAGCAGATTCACCACCACATAAAGAGTGAACCTACCACCAAGTGCTTGGTAAACTCATATGGCTCACTAACTCTAAACCTTACATTTCCTATTGCACATCCATATTAAGATTTCAATGCTCTGAAGGAGCCACATTGGATTTCAATGATGAGGGTTGTCCGCTATCTAGCTGTCTAGCAGGTACCTATATGTTCAGGCTTCACTACAATCATGGGTTCACCCTGCGTGGTTACATTAACTCCGACTCGGCCAGTGACATCGATTCCCAGCATTCACATGGTGGTTATTTGTACTCACTTGGATCTAGCCCTTTCTCTTGGTCTAGCAAGAAACATGACACCAGTGCAAGTTCTTCAGCTGAGGCTGAGTAATGACCCCTCTATGATGCCACCACTATGACGAAAATCAAAATATTCAGGAAATAACCCATGACTACAAAATATTCAAATTATGGGGGACTTTCTATGTAGAGAACCCATGCCACTCAAACATAATAGAAAGAAGGCCTAATCATAATCTTCCTCCTTAAGAGAAAGATTCACCATTGCCGGTACAGCCTTTGCCATCTTCTTGAAGTAGTTTGCTTCTATGTGACCAATCTTCTTACACTAATTGCACTTGATTATCCTACCCATGTTCTTGCCTTTGTATTTGGTTGCTAGAGCATTGTATACATCAAATTCCTTTTCACCTTAATCCTTAAGATGACGGCTGAAAGCACATCATCAAAGGGTGTCTCTATGGCCACCCTCAGAAATGTTAAAAGCTCCGAAAACTTGGTGATTTCTTCTTGTTGGTGGATAGAAGAACAACCTTCTTGTCATCTTATACAATATTCACTCGAGCCAAGTTTTCTCAAGTATTCTCCCAAGGTATCTTCTTCACTCATTTTTAAACCAAGCAATTTTTCTTCAATAAATTTTATCTTGTCTCGCCAAACAAATTTTCCAATTTGTCCCATACCTCATTTGCACTCTTGTTGAAGTCCACATGGTGAACAAGTAGTTGGACAATGTAAGCCCAATAAGAGCAATGACCTTGTCATTTCGGTCTTGCCAAATTTGAATCGTCTTGTCTCTTTCATTGATGCTTGGTTTCTTGTTAGTGCTATTAACCATAGCCCACAAGTTGTCCCTCATCAGACAAAGATGTAGTTTTGTTTGCCATGTCGAGAAGTTATGGCATTGAACTTTTCTATTCCAAAACTTCCATTGTTGCTCTCCCTGAAAATCCTTAAAGAAATCCCTAAACTTCGATGAATGAGAGTGCTTTATTAGATAATGGTCACCATATGTTTGGAAAGCCCATAATATGATATTTGTTGTCATGATATAGGTACTCATGGATGACGATGGTGCTAAATTGAAGGTCTACTACGTTTTTTTGTTGATTTGACCCTTGGATGTGCTACATTGAAGGTGGGCTACAATTTTTTTGTTGATTTGACCCTTGGATGCTCCCCTAGATGTGATGTGTTTTCTTCTCTTCAAGATGTGGTGCTTACGTTTTTCTCTAGTGCATAGTTGGAAAATTAGATGGACCTCTTCTTCCTTGCGTTACCTAGGTTGGGTCGAAATTACATATAATTCTACCCAAAAAGCACCATGTGTTCCATTTAGAACATGTAAGAAAGATGAGTGAAAGACAGTAGAAAGGGAGTCTAGCAAGAGTTTTTCAAGGTGTCATGTCTACTAATCATATGCATTCGATGGGAAAGGATAGTTTTAGGAGTGAGAGGATAGCTTTCACTCTAGACAAAAGAAGGTCATAAACTAAACATGCTTTATTTTTATGGAAATTCTTCTTTTTATGTATTATCGATTACCTACTAATAACAAATTAAATCGTTTTGTTTTGGTTCTAGATTGGCATGTTAGAAGGGAAAGGGAGGAGTGGCTTTTTAAAGCAAAACAATGGGATTGGAAGGCCAAAACCTTTGCGCAAAGAAAATTAAATTACATGATGTTCTTTTTTTGGGACCAATATATATATATATATATATATATATATATATATATATATGTATATTAATAAAAAAGCATTACATCTTATCATCATTACAACAAACAATTTATCATTTAAACTCTATTAAGCAAGTTGCAGATTTATCATCCTCAAATACAAAGGAAGATTTCTCCCAAGATATTTGATACCCAAGCTGAATACATGCTTCAACCATAGCCTCAGTAGTGTATCCTTTGGGTGCTTGCTTTTCCAACACATCACCTTTCTTGGACCAGATTTTAACTGTGGGTTTGGTGCCAACTAGATTCTCAATAAATGCAACAAAAGTGTAATTTATCTGCTTCACCTTCTTGTACCATCTCTTTGTTTTTGGCCCAAACTTGACTAGTTTAGACTTTAGCTTTAGCTCTTTTGAGATACCCTGAAAGCAGATACACCAAACAATTAGGCAAAGCCCAGCATGGATGAAGGTCTCTCCCAAAGGCAAATATCAAGTGATGGCTGTTTGCAAGGCCTGAATCATCTGAGCCAGCTCCCATATTCAATTTGTTAACCACACATATAGACCAGCACATACATATAACTTAGGGGTACAAGGTCGATGTGGACATGTTGATCTGATCTTTAACAATGGGAGATCTAGAACTCCAAGAATAGTATTGTTTTTCAAAAGGCTTGTGATACAAGAATTGATGTTTCTCTCTTTTGGGAGTGTCTGCTCGTAGGTATCCGCCCATCGCAAACGCCGGATTTTGTCCGGAGTGCCTTCCTTATCTCTGTTACGCTGAGGTTTTGTTACAATGCCGCATTTCATCGAATAATGACACAGTTCCGAGCTTTCTTTGTACGTGGATGCTCAAGCAGCTCGGTCCTTCGAGAAAGGCCCCGTTTGATGCGCTTGCAGTACACAGCAATGGCTTTTCTCGCAGGCCTGACGGAAGCCCATCACTGTCCGTACAATGGATGCGCCATAAAGAAGCTCTCGACCATGTGGATCCTATAGACTCTGCAACCTACGCTTCTTTCCTTACATTTTGTGGACACTCTAAATCTCTGCTTGATGGCAAGCATGTCCATGAGCACATCATCAGACATGGTCATGGCCCCAATGCATTCTTGGGCAGCCTTGTCGTACAAATGTACATCAACTGTGGTGCTCTGGAGGAAGCTCGCCTTTGTTTCTCTGCAATGGCTGAGAGAAATATCTTCTCCTGGAATTTCATGATAGCCGCTTATGCTCGGAATGGGCATGGCTGGATTGCAATCCAGGTCTTTGAGCTGATGATGCTAGAAGGAACTCTCCCTGATCATATCACCTTTGTGCATGCCCTTTCTGCATGTGTAAGCCATGCAGCCCTCGTCAAAGGCAAGCAGATTCATGCCCGCATTAGGCACAACAAATTCGAGTCAGATGTCATTGTCAGCACAGCACTTGTTAGTATGTATAGCCGTTGCGGTGGCCTTGTGGATGCACAGGTGGTGTTCTATGCAATGGCAGATCGGAATACTATTTCTTGGAATGCTATGCTTACAGCGTATGCTCACCATGGGCATGGCATGAAGGCCCTCCAATTTTTCCAGCAGATGCAGCAAGAGGCAATGATGCCAACCAGAGTGACATATGTTAGCACTTTAGATGCATGTGCCGACAAAGCCAACCTAGTGGAGGGCAATCGGGTTCTTCTCAGGACCACATTCAGTGGATTCGAACTTGATGTTGTTGTGGCCACTGCGACAATCAATTTTTATGCCAAGTGTGGCTGCCTGAATGATGCTACCAATGTGTTCTACACCATCCCAGATAGAAATCTGATCACTTGGAATGCAATGATAGCGGCATTTTCCCAAAATGGTCATGGCAAGGAGGTTTTTTTGTTGTTTGATCAAATGCAACAGGAAAGATTTCCCCCAAATGATCTCACATTTCTTAGTATTTTGTCAGTTTGTGCAATAGATGGAGCCTTGATTGAAGGCAAGAAGCTGCATCATGGCATCGCACTTACTGGATATGATTCAAATGTGATCGTGGCAACTGCCATACTTAACATGTATGCTAAGTGTGGCAGCTTGGAAAATGCTGCTTGTGTGTTCGATGGAATACTCGAAAAGGATGTCATCTCATGGTCTGCCATGATTGCAGCATATGCACAGCATGGGTATGGTGAAGATGCGCTACGATTATTAAATGAGATGCAGCAGCATGGAGCTGATCCAGATGAAGTCACCTATCTCAACGTTCTCATAGCATGTAGCCACGCTGGTTTAATAGATCAGGGTCTTTGCTGCTGGGTATGTATGTTGTATGAGCACAGGCTCAGGCCCATCGCAGAACATCGTGACTGCATGATCGACTTACTTGGCAGGGCGGGTCGCTTAGAAGAGGCTGAGGTCTTTTTGAGCCAGGTGTGTTCGCAACATTCAACAGTCTCATGGATGGCCCTGCTTGGGGCCTGCAAGAATCTTAAGGATGTAGAGCGAGCAGAGCGTGTAGCACAGCACATCTTTGATTTGGACCCAGATAATGCCTCAACATATGTCATACTATCAAACATCCATAGTGAGGCTGGTCGAGGGACTGATGCACAGAATGTGATTGACACAATGGGTTTGAAGCAGCAGCCAGGACACAGCTTCATTGACAGGTATGGTGATGCGCGTAAGTTCTTTACAGACGAACTTCACCTTCAAGAGGAACTTATACTGAGTTCCAGTGGCTAAGTAAGCACCGTTGGTGTTATCCAAACTTGGTATGGGTTCTTTTTTTCCCAATAAAAAAAGAACCCAACCCAAACTTGGGTTGGGTTCTTGATGGGTGTAAAAATTCAGAATCTTATCTGCCTCCACATGGGGGAACTAGCCATAGCCTTTGAAGCCAAATAGTTCAACTCCTTGTTCTTACTCTGCTGCTCCTTACCTGTTAACAGGTGGTTATTCAGGGTGGTGATTTTTTTTTATCATGCCGAGAACAGATTATTGAGGACTTTGGCCATGAACACATCAAGAAATGTTGGCACACTTACCCAGCACCCATGCAGACCCTTGTATGTAGGGGAGACAATAATCGACCCATGGTCTGCACTAGTTAGGTGAGGTACACTGCAGCATGAGGCAGATCTTATGGAATTTGTTTCAAAGAATGAAAGAAACCATGAATGAGTTCTAGTAGCGTTGATAGCATGGAACTTATGCTGCAGTATGTTTCAATAATTGAGGCAACATCATCATCATCCTTTATGTTATATGCTCATAAGTGGTCAAATGAGTCCTTCCAACCTCTCTCTCTCTCAGATTTCAGGACAACCGAACATGGTAGTAATGAAGAGTAGCTGCTAGAGAAATCCTTCATGTTATCTAGGATTCTCCTACGGTCATGTAGGGAATTTGAACTATTTTTAGTTTTATCTCTATTTTCATTTTGTTGCCCCCGAAGTGGAATGTAATCACATGGATATATCTGATTAGTCCTATAGGTCAGATGTGGCCTCTAAAGGACGTTAATATAGTTTTCTTTCTTTCTTTCTTTCTTTCTCTCTCTCTTCGTCCGTCTCTGCTCGCCCCCATTCGCTTCTGCGCTGCCCTGCGCCGCCCTGCTCGGCCCATTCACCCAGTCGCCCCCCCGTTTCAGTCTCTGCTCGCCCCCCTTTCCCCACCCACCCTTCGTCCGTCTCTGCTCGCCCCCCTTCGCTTCTGCGCCGCCTTGCTCGGCCATATCACCCAGTCGCCCCTCCCGTTTCAGTCTCTGTCCATTTCGCATTTCGCTCTTCGTCCATCTCTGCTCGCTCCCCTTCGCTTCTGCGCCGCCCTGCTTGGCCCGTTCACCCAGTCGCCCCTCCCGTTTTTCAGTCTCTGCTCGGCCCCCTTTCCCCACACATCCTTGCTCAGGCCCCCAAGGTAGCAACATAACTCTCCCCTGCACCTGTAGAGCTGAGCATCTTGTAGGTCGCATTTTCTGAGTCTCCCCCAAAGGGGAGAGGGTATCCTTGAGGGGAGACTCGTTCCACCAACAGCCCTCTCCTTTATCAGCAGCAACACATGGGAAGTAAGAAGTCCTTTGCCTCAGTCACCGCTTCACGATTACCGCCCATTCCTCCACCTGTGAGCAAGCCGACACCAAGGGAAGCCTACCTCATGCAAGAACTGAAGAAACTCCAGGGAGAATTAGCAGCACTGAAACACGAGACTATCAAGAAAGATGAACAAATCAACGAACTGAAAGTGCAAGTGCAAGCCATGAAGACAAAGCAAGAGGAAGCACGAGAAGGACCCATACAAACAAACAAAAACGACAAACCATGTTTCAAAGGTAAATTCAGTTAACTCACAAGATTTTGTTAAAGAAGTCATATCAACAGTCAAAGAAAAAGAACGAATGGAAAGTAACAAAAAGGTAATCAGAGTCAGTGGTCTTCCTCAAGGCTAGGATAGGGCAGACATAGCTCAAGAGCTTTGAGAACACTACATATTAGATACAGATGTACTTACAGCACAACTGAGCAAAGTAGTCCTCTTCGTGGACTTAGGAGACCCTATCTCTATTATAGTAAAGGGTACACAGGCAAAAGTCTCCTATATGGACAACAATGAGAAAATAGCAATGATGAAGCAAACAAGGTCTCTCCAAGGGACAAAGGTATGGATAGCTGATGAACTCACCCCGCTACAACTTAAGAACAGATCGGCAGAGTTGAATAAAGTTAAAGAAGCAAGAAAGAATGGCAAATGGGCAATATACAGAGGAGGACAAGCAATCATTAAAGAATTCCGTACCCCACCCCCCTCGAGCAAATCCATCCATGGATGAAATATAGCTATTTTTATTTTGAACCTCAATTTTGAACTAGATGCAATAGAACCCATTGTAATCTTAAACTCTTAAGAGTCTTAAGATTTCATTTTGAGTTATTTTTTTTCAGTTTTATGCCTCTTTGGCATCGATACCCAGAGTGGAATGTAAATGGATATACCTGATCTGTCCCATAGGTCGGATTCGACCTCCCGTGGACGTTAATATAACTTTCTTTCTTTCTTTCTCTCTCTCTCAGACCAACAGGGGAGGATAGTCAATCTGTGTCAGTTGACTATGCATTTATTCATGAATGTTGCATGGCATTTATCGTCTTGTTAACGTCAACGCTCACACCAGATTCAGATCATCGGCCGCATGAGTTTGGATATGTAATCATGAAATGGTGGAAGTCTTTGCCTAAGAATAGCAAGACAATGAAACTTTAGACAAGACAATCCATTTCTAAGGTGAGTAATAGGTATCAGCTCATGAATTACAAGACGATAAAGGCATGTTCTACCATGGCAAAGCTTTTCAATACCATTGTTGTGCAACAAAAAGTCAGCAAATAGGCTGAAGGCATGGGAAAGAGAGCAATCAGACATCGAGGATTGAGACCTCTACAGAGCACTACATATCATCTTCTTATCATATTCACGTCTTCATGAAGGAGTGTTGTCTTGATGGTGAGGGGCAATTTCGCTACTTTTTGGACTGCAAAAAGGCCTTGGGTAGGTGGGGGGCAACACACTAGTTTGGCAGTATAGGCACCTAGTTGCTTTTTCCACCACCTCTACTTTCGTAGCATCCCTTCAAGAGCATTTGAGGTTCCTAAGACACACGAGGTGCTAACATGGGTCTTTGAAAGGAAACACGCCTGACATGTGGGTAAACAACTAGGATAAAACCTCTTTTGTTACTTATCAGTGAATGTATCAGAACATTACTAGAAAAAGGTTCATGCAACTAATACATCCGAATAGGATAATTGGTCTATTCCAGTTGCACTTGAAGCAGGAAGAAGTGCAAAACCCCGACGAAGGGATGTCAATGGACCTTGGGAGGAATCAGACAACAAAATGATTTTTGGATACGTCTTGATGTAAACCAAGGACGCTTATACTTAGACAATACCCAATAGCATAGTTACCAGAAACGAAAATGGAAACCAAATCAGTCGACTCTTTGGAATAGGAAAGGGCATAGCCTTTTACTTGAAACGTAGTGAAGAAAACTAGGAAACAAACATGGAAACATCATTGCAAAATAAGATACCCTACAAGATACACATTACACATTACAGTTGTTAGATTTTAGAAATCTTGAAATAAGGATCAAGATACATTGCAAAATACTAAATAAAAATGAAACTTCATGATTCGTTACTCATCTAGCCTTCCAAGGCTTGAGATCGGAGATCTGTCATGGAAATACTGAAGTCTCATGAAGAAAAGAAGTACAAGGTACAATGCTCAATGAAAGTCTCATGAAGAAAAGAAGTTCAAGGTACAATGCTCAAGAGTCGACTCAAGGTTCAAGACTCAAGCATAAGTTATATCAACATCAATAAGACTCAAGTTGCCATCAAAGGCTTCATCATATCCTCCTCCTCCTGAAGGGCCTGCTCTGCTACGAACCTCTGTAGATCTACTATTTACCTCATATCCATGATCATCACCCTTTGGCTTGGAGGAAGAAGAAGGTAACTCAACAAATGCCTCTGGTATAGAACATGCTATCTGGCCAAGACGGTGTAAGTTTGCACTCAAAAAAATAAGATCATTGGCTTTTTGTGTGTTTAGTCGATTTCTCTTCTTTGATGCAATGTGGCCAAGGGTGCTCCACATTTTCTTAAGAGGAGAGGATGAGCATCCACGACTCAAAATGCATACTCCTAACCACTGAAGCTCACGTGTACTGGCACCATAATCCTCCCACCAAAGAGCTGCACCCACCTCACAGTCTCTCTCTTTGTGTATCAGCTGAGTCAAATCTACCATGCCTGCTCTTGTACATAGAAAATTGGTCTTCACGGTCCTCTGCTGTGCATCTAGAACCAATCTCCCCAACACTCGCTTCCATTTCTCTGTTATCTCATTATCTCTCTCTTGCCTAGATCCTTGGAACTCTGGATCA